>NC_077230.1:430217236-430817236 GCF_027887165.1 Monodelphis domestica | reverse complement strand
TGGGTGAGTTCATCACATTCACATTCAAAGTTATGATTGTCATTTGTGAATTCCCCAGCATTTTGATATCCTCCCTTAATTCTGACCTTTCTTCTTTTGCTATAACCTTTTAAACCCGTGGTTTACTTTAAATCAGTCCCCCTAGTCCCCTCCCTTGCTATGCTTCCCTTTCTGGCCCCTCCCTTTTTGTTCCCTTCTTGGGGGGGGGGCTGCTACTTTCCCTCCCCCCTTTCCTTCCCTCCCTTTTTGAACTCCCTCCCCCTAACCCCCCTTAGTTTTCCCTTCTCCCTTACCCTTTTGGATAAGATAGAATTCAAGATCCCAATGGATCTAGATGCTCTTCCCTCTCAGAGTTGATTTCACTGAGAGTAAGGTTTAAGTATTACCAATTAGCACTCTCTTCCTCTCCTTCTTATGAGAGAATTCTTCCCCTCCCCCTCCCATGTGTATCTTTGTGTGACAACGATTATTCTATTTAATTTATTTCTATTTCTTCAAGTATATCTTGGTACCATCATTGATTCCCCCCTCTCTTTTTTTTTCTTTTTATTTTTTCCCTCCAAATCATGTTAATGTCCCAATTTTTCCCTAGGAATGATTCTTCTGATTACTCTATTAATGCATACAACTTTTGAGAGTTACACATAACATTTCCCCCATATATTAGTATATATAATTTGTTCTAATTGTTGCCCTTATAGAAGAGAGTTTGAATAAAAGAAAAAAAACATTTTTATCCTTTTCCCTTTCTTTCATATTTACTTTTTCATGTTTCTCTTGCTCTTTGTGTTTGGATGTCAAACTTTCCACTGAGTTCTGGTCTTTTATTTACAAATACTTGGAAGTCTATTTTGTTGAATGCCCATACTTTCCCCTGGAAGTATATAGTCAGTTTTGATGGGTAGCTGATTCTTGGTTGAAGACCCCATTCTCTTGCCTTTCTTAATATCATGTTCCAGGCTTTGCAGTCTTTTAGCCTGGCCTCTGCTAGGTCTTGTGTAATCCTGATTGGTGCTCCTTTGTATCTGAAGTTTCTCTTTTT
Organism: Monodelphis domestica; assembly: GCF_027887165.1. Taxonomy (NCBI): domain Eukaryota; kingdom Metazoa; phylum Chordata; class Mammalia; order Didelphimorphia; family Didelphidae; genus Monodelphis; species Monodelphis domestica. Next base: position 430,816,194 of record NC_077230.1, on the reverse strand, counting down.
GGCTCCTTGTAAGATTTTTCTCGTTAGCTTGGAAGCTCTTGAATTTGGCAATTACATTCCTGGGGGTTGTCTTATGGGGATTTAGTATAAAGGGTATTCTATGAACCCTTTCAATTTCTATTTTGCCCCCTTGTTTGAGAACATCAGGGCAATTCTCTTCGATTATTTCTTTTAGTATGGCATTGAGATTTTTGTTTATCTCTGGTTTTTCAGGTAGACCAATGATTCTCAAATTGTCTCTCCTTCCTCTGTTTCCTGGTTTGTCACCTTGTCAGTGAGATATTTTATGTTTTCTTCTAATTCATTAATTTTTTGACTTTGCTTTATTAATTCTTGCTGTTTTGCAAGATCATTCTTTTGCAGGTGCTTAATTCTGGTCTTTAAGGACTGGTTTTTCTTTTCAGTTTGGTCTTCCCTGCTGTTTGAGGCTTCCAGCTGTTTCTCCAACTGGAAGTACTTGTCTATCAGACTGTTGACCTCTCTCTGAATTTTTTCCCGTTTTTCTTGCCAGAAGGTTTCCATCTTTTGGATAAGCTCCAATTTGAGTTCTTCCAGAGCTTGTGGACAATCTCCACTTTTTGGGGAAGGTTTTGATTTTGTTTGAATTTCATCCTCTTTTTCCTCTATAACCTGGGTTTTCCCTCCATAAAAGTTCTTCAATAGTCATATTTTTCCCTTTCTTCATTGTAGCATACCAGGCATGTTGGCATCTGGGAAGTATAATCGATGTATTGATATTGTATTACCAGACACATGGTCAGACCTCTTGATGTTCATTGTATGAAAAGGCACAGTCCTAGGCTCTAGTATAGGCTGGGCCTTGGTGGCCATGCTGCCTTGGCTCGGAGTACATTCATTTGCAAGGCACGGTCAGATTAGGGCCCTTGGCTCAGACTACATTCATTTGCAAAGTGCAGGTTAACAGCCATTCCTCAGCTCAGACTACACTCATTTGCAAAGTGCAGGTTGGATTAATCTCCACCTCTTTGATCTCGTCATTGTCAATTCAACCAATGTTAAAACCTATGTCATGTTACGTATTTGTTGATCCACATTCCTAAAACCTTCAATAAATACTGGAGAACTAGTGTGAAACTCTCTCTTACTAGCTCTCTGACTTTTGCCCTTCCTCTCTCTCTCTCTCTCTCTCTCTCTCTCTCTCTCTCTCTCTCTCTCTCTCACCCTCTTCTCCTCTTGCCTCTCTTGCTTCACTGTATCTCTTTCCTAGGGATGTGGATGCCCCCAGTGCCTCCTACTAATTCTCAGACTCCATTGTCTATAGGAGGCACCAAGGAGTTGAGACTCCCCCCTTTTCTAGTGACACTGTCACCCCTGAAGCTTCCTATTAATGTTCAGACTCTCTTGTCTATAGGGGTATCAAGGAGTTGGTACTCCCCACCTATTCTCTTATTCCTCATATTTCCTCAGAGTTCGAGCTACTCCCCATGTGTTTCAACTTATTACCCACAGATAAATATTACAGGACTCCCATGGGGGGTTGCTATATCTTGAATAGCAAAAGAACTGGGTTTATAACCAAGAATAAATACTGGGTGAGCTAAATATCTAGGGGACCCCCAATGCTAGAAGATTCACCTATAATAGGGCATCACAGAGTCATGTGTCTTAATTTGTCATCATGGCAGATGAGATTTCTGACTGGCAGTAGCCAAGGGATGTGACATGTACAGACTGAAGTGAAATCCTGGCAAATTAGAAAATCTTAAGGGAAGGGTTATACTGAGCAAGCTAGCTCTCTGCCATTTTGGGGGCGTTTGAAAGAAGCTTGTGAAAGATTCTCTGGAAAGTCACCCAGGTGCTTATCTGTGTAAGCCATCTCTGACAAGCTGGGAAACAGGAGGTTGGCTCTTGAGGTCCATCCAGCAGCCTCTCTGAGGACCAGGGTCTGTCTGCCCAAGTGTGATGTCATGGTCTGATAAATGAGATGAGACACACCGTGCATTCAGCCCACGTACACAGACATCACACACAGTGCTCTGCCATAGTATTGTGGTATGTTTATTATATAGGTTTTTGGTACACACACATAATCAATTCTCTATGTATGTGACATTCTACAGTTTGATTGGATATTATCAAATCACTCTTGTGATGTTACTACAACAAAGAATTCTGTGATCATTTACTAGGTTTCTACAACACTGTGATAGATAAGATTAATGTGAATTAAGCCATTTGTAGGTTAGTACACCTTGACTTGCTGAGAGGATCACTGTGCTTTTGGTCAGCTTTCACTCTCCAGCATAATTGCTTGGGAGATGAACAACAAAACATCTTTGTATCTAGGTGTGGGGACTTTAGGCAGATGAATTTTGGGGTTTGCCTCAATTTACAAGTTCTGTTTTTCTTGTTTTACTTTGAGATGCCTAGCAATGTTGCTTGGCTTCTGTTCCAACAAATTCATTCAAGTGTGGTAACTGTGGGACAAGATTCATTATGTTGTAGGGCCTTGGAGCGTATCTTGTGCTTGATAAAGGAGGGGTCACGGGCAGTAATCTTTGGGCTTTTATTCTGTAATTGCAATCATTTCTGGGTAATGACCTAAGGGGTTTAAAGTAGGGTATATGTTTATTGATCCTATAAGTATTTGCTCTCATGTTATTCTCCTGTATTGGGGAGAGAATAATAATCATAACAAGTCCACTAGTGGGGAAAATTTGGGGAAAGAAGTCACAAAGGGGGATCAGCAGGAGATCCTCATTCTGGGGTCTGATTTGCTCACCTTCCTTCCTTGGACCGTGATCTTGTCAAATGGTCGGGGTATGATGGCCTCTAGCAGTTGGCCACCAGTGGATTGAGAATCCTGGAACTTGGGTCTCTGGCTCTAGTTCCCTTCCTGAACTCAAGCGCACTCCTTGGCTGACATTAATTTGTCTGTATCAACCATATGTTTAACTGACCCCATGGGGAATCTAGGACCTAATGAAGCAGAAATAATGAAGCTGAAGAGATTGGGTAGTTAGGCTGATAGACTCTCCTTCCTTCTCTATTTATTTCTCTTTACTAATAAATATATATAAATTTAGTGTAAAGTCTCCAAGATTAATTTTTATCTATAACAATACCCAGCAAATCTGAGTATAATTATACAAGGAAAAAATGGATATTTTCTGAACTAAAGGAGTTTCAACTATTCTTGGTGGAAAACCCAGGATTCAGTAGAAAATCTGATCTAAAAGAAACACAAGAGATAAATATGAAAAAATAGTAAAATTGTTTAAGAAACTAAAACCCAACAATTGTTGTTTACAAGATACACACTTAGAAATGAGAGACACACATAGAAAAAAAATAAAGGACTGTAGCAGAATATACTATGCCTCAATTGATGCAAAGAAAGCAGGGGTAGCAGTCATGATCCCTGACAAAGTTAAAACTAAGAGATTTAACCAAAAGGCATAAACAAGGAAACTATATTTGTTAAAAGATACTGTAAAAATTGTATTTAGCTATCTCCTGATTGTAACAAGGAAGGTACTTAGCTTTTCCTTTATTAGTTAAGATAGAATTGTAATCCCCAATCTATTTTTAGATTTTAATCCCCCCAAAGTGATAACTCATTATTTGAAGTAGATCTATCCATTTTAAACCACTAAAAGTGCGAACTAACTACAAAAGATGTAATATAACCAAAAAAGGTATAATCTAACCAAAGAAGGTGTGAACTAAGGAATGGGCAGTCCTGGAGAGGAGCATCTGCTGTGATTGGTAGATGGGAAATTTAGGGGAGGTGACACAAGAGAAAAAGATCTTTGAAAAGAGGACTACAGAGGCCAGAAGAGAAGATATTCGAGATTCAATATAGATCAAAGAACTCTGACTTGGAGTTGGACTAGAGGATCAGTCTCTGGAGCTTGGAGTGTAGAAGAGTCACTTGGAGGAGAGACTGGAAGACAGACACTTGGACTTGGCTGTGGAACTGGACCCCTGGAAGAACTCCTGCAGGAGACCTCAGACTGCTTTCCTTTTAGACAGTCACCTTGGTGAGTGAAAGGCTGACTTAGTTTCCCTGCCTTTCTGGAGGTGTGAACCTCTGAGAAAGGCCCATCATCTTGAGACTCTTTTTTCCTGATTAGGGCCTTAGAATTTCTACGTGGCTCAGAAGAAGCTGGAGTTTTCTCTCTCTCTCATTCCTGAACATATTCCCTCTATTGTAAATAAACTACCATAATTTACATTCTACTTTAGTAATTCATTTTGGGACTTAGAAATTAAATCCCTGGCAACCACCAACTTAAATCAACCAATTTAAATATTCAAGTCCAAAACAATACATTTTTACATTGTACCAAAGGTAATGGAAGCTGGGAAAAGGGAAAGAGGAAAAGGTAAAGCAATAGGGGCAGGTGTGCCCACCAGGGAGATGTGGATTCTGAGGAGAAAGGGACTGTGGTAGGGAAGAAAATGAAAAAGGGAAAGTGAGGAGTGGGGATTGGTTAAACTAGAATCTTTGTGGAGGATGGGTCTACTAAAGCATCTCACAAATACCAATATTCTAACTCCAGGATTTTACCCCCCTATAGCTAATATTAATCTTTTCAATGTCTTTAAGATCCAAAAGAGAGATATAAGGTCAAGCTGCTAGGCTGGCAAGAAATAAGCATCTCTCTCTCTCTCTCTCTCTCTCTCTCACACACACACACACACACACACAAACTTTATATCTGGATCCCCCAATTCTGCCAGTCCCCTGAGAATTCACCCCAAAGAAAGTCCCAGACTCAGTCCTTTCAGATTGAACAATAGAATTTAAAGTACTTAAGGATCCCAGTCCTGGTGGGACTATAGACCTAATCATATGTTAAGTACCCCTTTAGTCTTACAAGTTTCCCCCATCAACACCTGTGCAGGGACCATCCTTTTAGTGTCCATTGTAAGTAAGACCACTCCCTGATAGTCCAACCTCTGGCTACTGCCTCTTTCCCAAGCCTGCTTGCAATCTATCAGTGGAGGTTTGATGTCCTGAGTTCCTCAAAAGGTATAAAACATCCTGGAGTTCTATTGTTCTTTGGAGAATCTTCTATGGTGTTGATCTTCCCAAGAGATACTGTCCCAAGAACCCTAGGGTGTTGACTCTGTGTAGTTTTGGGTGCTGGGTTCTGTGATAACCTTTGATTATTTTGATATCTTTGATATCTCTTTCCTGATTAAAGACTTGGTTTTTTGTGACTACTTTAGTAGTTCTGTGTTTTTTCAATTTAACAATATATATGTATGTATATGTCTATATAAATACCCACTGTGACATCATAACTTAGTCCCTCCCCAGGACATGTGTGTTTGGAAAACAGGCATGCAGGAAGTGGTCTCGGGGCTTCAACTCCTTTGCTACAGGAGGCACAGTGCCCTAAGGACACCTAGAGAGCCAAAATGGTTCCCTAGAGCCTGCTGACTTTATCATCTCTTCTCTTAAAGAAAGTCAAATGGCTACTCAGGTTGCTCTCACAAAGATTCCAACAAAAGGAGGGAGAACTTAATCCAGTTTCAAAGTCCTGGGGGAAAAAACTGTTGCCTCAGCTTTAAAATCAAATTGTTTTTGAGGTCTAAAAGGGGACAATTCAATGGGGGGAGGGGGAGATCAGGTAAGAGGAGGAGAAAATGAAGGCCAATTTTAAAATTAAATCTAAAAATCCAGCTGAAACATATAGACTTCAATTCACTAATAATTATAGGAATTTTCATTAACTAGCTCTCAGTAATGATGAGAAGCCCCAAAAGTAATTAATACATTTTGACTCAGTGACATTAATAGGATGTGTGTGTGTGCCTCGGTGTGTGTGTTGTATGCTTCAGTCAAAAACAAGAACAAAAAAACTGCCTAAGCAAAACCAATGTAGCCAAGATTAGGAGGAAAGCAGAAAACTTAGGAAGTGGGGATTTACAACAAGTTTCTCTGAAAAGGCCTCATTTCCCAAATACATAGAGAACTGAATCAAATTTACAAGAATATAAGTCATTCTCTAGTTGGTAAATGGGCAAAGAACATAAATACTCAGTTTTCAGATGAAGAAATCAATGCTATCTATAATCATGAGAAAAAAGTACTCTAAATCACTATTGACTAGAGATGCAAAATAAAACAACTCTGAGGTACCACCTCATGCCTATGAGATTGGCCAACATGACAGAAAAGGAAAACGAGAAATGTTGGTGGAGGTGTGGGAAAATTGGGCCACTAACGCATTGTTGGTGGAGTGTGAACTGATCCACTAAGTCTGAAGAACAGTTGTGGAAATATGCCCAAAGGTCTATAAAATTATGCATGCCCTTTATTCCAACGTCACTAATAGGGCTATATTCCAAAGAGGGTTGTTTTTTTTTTTGAAAATTTTATTTAGTCAATTTAGAACATTATTTCTTAGTTACAAGAATCATATTCTTTCCGTCCCTTCCCTCCCCCTCCCCCTTCCCGTAGCTGACAGGCAATTCCACTGGGTTTTACACGTGTCCTTGATCAGAATCTATTTCCATGTTGTTGAAGTTTGTACTAGGGTGAGCATTCAGAGTCTACATCCCCAATCCTATTCCCTCGACCCATGTGATCAAGCAGTTTTTCTTCTGTTTCTGCTCCCATAGTTTTCCTCTGAATGTGGATAATGTTCTTTCTCATAGATGCCTCCAAGTTGTTCAGGATCACTGCATTGCCACTAATGGAGGAGTCCATTTTATTGTATTGTGCCACATTGTATCGGTCTCTGTATACAATGTTCTTCTGGTTCTGCTCCTTTCACTCTGCATCACTTCCTGGAGGTCGTTCCAGTTCACATGGAATCCCTCCAGTTCATCATTCCTTTTATCACAATAGGATTCCATCACCAACATATGCCACAGTTTGTTCAGCCATTCCCCAATTGAAGGGCATCCCCTCATTTTCCAATTTTTGGCCACCACAAAGAGCGCAGCTATGAATGTTCTTGTATAAGTCTTTTTCCTTATTATCTCCCAAAGAAGTTTTTTTAAAGGAAAAGGACACTTTTACACACAAATATTGATAGCAGCTCTTTTTGTGATGGCAAAGAATTGGAAACTGATGGGATGTCCATCAATTGGGGAATGGCTGAACAAACTGTGGCTTATTATCGCCGTGGAATACTGTTGTGGTATAAAAAATGAAGGTTTCAGAGAAAGCTGGGGAGACATATGAACTGATGCAGAGGGAAGTAAGCAGAACCAGAATATTTCTTTCATACTATGACAATATTGTAAAGTTAAATAAATTTGAAAGGCTCCAGAATTCTCAACACAGACCCATCTCATTTCCAGAGGAGTCATGATGAAACACGCTTCCTTCTTGGGAGTTGTCAGGGTGGGGAATGGGTGGTGAACTGAACAGTTCCCTCCTAGCCCAGTTGACCCATGGTACAAGGGTTATTGTTGTCATCTTTCAGAGACAGACACTGAGGCTCCAGGGATAACCAGGATTTTTCATCAATAAGAACTATATTGTGCTCAATTCTTTAAATTCTGGCTTGGGAAGTTTAACTCTGAAATAGAAAAGTTCAGAGCCTGTCCAAAGGCACCCAGCTAAGAAGGGGGAAAACTTAGGTCAAGGCTCCCTTCCTCTCATTCCACTGTTCCCTCCCTTAGGGTCCCAAGAGGCAACCCTTTCCTAAGGAGCCACTGGATAGTAGACATGGTGGGAAGATGCCCATGGGAGTGGAATATCTGGAACTGGCCTTGATCCTTGCCCTGGGGTATCACCTCATATACAAGTGCCTGCCTCTTCATGGGCCTTGGTTTTCTTCCCAAGGGGAAGGAGGTGATCGGACCCATTGATGTCTATGGTTCTTTCCAAATCTTGTCTCCTGTGGATCTAGTAAGAAAATTGGCCCAGCCTTCAGGCGTAGGAAATCACAGTCCAGAGATGGGAATCAGCACCCCCAACTCTACCAAAAGTTAAATAGTGTCCAGAAGAGCACACTGTGGGCCTCAGAAGAGCTGCAGCATGGAGAAGTTGGCTCCAAGGAGAGACCATTAAGGGTGGAATACCATGAGCCAAGCCAATGAGAGCAGTCCTCCAGTCTGGCTGAAACTTGGGGTCTGGGTAAGGAAGTAATGAGGACTAATGGGACTCAGACAAGCTATTGCCAGGTGGGGTGGATGGCCTTTAATGCTAGGATCAGCAGCTAAAAGTCTCCTTGCAAAGTCATGAGAAGCCATGGGAAGATCTGAGCAGGGGGGAGAGACACAACTAGAGGAATCATGGGGAAGGGACCTAGAGGAGCATGTGAATGATGGATTAGGTGAGGGGAAGGGCATATAGGCTGAAGACTGGTCATAACTGAGAGAGATTCCAATTAGACAGGAGGAAGAGGCAGGGCCTGGAGAGTCCCAACAATCCTGGAATACCCTGATGCCCTGAGCTCTCCCTCTTTTCCCTCCAGCCCCCAGGGTCCACTGGAGGCCCATAGGTCTTAATGAGGCTTTGGGGACTGGGCCTCTAACAAGGCTCAAGGGGGCTCATTAGTGATTCCAACTTTGCCCAAAGATCTAGGGAATTGAGACTTGAAGGTCCCTCCTTCCTTCCTGCCTGCCTGCTCCCCTCTTGAGTCCCTCAAGTCCCAAAGCCCATAGACTCCCCCAGGCCCTGGGGAAGCACAGGGGACAATGAGCTGGATTGGAGTGGAGGCGGAAAGGAAGGGTCATTATTATAGATGCTCAGATTGGGGCTGATGTGCCCTAGCCGTTGAGGGCAGGGCCTGAGGGACACAGGCTAGAGGTGGCCAAGGCTGAAGGTAGGGGAAGAGGAGAGAGGTAAGGATGGAAGGGCAGCCCTGACGGGGAACAGGCAGAGACCCCAGCTCGTCTTGGGATAGGAGCTCCTGCTCTCCCCCAGTTGCCCTGTGTCTATGCCTGCTGGGTCTCCAGGTGTCTTCCCTCTGTCCCTGTACATCACCCTTTTATCTCCCTCCCTCTGCCCCCCTCATTGTCTTTGTCTTTCCCTGATTCTAGTGTCTCTCTGTGTCTCCCAGTGACATCCTGCTCCTTGTCTCCTTTTCTCTCAGGTTTTCCTTCTTCTGTCTCGGTCTTTCTCCAGCTCTTGCTGTCTCTTCCTGCCTCTGCCTCTCTTCTCTCTGTGCCTTTCCTTCATAGCTTTTGTCATAGGCCATGTTGGCACTAGTCAGAGCAGGAATAGCCACCCTTGATGCCAACTCCATGGTTTGGGCAGTTTCTCGGCTCATCTCCTTGCCTGGGGACCTTTAAACCAAGCCCAGCTAGTCCCCAGGCCGACTTCAGCCAGGGAAGGGGCTCAGCCCTGCCCCCCCTGCAGTCTCTGACCTTCTGTGCACCATAACCTAAGAGGGGGAGGGGGAAGCTGATGCCCCCTTTCAGGATTAATATTCCAGCGAGGGATCCTGGATGGAGGTTCCTTTGGCACATCCTCGGGCGTGCAGAGGAGCGAGTCAAGCCTTCAGAGAGATCCTGAGGGGCAGAAGGCACATGACGAGGAGGCGCCCGCTTTCTGAGAGCCATTGGGGGCTGCCCCTGTTCTGAGTGCTCCTGGGAAATCCCAACGGTCAATCCACATCAAGGATGAGGGATGGGTGGGGAGGTCAGCGGTGCTGGGTGCTGGGTGCTGGGCTCTCTCCTTTCGCTTGGTCTTACTTCCCCTGGAAGGCTCCTCTCCAAAGCCTGTTTCCTTTGAATCCAAAGAGCACTTATGGAGCCCCAACTGTATGGAAAGCTTTTGCTACCTACCAGCAGGAGTGCTGTGACTCCTGCCGACTTCCTTGGCTCACACAGTCTGTCAGAGTTGGAAGGGCCCCAAGGAAGGGTCTGGAGCGATCCAGGGAGCATGCCTGGAGCCCTCCAGGAGGAAGAGGCCTGGGGGCCAGCCCCCTGGCCTGAGGAGCTTTGCTCCATTTCCCTAGCCAGCCCCTGGGAGAACTAGTCTAATCCAAGAGCAAGCCTTGCGATGCCTCCCGGTGACCAGGAAGCCCTCCATCTTTCCTCCTCTGGACCAACACGGCTGCTCCTGATTTAGTGGGGAAAGGGCGGAGGCCCCCCGACGAGGAGATGGCCCAGAGGATCCTGGGGGGTCCAGTCCAGCTCGGAGCCACAAAGGGGCAGGCAGGCAGCCTTCGCCTCTGCCAGTGAGGGGTCGTCCTTCCCATGAACCTCTTTGGTGCTTCTGCCCATTGGGCCCAGTTTGCCCGAGGGCCACGAAGTCCCCGCCGAGGTGGCCTGGGGGGCCGGGAAGCAGCTCCTCCCCGCTTAGTTATAGGGGCCGAGATGGCATCTGCATCCAAGCACGGGATGAGTCGGCCCTGAGCCGCCTGGTCCGTGTCCAGCCGCGGGGCACGAAAAAAGGCTGGGCTGGAGGGCTGAGGACTCACTGCGCATGCTCAGACTGAACGTCTTGTGCCAGGCACTGGACTCGGCCAAGGGCTCCCAGCCTAGTGCAGGAGCCAGCCTAGCAGGCAGGGTGGAGCGCCAGGGAGCCCGGGTGGGGGAAGAGTCAGGAGGCCAGGCCGTGGGTCGGGTCAGGGAGCGCCGGGAGGGCTCTGGGTCTGCTCCTGGGGCGATGGGGAGCCACCAGAGTTTACTGGGGATGGGGGTGCTGTGACTGGGGCTGCACTGGTGGCTGGGAGGGGGAGGGCCTGAAGGCAGCCCCTGCACTAGTCCAGACTGTGGAGACAGTCAGAGATGGGGGCACAAGAAGGTCTGGGTGCGAGAGAGAGTGAGGAATCCAGGACGACTCCTAGGCTGGAAGGATGGGGGGAAGCATTTAGCCTTACAATACTATCACACACGATCCTCACAACAACTCCCCGTATGATCCTTCTTAGAGTGGAGGAAACGGAGGCAAACAGGTTAAGTGACTTGGCCAGGGTCACACAGCCGGATCGGAAGACCAAGCTTCTTGCTCGAGGGGGGGCCGGGAGGCTGGCGTCGCTGGATCACAGAGTTCCCGGCGGCCAGTAAGGTAGGCGCGGCCAGGTGGGGGCGGGGAGGAGCCTGGGGAACCGAGGGGGAGGGGGACCCCGGCCGGCTCCAGCCCGCGTCCCTCCGTCCCTCCCCAGCGTCTGCCATGAGCCTGCGGCCCGAGGCCAACGGGACGGCGGCGGCGCGGCGGGACTTCGTGCTGCTGGGCTTCTCGGGCTGGCCGCGGGGGCTGCGCGCGGGGCTCTTCGCGCTCGGCCTGCCGCTCTATGCCGCCACGCTGGCCGGGAACCTGCTGATCGTGGGGCTGGCGGCGGCCGAGCGCGCGCTGCGCACGCCCATGTACTTCTTCCTGGGCGCGCTGTCGGCCGTCGAGGTGGCCTACACGCTGGTGCTGACGCCGCGCGCGCTCGTCGGCTTCCTGCTGCCCCCCGGCGGGCAGCCGCTGCCCCCCGCCGCGTGCGCCGCGCAGATGGGCCTCTTCGTGGCGCTGGGCGGCACCGAGTGCCTGCTGCTGGCCGCCATGGCGCTGGACCGCTACCTGGCCATCTGCCGCCCGCTGCGCTACCCGCAGCTCGTCACGCCGGGCCTGTGCTGGCGGCTGCTGGCGGGCTGCGGCGCGGGCGGCGCCGGCCTGGCGCTGGGGCTCACGGCCGCCATCTTCCGGCTGCCCTTCTGCCGCGGCCGCCGCGTCAACCACGTGTTCTGCGACCTGCCGGCGCTGCTGGCGCTGGCGTGCGGGGACAAGGCGCTGCAGGAGCGCGCGCTGCTGGCCGCCTGCCTGCTGCTGCTCGTGCTGCCGCTCGCGCTCATCCTGCTGTCGTACGCGCGCGTGCTCGCCACCATCCTGCGCGCCGCCGCCGGGGAGGGCCGCCGCAAGGCGCTGGCCACCGTGACGTCGCACCTCACCGTGGCCGTCCTGCACTACGGCAGCGCCACGGCCATGTACGCGCGGCCGCTCGAGGGCCGCTCGCTGGAGCACGACAAGCTCGTCTCGCTGGTCTACATCTACCTGACGCCGCTCCTCTACCCGGCCATCTACACGCTGCGCAACCACGACATGCAGAGCGCCCTGCGCCGCGCCCTGGACCGCGCCCTGCGCCAACGCCACTAGGCGGCTCCGGGGGCGGGGTGGGGCGGAGGCGGGGCGGCCAGAGCAGGGAAGGTGGATGTGAAGGGCACCAACTCGCCCATGAAATGGAAGCAGAGCCGGGTGGCCTCGGGAGCTCCTGGGGGGCGGGGTGGGCGGCCAGAGCGGGGAAGGTGGACGTGAAGGGCACCAACTCGCCCATGAAATGGAAGCAGAGCCGGGTGGCCTCGGGAGCTCCGGGGAGCGGGGCGGCCAGAGCAGGGAAGGTGGATGTGAAGGGCACCAACTTGTCCATGAAATGGAAGCAGAGCCGGGTGGCCTCGGGAGCTGGGGGAGGGGGGGCGGCCAGAGCAGGGAGCTCGTCCATGAAATGGAAGCAGAGCCGGGTGGCCTCGGGAGCTGGGGGAGGGGGGGCGGCCAGAGCAGGGAGCTCGTCCATGAAATGGAAGCAGAGCTGGGTGGCCTTGGGAGCTCCAGGGGCAGCTGGGGGACGTCCCTTCGCCCCATCGCCTAGCCTCTGCCTTAGAACCAGTATGCAAGAGTGATTCCAAGACAACAGACGCCCAGAGTAAGAGGAGGGGCCACAGGGCACCATCTTCATCTCTGACAAACAAGTCAAAGGCAGTCGGGGAGACGTAGCAGGAGCGGCTGCAGAGAAGTGCCATTTCTCCATTTCTAGGGCACTGAGCCCGCCCCCCCCCCCACTGGCAAATGGGCCAGGCGAGCTCCCCATCCTCCGACCCAAATGCTCCAACTACTGTTGACCCCCAGAGATGCTGCCTCCCACTTCCTGGGAATGACCATCCCAGAGAGGCCACCTGACCAAACTTCCAGGGAAGTGACCGACTATTGGGAGGAACAATCTGGAACCCCGGACACCTCCCCCCCAAGGGCCATAAAACCCTGCAATCCTCTTAGGAGGTCTGGACCCCAAAGAGGCCTTAGAGAATGGCTGACCGAGGTGTGGTATGCCGAGTGCCTCTGTGCTGGAAGGACTCCAGAAAGCTCTAGGAAGCTGGAGCCACGGAGAGGGAGAGGAAGTGGAAATCACGGGGCCCAGCCACTGCAGTTTTGTCAGGAGGGAGTCACGGTGGCCCAGGGCAATTTCAGGGGAGGCCGATGAAAAACAAAATGCCCTCCACCTCTGGAGAGAACTCCTGGATTGTCTCTTGCTGTTTTGGCTATGATGAATATGGAAATGGGCTTTGCTGAGTTCACAGTAGAATTGATATGACTTTGTTGTCTGACTTCAAGTGGGTGGGGAAGATGTGGGAGGGAGACAATTCGGAGCTCAAACTGTTAAGAAGAAGTACTAAACGTTTTACAAAGGGGAAACAAATGAAGTGGGAAATGCTAGGGGAAGTGTGCTCTGCTGCTCCACTTCCTCTCCGCCCTGGGATCTGCCTTTGGCAGGAGTCCTCGGGCAATGGGCTGGCTGGCCTGGTGGATTCCGCCATATCTCTGTCCGGAATCCGGGAGCCGCGAAGGTGTGTTTCTTAAAAATCTGTTTAGAACTATTCGCAGATCTTGGGCTTTCTTTGTAATCCAGTGTCCAAGGGTTTTGTGCGTTGGACAGCACGACTGTGACCAATGGTCGCTCCACAGGCGTCCCCAGACGCCACCAGAACGGTCCAAGGACAAAACGGGCGACGAGTCCCTGGTTTAAAGCCCAGGATGGGTTTCCTGCTCTTCTGGTAAAGGACAAAAGCCCAGCTTCTGTGAAGAGGTCAGAGGGTTAGGACTCCCAGAGGGGAAAGCGGGTTTCTCAGTCTTTGCTAGAACTCAGAAAAGATCCTTTGACTCAGGAATCCCAAAGCAAACTCCCGCCTTCAGGCTTCAACTTGATGCTGAGCTGAGTAAGCCGGATCTTGAGCAGAGACCCCTCCCTGGCCTATGTCGGGAAATCTAGACAACTCATTGCATCACTGTTAAACATTTCAGTTAATATTGTATTGAAATGTTAATATTAAGGGAGGATTGTGAGAAGGCAGCAAAAAGTGGGTGTGCGATGACCTCACTCTCCAAATTCCCCCAAATATAAAAACGAGTGCCTTGGAATCAACTTGGGAGGGGGCAGCTGGGTAGCCCAGTGGGTGGAGAGCCAGGCCTACAGACAGGAGGTTCTGGGTTCAAATCTGACCACAGACACTTCCCAGCTAGGTGACCCTGGGCAAGTCACTTAACCCCCATTGCCTAGCCCTGACCGCTCTTCTGCCTTGGAGCCAATTGACTCCAAGACGGAAGGTAAGGGTTCAAAAAAAAGAATCAACTTGGGAGCAGCAGACATCATTAGGAATCGGGGTGAAACAGTGTGCACCAGAACAACCTGGGAGGTGGATCTCTGACCTCCAGGGTGGCGCTTTTGTTTGACCGAAGCACAAATAACTCCTGACAAATACTGAAAAATCAACAAACAAGCCCTGGGGGCAGCAGCTTCAATCCCCAGGTTTCCACACATGCACCCAGGGTGCCAAGGTTGGGCAGGTGGCCGGGAGAAAACGTTAGGGAGTTGGGGTTGCTGAGCAGATCCGATCCCATCCCATCCCCAGCTGTGCCTTGGGGAGAGGAGGAGCAGGTGTCCTGAGGTGAGGGCGCTGCTGGCTGGGGCTACTTCCAGCAGAGACCCCGGTTGCAGGTTCAGGACACAAGCAAGCTAATGCTTGTAAGCACCGGAGAACCACAAGGAATAGTCCTGCTATTATTGGTCATTAGTAGTAGTAGTAACGCTAATATTCCTGCTGGGGACCCCTGGCTGAGACTCAGGGGAGGGGAGGAGCCCCTGATGGCACTCCCAGACTGGAGTGAGCTGAGGGAGCAGGGATGGCACCTGGCCCTGGATTACAGAAACTGGAAGAATCAATACAGCGACCCCCGGGAGTCCTCTGTTATTTATGTGGGGGCGATAGCCTGCGATGGAGAGAGATGGGAGGAGATGGGAGAATAACAATGACCCAAAGGCAACAGGTTCAAGCACATGGCGGAGGAAGCAAGAGGAACAGGAGAACAGGTGGGGAGCACCAACCCCTCAATACTCCTAGACAAGAGAGTCTGCTTTGGGGGCGACAGCATCACTAGGAAAGGGGGATATGCAGCATTCCAAGCATATTCACATCTAAGCAATATAATTGATGTATGGATATTGTGTCTTCAGACACAAGGTTGGAACTCTGACATTTGTGGGTGGACTCTTGACCTAGCCATGCAAACTCATTAACATTTGGTGCATTGACATTTGGTGAGGACTCCAATTCCTTGGTAAAAGGGCGGGTTGAGGTCAACACACCCAAAAGGTGTCATCATTACCTTCCCATCCAATCTGAATTATCTATGCTTTCTTATCTGGTCATTGATCCTGGCTATCCCCAAGAAAGCCTGGCGTAAAGGCGTGATTCCCTCTCTTGTTCCAGCAATCTTAAAGCTTCACTACTGTCTCTTTACTAAGGCCTCTCTGGGCCACCTGTCTTACTTCCACCTGTCTGCAAGCTTCTCATATTTTCCTTTAATTCTTTGACCAAGGAAAATACCATAGGGGATCCCGCCTACCCTATCTATTACTTTGACTTGTCTCTGTCTGTCATTCTTCACCCATATTCTCAGACTCCTTGCTCCTTCTTCTCAGGTCCCAACTGTGACAAGGAAATCACTTTAAAAGACTGATATATATTGATTTAAGGTCGCCAAGGAATTCAGCTATGTAATTCCTAAATGAAAACTCAAGTCAGCTGTCAACCTTTTATGGAGTTTTAATTACAAACAGGAGGAAGAAAGGAATTAGAGATAGAGAAATAGAGGTAGAGAGAAAGGGGAGAGAAGGGAATAGGGCTTAAATACCCCTTCTGTTTAGGCTGGGCCAAAAGGCCCAAGCCCTTAGATAGTTGGGGCAAAGAAAAAAGATCAGTCCCTATTACTCACATGACCAAAATGGAGAAACAGTCTCAGAGCCCCCACCTTCAGCTTCCTTCAGAGCAAGCTTCTCAGAGCACCACTGCAACCACTCCGACAAACTCCTAAAACCACCAACCCTGAGTCTTCAGACCCCTTCTCTCTTTAAGGAAACCATCCAAGTTGCCTCCCCTCAGTTCTCCCATCTACCAATCACTGTCCATCAATTTCCCTGTGCCAATGGAGGCTCTAGCTTAACCCAGGACCACCCAGAGGTCTCTGGCTTTGCACATGTCTATTGAAGGTCATATTTTCAAATAATTAAATCTTTGATCTTTTGCTACAGCCCTTCCTAAATCCTGTTAACCTGAGTAGGGTAGAGATTGGAATAATTAAATTTTGATCTATGCTGCAGCCCTTCCTCAATCCTGTTAGGACTGAGTAGGGTGGAGATTGATTCCAAGTATCTCCATTGTATCAATTCTAAAATCAATCATGACTCAAAGAAATTCCTGTTCTATGTTTAAGCATAGGTCAAAGTCCTTTCCATTGTTCAGCAAAAGGTTTCTGTCCTAAAGTAATCTTAAGAAGGGAGGAGGGGGAAACTCTCATGCCAATGGGGTTCACATTCCAATAGCCAAGACCCACTATCAATAGGAAATTTTTCAAGTATGAAATTTCCCAATGGTGAAATTTCCAACATTTATAAGTCTAAGAAATTTTGAGGTTTACACAACCCACAAAGGAAAAATCCCTTTTTGTAACCACCACTACCAGATTACAGGGGGCATCACGACTCCTTGGTGCCTCCTATAGACAAGAGTCTGAGCCTTAGTAGGAGGCACTGACCACGTCACTAGGAAAGGGATACATTGAAGCAGGAGAGGTGAGAGGAGAGGAGGGAAGTTCCTGCTTATTCCCCAGCCTTTATTGAGGGTTTTAGGAATGTGGATTGGGAGATCAATGCATACGTAACATGGCATAGGTCTTAACATTGGTTGAATTGACAATGATGAGATCAAAGAGGTGGAGATTAATCTGACCCGCACTTTGCAAATGAGTGTACTCCGAGCCAAGGCAGGTGGCCACCAAGGCCAGCCTGAGCTAGAGCTTAGGACTGTGCCTTTCCATACAATGACCACGAAGAGGTCTGACCA
The DNA here is from genome assembly GCF_027887165.1 of Monodelphis domestica. Lineage (NCBI taxonomy): Eukaryota > Metazoa > Chordata > Mammalia > Didelphimorphia > Didelphidae > Monodelphis > Monodelphis domestica. Next base: position 430,799,160 of record NC_077230.1, on the reverse strand, counting down.
TGTGTCTGGTAGTACAATGTCAATACCTCAATCATACTTCCCAGATGCCAACATGCCTGGTATGCTACAATCAAGGAGGACTCAGGAAATAACATATCATCCCCTGTGCTGGGGACAGAGTTTGACTCTAGCATAAAGCTAACAATTAAGCCTATTGGATTTTTAAAAAGTGAATAAGCAAAAAAGAATCCAACCATATATAGCTACTATGAGGATAAAGGCTAGGGTTCAAATTCAGAAGATAACAAAGTTAAAACACCTACTTCTAAAACTTCAAGGAAAATTTCAACTGGTCATGAGCCCCAAAAGAGTTTTTGGAAGAGCTTTTTAAAGACTAAAAAAATCAAAGGAAAGAGGTTGAAGAAAAACATTTAAAGAGGGGAAAAAAAGAGAACACTACAAGAAAACTAAGAAAAGTATTTTTTAAAGGATCAACCATTTGGAGAAAGAGATCCAAAAACTCACTGAACAAAATAACTTATTAAAAATTAGAATTGGGGGTGGGGTGAATTAGGTGGCTTAGTGGATTGAGAAAAGGGCCAGGAGATGGGAGGTCTTGGGTTCAAACCTGGTCTCACACACTTCCAAACTGTGTGACCCTGGGCAACTCACTTAACCCTTAGTGCTCTTCTGACTTAGAACCAATACACAGTTTTGATTTTAAGATGGAAGGTAAGGATTTTTAAAAGAAATTAGAATTGGGCAAGGGGAAGTTAATGATGTCTTAAGACAAGAAATAATCAAACAAATCAAAAGAATGAAAGGTAGAAGAAAACAGGAGATATTTATTACAAAAATGATAGGCCTGGAAAACATGACAATGTAAGAATTATCATATTACTGAAAAGGTATGGTTAAAAAAAGAGCTTAGACACTATACTTCAAGAAATTATTAAGGAAATTTTCTGAGAAGTTTTAGAACCAGAAGAAAAAATAAAAATTAAAAGAATTACCAGTCACCCTTTGAAAGAGACTCCAAGATGAAAGCTCTTAGGAATATAATTGCTAAGTTCCATAGTTCCCAGGTTAAGAAGAAAACACTACGAGGCAACCAGAAAAGAAAAAAAATTAATACTGTGGAGCTATAGTCAGAATGACATAAGACTTAGCAACCTCAACATTAAATGAATGAAAAGAATGGCACAAATATTTCAAAAAACAAAGAATGGCATATCCAGGAACACCGAACACAATTATACAAGGGGGGAATAAATATTTAATGAACTGAAGAACTATCAGATATTCTTAAGGAAAAGTCCAGACCTGAGTAAAAAAAAAAAACCAAACTGATCTACAAGAATCATAAGAAGGTAAACATGAAAGACCAATTATAAGGGATTCAGTAAGGTCAAATTGTTACTTCTTACATGGGAAAACATTATCTGTAACCCTTAAGAATGACATTGCTTAGGTAGTTTAAAAGAATAGACAGACAGACACACAGATAGACAGATAGAAAGAAGACTTGAGGTTGAGTTGTATAGAATGGAATGAGCAAAAAAGAAATAGGAGGAAGAAGTAAAATGGTACAATTATCTCATACAAAAGAGGCATGAGTTGAAGAACTGTTACAGTGAGGGAGAGAAGGGGAAAGAGGACCAGTAGTGCTAGAACATCATTCTCATCAGATCTGGGTCAAAGAGGGAATAATACATACATCTAGAAGGGTGAAAGTCCTCTTAACTTACAGAGAAGGAGGAGAGTGAGGGGACAGGATAATAGAGGGCCTCTTAGAAGGATTAAGTGAATGAGATAAGGGAGGGATAGAAGGGAGTTCATATTAAGAAATAGGAGGGCAAGATGAGGGATTAAGACAAACTTCTAGAAGGGTGGAGACTAAGAACTAGGAAGGCAAGGGGAGAGCATGAGTGAAGGACTCTCAGAAAGTATGCTACCTAGGCAGGTCTGGTCAGAAGAAAGACTTCTGAAGAAAGACATGGTACAAAGAAAGAGAGAAAAAGACCAATAGTAAGTAAATGGAATGAGGAAAATGCACAAAGAATAATTATAACTTTAAATGGGAATGGGATGAATTTGCCTGTAAAATGGACACATAGTAGAATGGCTCAAAAACCAAAACCTTACAACATGTTGTTTATAAGAAACATTTCAAAATGAGAGACACACATAGAATCAACATAAAGGGCTGGAGCAGAATATACCACATTGTGTTAAAAGGTACTGTTATAAGGAGTTTTATTAGGTTTATTCTGTCTCATTAAGAGCAGAAGTTCTACGTTAAAGGAAGCTTTATAATACCACACTGTTGCCTTTAAGAAGTGTAGCACACCAGGCATGTTGGCATCTGGGAAGTTTGATGTATTGATATTGTACTACCAGACTCATGGTCAGACCTCTGGATGTTAAAGGGATAGTCCTAGTGTGGGGTTTTCCTTAATGGACTTCCCTGACCAGCAGGGTCCCACAAGGGAAGGGGCTCCCCTTTGTGATGGGACCCGAGGAGAGGTAGGAACCGAGAACCAGGGTGGAAATGAAAGACACGGACAAGTCAGTGGTTGGATAGGGCAGGCAACCCCTATGATTTTCCTTAAGGCGGAAAATGAGGATAATGGAACACAAGGTGGTTGAGGAGATTAAGATAGAGAATGCAGGCCGAGATGGTCACAGCCTCGGGGAAGGAAAGGACTTGGAGGAGAAAGAGAGAGAGAAAGGGTGATCCTATCTAGAGAAAGAACCTTCCTAAAAAGAGAAAATTCCACGGGTTGCCTTGCTTTTATTGATGAGGAGGCAGAGGGATGCCTCTAATCACGTAGACAATCATGATTGGGTGGTACAGTGGAGGGAACACCTTTTGGGCGTGTACGAGGTAACCGCGCTTTCCCGGGCTGGTCTCCGAACATGTTAATGGACTTGTGTTGGGCAATAGGTCTCGTGATCAGGTCAAGGTTACCTTCACCAACCTTATTGGTAAAGCCTCGTGCTTGGAGACACAGTAGTAATACAGTCATCTATATTTCATAGATGTGAATGTGCTTGGGATGCTACACCTAGGCACTAGCCAAGGACGGGCAAATTCACGGATCTTGACAGGGCCAAGCTGCCTCAGCTGGGAGCTCATTCATTAACATAGCTCTGTTTGAATCAGCTTGTTGCTCTGCTGGGACTTCATTTACAAAGCATGGGATGGATTAAACTCCACCTCTTTGACCTCGTCATTGTCAATTCAACCAATGCTAAAACCCATGTCATGTTAAGTAGACGTTCCTCAAACCCTCAATAAATACTGGGAACAAGGGTGGAACTCCTCCCTTACTAACGCTCTCTTGCTCTCTCTTGCCAGCTCTCTCTGACTAGCTCTCTCACCCTTCACTTCCTCTCTCCCTCTGTTCCCTCCTCACGCTTACTCTCTTGCTTCACTATATCTCTTTCATAGCAACGAGGTCGCCCCAGTGCCAACTATTGCTATAGAGGTATCAGGAGTAAGACTCCACTTTTCCTAGCAGAGTCTCTTGTCTAGGAGTATCAAAGAGTTGGTGCTCCCCACCGATTCTCTTGTTCCTCTTGCTTCCTCGGAGTTCGCGTTCCTCTCCGTGTGTTTCTACTTCTGTCTTTGAGTCGTTATTGTTCTCCCATCTCCTCAGCCCCCTCTTTCCATCTCAGGTTATTTATTCCCACAGATAGATGTTATAGGACTCCTGTGGGGGGTCGCTCTACCTCCCATTGGGACGCTATAAGAAGCAAAGCAGATAGCTCTCCCCCTCCATCACTTTAAGAGGTCTATCATAAAAGAGAGAATTCCTCCGTTGGTTCTGGGAGGAGTTTCTCTGGCTTCCTTGGGAGCAGGGTTGCTGGTTCATTCTCTCAGACAAAGAAGATTGGTTAGTTATCTTGAGACAGTTTGGGATACATCTAGGAAGCTGAGTTCTGGAGCGCTTTTCTCCTGGAGGGGGAAGGGACTGTCAGAGGGGCTCCGTCCACTCTCTCTAACTTGGGAGGAGGGCCTGGGGTCAGTGTCTCTCTGCCAAGAGATTCTGACAGTTATCTTTGACAGTTTGTTCTTACATATTACGTTAAGGAGGTTAAAGAAGATTTTATTAATTAGAACAGTTTACTTAGATAGATGACATTATTCTAAGACAGTGAGGGTAAGGTTAAAGAGGTCTGCTCTGTCAGACAAGAAGAAACTGCAAAGAAAGCAGTTAGACCTTGGCGGGGTTTATTTAGATAGTTTCAGTATAGGGTTTGAATTTTAGACATAATATAAGATAAGTAGATATAGTTCCTCTATCCTGCCTCCTATTGCCTTTCCCTACCTCTCGCCTCCATAATAAATGAGGACATTGGTTTGCCAAACAGCTCTCTGCAACTTCGACCTCCACCAACACCGAGAGTATTTATCACCTATAACAGCTTTAGCTTATCAATAGCAGCAACGTCTGATGACCAGTCAGGACTGACGTGGTAGTTTTCAGCAAGGACAGGATCTAGACAACTCCAAGGGACTCCAATGGAAAAGGACATCCACTGCCCACAGGAGCAACAGAGACCAAGTTCAGATGGAAACACACTATTCTGCATTTGATTTCCTCGGCGAATTTGCCTGTCCTGTAGGCAGTCCACGGCTCGGTTCACAACCTGACAAACAGGGAAATATGTATGGTGTGATAGCGTACGTATAATCTATATCTAATTGCCTGGGAGATGGGGAAGGGATGGAGAGAGAGAAAAGAAAGAGTTTTGGGCAAAAGTGATAGCAGGGTGTCCTTGGACACACACCTTTATTGCAATTGGTTACATATTTCCAATAAATCCCATGTAGTGTATTGCTTTGTTACATACTCTGTTGTCACCTATTTTTAAAAATAAAGGTAACCAAAAACAATGGGTGGCTTGGGGCAGCTGGAGAGCAGGGAGCCTGGGTTCAATTCTGGCCTCAGCCAGGGAGAAACCATTTGGCCCCTCCCCCATTTGAGTAGCTCCACCCACGTGGAAATCAATGTGAGTTTCCAATCACTATTGTTTCCTTCGTGTGTGTGGGGGGGGGGGGGAGTGATTATTTCTCTTCACTAACAGGCACTGATCTAGATTTGGTGAAGTTCTCCGCCTTTCCACTCTTCTCCTTAGAAGCAACAATCGGTATCCTTTGGAGGACCGAAAGTAAGAGTTAGAAGGGAGGGGGGTGGTGAGTGAATCTAAGAACAGGCCCTAGAAACCATGAATAACTTTATCAGAGAGAGTGATAATGAGACAACCACAGCAGCAGGAGAAGAAATTTCTCTAAATGCTTACGGCAATTGAATAGAGGAAGAACAGATCAATGAATTGGGAACGTGATTGAAACTGGAAGGGAATCCATTTAAAATCCTCAACGAAATACTAAACGAGCTATCTTAAAAATCAACGACAAGCCTAATAAAGTTGAATGTAAGAAACCCACTGAATTAATGCATGAGTTTTATTTAAAAATCAACAAAATAGATAAACTGCTGCTTAATACCATTTAAAAAGAGAGAGAAAAGAAAAGAAAATCACTGCATTAAAAATGGAAAAGGTTAGCAAATCCGCCACCAACCAACGAAGATGAGCTCAAAGGAATAATGAGATGTTCTTTGGCTCATTAGATGCCGGCAGATTTAACAATGTAAGAAAGTGGAAGAATGCTTACAAAAACACCAACTGCCCAGACTATCCTAGGAGGAAACAGAATGTTGAAATGGGTCCATTTCAGAGAAAGGAATTGAACAGGCCATCCAGGCCAGATGGATTCACAAGTGAATTCTATCCTGTATTTAAAGATGAACTCAGTCTAATAGTAAATAAATGACTAGAAATAATCATAAAGGAGTCCTACCAAACTCCTTTTACAAATAAATATGGTGCCCATACCTAAACCAGGAAGCGCTAAAACAGAGAAAGAAAATGATAGATTGATTTCATTAATGGATATGAATAAAACCCTAACTAGAGACCACAGTCATCTGTCACAAAGATTATACATTGTGACCAAACAGCACTTATACCAAAAAGCAGGGACGGCTTAATATAAGGAACATTATATCTACAGCAGATAACAAAAACCACATGATTGTATCAATAGATGCAGGAAAAGCTTTTGATGGAATACAACACTTATTCCTATGAAAAATCCTGGAAAGTGTGGCTATGAATGGATTTTTAAGCCCTCACCTTCCATGTTAAAGTCAACGGCTGTGTATCGGTTCTAAGGCGGAAAAGTGAATTGCCCAGGGTCACACAGCTCCGAAGTATCTGGGGTCAAATTTGAACCCAGGACCTTCCCTCACTAGGCCTGACGAATACACTATTGGGGGGGGGGGCTCTATGGCCCGTTCAAGGCAGCTCTCGGGGGCTCCTCATCCTGCCTTGGCAAGCTGGGCTGGGACTGCGATGGAGCGGTGCAGAGCCGAGGCCGAGTGCGAAGAGCCCCCCCGTAGGTCCGTGGGCGGCCAGAGAAAGAACCGAGGAATGAGAACAAGCAGGGCTCGGTCAGAGTAAGCCTTCCGGAGCGACTCCTGCAGGTAAATGGGCGATCACTCAACGGCTCAGTGGTTTTTGGTTTTCACGCTGATGATAACTCTCCATAAGAGGGTGGCTCGGATTGTCTTCCACAGTCCGGGAGCTCATTGCTCGGCCAGGCTCCGATACCAATGGGACCTGGGCCGCCCCTGGGAAGTGGGCCACAGGAAGAGCCAGGCAGCTGCTCCATTGTCTGCCACCTTGGTCCTAGGCCTTCCGGACCTGAGGGGAGTGGTGTTGGATGGGGGGAGGGATGGGAGGTAATATGTGTATGTATGTGTGTCTGTGGCGACCCAAGAGGGAAACCACACGTGCACGTTGGCCGCTGTGGAGCGCCCTCTAGAGGCGAACCCCAGTTACGGGAGAGCCGCGGCCACAGCTCCCTCTCTGGAGGCGGAGGCGTCCCTGGGGCTGCCCAGGGCTGCCATCAGCGCGCCTCCCGGAATGTCCACCGTGTCCTCCATTTCCAAGTCTGTCCCCACCACGAGGGCTGCTCTAGAGTTCCGGCCTGCCGGAGGGGCCCCCCGACTTCCAGCCCTCCCGACCCTCCAACACTTCCCGCTGACGTCTCATTTGGCCCTTCGTCGTCTTCTCTTTTCTCGGGTTCCTTGAATGGCCGCCAGAGGGCGCCTTTGACATTTCTGAGGTCCCCCCCAATGTCCACTTTGGAGAGGAGCTCGGTTTGGGGGATCCCGGCTCACATCACTAGAGGGGAGCAGGGCGCCTGGCCCCAGCCTGACTGCATCCCCTGCCCACCACCGGGCAGGCCGGTGGGACTGATTCCTCCCTGCCCTGGGTAGAGGTGGGGGAGGGAAGCCGGCTCGGCTGGGGGCAGGACCTGCCCATTCACAGCAGGTACCAAGACAAGCTCCAAGTGGATTTAGAAATAGAGACAGGGCGGAGCTGGAGGACGGACAGTGAAAGGGCAGACAGAGGAATCGCTCCAACAAAGCCACAAGGGTGGCCCTTCCTCAACTGGCAATGACTGTTCCAGGGCCACTCTGCGGAACAAGCCTGAACAGTGCATGGACAAGTGCAGGCTCACTGACAGACCTGTTAGCTTGGAAATAACACAGAACTATTAAGTAGTCAGAAAAACCTTGAATCAAGTCTTGAATCAGGAGAGGGAGAAGCCCAATTTGGCCCTTTCCTCAGTCGTGCCACAACTTTTCAGGGTGCAAACCCTGGGCTCTGGGGCTGTTGTCCCTGGGAGGGCCACCAGGCTAGATGACTCCAGGAACAAAAGAATTTGGGGATCCTCTAGACCATTTGGGGGATCCAGGGGCAGGGAAAGAGGAGCTATAAGGAAATGGGAGGGTTCAAACCACATTGTCCGGATACAATCCAGCTTGGGAAAGGACTCCTAGCCAGAGGCTGGATGTAAGGGAAGGGGCTGCTTACAATGTATAGTAAAGGACAGTCCCTGCCGTGGATCTTCTTGGGAAGGGCCTGATCCAATAGGGGAGACCAAGAGGGTCCTTAGCATCTGCTTATCTCACCCAGCTAGGATGGTCCTTCCCCTGAGGGTCTGAAGCTCCCAGCCTGGGATTTCCTTCAGGGTAGATTCCTGGGGGAAAGGGAACAAGGACAAGCTTTGGGGTCTCCAATCCACAAACTTGGGGTTTATCAGGTCTCACTGGGCCCCAAGTTTGGGGTTCCTAGATTCCACGTTGACAGACCACTGAGACAATAAACCGCTCTGCAGTGCAGGAGAGCCGAGAAGACCCAGCAAGGGGGAAACCCTCTTAAAGACCCCGAGGAAGGTTGTGGCCAAGCCCAGGTCCGGAGCATTCGGCAATCAGTGGCCGGACGGGGAGGCTTCTCCGTGTGGACCTTCAGGCTGCGAGCTTGTGGCCAGCTCTGGCTCGCTGGCTTCTTCGGTATGGTGGGAGGGAAAAGGGCGGAAGTACAACCGGCCGCTCCCCCCTCGGGCCCGAAGGGAAACACCCCACTTGCCTGGAGGGAAGAAGCGAGGCCGGAGATGCTCCAGACCGGCAGCAGGTCCCGAGGGGAGCCCAGCGGAAGCGCTACACACGCCCGGGGAAGGGAAGCAGGCGGCAGCAGCGGCGGGAGATGGAGCCTCGCAGCCCCCTTAGAGTGCGGGTGCAGGAAGCGCTTCCCCCTGCCCGCGGGGACCGGCCTGCCTGAGAAGGAAGCGCTTCCTCTGGGGGAGCCACCCTGGCCGGCAGGTCCCCTCAGCCCGGCCCTGAAGCCGCCTCCACGCGTGCGCCAAGCGGCCCCCGAAGAGCTCCAGGCAGGAGGCCCCGTCTGCTTCCAGTTCTAGTGAGCGCCGAGCTCCAGGCTAGGCCCCGCCCCCTCCTCCTGCGGCCAGCCAATGAGGCGCGGGGCCTGGGTCAAAGCGGGAGGGGGGAGGGCGGGGCAGCCCGAGCCAGAGGAGCCGCTCGCCGGGCCGGCCCCGCCCTCCCAAGGATGGGGTCCCTGCAGGCGTGGCCCTCCCTGGACAGGCCGTGCCCGGCCGCTTTGCTTCTCTCCCTAATGCTCCGGCGGCGGCTGAGGAAGGCCGGCTTCGGCCGGATCCGGTCCGCGGTGGCGCTTCAGGGGCCTCCCCGCGCCCCGCGCCCCGCTGGTGGAGCCCCTTCTGCAGGCCGTTACTCGGCCGCCACGCTCGCGCGGCGGGACAGCTGGGCCGGCCTGGCGCCGCCTAAGGGAGTCGCTCCAGCCCCCCTCCCCCCCAGGCGCCCCGCTTAAGCCTCTGGCTCGGAGCCGAAGCTCCCCGGAGAAGAACCGGGCAGTGGGCCGGGCTCCGGCCGAGCTTCGCTGAGCCCCTCCCGCCTGGCTCCGGGATCCCCCAACCTAGCCATTGCCCGCCGCAGCCCCCCCAGCCAAGCGGCCGGGAACCCTCCGCGGGGGGCGAGGGGGGCTCTCCAGGCGGTACTCCACGTGGAACGCCCCTCCCCCTCCCTGTTGGCCCCGCCTCCTCCGTGGCCCTAACCCTGGCGGGGCTGCCTGCCTCATTTTCCCCTCCCTGGCTCGGCCCGGCCGTCCCTTCCTTTCCTGGGATCCCGGGTGCTGGTGGCCAGTCTGGGGTGTAAACTGAGGCCCGGGGGCAGAAGCCCGCGCCTGCGCTCAGCGCCCCTTCTGGGCGACCGGACGAGCAGGCCGGGAACGGAGCAGATCCGCGGGAAGCTCAGCCTGGGACGGGTGCCATGGCACCCGTCCCGCCCGCTGTGTAGTCCCGGGAAAGACCGACAGCCGCGTCCGTCCGTCAGTCAATCAACCAACCAATATTATTTATTACAAAATCTAACAGCAGCATCCCAATGAAGAGGTCTGCAGCGCCCCTTAGCCTGTCCAGAGGGGGAAACCAAGGCACGGCTCAAGGAGTGCCTGCCTGTGCCAGGCGTCCGCCGCAGGCCTGCCTCGAGGGAGCCCCCGTCCGATATCCCGAGGAGGCGGGAGATGACCAGGGCCACTCACAGAGGTCTTCTTGGCTTCCGGAGGCACCCCGGGGCGGCCGGGCTTCCTCCCTGGCTGCTGCTCACACTCGGGGCCCCAGGCGCCGCTGCTGCTGCTCCGCCAAGAGGGGAGGCCGCGCCCCTTCGCCCCCCAGGCGGGCCCAGGCCCCGCCTCCCCTGCCTGCGGCGGGGGCAGCCGGCTCAGAGAGCCCCAAGTCCGCGTCCCCGCTGCCGCCCGCCCCTTCCGCCTCGGGGGGCGCGGAGGAGTTGGCCGGGGGCGGCCGGGGGAGGAGCGCGGCCGGGGCGGCGGAGTGCGGGATCAGGAAGAAGATGTAGACGCCCGAGACCACGAGCCCCGCCGTCACCAGCACGGCCAGCGTCACGGCCGCGTGGAAGGCCCAGGTGGAGCGGTCCCAGCCCAGGGGCCGAGCCTGCGGCCGGCCCAGCCGCAGCGGGGCGGGCAGCGGGGCGCCCTGGCGGGCCTTGGCGGGCCCCGGCCCCGGCCGCACGTACAGCAGGCCCCGGCGGCGGTCGAAGCGGACCGAGTCCGGGCCCAGGCTGGGGCTCCGCGCGGCCCGGGGCACCAGGCCCGCCTCCGTGGGCAGCGCGGGCGGCCCGCGGCGGGGCGGCAGCCGGGTCAGCGCGCGGCACATGGGGCAGGCCACGCCCTCGCCGCCCCCCACCGTGGCCAGCGACAGCCGCGCCAGGCACTCGAGGCAGAACACGTGGCCGCAGGCCAGCCGCTTGGGCAGCTTGAAGGTGCTGTCGAAGGGCGACACGCAGATGAGGCAGTCCGTGGGGGAGGGCGGGGCCAGGATGGGAGACTCCGCCTCCGCCGTCGCGCCCCGCCCCCCTCCGCCGTCCTCGTCTTCGCTCTCGGCTGCCGGGGAGCGCGCGGCCGGGGAGCTAGGGATGGACCAGGAGCGCGCCGGGCCCCGGGCCCACCGGAGGCAGGCGAGAGGGCACGGCATCGGGGCCCTGCCGGGAAGACACGCCGTCCGTCAGGGCGGGGACCGGGTGGCAGCACAGGGGGAGACAAGGGAAGGGGACGTGCCCCTGCCTGGTCCCTGTCCCGGCGGCCGCCGCCTCTTCCCTCCCCCCTCCCGGCCCAGAGGGCTGCCCGGAGGAGGCACAGCTCAGAGGATGGACAAGCCCGGGGAGGCTGGATGGGGGGGGGGGCGGGGGGCGGCCCACCCCGGGGGAAAAGGGGGGCCCAGCCCGCAGACCTACTTGGAGGCGGGGGACAGTCCTGGGAGCCGCGGACGCCGGACAGCTGCCAGACGCGTCTCCTTCCCGGGCTGCGTCTGCCCAGGCCCGGCTTTCCGGAGCCTCCAGAACTGGCAAGGGGGCGGAGGCGGGGTGGGGTGCACTCATTCCCCGGCTCGACTTCCCCGCGCTTCCAGGCCGACCGGTCGGGCGGCCTCCCCGCCCGGGCCCCACCCCCAGGCCCTCCCTTGAGCCGGGCACCCGGGGGGACTGCCCAGGGCCGGATGGCGGGGGCGCCGCGGAATGCCCGGCGCGCCGCCCTCCCCGCCCCGCCCCGCCCCCCCACGGCGAGGAAGCACACAGACACGGCGGGTGAGGGAGGGCCCGGCAGGGCCATTTATTGGGCCGGCGGCGGAGGTCGGCTCAGCGGTTCGACTTGGCCACGCGCTCCAGCTCGTCCTTCTTCTTGATGGCGTACGAGTTGGAGGAGCCTTTGGCGGCGTTGATGAGCTCGTCGGCCAGGCACTCGGCGATGGTCTTGATGTTGCGGAAGGCCGCCTCCCGGGCGCCCGTGCACAGGAGCCAGATGGCCTGGGGGAGAGCCGCGGTGAGGCCCCGCCCCGGCCGGCCTCCCGCCCCGCCCCGCCCCCGCACGGCCCGCCCCTACCTGGTTGACGCGCCGGAGGGGAGACACGTCCACGGCCTGGCGCCGCACGGTGCCCGCCCGCCCGATCCTGGTGGAGTCCTCGCGGGGGCCGCTGTTGATGATGGCGTTCACCAGGACCTGCAGGGGGTTCTGGGGAGGGGGAGGGGCAGCTGTTGGCGCTGGCCGCGGCCCCGCCCCCCGCTGGAGCCCCGCCCCCGGCGCCCCCCCATCCTACCTCCCCGGTGAGCAGGTGGATGATCTCGAAGGCGTGCTTGACGATGCGCACCGTCATGAGCTTCTTGCCGTTGTTCCGGCCGTGCATCATCATGGAGTTGGTGAGGCGCTCCACGATGGGGCACTGGGCCTTCCGGAAGCGCTTGGCGGCGTAGCGGCCGGCGCTGTGCGGCAGGTACTTGGCGTACTTCTCCTTGACAGCGATGTAGTCCTGGGGGGGGGCGGGGGTCACCGGAAGGCCGTCCCCCCCCCGAGCTTCCCCCCCCCCCCCGGTCTCCCCCCCCCGGCCGGGCGCCCCCTCACCTGCAGGGAGATGTCGTTGATCTGCACGTCATCCGTGCTCCACTTGCCGAACAGCTTGATGTCGGGGGTCTCGGCCACCGCCGGCGCCGCCGCCTCCCACTCAGTCATGCTGCGGGCGGCGGGGGGAGGGGGGAAGAGGGGGTCAGGAGCGGCGCCGTTCCAGCGTGGGAACAGAGAGCCGCTCCAGGAGCCCTCCCGGCGTGGAGACGAACTCCTCCCCCCAACAGCCGCGGAAACTCGACTCCCCCCGCCTCCCGGCCGGTCTCCCCCGCGAGCGCTCACGAAGGGGAGGGGGAGAGCGCCGTAGACAACGCGGAGACTCCACGGAGTCACTCACTCACTCGGGGTCCGGTCCTCGCTCGTCCTTCGGGGCACTGGGAGGGGAAGCCTCTAGATGCCTGCCGCGGGGGCTCACGCTTCGGTCCACGCGCCTGGCAGAGGCCGGAACAGGAAAGAGACCTGCCACCGGGATCTGGGCCTATATGTGCTCCACGATTACTTCCGGGTTATCGTCCCTGCGCATGCGCATTGAGCAAGCCGCCGTCTCTTCTGACCCGTGGACTGGGACAGGGTTACGGCTGGAGCTACAGACTGCGCAAGCGTGAGCTAACGGGCTGTGGCGCGCGCCCGCCGCTGAGCCGGCCCTGGCTCCCCCCTTAACCCCCCCGCCCCGACGGGGTTTTCCTGGACCGACCCTCGCCTGGGTCCTTGGTCAGGCCTTGGGAGACAGGGCGTGCCCTAGTTGAGGTGGAGGAGGGGGGCCCGGGGGCGGGGCCTGGAGGCGGGAGGTGCCCTCCCTCCCTGTGGGGGGGGCGTTACTGTTTCCTGCTGGTAGTGGGAGCCTTCCCCGGGGGTCTTCGGCCCCGAAGGGGGGGGGGGGGCTGGGGTGCGCGAGCTCCGGGTTGGTCGGGCCATCAATGCTCAGAGCCCGAACCCGCCCCGGAATGTGCCGCGTCTGCAGCCACCTAGAACCCGAGGCCGGCCGGGGTGTGCCTGAGCGGACGTAAACGTGGCCCCTGTGCTTCCCCGGCTCCGGCTTAAGGTGGCCGGAGCGCCGGCGGGGCTGCAAGCCCCGGAAGGAAGGCTGGCTGCCAGCCCGAGTCTGGGGGCTTTTCTCCGGCACCGCCAGGGTCCTGGAATCCCGAAGGAAGCCCCGGGAGCGGGCGGGGCAGCGCCTGTAACCAGCCAGCTTCAGCGAGAGCACCGAATGGCTCCCCGGTACCCCGGAAGCGGGCCGTGCACAGGGAAGCCCCCTGCAGACTAGGCCCAGAGCCGGGCACTTCTGACTAGAGCTGAAGGGGCTGAAGGCCCGGCAGAGGGAGAGGAAGAAGGGCCAGGCCACGGGGCGAGCTGGGGGGTGGGGGGGTGAAGGCCCCTCAGAAGCGTTTGGAATTCTGGGAGCTCCTTTCCCATTGGAGACTTAAACTTGACTGTCCTGAAGCTGAAATCGTGGGGCACTTTTTATGGATTTTTAAACCCTCACCTTTCTGGCTAGGAGGTGTCTGAGTTCGGATTTGAACCCAGGACCTCCCATCTCTAGGCCTGGCTCTCAACGGGCTGAGCCACCCAGCTGCCCCCGGGGTACTCTTTAAAAGGGACTTGCAATAAAACGTTCCCTGAGGCTTTTACCCCCTCGGACGCCATTTTGGTTTCTGATGGCCGGTGGGGAAGGGCGGCTGTCCTGCTTCCTCAGCTGAGGGGCTGCTCCTCCTGCGGCTTTCTGACCAGGCCTGGCGCCGGGGTCCAGTGTTTCTGGGTTTCCCCTGCAGCCTTGGGGCTGGCTTGCCCTAGAGGAGTCTGCAGGGGAGGAGGCTCTGATGCCCATTCCTGTGCCCACCCTGAGTAACAGTCAAACTGTGCAGCCTCACCCTTTGGTCCATTTGCCTGGCAGCGGTGCCAAGCCTTTGCCCAGAAGGGGGCATCAGCATGGAATCTGGTAGCCTGGTAAGATCTGAGGAACCCCAAGTTTCAGGACTGGCTTGTAAGTGGGGGACCCCAAAGCTTGTCCTTGTCCCCCCCTGAGGGGAAGGACAATCCCTGCTAGGTGGGGCTAAGCAGACACCGAGCCCCCTTCTTGCCCAAGGGGTCTCCCCACTGTATCAGAGGAAGCCCCCGACCTCGCTGTTGGCATCCCCTGGAAGCGGCCCCTTCCCTCTGCCTGGGATTCCTTCCCACCTTGACTGTATCCTGTGGGTAGAGTTGAAGGCTGCCATTTCCTTGTCGCCGTGGCGATGCCCATCTGCTTTCCCTGCCCGGATCCCCCCAATGGTCTAGAGGCCCCTGAATCCTCTTTCCTCCAAGCTGCCAGCCCAGCGCAGGGGGCTCTCCCAGGGCTCCGTGCCGGTGTGGAGGCCTAACTCAGCCTTGGCTAAAGAGTGGGTTTCTGATAGTTTGTCACCCGAATTCCGGGAGGCTGCCCAACCTCGGGCCTGTTCTGAAGAGATGAGGGGCTCAGAGGCCTTGTCCTGGAGCCTGCCAGGCAGAGGGAGGCAGCCCTGGAGTCGGCACTTCCCTCTCTCCGGCTGGGGTAGGTTGGCCAGGGACCTCGGAAGGGGAAGGCCTGCAGCTTTGCCTCCCTCCCGGCTCCTTGAGTGCTTGGCCACTGGGTTGTGCCATTCCTGGAGTGAAGACCTCTCACTGGCTTCCAGGAGGCAGTGGCTGGGGTGCAGCCTGCAGGCTGTGGAGAGGGACAGGCGGGACCTCTGGGCTGAGGCAGGGGCCAGGCTGCTTGAGGTTTCAGGTGGCCTCATCTGACAGCCCACTGAGACCCCCAGCTCTTCCTCAGCACATGGGTCCCTGTCCTACCTTGTGCTGGTGCGCCAGGGATTTGATGGCAAATGGGAGCCTTTTCAACAAGGCTCCTGGAAGGCCCCAGCCTGTTTAGACGCCCTCCTGTCCCCCGGAAGGCTGTCTGTGCCAGCCCCTCCTCCTAACTGCCGCAGCACTGCCTCTGTGTTGGCATGGCCCCAGCTGGGGCCCAGGGACTTGGGTGAAGGCCGTCTATGCTTCCAAGGTAGACCTTGAGGTTCTACCGGCTGCTTGCCTGCCCACCCTCTGCCTTGGGGAGCCCCTCGCTCTTCAAGGCTCCATTCACCCTCCCCCCACCCAGGGACCCAACTGGATGATGGGGGAGGCCTCCCACAGAGGCTCAGTGACTGAGCCTCAGTTCCCTCATCTGTAAAATAGGGAGAATGCCTGCAGCATGGGCGACTGCCGTGAGACTCCTTAGAAATGCTCCAGTGCTCGGCCCACTTCCCAGAGTCCTGGAAGCCTGCAGCTGCAGAGCTCTGAGGATGGCAGCGGGAGGGAGGGGCCTCTCTGGCCTGTTGTGCCTTACCAAAGGCTCCCGGAATGCCCAGGCCTGCCCACTTCTCGTCTCTGGGCCTTCTCTGCCCCTCTTGGGGAGGCTCCAGGGGCCACAGCTGCCCTCCCTGTCCCGACTGGAGCTGGGGAGCCCCGGAAGGAGGGAGGGAGGAGGCCAGCCTCCCTGGATGGGGGTGTGGGGAGGGGCTCTCGTTGATCCTGGGGGCCCGAGGGAGGCAGGAAGGACCCCTGCCCATCACGTGCAGAGGGAAGCCAGCCTTGGCGCCATATTAGATCTGGAGG
Organism: Monodelphis domestica; assembly: GCF_027887165.1. Taxonomy (NCBI): domain Eukaryota; kingdom Metazoa; phylum Chordata; class Mammalia; order Didelphimorphia; family Didelphidae; genus Monodelphis; species Monodelphis domestica. Next base: position 430,783,254 of record NC_077230.1, on the reverse strand, counting down.
ATGGGGCAGCCTGGAGACCTGCAACCCCTCCCGCGGGGTCTCACCTCCGGTGACTTCCTGCGGGCTCCACACCACCCTGCCCTGGGCTCAGCCAGGGAGAGGGGCCCTGGAGAAGGGAGCCGGCCCCAAGGGAGGGGCAGAGCCACATTAGGGGGCACTAAGGGGGCCCCCGGGCTCCTCCTCCCAGGACATTGGCCTCTACGTCCCCATCTGTGGGCCTCCTGCGCCGAAGGGAGGCTCCAGGACTAGAACCCGAGAGGCCCGGGCAGAAAAAGTGACAGTGGGGGAGCGGGGCGGTCGGCGCCCCCTCACTCCGCCCCTCCCCGCTAGGCCACGCCCCTCGAGGCTGGTAGAGTCCTGGCCCCGCCCCCCGCTAGCAGCAGCATGGCGGCCGGCTCCTTGGCCGAGGCCGTGGCGGAGGAGGAGGAGGGGGCGACGGCGGCCCGGGCCTGGGGCCCAGCCGAGGTGGCCCGGCGGCGTTTCCGCACGTTCCGCTACCGGGAGGCGGGCGGTCCGGGCGAGGCGCTGCGGCGGCTGCGCGAGCTGTGCCGCGGCTGGCTGCGGCCGCAGAGCCTGAGCAAGGAGCAGATGCTGGAGCTGCTGGTGCTCGAGCAGTTCCTGCGCGTCCTGCCCGCCGGCCTGAGGGCGCGGGTGCGAGCGCGGCGGCCCGGCAGCGGGGAAGAGGCGGTGCGCCTGCTGGAGGGGCCGCCGCGGGGAGGGGGCGCCCAGGTGCGGCGGGGGCGGGGCTGCACGGGCGGGGCTGCGGGAGGGGGAGGGGTCTCTGGCCCCACCTACAGCTGTGCGCTCCTCTCTGTCCCTAGCTGTCCCCGGAAGAGGATCCCCAGCCGCCCAACACCGGGGTCCACGATGACTTGTGGGCCAGGCCAGCAGGCCACCTCCGCGGGGGCCCCTCAGGTAGGCGCTCCGTGCCCCGCCGGCCTGCCCCGTTTTACAGCCGGGGACACTGAGGCAGCGGACAGAAGCCGTGTTAGGGAAGCATCTGGGGGGGACTCTGGGCCTCTTCCCCACTCTGAGAGAGGCTGCTGGGCTTGGGGAGGAGGCCCTGGCTGGGCTGGGCAGGGTTTCCCCCTCGGGGAGCTTCTCCCGGCCGGCTGCCCATCGTGGTGGCCAGGCCTTGTAATAGATGATGTTTGGGGGTATATTTGATGGATCGGGTTTTGTGCCACCCTCTTCAGAAGCCTTTCAGCCTCCCCTCCCCCCTTCTTCAGCACTCAGTGTGAGCTGGGAGGTTTCAATGAAATGTTCTTGATCCTTTGTCCAACGTGGGGTTTACTGGGGAAGACAGGATGAGGGTGGAGGATGAGCTAAGAGGGGTGGGATATCCGTATGCTTGGAGGATGCTGAGAGAAATGGCAGTTCGGTCACTGGTATGAAACAGAGCCAGCCAGAGAGATATGTGGACTCTCGTCCTTCTTCTTCTGCCTTCCAATCAGCCAGAAGCCCCAAAGACCTCAAGTCCGGGCAAGCAGTCGGCTTGGCTCCAAACTGTTTCCCGGTCACATTCCAAATGGAATCTTCATTTGACCGACCGATGACCCATCTCCAGCTTCTGTCCTTTGCGTGCATGCTTCTACCACAGTCTGCCTGTGCTTCTGGCAGCGTCGGGGACCCCTCGAGGGAGGGGGGCGCAGTGATGGGCCCCCAGACCCAGGAGAGAGCTGGGGCCTGGAGGGCAGCTTTACGGCCCCCCACCTCTGGGCCAGCTTAGGCTCGCCAGCTCAGCCCTTGGGAGCTGCCCCCATTCTGCTGCCTTTGGCTCGGCCTCCCTGCCCTGGTCCTTTGCTCCCCAAGCCTCGAATGCGGTCCCTCAGCTAACGGGAGAAAGGCCGGGCCTCACGTTCTCTTCCTTTGAACCCTTCTTTCCAGGTCCCAGTTCCGAGGTGCTTGCCGGTCTGGAAGGAGGGGAAGGCCCGGGGGCTAGGAGCACAGGTGGGTGAGGGAGGCAGAGCTGGGGAATGCCCCCCCCCCCATGCCCTTACTCTGTCCCTTCCTCCAAGAGCACTGGCTCCCCTTTGGATGTCCTCAGCCCTTGGTCTAGCCTCCTTCTTTGGGGATGGGCTTCCTGGCCTGGGTGTCCCTTCCCTGCCCTGTGGCAGAAGTGGGTTCAGCCAGTCGGGGGATGCTGATGGCTTCTGCTTCTGCTTTCAGACTGTGAGCACACCGACAAGGACCAGAAATGGGCTCCCTGGCAGCAAAGGTCTGAGGAAGGAGAGCCACCGGAGGGGAGATCGGAAGCTGCCCCCAGCCCGGAGCACGCGGGAGCCTGGGATTGTCAGGGAGGGCCGGAGAGACTCCCCAAGGCCCCTTCTCTGGAGGGAGGCGTGGGGGTGTCCGTGCCCCACGCGTGTGAGCTCACCAGGCACCAGAGGGGCCACGTGGGGGACAAGCCCTGCACGTGCCCCGAGTGCGGGAAGGCGTTCAGCCAGAGCTCCTACCTCCTTCAGCACCAGAGAGTTCACACCGGAGAGAAGCCCTATCGCTGTCGAGAGTGCGGAAAAGCCTTCGCCTGGAGCTCCAACCTCATCCAGCACCAGCGGATCCACACCGGGGAGAAGCCCTACGTGTGTCCCGAGTGCGGCAAGGCCTTCCGGGCCCATTCCCAGCTCATCCACCATCAGAAAATCCACAGCGGCGAGAAGCCCTACCAGTGCCGGGAGTGCGGCAAGGCCTTCGGCAGGAGCACGACTCTCATCCAGCACCAGCGCATCCACACCGGCGAGAAGCCCTACCAGTGCCAGGAGTGCGGCAAGGCCTTCAACTGGAACTCCAACTTCATCGAGCACCAGAGGATCCACACGGGGGAGAGACCCCACGCGTGCGGCCAGTGCGGCAAGGCCTTCAGCCAGAGCTCCAACCTCATCGAGCACCTGAAGATCCACACGGGGGAGAAGCCCCACGCGTGTGGCCAGTGCGGCAAGGCCTTCATGCGCAGCTCGGGCCTCCGGCAGCACCAGCGCATCCACAGCGGCGAGAAGCCGTACCCGTGCCGCGAGTGCGGGAAGACCTTCCGGGAGAGCTCGCAGCTCATCCAGCACCAGCGCATCCACACCGGGGAGAGGCCCTTCGAGTGTGCCGAGTGCGGCAAGGCCTTCATCCTCATCTCCAACCTGACGGAGCACCAGCGCGTCCACACCGGAGAGAAGCCCCACGCGTGTGCCCAGTGCGGGAAGGCCTTCAGCCAGCGGTCCAACCTCCTCAGCCACCAGCGCATCCACACGGGAGAGAAGCCCTACGCGTGCGGCCAGTGCGGGAAGACGTTCAAGGGCAGCTCCGGCCTCGTCCACCACCAGCGCATCCACACCGGAGAGAGGCCCTACGCGTGCGGCGACTGCGGGAAGACCTTCCGCGGGAGCTCCGAGCTGCGGCAGCACCAGAGACTGCACTCGGGGGAGAAGCCCTACGTGTGCGGCGACTGCGGCAAGGCCTTCGTCCGCAACTCGGAGCTCATCAGCCACCAGCGCATCCACACCGGCGAGAGGCCCTACGCGTGCGCCTTGTGCGGCAAGCCCTTCAGCCATCGCTCCAACCTCAACGAGCACCAGAAGCGACACACGGGCCGCAGGGCAAGCGCCGAGGCCGAGGGCTGAGGCCGGGCCAATAAAGCTGCGTCTGCAGGAAGCGCAGGGTGCGATTCGGGGCACGAGCCCCAAAGCCAACCCAGCTCTCGGCCTGGAGCTTACACGGTGGCGGGTGCTCTGCACCCTTCCTTGGGGGAGAAAGGGCCTCCGTGGCGAGGCCCTCCGGACGTGGCCGGGCTTCCGAGGTGGACCTTTAGGGCCGCTTCGATCCCGCTGGCTTCCTTTGGCATTTGGGGGATCCGGAAGACCGACCAGGCAAGAAGCGTCTTCCCCATGCAGCGCCCCGTGCGTAGCGCTGCCGGGGATCCGGAGAAGGAGCCCCGCCGGCCTCGCCCTCGCGCAGCTGTGCCGCCAGCTTGCAGCGAATAAGAGAAGGGAGGCAGGACCCCTGGTTAGGGTGGGTGGAGAGCCAGGCAGGCCCTGGGTTCGAAGCTGGGTGACCCTGGGCCAGTCACTTCAGCCTGTGGCCCAGCCCTTACTGCTCTTCGGCCTTGGTGCCGGCCCTTAGTGTTGACCCCAAGAGGTGAGGGGAGGGTTTACAATAAGGCCTGAGGCTCTCCCAGGGACCCCCTCACAGCCCGAAAGCCTTCGGCACAACCGGCAACGACTGCTAGGCTTCCTTACCCCAAGGGGCTGCCTTCTCCATTCCCACCACCACTAGGAATCGGGCTCAGGCAATGGGACTTGCCCAGACTGGAACTCGGGGCCCCCGAGAACAAAGGCTTCTGGGCAGAGCTCAAACAGAACTGAAATGCTCGGACTGCTGCTGGCAGGAGCCCTAAATGTGCCCTGTGGGGGCGGCCCCCATTTTGAGGCTCGGGAGAGACGGCTGAGAAGTTCTGTGATGCCGCCAGCCTCTCCTGCCCAGTGCCTGGGCCCTCAGAAGGTTATTGGGGGGCTGGGAGCCCTCTGGAAGGGGAGGGGCCGTCCCTCTCTCCCCCTCGCTTCCCTTGGCTCAGCCCCCATCCCTGTCCTCCGGCGCCGCTGGGATTCCGGGTTCAGCAGGGGCCCTCTGTCGAGTATTTCCGGGAGGCCCAGATGTGAGGCCATCCTGCCCTCGGGGAGCCCCGATTCTGTGGGGGAGAATGAGCAGTTGCAGGGGCGGCTGGGCCAGGAAAGGCCTCCGTGGAGTCCAGGACAGGCTGGGAATCTTGCTGGCCTTTCCTGGGCTCCGGGCCTCCAGAACCTGTGCCGGCATCCCCCACGACTTCCCAGGCTGCTATGCGGCCCCGAGCCTGTGTCCTGGCTTGCTCGGAGATCTCTGACGTCCCCAGCTTCCTGCCTCGGGAGCCCCGTAACCCCTCGGACCATGTCTCTTCCCCACGAGGGCCTGCGTCACCCGTCCTGACCGCTTGGTGTGCCCGGCCTTGGGGCTCTCCGGTTGTCAGCTGCCCCGTGGGTGCAGGAAGGGCCTCTGGATTCCAGGGGACGCCTCAGAGCCCTTCCCTGACGCTCCCCCACCTCTGGCCCTGGCTGGCGCAGATCCCTCCCTGTGTGGGCTCCTGCCAGCCCTGTCTCAGGCTGCCCCTTCCCTCCCCGAGTCCCTGAGGGCTCCTGGCACCACCTGCTCACCTCCTGGGGGCCTGCACAGCTCCCCCCGGCAAGCCCCTAATTGAGCCTCCAGTTGCTTGCACGGTCCAAGTCCCCGTTCGCTCTCTCCTGTTCTTCCTGTCGCCCCTCCTGGCACACCAGAGGCATCTGCTGGCTGCTGGGTGCTGGGCTCCGGGCCCCAGCTCTCGCCTCTCCTTGCTTCTCCCGAGATCTTGCCCCGAGTCACGGCCCTGTCCAGCCTCCAGCGCCCCTGGGCCAGGGCTGCTTCTGGGCTGTCCCAGCATCCCCACATCTTCCCGGCCAAAGAAGCCAGGGCCCATCCTGTCGCCCTGCACGCCTGGCCCCCTTTGTTCTCAGTCAGACTCCCAGAAACCTCCTCGTATAGCCTCCCCTGGGCAGCCTCTTGGGGTGCTACCCTGCAGCTCATCCTGGCTGCTGAATGGGCAGGGAGCAATGAGTGTAGCCCAGTGCCCCCAGAAGGCCCCTGGACAATAGCTGGGGGCTTATTCTTGGGGTGACCCCCCCCCCACCAAGTGCCCTGGCGAAGCAGGGTGGTCCGTCAGGGAACGCCAGCCTGTGCCGGGAGCCTGCCTCCAGCAGCCCCCGCTCCAGTGCGGTAGAAGCGAGATAGAGTCAGTCAGAACTGGGCTCGGGCACCCCTCCCAGGGCAGAATAAGCCTCCCTCTCAGCCAGGGACCAAGGCCGGGGCACAGTCCCAAGTCCCCCGAGCACCGAGGTGAGGCCAGGTGAGGCATACGCCAGTCCCAAATGAAAGGCCAGGCCATCGTGGGGGCCGGGAGAGGCCAGGATCTTACAGGCTCTGGAGGGTCCCCTCCGGCCACTGCCTGTATCCTGGGAGCTGAGGGACACTGGCTGGAGTCAGGGCTCTGCGAGGAGCCCCCTGAAGGATCTCCACTGCACAGAATGGGAGCTGACAGCCTGAGTGCCCGTGGGGGGGGGGGCAGGATTTGGGCCCTTCCTCCCCCCTCAGGTCACAGGCTGGGGGGGGGGGGGAGTATTTGGTCAGCCCATAATCCATCTCCTCAAGATGGCATTAGTAATGTGAGATGAGAGCAATGCCGCTGGCATTGGAGAATCCTGAGGGGAGACCCCAGAGGGTCCTCAGCACTTAGGAGCAGATGGGCAGGGCGAGGCCACCTCCAGGAAGGGAAGTCTGAACCAGCTCCTGAGGAGAGCCCGAGGCCTAGCTGAGGAGGGAGAGCACCGCAGGTGCAGGCCACGACTTAGGCAAGGGCACCAGCAGTGAAGCATCATGTTGGAGGCATGGCAGGGTGAGGACTGGCCTTTTCATATCAAAGGGAGGATGGTCTGGAATGGGGAGAGCTCTGAGTGGCCCCCCAGCCCAAGAAGCTCCCAGAGTAGCCCAGGTGTGGAGCGAAGGTCAGGGAAAGGGGAGCATTGGTGTCTCAGAGGGGAAAGTGACCGGAGGTCAGGAGGTCAGAAGGGTGAAATAAACTCGATGGCGCCAAAGGTGAAATAAACAGCTGTGGCTCAGATGAAATTGACCAGAGATGCTGAAGAGGCGGCACCACATCGGACCTGGGGGGAGGGGGAGGATCTTGGGTGAGGCCGGGCGGGGCTGTGAGGGACTGAGAGGATGGGAGGGGGGGAGGCGGGTCTCAGATGTCTGCAGAGCATGCAGTGGGGACGGCAATGATAACTAGCATTTACTCCACATGATCGGGAAAGTCCTCCGTGGAGCCCTTCCCGCGGGTGTGTGCTCCCTGCTGACTCCGGAGCAGGAAACCGAGGCAGCAGGAGGCTCGCACAGCTGGTCAGCGTTGTGGTCACGTTTGCATTCGGGTCTTCTGCACTCCCGAGACCCAGCGGGGTCCGGGGCTGCTGCGGACGGCGGACAGTCCTGTCTCTCCTCCCGGGGCGGGGCCGGGAGGCTCTTTCCCCTCCCCTGGAGCCCCCAGGGCTGCCCCGCCTGCCGCTCGGGGGCGATGACGGAGGGAGGGAGGCCCCGCGGTGCCCGAGGGCAGCTTGGCGCTCGCGGGGCGGAGCTCGGGCTCCCGGAGTCCTCCGTGAACTTCCCTCGGTCCAGGCTCGGCGGTGCTGACTGGGACCCGCAGCGAGGAGAAGCGCCCCGGGAGGGGCCCAGAAGGGGAAGTGGAGGCCCCGGAGAGACGCCTCGGAGGAAGAAGGGAGAAGGGGGGGCCGGGCCCAGACCCTGTGGGCTCGAGGCTGAGAAGGGTGGCGATGACCCACCCCCCGTGCCAAGCTCATCCAGGCCGGTGCTCGGAGATCTTCGCAGGGGAGGAGACACTGCAGATGGGAAGGAGGGAGAAGGGCCGTCCCAAGCAGGGAGCACGGCCAGTGCAAAGGCGTCGCGTCCGGAGACCAATTTTTCGGTCATAGGTGGAGGAGCCCCAGGCAGCACTGTGGGAAGCAGGGAGACCGGAGGGGGGGGGGGGGAAGACCTCTTGCGGCCGCGGAAGAGGGGAGAGCCGGAAGCAGTGGGGGGCGGCCGTTGTCTCCTGCTCCCCCGTCCACGCCCTCAAGAGGCCCCGAGAATGGCTACGACAGGGGGTCAGTGAGGAGGCGGGGCCTCCCCCAGCCCGGGTCACGTGGCTCTCCCTCCTTTGCTGCGGGACTGGCCAGGGGAGGGCCACTTGCTGCTGCCCGGGGACCCCCCTCAGGGCCTGGCCTCGGACAGGCGGAGCCCGGCGCCCCTTCCCACCTGGTTCAGCCTATGGTTGGCGGCTGCGACGCCCTCATTTCCGCCCCTCCCCCCCCAGCGATCCGGACCGGGAGTGCCGGGAGGGGCGTCGGACCGCTGAGGGAGGCCGGAGCCAGGCCCGAGCCGGCACAGTGGCCTTGGAGCAGTCACCGCCGAGGGCTGCCATGGCCGAAGGCGGCACGTGCAGGCTGGCCCGGTACCTGGACGAGCTCACCGAGCACGAACTCAAGAAGTTCAAGCTGACCGTGCGCGAGGCGGGGCCCCCGGGCTGGCTGCCCTGGGGCCGGATGGAGCCGGCCGACCGGCCGGACCTGGCCGCGCTCTTGGTCAGCCACCTCGGAGCCGCGGGCGCCTGGCGGGCGGCCCTGAGCGCCCTGGACACCCTGGGCCTGAGGCAGCTGCGGGAGAGGGCCGCGAAGGAGCCCCCACCCCCCGGTAAGGCGCGCGGAGAACGGGGGGAGCCCGGGGGAGGGGCGGGGCACGTGGGTCACTTCCCCAAAGACCCACGGAGTCCGCTGGGCGGGGCCTGGGGGAGGGGCCCGAGGGGGGGGAGCCCGGGGGAGGGGCGGGGCACGTGGGTCACTTCCCCAAAGACCCGCGGAGTCCGCTGGGCGGGGCCGGAGGGAGGGGCCAGAGAAGGAGGGGCGGGGCGGAGTCTGCTGGGAGGAGCCAGAGACGGAGGAGCTCCGCCCCGGTGTGAAAGGAGGAGCCGCGGCAGGGACGACCCAGATGGGAGGGTCTGTGCTCGCGCGCTCAGACTCACCGTCCCCTCCCTGACTCCTAGAAGGCTGTGGAGCGGGACCCCAGCATTTCGGGGAGGGTGAAGGGGGGCCACCCAAGGCCGCACCCTTCAGAGAACTAGTTGCCTCTGCGAGCACTTCGGTGGCCCAGGGGCTAAAGCACCGAGTTCGACCCTGGGCAAGTCTCTTCACTCTGCTTGCCTGTGTCCTGGGGGGTGCTGGGGGGGCAGGCCGTGTCCAGACAGGCCGGCGGCCTCTGTCTGTCGCAGATGCCGCTGAGGCCGGCGGGCCAGACTGCGCAGCACCCAGGGAGGAGGCCTCTGGGCCCGAGGGAGAGCCAGGTCGGTACGGATGGGGTAGGGTGGGGAGACGACTTGGGCCCGGATGGGGTCTCCACCCGGCCCACGGCTGCCCATCTGGTGACCCAGAACAGGAGGGGAAACTGAGGCAGGTGGGCTCCAGGCCTGTGAGGCTGCGGGAGGGGGAGGAGAGTGGAGCTGGCAGCCCTGGGCCCCTCCCCAGAGGTGGGATCCAGAGGAGACAAGGCTGTGGTCCCCAGGCGGAGGGGAGCCTATTCCCTGCAGAGGAGGGAGACGTCTCCAGGCCGGGTCACTGGATGGAAGAGGGAAAAGTCTGGAAGGGGAGGGAGGGCCTTGAATGCCAAGACCAGCATTAGGCCGATAGGAAACCACTGCTGGTGCCTGGGGACCTGGGCTTTGGGCTGGAGGGAGGGGGCCTTGGGGCCACTGGGCCGGGGAGCCCCTCAGCACTCCTGGGGACTTAGGGAAGATTCTGTACCCAAAGTTCTGAGTTCGAGGCTCCCACGGGGTAGCCTTTGGGGACTCTGGAGCTCAAGAGGGAGACAGAGAGGTCAGGGCCACAGGTTAGCAGCCAGCAGGAGGACCAAGGCAGGCCTTCTCCCAGAACCTGGCCGAGAGCCTCCCCGTCCCGCCCCCCAAAAGGCAGCCGCTGCCACGTGGTACAGGCGGACATGCAGGAGAGGTCAGGTTTCCATCTGCCCACCCAGGAGCCCCTCAAGTCCCCACGGATAGAGCAGGAAAGTGAGGCAGAGTGTCTGAGGCTGGATTTGAACTCAGCTCTTCCTGACTCCAGACCCCGGGTTTTCTGGGCCGAGAAATGTAGCCGCTCCTATGGGCAAGCCCCGCTCCCAACGAATGACAATGGCTTGGCTGGCTCGGTGTGCCCGGGCTAGATTTGAACCCAGGACCCACGGAGCTGCCCCATTTGGAGTTCGTTTGGGCGGCCTGACTCCCTCCCCCACCCCAGGTCACCGCGAGAAGTACCGTGAGCGCGTGAGGAGGCGCTTCCAGGCCCTGGAGGAGAGGAACGCCCGCCTGGGGGAGTGGGTCCCCCTGAGCCGGCGCTACACCCCGCTGCTGCTGCGGAGCGGCCACGCCGGGGCCGGGCGCCGGGAGCAGGAGCTGCGGGCCTCCGGGGGGCTGCACGGGCGCCTCCGGGAGGAGCGCGGCCGCCCCCTCGAGCTGGCCGAGCTCTTCGACGCCGACGCGGGGGAGGGGGGCGGCGCCCCGACCACCGTGGTGCTGCTGGGGGTGGCGGGCATCGGCAAGACCACGCTGGCCCGGAAGGTGCTGCTGGACTGGGCGTCGGGCGCGCTCTACCCCGGCCGCTTCCACTACGCCCTCTACGTGCGCTGCGGCGCGCTGGACGGGGCGGCGCCCCGGAGCGTGGCCGAGCTGCTGGCCGACTGGCTGGAGGGCACCGCGCCCGGCTCGGGGCCCGCCCCCGTGGCCACCCTGCTGGCTCGGCCGGCGCGCCTCCTCTTCGTCCTGGACGGCTTCGACGAGCTGCTGGGGGGCCGCGGGGGGCCCGGGGGGCGGGCCGCGGGGGCGGGGCGGCCGGCCTGCGAGCACCTGAGGGAGCTGCTGGCCAAGAGGCTGCTGCCCGAGGCCTCCCTGCTGGTGACCACCCGGCCGCTGGCGCTGGAGCCGCTGCAGGCCCTGCTGGAGCAGCCGCGCGTGGCCGAGGTCCTGGGCTTCGGGGTGGCCCAGAGGGAGGCCTATTTCCACAAGTACTTCCCGGAGCCCGGCCAGGCCGGCCGCGCCTGGGCCGCCGTGCAGGCCAACGAGGTCCTCTTCACCATGTGCTTCGTGCCCCTGGTGTGCTGGGTCCTGTGCACGGGGCTGCGGCAGCAGCTGGACAGCGGCGAGGCGCCCGCCCCCACGGCGCGCACCGCCACGGCCGTCTACACCGCCTTCGTGGGCAGCCTCCTGCGGCCCGGGCCGGCCCGGAGCCCGGCGGCCGGCCTGCGGGGCCTGTGCGCCCTGGCCGCGGCCGGCCTGCGCCAGGGCCGCCTGTGGTTCCGGGAGCCCGAGCTGAGGCGCCACGGGCTGGACGCGGCCACCGTGTCCGCCTTCCTCCACGTGGAGCAGCTGCAGCGCGAGGCGGAGCGCGAGGCGACCTACAGCTTCTTCCACGCCACGTTCCAGGAGTTCTTCGCCGCCCTGGCGCTGCTGCTGGAGCGGCGGCCGCCCTGGCCGCTGGGCCGCGCCCCGCTGGGCCGCCTGCTCCGGGGCTCCGAGGCGCCGCCGCCCCTGGCCGTGCGCTTCCTCTTCGGCCTCTCGAGCCCCGAGCGCGCCGGCGCCCTGGAGCGCCTGCTGGGGGGCCCCGTGGCCCGCGGCAGCCGGCGCGCCCTGCTCCGCTGGGTCCGGGCGCAGGCGGCGCGGCGGCCCGGGAGGGCGCGGACGCTGGGGCTGCTGTACTGCCTGTTCGAGGCGCAGGAGCCCGAGTTCGTGCGGAGCGCCATGGCGAGCTTCCGGGAGGTCAGGGTGAGGGTCCGCACGCGGATGGACGGCCTGGTGGTGGCCTTCTGCCTGCGCGGCGGCCCGAGCCCCGGCGCGCTCGAGCTCGACGGCCTGGGCTGCGGAGCGGCGGGCCTGGGCCTCCCGGGCGCCGGGACGTGCTCGCTGGACGACGTGTGCCGGGAGATCTCCTCGGGGCTCTGGGTCCGCCGGAGCCTGTCCGAGCTGGGGCTGGGGGAGGACGCCCTGGGCGACGCGGGCATGCGCTGGCTCTGCCGCGCCCTGGAGCAGCCCGGCTGGCCGCTGCACTCGCTCACGTACGTGCCGGGCGGCCGGGGAGGGGCCGGGAGCCGCGACGGGCCGCGCGCGACGGGCCGCCTTCTCGCAGGTTGCTCAACTGCTGGCTCACGTCCGAGTTCGCCGCGAGCCTCTCCTGTGCGCTCGCGCTCGGCGGGGGCCGGAGCCTGACGCGGCTGGATCTGAGCTACAATCCGCTGGAGGACCCGGGAGCGGCCTCGCTGTGCCGGGCGCTGCAGCAGCGGGGCTGCGGCCTCCGGAGTCTCTGGTGAGTGGCGAGCGCCCGGCCGCGGGGCGGGGCTGGCCTAGCGCCGCCCCCTCGGAGGGGTGGGGGCGGGCTCAAGCACGAGCTCCGCCCCGCTTGCGGGCGCTCTGACCTCCCCCGGGGCGGGGCGGGGCTGGTTTGGCCCCGCCCCTCGGAGGCGCATTGGGGGCCGATGGGGTGGGGGCGGGGCTCAGGCACGAGCTCCGCCCCGCTTGCGGGCGCTCTGACCTCCCGCGGGGGGGGCGGGGCAGCCTAGTGCTGCGGGCGTCGCGCTGGGGGAGGGCCCTGGCGCTACGGCGGCTCCTGCTGCTGCTCAGGGCCCCCCCCCCCCAGTCTGAAGAAGTGCCACCTCACGGAGGAGGCCTGCGAGGGTCTCGGCTCTGTGCTGGCCGGCAGCCGGAGCCTGCAGTGGCTGGACCTGAGTTTCAACGTGCTGGGAGACCGCGGCGTGGGGCTGCTGTGCGCGGGGCTGCGCCAGGCCGGCTGCCCGCTGCGCACGCTCAGGTTGGTCTCCAGAAGCGCTAACCACCGCCCCACACTGCCTGTGGCCTCCGCACGCGGGGGGTGTCGCGGGGGGGCAGCAGGGCGGCGGGCGGCGCCTGGCAGCTCTCGGACTCCTCGCCAGGTTGAGAAACTGCAGCCTGACGGGCCGGAGCTGCCCGGAGCTGGCCGCGGTGCTGAGCTCGGGCTCGCGCCTGCTGGATCTGCGGCTGCGGAACAACGCCCTGGGCGACGCCGGGCTCGGGCTGCTGTGCCGAGGCCTCGGGGCCCCGCGGTGTAGACTGAGGAAGCTCGAGTAAGTGGAGGCCGCGGGCGGCGGGGAGCGGGGCGGCAGCCCCTCCCCCAGCCCCCAGCACTCCCCGCGCTCTCCCGCAGACTGGCGAACTGCCGCCTCGGCCCGGCCTGCGGCCCCTGCATCTCCTCCGTGCTGGGCGCCCCCAGCAGCCTGCAGTTCCTCTGCCTCAGCGGCAACGCCTTGGGAGATGCGGGCGTCCGGGAGCTGTGCGAGGGCCTGCGGCGGCCCGGCTGTGCGCTGCGCGAGCTCAAGTAAGTGCCCGCTGCTCGGTGAGCGCCCCAGCCCGCTCTGAACCTCAGTTTCCTCCTCTGTAAAGTGGGCCGCAGAGGGCAGCGCAGCCTTGAATGCCGAGCACAGCGTTCGCTATTTGGGCCTGGCGGCAGTAGGGAGCCCGCTGGAGCCTCCTGGGTGGGGGGTGCTGTGTGTGCCAGGGGGAGAGACCCGGGGGTGGGGGTGGCGCCGTCTTGGAGGAGCCTCGGGGTCTGGCCCACCCCGCTTTGGCCAAAGGGAGGGAGGGGCTCTCCTTGCTGATGCCGCCCTGCCCTCTCCGCCCCGCAGGGTCCAGATGTGCGGGCTCACGGGGCGGGACTTCGAGGCCCTGGCCCGGGTGCTCAGTGACTGCCCCGGCCTGAGGCTTTTGGACCTCAGTGACAGCTCCCCCGGCGAGGAGGGCGCGAGGTGGCTCTGCTGGGGCCTGAAGCAGCCTGGCTGTCGGCTGCGGAGCCTCAGGTGGGTGTGGGGCGGGGCGGGGCGGGGCGGGGCGGGGCGGGACCCTCCCCTCCCCTCCCCTCCCCCCCCCCTCCCCCTCCCGTCCCCAGACCACTCTGGAGCCTTGATCTGCAGGTTGTTCCGGTCTGGGCTGAGCGAGGCGGCCAAGACTGAGCTGGCTGCGGTGGCCCGGGCCAAGCACGGCCTAGAGATCTCCTACCAGAGCTCGGCCTGCATCGGCTTACAGGGCTTGGAGCCCTGAGCGCCTGTGGCTCCCTGATGCCCGCAGGGTCCAGTGGCCGTGACCCGGAGCTCCTGCTTCTGTGGCCCCTTCCCAGGCCGCCCCTATTAAACCTGCCTGCCGGCAGCTCCGGTGACGCGTCCCCGCCTCCCTGTTTCGGAAGCTGGGGGGGGGGGGCGGGGCAGAGGAGCTGCCTTCAGAGCCCACCGCAGGGCAGGGCATCCCTCCTAGGGCTGGCGGCTGGCTGGCTGGGCGGAGGAGCACCCTAAGCCCGCTCGGGAGGCTGCCGGCCTGGCATCAGGAGGAGGAGGCGGCTGGGCCCTGGCAGCACTGACAGCGGGGGTGAAAGGGACGGCCTGGCCCTCACCTTGTGATGGCGGCTGCTGCTCCCTGGGCAAATCATTTCACTGCCTCAGTTTCCTCATCTGTAAATCATCTCCCGGAAGTAACCGTTGGCGCTCTCTGCCTGGCTCGTAGAGACTCCCCGGAATGCCAAGGGGCTCCAGCTCCTCTGGAGGGCTGGGGAGCAGCCAGTGGCCATTGGAAGGCTCTGGAGACTCTTGGCCCTCCCAGGGGGAAAGGCTGCCCCGCACCTGGCTTCCTGTTGGACCGCGATTTTCCAGAAGGAACTGCAGGTGTGGACTATCCCCCCCCCCAGCTAAGGCAGCCATCCCTCTGGGGTGGGGGCCCTGGGCCCTGGATAAAAAAAAAGAGCAACGAATTCTTGGCGCAGTCAAGAGGGGCGGCTGCCTGGCCCTGGCTGTGCTGGGCTAGAACCCAGGGATTCATGCCCATCGTGCTTATTTGCATAGCCCCGCCCCCACCGCATTGGAGCACGCCCCTCCCGCACTTTAGGGGGACTCCCTGGGAAGAGCCTACTGGAGGGGGGACCGCCCCGGCTCGTGAGCGGCTTGTGGGGAGGCTAATGTGGACACAACGTCCTCACCGAGGTGAGGGGGGGGGCCTTCCTGTCCCGCCACCGTACGGGGCGCCCCAAACCCTCTTTGTGCCCCTTGTGCGGCTCATCATCTCCCCCTGCCACCGACAGCGCTGGGCTCGCCCTCTTCGCCCCTTGTTCGTGGTTCGAGTCGGAGGTCCAGCCCTTGGAGGGGCTCCTGGACTGGGCGGCCCCTGCTGCTGCTCCAGAGCCGGACCCTGGTCTCACAGCGGTGGGGGGAGGGCGCCGGGGGCCCTTGGCAGCCTCTCGGGCTCCCTCCGTACTAGGCTCCGGAGCTTGGTTAGCTTTTGAGAGGGGTCCACTTGGGACGCAGCTTCGTCTCTCAGAGCCCAGCGCTCCCTTCCTGCCGCTGCCTCTGGGGGTGCTGTCTGGGCTGTGGAGAGCCTGAGTCTGGTCCGAAGGCGCAGCAGCAGCGGGTGGACAGCACGGGATTATGGGAGGAAGGGCTTGGACATCCCATCCCGCTGGGAAGGAGCAGAAAAGGAGGGAGCGTCAGCCCGTGCTGAAAGCCACTTTCTCTTCCCGGGGTTGGTCTCTAAGTAGCTACCTTTATGGACCCATTTCCCAGATCTGGGGGGAAACAGGG
This sequence comes from Monodelphis domestica, assembly GCF_027887165.1. Taxonomy (NCBI): domain Eukaryota; kingdom Metazoa; phylum Chordata; class Mammalia; order Didelphimorphia; family Didelphidae; genus Monodelphis; species Monodelphis domestica. The sequence continues at coordinate 430,768,029 of NC_077230.1, read as the reverse complement.
AACCCCGTTCTGTTCTCTACCAGCCCCTCGTGGGGTTGACGGCTTTGGGGACAATCAGCCCAGGGGCTGAGAGCAGCAGAGCGAAGATCCAAGAGAAGAATCATGGGGCCGCCTCTGTTCATTCCTGAGTGATCAGGGAGGAACTCTCAAGCACGCAGCAGTCCCGATAGGAAGCAGGGACGATTCAGATTGGGTGGCCAGGTGGAGGGGGTACCTTTGGGGCGTCTAGATTTCAACCGGCACCTTCTCCGAGGACTCCGAGCCAAAATGTTCATGAGTTTGCCCTAGGCAAGGGCCGCATGGCCAGGCCAAGATTCCACTCACAAATATCGAGTATCCCCTCGTGTCTGAAGACGCAGTAACCATCCAGTCATTTGGGTTTCATAGATGTGAATATGCTTGGAATGCTACATATAGAAGTACCATCTGGTCGGGAGGGCCAGTGGTCTAGGCCTGGGGGACAGCAGGGTGAGATGCCCCAAGTCTGGAGACAGAGGGCTCCTCATGTAGCAGTCAGGAGGCGAGAAAGGGGAGAATGCAGGGGATCAAAGACTTCGAAGGCCAGACCAATCATTTTGAATTTGATTCTGGATGATGGGAAGTCCCTGGAGTGAGAAGTGGGCCCCCCTGCTCTTTGGGGAAATCACTTTGATGCCTGCATGGAGGATGGGTTGGAGTGGAACCCTCCCCATAGCAGCTATTGCCATATTCCAGGCATGAGGTGAGGAAGGTCTGTACCAGGGAGGGGGCTGGGTCAGAGGAAAGCAGAGAGACCCAGAAGAGAGATGCTACAGAAGGGAAATAGACCAGAGCTGCTGCAGGGAGAAATAGACCAGAGCTTGGGGGGGGGGGGGAATGGACCAGAGATGCTCCACAGGGGAAATAGACCAGAGCTGGGGGGGGGGGAATGGACCAGAGATGCTGGGGGGGGGAATGGACCAGAGATGCTCCACAGGGGAAATAGACCAGAGCTGGGGGGGGGGGGGAATGGACCAGAGATGCTCCACAGGGGAAATAGACCAGAGCTGGGGGGGTGGGGTGGACCAGAGATGCTTGGGGGGGCACCACAGGGGGAATCGACCAGAGCTGCTGCAGGGGGGAAATCAATAGGCCTTGACACTATCTTGGATGTGGGAGTTGAAAGGGAGGGAGAAGTCTGAGAGGGAGGGGGAGAATATGGGGAGGAGAGCGAGCAGCAGTGCGCAGGCTGCAGAGCCCTCCCAGAGAAGGAGGGGGGAGAAAAGGCCTGGGGTTTGGCAGCTCAGGGATCACTGGTGACCGGGGAGAGCAGTTTGGGTGGGCCGGTGAGGGGGAAGCCAGCCTGGAAGGGATTAAAGAGAGAGGAGAGGGAGCAGAGGCCCATGGGAGAGCAGACTAGACCCAGGACATCAGTGCCGGCTTCTGGGGCATCTCTGGTGTGGAGAGCCAGTCTGGGCGCGGTCTGGCTGCTCCCTTTGTACAGGGAACAGGCCCGAGGGGGCCTGAGGCGGGCGGGCCAGGCTCTGTCCCATCAGCCCTTTGGCCCTAAGGAGCCAAGAGGCCAACAGAAGGAAGCCAGGCGGGGATCCTCGTCCCCTGCACCAGGATGGTCAGAATCCTGTAGGAGGCCTGAGCCATGCCAGGGAGGGCAGTGGGGGAGGGGAGGCCACACGCATTTATTTAGCTGCTTGACAAAGAGCTTTTGAGGCTGGATTTGAACCCCAGGCCTTGCTCGGGCTGTGCACTGCTCTTTGGGCTGGGACTCCGGGTTCGTTTCGCTCTCCTGACCCTACGTGGGGAGCCCCCAGGGCTTGAAGGCTGGAGAAGCCAGCGTGCAGGCGGGGCTTAATCATTGCTTGTACCTAGATCTAAGGGGAGCCTCCTATCAAGCTTCGGCCCAGTATTCAGGCTGCCTGGGGAAAGCTGAGGGGGAGCTTGCCTAAAGGCATCACCCCCCCCCCCCGTTACTATGGAGACGGGAGCCGCTACCGCTACTGCGGCTGCTGTTTGGTCTCCCGATTGCCTTCCCTGAGCCTAGCTCTGTAGGACTCCATTTCCCAGAAGCCCTGAGGCCCTCTTGGGAAGTGACGTAACCCGGAGGGGGAGGAAACGCGGCCCTCGGGCAATGCTGGGAGTTGTAGTTTGTGCTTCCGTGAGCGCAGGCGCAGTGCATTGGGAGGCCCAGCGCGGTCGGATTTGTCCAGCTCTGGACTGGCTGGGGGTGAGTCCGGCCCCGCCCCGGGGCGGAGGAGGGACGGGGGTGGGGGGTGGGAGGGGGGCTGCATTGGGTGCGTGTGTGAGCGTCACTTTGCCCCGGCGGTCCACGGGGAGGCCTCTCCCCCTTCCTGCCTCTCCCTGCCTCCTCGTGCTCCTCCTGTGTGCCTGTCCCTCTTGGCTGCTTCCAGCCTTCCTTGATGTCCCCCCTAAAGCCCCTCTTCTGGGAAGCCCTCCCTGATCGCCGACTGGGGCCCCCCAGGGCGGGGGACAAGCACTAATTAAGGGCCCACTTTGTGCCCCCACCCCCGGGAGAAGGTTCAAGAGGAGGGAGAGTCTGAGGCCGGCTGGGAAGTGAGAGCCTCGGAAGCCCCCCCTTCCTCTCCCCCTCTTCCCCTCCCCAGCCTGGCGCTTCTTGGCGGCCAAAGGGTTGGCGGTGGGAGATGATACCCCAAGAGAGGGGAAGCCCTTTGAGGGCAGGCTTTAGCCCCCTCTGGCCTCAGCCTTCTTATCTGTGAAATGGGAAGGGGGGGGGCGGACTGGAGTGGCCACAGACAGCAGAGAAGAGCACCCCTCACCCCTGGAGAGCAGGGCCTGCCTGGGGCTCACCTTTGAAGGGAGAAGCACTGCCTGTGCAAAGGCCTGGAAATGGGAGCTGAGGAATGGCAGGAAGGCCGGTCTGGCTGGTGTGCGGAGGGGCTGATGGAGAGCCATCCTGGCCGCCCCAGGGAGGAGTAGAGGGGCTGCTGAGCTCTTCCCTTCCCCTCCTAGAACTCCAGGCCTCTGGGGCTTTTTCTAGCCCCTTACCCCACCCCCAGGACTCTGCCAGGGCCTGGCCCCATCTCTGATGGGGGGGCACTGCAGCCAGGCGGCCCCCCTTCATGGCAGCTGCTCTGGGGCTGGGTTGGTCACATTACTGAGTGGGGGGCCTGAGTGCCCTGGAAGTTCTTTGTGGGCCAAGGCTCCCCCCAAGGGGCCCTAAAGCCTGAGCTCGTATTGAGCTGGAAGGGGGGGGTCTCCAAGAGCCCCTCAAGGCTCTGCTCCCTCCTTGCCTCCTTGGTCCCTGCCAGCCAGGCACACTGGCGCCTTTTCTCAGTTTCAGGTGGGCCACTGGGGAGATCTCCAAGCCCAGCACACAGCCAGAGCAGACACTGGAGGGTTCCCTGCGGGGAGGGGAGCCCCAGAGGTAGACTTAGAAAGCCCTGGCTGTGGGGAGAGGCTCTGCCATGGGTAGGCTGAGAAGCCCTGAGGACACTGCGGAGAGAAGCCCCAGGAGTGGGTCTGCAGGAAAGCCTAGGCCAGGCTCCTTCTTGTCCTGCCCCTCCTCTGCCTTGGGATGAGACCTGGATCTGGAGTTACGGACTGTGACCCACTGGGGAAGCGGGGAGAAATGCAGACAATGGGGGAGAGTTCTGAGGGAGGCTCAGAGCGGGCAGAGAGGAAGGGGGCATCCCAGGCCCTGGCTCCTTGTTCCTGAAGGGCTGGCAGGCTGCCGTCTCGGGAAGGGTCCCAGGGGTGGACAACAAAGGGGGGCTCCAGTGAGGCCAGGGAGACAACTGCACTGTCCCCTGCTTCCAAGAAGGCTGCCTTGGGAAGCGTGCCTGGGGTTCCCGAGACTGACTCTCTCTCTCTCTCTCTCTCTCTCTGTCTCTGCCTGTCTCTCTGTCTCTGTCTGTCTGTCTGTCTTGTCTCCTCCTCCCTCCCTCTCCCCCCTTATCTACCTTACCAGGTCCTGGCTCTGAGGTAACTAAGGAAGGGCTGGGCAATTGAGGTGACTTGCCTAGGGTCACACATCTAGGAAGTATCTGAGGCCCCATTTGAATCCAGGACTTCCTGTCCCTAGACTTGGCCCTCAGGACTCAATACTGGGCCCTCTTCTCTCTGTACTCCTTCACTTAGTGAATTCAGCTCCCTGGATTGAATGATTATCTCTGCTGATGAGCCTCAGATCTACCTTTCCTGCCCTGGAAGTCCAAGAGACATCAAACTCAACTTGTCCAAAACAGAACTCAGCTATTCCCCAAGCTCCACCCCTTCTCTTTTATTGTACAGGGCACCCCCATCCTCCCAGACCTCAGGATCACAACCTAGGAGTCATCCCTGGAGTCCTCTTTTTCTCTCATCCCCCAGATCCAATGTGTTGTCAAGGCTTGACCTTTTCACCTCTGCAGCATCTTTGGCCTATTTAACTTCTCCAGCAGCCTTGGTCCATTTCACCTCCCAGCATCTCTGGTCAATTTCACTTCCCAGCAGCCCTGGTCCATTTCACCTCCCAGCAGCCCTGGTCCATTTCACCTCCCAGCAGCCTTGGTCCATTGCACCTCCCAACAGCCCTGGTCCATTTCACCTCCTAGCATCTCTGGTCCATTTCACCTCCCAGCAGCCCTGGTCCATTTCACCTCCCAGCAGCCCTGGTCCATTTCACCTCCCAGCATCTCTGGTCCATTTCACCTCCCAGCAGCCCTGGTCCATTTCACCTCCCAGCAGCCCTGGTCCAGTTCACTTCCCAGCATCTCTGTCCATTTCACCTCCCAGCAGTCCTGGTCCATTTCACCTCCCAGCAGCCTTGGTCCATTTCACCTCCCAGCAGCCCTGGTCCATTTCACCTCCCAGCAGCCCTGGTCCAGTTCACTTCCCAGCATCTCTGTCCATTTCACCTCCCAGCAGTCCTGGTCCATTTCACCTCCCAGCAGCCTTGGTCCATTTCACCTCCCAGCAGCCCTGGTCCATTTCACCTCCCAGCAGCCCTGGTCCATTGCACCTCCCAGCAGCCCTGGTCCATTTCACCTCCCAGCAGCCCTGGTCCATTGCACCTCCCAGCAGCCCTGGTCCATTGCACCTCCCAGCAGCCCTGGTCCATTTCACCTCCCAGCAGCCCTGGTCCATTTCACCTCCCAGCATCTCTGGTCCATTTCACCTCCCAGCAGCCCTGGTCCATTTCATCTCCCAGCAGCCCTGGTCCAGTTCACTTCCCAGCATCTCTGTCCATTTCACCTCCCAGCAGTCCTGGTCCATTTCACCTCCCAGCAGCCTTGGTCCATTGCACCTCCCAGCAGCCCTGGTCCATTGCACCTCCCAGCAGCCCTGGTCCATTGCACCTCCCAGCAGCCCTGGTCCATTGCACCTCCCAGCATCCCTGGTCCATTTCCCCTCCCAGCATCTCTGGTCCATTTCCCCTCCCAGCATCTCTGGTCCATTTCCCCTCCCAGCAGCCCTGGTCCATTTCCCCTCCCAGCAGCCCTGGTCCATTTCACCTCCCAGCAGCCCTGGTCCATTTCCCCTCCCAGCATCTCTGGTCCATTTCACCTCCCAGCATCTCTGGTCCATTTCACCTCCCAGCAGCCCTGGTCCATTTCACCTCCCAGCAGCCCTGGTCCATTTCACCTCCCAGCAGCCCTGGTCCATTTCACCTCCCAGCAGCCCTGGTCCATTTCACCTCCCAGCAGCCCTGGTCCATTTCCCCTCCCAGCAGCCCTGGTCCATTTCACCTCCCAGCAGCCCTGGTCCATTTCACCTCCCAGCATCTCTGGTCCAGTTCACTTCCCAGCATCTCTGTCCATTTCACCTCCCAGCAGCCCTGGTCCATTTCCCCTCCCAGCAGCCCTGGTCCATTTCACCTCCCAGGAGTCCTGGTCCATTTCACCTCCCAGCATCTCTGGTCCAGTTCACTTCCCAGCATCTCTGTCCATTTCACCTCCCAGCAGCCCTGGTCCATTTCCCCTCCCAGCAGCCCTGGTCCATTTCACCTCCCAGGAGTCCTGGTCCATTTCACCTCCCAGCATCTCTGGTCCAGTTCACTTCCCAGCATCTCTGTCCATTTCACCTCCCAGCAGCCCTGGTCCATTTCACCTCCCAGCAGCCCTGGTCCATTTCACCTCCCAGCATCTCTGGTCCATTTCACCTCCCAGCATCTCTGGTCCATTTCACTTCCCAGTAGCCCTGGTCCATTTTACCTCCCAGCAGCCCTGGTCCATTTCGCCTCCCAATATCTCTAGTCCAATTCCCCTATGCAACATTTCTCCAATGCTCCCCCTTCTCTCCTCTGATTCTTCCCCCACCCTGGTGCAGGTCCTTGTCACCTCACACCTGGACCATGGCAATAGCTACTGCAGAGTCTGCCCGCTTCAAGTCTTCTCCCTCTTCTAAGCCATCCTCTATTCAGCCCCAAAGTGGCTATCTTAAAACACAGGTCTGATTATGTCACCTGCACCTGATGCAAGTCCAGTGGCTCCCTATCACCTCCAGGAGTAAAGGGAAAATAGTCTGTCATTCAGATCTCCTACCACCCATCTGATCTTCACTCACCTCACTCCCCAACATATCCTCTCTGAGCAGGTGAGCCTGGCCTCCTGGCTGTTCCACACATAAGACCCTGCATTTCTCAGCTCTAGGCATCCTCTGATCTCTCCTATTCCAACTGCTGCCCTCCCTGGCTTTTTCTGGTTCTCTTGGAGTCTAGTACCTCCCTTCGTTGAACGTTTCCTATTCATCCTGGCTATGGTGTGCTAGGTGCATTTGTTTGCCTAGTTTCTTCTCCCTACTTGAAGGCTGCAGGGACCGTCTCCGGGGCTTAGCACACAGCAGATGCTTAATAAGTGTTTACCCTCCGCTGGATCTGGCACTCCGTGCTCCTGGGCATAGCCTCTCCCTATGTGTAACATACCAGGCATGGAAGTATGATTGATGTATTAAATACTTGATCAGATCAGTTAATGATCAATGTATAGACAGTTCTTAGGGCAGGAGAATTCCTGAGCTTGAGCCACAAAGGCTTAGCCCTCACCTGGTCGGACCTCATTCCTCTGAAAAGCTCATGTCAGGGGAATCCCCACCTCCTCTGATCTTGTCATTGTCAATTCAACCAATGTTAAGACCTATGTGCTAGGTTACGTATTCATTGATCACCTCTCAATCCACAATAAATGCTGGGGTGAGGCTTGCTATTCTCCCTCTTGATTCCTGCCACCTTGGAGTTCTTCCTTCTATCTCTCCTTATCTTTCCTAGCTCCACTCTTGACCACGTGCTGTCTATCTCGGAATTCTTACTTCCACATGTTCTCTTATTTCTCATGTTTTCCTTTAATTAATTTTCAAAGGAAAATATTATTAGGAGCAAGCTCCGCTCCCCATATCAATTAACTTGTCCTTGAGACTTTATTTATCACCCATCTTCCTCAGACTCCTTCCTCCTTCTCAAGTTATATCCCACAAAGGAAAATAATATAGCAACCGCTGGACGGACTGCTATATTTGGCACCCCAGCGTGGGACACAAGGCGCTAAAATCATGATCACATCTCACTTGAGGAGAATTCGTGGACGTGGCTGGAGTCTGGATGCAGAACCTGTGCTTGGCCAGCAAGGCAACGTGCTGTTTGTTTAAGAAATGGGTTAAACTTTCTCTATATTCGGTTTTAATTGAAAAGAGAGGCACTAAGATCTCAGAGGCTAAGATCAAAGCATTGCTTACAAGTTAATTGGAGCACGTGGAACATTGTACAAATGGCATTAAATACAGAGCCATTACAGTATTCCAATGATATGGGAGGAAAAGCTTTACAAATGCAAGTTGCTTCTTTTCACATCCTGCTCCTCCCCCCAGTAAGGCTGCAGATGGCCCCTACAGAAAAAGGAGCAGAGTTTTTAGCCTGCCCTGTAGTACTCAAAACTCTTAAAGCGATCATTTTAAATGGGTAGAAAAAAGCAGGTAAACAGCTTCTCCAACAAAAATTAGAGATGATTCAGAAAGTGCAGACGTAGATTTAGCACAGCCTAAGGGTGTTGAACTCCTAACTCCTGAAGAAATTTAAAGTAGGGTAATTCAGTAGGATAGTGAAGCTCTTTTAACTAAGGACTACGGGGCTAGAGAAGGCCAGCAAGTTCTAAGGCCAGCTCATTGGTATCAATTGAATTGAAGTTTATTGCAAGAGATTTCTCAAGTTAAAAACTGCTTATTTCAGAAGTGATGCCAGGAACAAGCTAAAAATCATGAGGGAATACATGTGCCCCTTCTCTGTCAGGAATTATCGCACAGGTACATTTTGAAGGCTTGAGAGGCAGTTGTTATACGCAGAACAAACCTTTACCTTTAGTCCTGAAGAATCTGGATGCAGTTTAGCCTAAAAGGAGGAACATGTGTTTGCTTGGCCTCCAGCCAAGCTGTCCACGTCAAAGGATCAGGTCAGTTTACAGCAGAGCACAGATGGTCTCTTACGTTTTTCTACTGAGACCACAGGCCTAAGCAACATTGGTACATCGATGAAATCATCCCGATTCCCTTAAAATTCAGAACAACAAAGAAAAGGCTAGTTAAAACAAAGACATTTTCCCCTCAAGCGGATGGCCAAAGCAATGAACTTTGCTCTGTGCAGAAGAACTGGGCACAATTTTAGCATATCAAAAGGGGGTCTGGGAAACTCTTTGAAGCACTCCCAGAGAATCCAGACACACGATTGTGTAAAAGCAAAAGGGTAAAACATCTAAATCTAAAAGATCTTTGCAAAAGGATTAAGTTACCGTGAACTCCGATTTAAAGGTATATAGCTCAAGTTTAGATTTGTGACAAGGAAATCCCTTTAAAAGACTGATATATATTAATTTAAGGTCACTGAGGAATTCAGCTATGTAATTCCTAAATGAAAACTCAAGTCAGCAGTCAACCTTTTATGGAGTTTTTAATTACAAACAGGAGGAAGAAAGTATTAGAGATAGAGACACAGAGAGAGAGAGAGACAGAGAGAGAGAGGGAGAGAGAAAGGGGAGAGAAGGGAATAGGGCTTAAATACCCCCTCTGTTTAGGCTGAGCCAAAGGCCCAAGCCCTTAGATAGCTGAGGCAAAGAAAAGAGATCAGTCCCTATCACTCACGTGACCAAAATGGAGAAACAGTCTCAGGGGCCTCCACCTCCAGCCTCCTTCAGAGCAAGCTTCTCAGAGCACAACCTCTCAGAGCAAAACCTCTCCAACCACCCCCTCAGTCCTCAGACCCCGCTATCTTTAAGGAAACCATCCAAGTTCCCTCCCCTCAGTTCTCACATCTACCAATCACTGTCTATGTCTTCCCTGTGCCAATGGTGGCTCTAGCTTAACCCAGGACCGCCCAGAGGTCTGTGGCTTTGCACATGTTTGTTGAAGGTCATATTCTCAAATAATTAAATCTTGATCCTTTGCTGCAGCCCTTCCTAAATCCTGTTAGGACTGAGTAGGGTGGAGATTGTAAGTTCCAAGACTTGGTTCTGTCATTCCGACTTTCTCTATTGTATGAATTCTAAAATCAATCATGACTCAAAGAACTTCCTGTTCTATGCTTAAGCATAGGTCAAAGCCCTTTCCATTGTTCAGCAAAAGGTTTCTGTCCTAAAGCAGTCCCAAGTAGGGAGGAGAAGGATCCTCCCATGCCAAGGGGGTTCTTACTATCAGTAGGAAATTTTTTCCAGTTGTAAGACTCTATGGCTTACAAGACTCATCCACAGGGTCAGCCAGTCCTGTGACATCCTGCTTGGGGTAACGAAAAATGAAGAGTAACAAAAGAAGAGATGGACACTATATGAAAAGAGAGAAATAGTGCCCATTTTATTTGCTTCACCCAGAACTTTTATAGGCAAAGACTACTTAGACAAAACCCACAGGAATTGATGACTCTTCATCCCAGAGACCCTAACCTTGGTCCAGGGATAGGCAGGTGTTCAAAGGTTAACCCACATCCTTCCTTTACTATAGATCCAAACAAGGGGAAGAGGGGCAGACAAGGGGATAGGCGCCCACCCAATCGCAATTTGCCCTTCATAAATGTTATCCCGCAGTCTTCTTGTTTACTGTTCCATCCTTGGTCCCAGGATGGGTGAAGGTTAATCCTCATCTTTGTCTGAAGCAAAGACAAACAAATCCACAACTTTATCTTAAGCAAATACAAATAACAAAAAGAGGAGGTAATCCTCTACTGCAATTCCCCCTATTTGTTCTGCAACAGTGATCTGTGCAGGGCCAAAGTCCGGTCAATTTTGCCCAAGCTGGACAAAAGAGTTGGAACAGACGGGGAAGAAGGACCGCTAAGATAACTATGAACAGTGTGAAAGTCAATATGGTTATACTCATTTGAGCTAAAGGAGACAGCCAGCTTTGGCCTGACTTAATCCAATTGTATAACCAATCAGCGATATGTTCGGGGCGAAGGTCCTCAGCTAAAGACTTGTCCATCTCATCAATGATACGGTTCAGTTGTTGGATGTCCTCTGAGATGTTACTCTTTAACCAAAGACCTTGTAAATCATTTCTAATTTCTTCGAATGCATCCGACGTGTTAGCTTTAACAGGAAGGAGGCAAAAGGCTGAATAGCGATAATCACCCCTTAATTTACCCTTGATAGCTAAAATTTCTACTTGACTGGTTAACAACGATACCTCTTTAGATATTTGTTGTAAAGCATAAAAACCCTGTATTAATATCCTGCTGTGAGTGCAAAGCCTGGGCTACGTTCTGCGCCAGCCCGTGTAAGTATGCCGCGTCATGTTCCAGGGTCGGTACATGAGCTACACTTTGTGCTAGAGATACACTACTGACCGTTGTGGCTGTTATGGCGGCTATCAGGGCTACAATTCCTAAAACTAAGCAAGAAGTGCGTCTTCTCTTCCTGGGCTGATTAGTTGAGACAGTTTCTCCATTGCTCCATCTGCCGGTGGGTGATACCATCCCCCTGAGTGTCTAGCTGGAGTGTCCAATGTAGGAGTTCTAGTCACTGGTGTTTGGACGTTCCCAGTATTAGTGACAGTCACACAGGGAGACACGCTCTCTTTATCCAACGCCAGGGCTGTCTGTCCGTAGTCAGTCAACGTCTGGGTGACGTAGCAGAGCGTCACCGATTAGCTCCGGGCGTCACCCACACATGTGAGCCTCTAAAACAGTCACGAAATGTATAAGAGTCCAGTTTCTGTCCAATCCGCCTTGTGTCGTCGTGCCAAGACTCCCAGGTCATGTTTGTCCAATGAATACGTGACGCCCTCTTAGATCTGCACGACAGCGAGGGCGGAAACATATTAACGGTGTCTCCTTGTTCACATCCCATCACAGAAGGACAAACAGGTCTTTGTGGTCCCCAAGTACTATCACAAGGTTCCCGCAGCCAACCTAGACATTGCCGTTGGTCGTGACCTTCCTATTTTACCCCTTTGTCTACACGACAAGGTCCTGTCCAGAAGGAGTCTGACAGGTCAGGATGGCCATAGTAAGGCGCCTGCAGTGATCTGAGGGGCAGGCAGGCAAGATGGTCTCGTGCGAGGCCCACTGGGGCGCCCCAACCAGTCCAGTCCAGTTGAAAGACACAAACCAGTTGTTGGCCTATTGCTGTCCTTAGCTTGTCTCTCCCAATGGTAAATGCCAGGAATATCAGTTAGTTTGTGTATAGAAGACGACTCCCAGTAAAGCGTGTCCCACGCCGACAGACTCTACCCAAGGGGGTTGTTCCCCAAAGACCGTCTCTTTACTCCAGGAGCTGCACTTTTGTTCTGGAACAGAAGCAGAAGAGGCAGCATCTCATGGAGACGTGGTCGAGGCTCCTTGCGAGGCTTCCTGCATCCTCTCCTTGTCCTTCTCTTTGGGGTCCATTTCTCGAACTCGGCGGGAGGGAGCCGAACTCTGTCTTCACCTGTGGAGACACCAACACAGCCAGCCTGCAGGACCCCTGGGTGGGGGCCTTGCCAGGATTGATCATCGTCTTTCCACATGACAGATTGTTGTTCTGGGGCAGGCAGGGAGCCCGGGAGTGGCGGTGCCTGAATTCTGTTCCTAGGAAAATGCAGAGAAACATTTTCCAGCCCTGGATGTTATTGGAAGCAAAGATCAGATTATGGATAGTATGTACAGCTATTGCCAATCGTCGATGCGGGGTGCTGTCTCCCCCTTTTTGTTTAAAAGGAATGTTTTTAGTGTTTGATTACTGCGCTCCGCAGTAGCTTGTCCTTGTGGATTGTACGGATACCTGTGAGGTGAATAGCCCAAGTGTGGAAGTATCAGCAGGTCCATTCTCTGTTTTAATGTTCTGGGGGGACCGGCCATGTCAAAAGTCATTAAGCAGTGATTGATAACATGAGAAGTTCTTTCTCCCATCAAGCAGGAAGCCCATAAAAATCCTGGAAAAGTATCCACAGTGACGTGGATATATTGACGTCGTCCAGAGGACCGTTCATGGGTCACATCCATTTGTACTATTAAGCCTCTGGGATTCACAGCAATATGCATTGGGGGGTGGTTTGGAACACAATGAGGACACTTTTATTTAGAGTAAAGGCTCCTGAAGTAACCAAAAGGCTGGTCAAACAGCTGTTGATTCAGTTTGTTGGGTAGAAGAAAAGGAGGGTAAAAATGACAGGGGAGCTGCCGTCCCGTATACGCCTGCCTCGTAAGGAACATTCGCATCAACGTAAACGTTGGGTCCTGATACCGGACGATCTCTTAGAACACGAGGAAAGACAACAGGATGTGGTGACAAAAAGGAAATAAGCCTTGTGGAGTGCAGGCGGTCATAGCAATGGGTACACCAATAGCCAAGACCATTCGTCGTGACTTTGTAAGTATTTCTGTGGTATTTCTTTAGCAATGGGTCCCCGGATGTCTCGAGGATGCCATCCTAAACCTCAGACCACATGCTCTATGCCCTTCCATATAACTGAGCCATGAGACAGTCAGAACTCTGTCAAGCCTTTCCCAATTGGCTTTTTGGACGTAGCCATTCAATGACTGTGTTTCTCAGTTAAGGCACCTGTTGGTAACATTGAAGAGGCAAAAAGAGTCACTTCCACGGCGAAGGGAGGCGGATACGGTTAAGTGGAGCCTGATTCACTTTGTCTTCTACCATCTCTAAAGCAAGAGAGGCCTCGGGTGTCCGTATTCCAGGGGAATTCAAGTCAGAACTGCCTTCCAGTGTTGTGAATAACAGTTCTAATGTAGTAAGAAATAAATGTTGCCTGGCCCAATTGATGTCACCTAACCATTTCTGATCATCATTAAGACAGTCCTTTCTTTATTGTATTTGTGAGGCACAACAGCTGTTGCCTATAGCTGAGCCCCTCGAGAGAGAGAGTGCAGGACGTGTTTTGTGAATCTTTCCTGCGATGGCTAAATGGTATTTTTGCCAGGTAATTTCCAACTGACTGTCGCACCTGCTTATTTGGGATTCACCTTCAGCCGCAATAAGAATATCATCCATATAGTGGACGATGTGCAGAGCAGGAAAGTGCAGCCTTACAGAATGGAGGGCCGAAGCCACATATTGTTGGCTGAATAATCTCATCATTCTGGACATGGAACGTTTGCACTAAGATTCCACAGCTTCAAACAAGCTACTTGGTCAGACGGGGCTGGCAACGTGTGTTTGTTTGAGCCTCTTAAAACCTCCGAATCTACAATTAAAATACACTCCTCTTAAGTCCTATCACACAGTGGTTGTCACCTCTTTGAGGTCCCTATTTCAGTCCCCAAGTATCAGTGTGGAACTTCTTTCTCCTTCCTGTGTGCAAGGAAGGGGTTCATAGCTTCTGAGCAACTTATCCTAAGGCTCCTTGGCTCAATTACGTTTTATTACTTAACAGCCTTGGCCCATCCTTCTTTAACCAGTGAGCTCACTACAATTTAAAAGTTTGAATGCATCAAACCCTCTTCATAATAATTTACTCTCAGTGGATTTTAGTTTGAACCCCACAACTTCCAAATAACTTTAAGTCCTTTAGCATGTTTCAGTGTCACCAAACTGAAGTGCAAAGCATTTACCTGCACTTCTCTCAAACCTGTCTAAAGTAGAACAGAACCTCCAGTTTAGTCTTCTTGTAGCTCAAAACATTATCACACACCTGATTAATTCCATCAACATTATTCCAACTATATCAGTTAGTATCTCTATTCATTACTCTTATTGCAGTGGAGCACTTCATAGAACGAATCCAGACACCCCCAGATTCAATTATAAGCTTATATAGATGGGCTATAAGACATCAAGTTACTGCCCTTCCCATACAGGTTCTTCTTTGGCAATCAAACAGACCTTATCACAGACATAGCTGTGTGAGGTCAGAGATCCTTAGTTTGTCCTCGGAGGCTGGTTTCTTCCACATGTACTTAATCACTTCCCTAGTTAGCTGCATGTTTCCTGGCATTCCAGCCGGACCGCTTTGATATTCCTGAAGTTCCTTTTGTTACCTGACCCTCCTAATTCTTATCCTTCAGCTAATTAGAGTCTTTTTTGCAGCCTGCAAAAACTGTTTGACCTCCTGAGGGGGAGGGGGCTGGGTCTGTTTCCTAAAAAAAACTTAGGAAGGGATAGATCTCCTTTATCTACTTCAATTAATTATTTTCTCTTATTGGGACTACTTCATTATTTCTTCTGGCTTCCCTTCTTTACCATTATTGTAAGTAGAGGAAAGGCACTATATGGAATTGTATTCAGTCTTCATGACGAGCCCTCTCGATTTCAGGGCTGGTTAAATTGGTCTTGTTAAGGACATGCAGTTTGCATATCATACCCTTAACCTATTTAGGTGGAAAACTGAATTCTCTTCATAATACAAATGCAGACATATTCTGTATTCACTCAGCATCACTAACTTCCAGCATTTGGTATCCGAATACATACATGTTCATCTCTAGATTACAAATTCCTTCCTATGCATTTTTCACATTTAAAAACAATTCATATAACCTTGATCAAAAACATCATTTAGAAATTCTCTCTTGCAAAATACCAAATTCTTAGTACTTGTATTACTAAATCCCCTGCAAAGATTAATCACTTAAACTTCTTGTGTGTCATATGATTTCTTGTTGCTACTCCTGACAGCACATGCATGAAAATAAATCTGATTTGAAAAAATCCCAAATTTAAATTCTAGAATAGCTTCTTCTCAACAACAGGATGACTTTTATATCTATAAAGTAGCCGGTGCAATTTTTTGTCCTTATAGAATAAAATATTCCCTCTCTGTGTCCGGCTGGCTATCAGCCACATTAGACAATTCTCAAATTCACTGAAACCATTATGCATAGCAATATTTAATAAAACAAACTTCTAACCAGGAGTTTTGTTGTGCTCAATAAAATCTGATTCATATTTCACATTTAACTGACAAATAGTTGCACAAAATTAAATTTAGATCATATCAAAATCATTAACAATACTCCCAAATTGCTTACATCAAACCATAGGATTAATCTTAAGTGAAAAATAGCCTCTAATTGTGGAGTAAAAATCTCCCATTTCTGCTCTGAATTTTTCTCTTTTTTGCTCCTTTGGGGGCCCATCCAAAGGAAGAAAGAAGAAAAAATCATTGAACAGGTATTTGCTTTTGTCCTCTGCTGAGGGTTTTTGACAGACAAGTTCAATCTTGCAACTCTCCCATTTTATATTCTTTCTTTTTGTGAGTGTCCAATTCAAGAATACACAGAGATGAGATTGTGACAAAGACAACCAAAAACAGAAACACACAACATTGTGACAAGCATGCTTTGAAAGGAAAAAAATCAGTGTTTTAGGATCCATTCTAAAGAAAAATTATAATTTCCCTCTCACCCTTAGAGTATCTCGTATACTGACCACCGAGGGGATCTCCATACTGTCAAAACTTTGCATGACCAGCACACAGCATCGGGGGTTCTCCAAAGAGAACTGAAGGAAGGGTTCCAAGAAAAGAAAAGAATGGGGGGAAGGGGGTCCTAATAGGGGGCAGTTTAAACTAAAAAGCGAAAGAGAGAGAAAAAGTTGGGGAATAGAGGAGGCCCACAAATACTGCACTCTCTCTGTTCGATTCTTCTGCCCATCCGAGCTGCAGTCTCGGGGCAAAAGCTGTTAACTCTTCGTCATCCTTTGACCAGCAAAGGAATCAGGGTTACCAATGAAAGTCCCTGTCCGGGCGCCATTTGTGAGACTCTGTGGCTTACAAGACTCATCCACAGGGTCGGCCAGTCCTGTGACATCCTGCTTGGGGTAACGAAAAATGAAGAGTAACAAAAGAAGAGATGGACACTATATGAAAAGAGAGAAATAGTGCCAACTTTATTTGCTTCACCCAGAACTTTTATAGGCAAAGACTACTTAGACAAAACCCACAGGAATTGATGACTCTTCATCCCAGAGACCCTAACCTTGGTCCAGGGATAGGCAGGTGTTCAAAGGTTAACCCACATCCTTTGTTTATTACAGATCCAAACAAGGGGAAGAGGGACAGACGAGGGGATAGGCGCCCACCTAAGCGCAATTTGCCCTTCATAAATGTTATCCTGCATCCTTCATGTTTACTGTTCCATCCTTGGTCCCAGGATGGGTAAAGGTTAATCCTCATCTTTGTCTGAAGCAAAGACAAATAAAGAAAAGAGGAGGTAATCCTCGACTACAGGTATTGTCTTTCATACAAGTACATTTGTGTGGATATTGCATTAGACGTGCCTATAGGGCAGTGATGGTTTTTCCGGCTCATTGGCTGCTTTTCCTGTTGTCTGGCATCGGTGCCATGTTGTGGATGGTGCCAGGCACGTCTGCATTGACTTTCTGGGCAGCCTGTCTTTCAGCTGGATCATTTCAGTTTTCCTCCATGGACTTCTGGTATCTGAGAAAATAAACAGAAATCTCGACCCCAAAAGAAAGCCTTATTGGGTCTTGTTCAATTACAAAGTGGCTGAAAATATCTCCTTTGTGTGTTTGGAGGTTGGGGCTTATCCATTCCTTTGAGCCCTTTTGAAATTGCTTGCATTCAGCCCATGGATTGCTGTTACAAGCACTGTTACTCCACAATTGTTTTGGAATAGTTAGATCTGCCCAATTATTTAAGAGATCTGTAATAACTTTGCATACTTTAGCATTTTGAGCTTAATCCCATACATCAGGAGAGTGATTATCTCCCATCACTTGTCAGCTTTCCAATTTGTTACCACAGGGGCATGTAGTAATGCCTCCCTCAGTCCACAATGTCCAGTTCGGACACCTGTCTGAAGTGCACGAGTGACATGATAACATTCACAGGATTTTGCACTGGTAGCTAATTTCACTTGTGTGCATAAAATATTGAGGAATAATGGACTTGGCACTCTGATGCGTCAGAGAGTGCAAGTGATCTGTGCCTGCTAAAAAGCCGTGGCCTCCAGGCCTTTTGCCTTTGATAATGATTCCACCTTGGCTTTGCAATGAGGCCTGCGTAGATGTTTAATATTCACGTTTTAAGCCAATAATCATAAAAGCCTTATACCATAAATCACATTTGATTTTACCAGCTTGTGCTGTGATCTTAAGCAGTAGCCTATCTGCATGTAACTTTTGCTTTTGTATAAACTTATACTGTGCATGCATCAATATCTGCCGTACCCTAAATACATGCAGTAAATGGAAGCACAGCAATTGCAGTGACGTTATTATTTTTAAACTATCAAATTTAAATTCATGACTGAAGAGATTTTGATAATATGAATGGAATTATCAATTTGACCTATGAGTTTTACAAAGTTCTGTTGCCAAAATGGACCACGTTGCGCAAGTAATATTTGAGCTTGTATACTAGTAATTGCTTTTAGACTGCAATCATGCTCAGGATCGATATATGCAATTTGAATAAGTGGTAGTGTCGCCGATTCTAAACCACAAATAAGGCACTGTTGCTGGTTAACAAATTAATTCTTAACCTTCATAATTTACTGCTGTTTAACAATTTGAATCCTCCCAGCACTGTTTTTACTTTGATGCCTTGCAATGTTGAGAATGTGTCTCATATTTAGAATTGATGGTATATTCTTTTGAGATTGAATGATTCTAAATAATTTGCCTTTTGGTTAAAGTTGCAATAATGTGGCTTACATACAGTTTTGAACTTCATTCAGGTTTTTAAATATTGGCTGCTAGGTTTTATCCTTGCTGACCTTATGTCCAGTTTGAAAATGTAATGATACCAACATATTTAAAATTTGAATCTATTAGAAATTTCTCTAAAGCATATGCCAATTGATGCTAGGCAGTTAAAAATGGCACTGGTTGTTAATTTTGCTTTTGATAGTATTCAATACTTGTCATAAAAACTTGTAACCTGAGGTGTGGGAGTATTGCCCTCTATATGGCAGGATCAATTGATCAAACTGCTGGATGAAATTTCCTTTCCAGATCCAAATACTTGTGGCAGTGAGTCACATGGTTGCAAGAGTCCATGTGGATTTACCTCTAAAAGCCTTGGAAAAATACTGTTTATACCTTGGTATTTAACCTACACTTGTACTATAATTCATTTTAAAATATGATTACAGATAAAATATCTCTTGTAGAATGTGACAAAATCCAGATAAAGATTTTTAACTGTAAAACTTTTCCGATCAAGAAATATAATCGGACATTCCTATATAAATTTGCCATGTCTAATCCCAATTAAGACAATTTAATTTTTAAACTTTGCTTCATGGTAATACCATGTCTTAGCAAAGATCTGTATGAAAAACATATCAGGTTTATACATTTATGCTTAAACAATAGTCCTCCTGCATTCTCTGGTGCTGCTTCACAAGGCCTGTTCCTTTTCGATATGCTAAACTGGTGGAGACGTTTGCTGATAAAAAAAAAAAAGCCTTTTGCTCTGGTTGTTTTCTTGAGAGCAAAATGTCCATTTGCTTCCTCGTCGGGGCACACACGTGCTCTGCCTTTTAAACTGGTCTTCCTTTAGGTGCTTCAGGAATCGTTTTCCTGCTTTGATCTTGTGGTCCTCATGGGAGGGATCGTCTCCTCCCAGCACTCTCACCTTCCGCCAGTAGCCCAACGTGATGAAGGGTTTGCTCTCAGTTTAAGCGTTGCTCATTAAGCTTTCCCCATTCACCTGTGCCGGGTAACGTCTGGTAGATGACAGTGTTATGGCAGAGTTATGACTTTTGGCTTTTTTCTTGCCTCACTTCTGCGATAAGCAAAGTTTAAGTAAAGAAATTTCTTATTTAATTGATGAGAAGGGTTTGGTTCTAGGACTTGTCGGTGTTGGTCTTCTCTAGCCCGCGTGCTTTAGCCAGAAGCTCGATACTCTGCTTGGCTGTCTACAGGAGGCGGGATGTCAATGGCCAGAGGCTATCGGAGTCATTGCTAAGTGTTGTAGGAGAAGCGTTTCTACCTGCTTGTTTCTGTACAGTTAAATGGTCCTGACAGCACCTGAAGCAGGGGTGAGGCAGAGGTTGGCGTTGGATATTCCTGTCTGTTTCTGCAGCAACAGACGGGGAGAGCGAGGACAGATCAGTGGGCTGAAGGGAGGGAGTTAAGTGTATTGTTAGTGTCGTTAGTGAAGGGAAGGGCAAGAGAGAGACAAGTCAGTCCTCCTTGTTTAATGCAGCACTTTAGTCAGAACCCACGTGCTCTTCGCAGCAGGAAATACTGTCCTTAATTTCCGCTAAAGGGCTTTGATCCGCTCTGCAATGCTGCGAGCTTCCCATAGTTTTGCATGCTGCAGCACAATCTAGAAATCCTGCTTCTCCTTTGCAGGGGGCTCTCTGTGGCCTCCTTGTTGCCCTTTTGGCTTGCAGAGTTCTGCGGGGGAGGGGCGGCACAAGACCAGAAGCCCTAAAGGCTGAAGGTGGCCGGAGAAGGCTGAAAGCTTCCGAGGAAGGCACGTCCTCTTGCGTTTGGAAAGATCCTTCTACCTTATGATCGGGATGCTGACATGGCTTCGCGTGGAACACCCTTTGCCTCATCTCCCACGTTTTAAAAGGTAGAGGAGGGAGCAGTGAGCCAAAAGCATTGAACGTCATGGCTTCTGCGCTTCTTAGAATGGAATCCTCCATAGTGGAAAGATTAGGAGAAAGCTTTAGACTTGCCCATGGCGCCCTCTCGGCCATCTGCCCTAAGAGATGGGTTCGAGCAGAGGCTTCTTCCTCCCCAGGTGGAGGCACCTTCGGCACTCTGGGAATTCGGGTCAGACTGAGGCTTGGCTTTCCTGTGACACCTGAAGTCTGCACAGGTTGTGCCCTCGAGGCCATCCTTGCAGTGTCCCAGCTGACC
The DNA here is from genome assembly GCF_027887165.1 of Monodelphis domestica. Taxonomy (NCBI): domain Eukaryota; kingdom Metazoa; phylum Chordata; class Mammalia; order Didelphimorphia; family Didelphidae; genus Monodelphis; species Monodelphis domestica. Next base: position 430,747,852 of record NC_077230.1, on the reverse strand, counting down.
TGCGATACTTTCTGTCCTTCTTTCTGACACGGCCTCGTTTTGTCACCCATCAGATCTCAGAGCTGCACATTGGGAGCTCCCCTTGCTGGGAATTCAGGCTTCCCTTCAGTGCCCGCTTAAGCAGTGCTTCAGAGACCTCAATGCCTTTCTGTTCAGTCAGAGACAGTAACCGTCTGAGGGGACGAGTATGTGAGGAGGCTCACAGACCCGCAGCTCTAGATAATTTCTTAGATAGGAAATGGAAATAAAAGTCGTCTCTCACCGTCAGAGGCCACCTGCAAGGTCACGCCTGTGTGACTCCGTACCTCAGTGATCGCTCCTCCAGTTGCACGTGCTCGAATGCCTCGAATGTGACAAAGGAATTTCGCTCCCAAATCCGGGGTGCCAAGTGTGGGGTGTCACTTAATGGACTTCCCTGACCAGCAGGGTCCCACAAGGGAAGGGGCTCCCCTTTGTGATGGGACCGAGGAGAGGTAGGAACCGAGAACCAGGGTGGAAATGAAAGACAAGGACAAGTCAGTGGTAGGATAGGGCAGGCGACCCCTATGATACTCCCTTGGTAGGAGAGTGTGAGTACAAAGGATGGAGGAGGAGATTAAGGTGGGAAATGCAGGCCGAGATGGTTACCGCCTCGGGGAAGGAGAAGGAGAAGGTCAAGAGGAGAGAGAGAGTCATTGAGGAGCCCAGTGGAGCTCCATGGAAGGGAGAAAGGCCAAGAGGAAGTTCATGGGTTGCCTCTGAATTTATTCCTGTCCTGCTTGGGCCGTACTCCCAAGGACGTAGTAACCACATCACAAAGTAGACACTTAAGATTGGGTGGCAAGATAGAGGGAACACCTTTGGGCGTGTAGATGGGAAACCGCGCTTTCCCGGGGAATTGAGTCCGAGCATGCTAATGAGTTTGTCTTAGCCAAGGGCCGCATGGCCAGGTCAAGGTTACATTCACAAGCCTCCTTGGTATCACCTTATGCTTGGAGACACAGTAATCATACAGTCATCTATATTTCATAGATGTGAATATGCTTGGGATGCTACAAGGAAATACTCAACTTTTATGTGCTTTGAAAGTGACTCAAAGAGGGATAAACAATCCAATCCATTGGGGGCAGAGAATAGATTTGCACCCTATAGGGGAGTAGAAGGGTAACAGACGGTTGGGTGGGGAGGGAAGCAGTACAAGAGAGGGAGGGAGTGGGGGGTTAATTTTAGAAAGACTACAGGGAAAATAGGGAGGGGTATAAATAGGGAGGGGGGTAGAAAGGGAAGTAAAATAAGGGTGGGAACAAGGGGGACTGTTCAAAAGCAAACATTGGTGTAGAAGGAAATAGTGAAAGAACAAAAGGCAGGTAAAGGAGCAGAAATCAAAATGCTGGGAAATACACAGCTAGTAATCATAACTCTGAATGTGAATGGAATGAACTCACCCATAAAACGCAAGCGAATAGTGGATTAGAGTCCAAAACCCTACCATATGCTGTCTACAAGAAATACATATGAGAAAGGTAGACACACATAGGATGAAAGTAAGAGGGTGGAGCCAAATCTATTGGGCATCAACTGACAAAAAGAAGGAAAAAATACAAAGGAAGGGGGTCTTGCAGTCCCAGATCTCAAACTACACTATAAAGCAGTGGGCATCAAATCAATCTGGTACTGGCCAAGAGACAGAAAGGAAGATCAGTGGAATAGACTGGGGGCAAGCAACCTCAGCAAGACAGTTTATGACAAACCCAAAGATCCCAGCTTTTGGGAGAAAAATCCACTATTTGATAAAAACTGCTGGGAAAATTGGAAGACAGTGTGGGAGAGATTAGGATTAGATCAACACCTCACACACTACACCAAGATAAATTCAGAATGGGTGAATGACTTGAACATAAAGAAGGAAATTATAAGCAAATTAGGTGAACACAGAATACTATACATGTTAGACCTTTGGGAAGGGAAAGATTTTAAAACCAAGCAAGACTTAGAGTCACAAAATGTAAAATAAATAATTTTGACTACATCAAACTAAAAAGGTTTTGTACAAACAAAACCAATGCAAGCAAAATCAAAAGGGAAGCAACAAATTGGGAAACAATCTTCATTAGTAAAACCTCTGACAAAGGTCTAATTACTCATATTTATAATGAGCTAAATCAATTGTACAAAAAATCAAGCCATTCTCCAATTGATAAATGGGCAAGGGACATGGATAGGCAGTTCTCAGATAAAGAAATCAAAACTATTAATAAGCACATGAAAAAGTGTTCTAAATCTCTTATAATCAGAGAGATGCAAATCAAAACAACTCTGAGGTATCACCTCACACCTAGCAGATTGGCTAACATGACAGCTATGGAAAGTAATGAATGCTGGAGGGGATGTGGCAAAGTTGGACATTAATGCATTGCTGGTGGAGTTGTGAATGGATCCAACCATTCTGGAGGGCAATTTGGAACTCTGCCCAAAGGGCTATAAAAGACTGTTTGCCCTTTGATCCAGCCATAGTACTGCTGGGCTTGTACCCCAAAGAGATAATAAGGAAAAACACACGTACAAGAATATTCATAGCTGCACTCTTTGTGGTGGCCAAAAATTGGAAAACGAGGGGATGCCCATCAATTGGGGAATGGCTGAATAAGTTGTGGTATATGTTGGTGATGGAATACTATTGTGCTAAAAGGAATAATAAAGTGGAGAAGTTCCATGGAGACTGGAACAACCTCCAGGAAGTGATGCAGAGCGAGAGGAGCAGAACCAGGAGAACATTGTACACAGAGACTAATACACTGTGGTATAATCGAACATAATGGACTTCTCCATTAGTGGCAGTGTAATGTCCCTGAACAATTTGCAGGGATCCAGGAGAAAAAACACCGAGGAAAAGCAACTGCCTGACTACAGTGGCTGAGGGGACATGACAGAGGAGAGACTCTAAACGAACACCTTAATGCAAATACCAACAACACAGAAATGGGTTTGAGTCAAGAACACATGTGATACCCAGGGAATTGCGCGTGGACTATGGGAGAGGTGGTAGGAGGGGGGAGGGAAGAAAAGAAAATGATCTTTGTTTCCAATGAATAATGTTTGGAAAGGACCAAATAAAAATTAAAAAAAAATTTAATTTAATTTAATTTAATTAAAGAAGAGAGAGATAAAACTGACCAGAGATGTAGCCCGGTGAAATGGACCAGAGATGGGGCAGACCTGAAATCCACATGAAATGCTGAGATGGGAGATGGCGCAGAGATGAAATCCACAGGCCTGGCCCCACCTTGGCTGGGGGGGGGGGGTTGAGAGAGTGAGAAGTCCAGGATGCCTCCCAGGTTGGGAGTCGGAAGTAACCAGAGGGCTGGTGGTGCCCTCCGTGATGACAGGGAAGGTAGGCGGTGGGGGTGTGGGGAGGGTTTTGGATATGAGTTTCTGATGTCTACTAGACATGTTGGAAAGGCCCAGAGATGAGAGCCTGGAGGTCAGCAGAGAGACGGGCTGAGGCAGACATGAGGACCATAAGCATAGAGATGGTCGTTAAATCCATGAAATTTAATGATGGGATCCCCAAGAGGGAGAAGAGAAGAGGGCCCGAGAGAAGATCTGGAGCCAAGGAGACATGGGAGAAGAGAATATGGGGAGGAGAGCGAGCAGCAGTGCGCAGGCTGCAGAGCCCTCCCAGAGAAGGAGGGGGCAGAAAAGGCCTGGGGTTTGGCAGCTCAGGGATCACTGGTGACCGGGGAGGGCAGTTTGGGCGGTCCGGTGAGGGGGAAGCCAGCCTGGAAGGAAAGGGAGTGTGCTGGGCCGGGGGCGGATGGGCACAATTCAGACCTCCCAGCAGAAGCCGTGGAAGGGCCACTGGAGAGCCCAATAGAGTGAAGGGGCAGCTGGGGCTGGCGGGGGAGGGGAGCACCGTGCCTGGCACAGAGCAGATTCCTCATCACTCCGCTGGGGAGCAGGACAGGCTCGCTTTACGGGCATCCCCAGCTCGTCGGCCCACGCTGCACACTGACAAATGCCGAAGACGTGCTTTCCACTCCTTTCCGGGGTTTGGGAGCTCAAAGAACCCTGTTTTACAGAGAGGGAAACTGAGGCTTGGGCAGAGACAGGGCTATGCCATAAGGACTCAAACCAGGGCCCTGACCCCAAAGCCCCTCCTAACCTCCCTCCTCAAGCATCTGGGCCACCTCCAGAGGGGGCTCCTCTCTCCCCGGACAAAGGTCAGGCGTGGGGGCTTCTGGGGGTCTGCAGAGGCCCACAGGAGGGGGGAGGCGTCAGCAGGAGGGAGGGAGCGCGCGGCCGGCACTGTCTCCTGGTCTAGAAGAGGAGCCCGAGGATCAGGGAGGCCCCTGGCCCCAGGCTGCACCGCCAGGAGAGGGTCGGCTGCTCGGCGTCCTCGGAGCCTCCCGGGGCCAAGGGCGTCGTGACCCCATTGTCCGCGGACCGAAAGCGTCCTGGGCGGGCGGGAACGGAGCCCAGACCGACCGTGGGGCTCGAGGAGCACAGGTTAAATACCTGCAGGGTGCCTGAGCAGAGGAGGCCTCCAGAGCCCAGCTCCGTCCCTGCCGGGGGCCCTGGCAGAGGGTAACGTCACCACCCGCCCGCCCCTCCCCCCACTTGTGACCCAGCAACAAGTGACGTCAGCAGGCTCGCCGCTCCGCCGGGCCCGGAAGGACCCAGCCCCTGTGACGTCATTATCTCCGCCCCCTCCCCCCTCTGGCGCTTCTCCGGAGGCGCACCGAAGCACTCCCTCCAGAAACTGGCGGGGTGGGGAGCCTAGAGGGCGCAGAAGGTCTGGAATGGTGGAGGAGACTGCGCGCGCATCCCCAGCCTCTCCTCGGTGCAGTGCAGTGCGCCTGGCAGTCTTCGACTACATTTCCCAGAATGCTCCAAGAGCCCGCCCTCCCCCCTTGCGCCCAGACTGGACCCTATTGCACATGTTCCTGGCCTGGCGGGCGGGCGTCCTGTCTCCATGACAACCAAGGGAGCTCATCCCCTTCCCCAGCTCTGATTGGCTGAGAGCTCTCACGCTGGGCCCTCCCCGCCCCGCCCCCCGCTGGCACCCTGGGAAGGGGCCAGACCCCTCCCGCCTTCTCCCCCACAAACTGCCCCCGCCCAATTCCCTCCCACGGGTTTCTCCTGGTAAGCCCTCACCTGCGCCAGTGACTCGCCCAGGGTCACCTCCGCGGGCTGAGCTCCTTGGAGGCCGTCTCACAGCAGTGCCTTCAGCTTCTCTCCGGGCCCTTTCTGGGGGGCCTCGGACCTTAGCGGTCCACTGAGCCCCGGACGCTCTCTGCCCAGGGCCCAGGACCTTCCCCCGGCGGGCGCCTTCCCTTAGGCGGCCCAGGGAGGGCAGGGCCTCCCTCCCTCCCTGGCCTGTGTTCAAGTGTGACCCCAACCCGGGGAACGCTGGGAACACCGCCCCAAAAGGCGGAGGGAGCCGGGCCGCCTTCCCCTCCGAGCTCCAGGGGGGACGAAGCCTCTCCCCATGGCTGCCACTCTCCGTGGCCGGACTAAGCTGGGGTGCCGCTGCTCTGCCAGGGCTGCAATTCCGGCAGTCCCCGGAGGTGGTCCCAGCCGGCGCGGGGGTGCCGGAGCGGCCTCGATGCCAGGCTGGGCCCAGGGGATCCACATCGGGAGCCGGGAGGCCCGGCGCCTCTTGGGCTTGTCTTGGACTTTGGAACCAGCAGGGCTCGGGGCTGGCTGAGGGCCTCCTGCCAGCTTCTGGGACTCTTTTTTTTGGGGGGGGAAGACTGATTAATAAACTTTATTACAGGAAATTAACGCATCCAAGAAGGCCCCCAGATACACTTTTGACAACAGTTGTTACATCATCAAGCTCAGGCTTTTTGTTTTTTGTTTTTGAGTGTTTGTTCCCCCCCCAAAATGGGACTGTTCAGGGAGGAAGGAGGTAAGAGAAGCAGAACAGGGGAGGGGAGAGCATGAGACTGAAGTATTGGGGGTACCCTAAAACAGCTTAGCATGGTAAGAAACAATGAAACCCCAAATCTTAACGGGTTGGGAGATACGCCCGTGGTTTTCCTTCATTTGGAAGCAATCTGACTAGCAATCCTGCATCCCAATAGCCACTGGAAGTGTATCATGCAGTTGCTCTTGCAGCTGGCAGCAGTAAGTTAGACAGGATGGAGGGTGGGGCCAGGTGGGACATGGACCTATCTTGGGCCACATGACAGTGGTATTTGGGTGCCCTTCATTGACAGACCCCACGTCTGCCCAGAGGTTTATAGTTTTCAGCCTGGAACGACAGCTCAAGGACAAGTGCAGTGGCAGACACAGGATCCAAAGAGAGTTCAAAGGGACAGGGCTTCTGTCTGGCGGGCACGGTGCTGACTGAGCACCAAGACTGAGGCACGGATCACAGGGGAGGCCACTGGGCAGCTGCTCGGCGGATGGAGAAGCAGGCCCACCTCACGCCCCATTCCTGACCGGCTGCCCGTGAGCGTGGCTATCCTGTCCCCTTGGCTTTGTCTACGCAGGAGACTGGGTCCTTGGGCTGAGTTTTCCGTGAGGCCAGATGTAAAGACGGAGGCGGAGGGGCCTAGCATCTATCTCTTTAGTCCTCGATGCCATCTCTGGAGCTCAGTGTGAGGGGGGCGAGGGCGGCATTACAGAGAAAGGAGGCCTCTCTCCTGGGAGGGGGCTGAAGGGTGCCTCCAGGCCTGCACTGAGCAGCCAAACCCCACGTTCTGCGTCGCCCCAACTTACAGAGGCTCCACAGGGGAGCACGTTGGGCAGAGTAGCTCATCTCCACCAGGCAGAGCAACCCCAAGCCTTCAGCAGCATTCAGGATACAGGGAAATGCTGCCCCAGCACAAAGGAAAAACCATCAACAAAAGAGCATTCGACCGCCTTTAGAATAAAGAGCAGCAGCAGAGTAGGGGAGAACAAGAGCACAGGAAACAGGCCTCCTTGCTGTTCCCTCCCTTGAGACTGCTTTGCTGGAAGAGGACCACCTGATGGCGCCTTTAAAAGCTTACGCTGTTCCCAGGAGCCCTTGAGAAAGGCCTTCTCCACACACATGGGACCCTTCAGCTGAGCGTCCCCATCTCCATCCAGTCTGGCGGGCGGTGGGGGCCCCAGGCCGTGGCGGGTTCACTCAGCGCTGTCTCTCAGCACACACACACACCTGGGCACCTCTGGGCCGGCCCTTCGGCCCGACACCAAGCCCCGGTGAATTTGCCCGCCCGCCGGGCTTAAGAACCAATCGCTTGAGCTTTAGATCTACTCTCCATCCACATGACGAGGAGGGAGGCCAGACGTCACAGACGTGACGGTGTCACCCTTATTTTCTACGCGTCTTTAATGACTAAAAGGAAGCGGGCAGTCGGGGGAGGCAGCCCAGTCGAGGGATGCCCAACTACTCCTACCTGTAGTGATGGGGGAGGCGGAGGGAAGAGGTTATGCCACAACTTGGTGGCCAGAATTGCCCTTCCTAGAGAGAAATGGCGGCTACCTGGGGCTTCCCCCCAGAGTCCAGGAGGCTTGAGATGAGCTACGTGGCCCCTCCCCCTACGAGCTAGTAGAGCTGAAGAGAAGCTTCTAGTGTTTCTCTGGACCAAAACTGAGGGGGGCAGGAAGGAACCCCCAGTACTAAAAAACATAAAAGGCACATTTTAGGACGAATAGCAATGCACACCCAACTTAACCAGAAGGGGTGGGGCAGGGTGGGGAAGCCAAAACGCAGCTCAGTGGCAGCAGCCTGAAACCTCACCACCTGCTTTTCAGGATTCTCAAATAGTGTAGCTTCCACACCTGAGAGGCCAATGAAGAGTCACCACCGCACTGTCCAAGTAAGCTCAGACTTCCTAATGCTACTGGCAGATCAATAATCTAAAGGAGCAAATAGCCTAAAGCAGACACTCCCTTGAACTCCCATCAAGGCTCAGGTTTGGTTCCTTGGTTTGTTTTTGAAATGGGTTGGGGGAGGGGCGGGGAAGAAGAGATGACAAGGAGAAGATACCTGCAGCGGCCAGACTTCTGGGGATCCTGGTTTTACAAAGCACTGTTTTGTTTGGGACTTTGAAGTCAGCTGAAACCCAGAAATTCTGAATGGTTTTTAAAAGTGTAATACTGTCTATTTTGCTTCAAAAGACATTTCAGCATTCTAAACATACAAAAAAAAAAAAACCCCAAAACATTCTAAAGTTTGTTTCAGGACCGCCTTTTTCTTTTTTTTTCTCCTGCATCATTGGCCTGGCTTTCTGTTTGACTTCCTTAAACAAGGAGGAGCTCTACAGTTTTTCCATTTAAAACTACTGCACTTCAACTAAAAAGAAAACCAAAAATCCAGACACTTTTCTCATGCCAGCTGCCCCTCACCCCCCCCCTTTTGACACCCAAGAATGGGAGCAGGGTGCTATTCCACTATACATACAGAAGGACAACTTTTTAACTAAATGGACACCCACTGCAGTATACCTGCGATCTACCCTCACAGTGTAGGCTTTGGGCTGCAGCTCCCTAGGAAAGGCAGGCAAGCCCCGCGCCCCCTCAAGCCTGGACCCCAAGAATCTGGCTAGGGGTAGGGGGCTTGTTTTTACAAACTAAGGATATGTGCAGTTTAGAACTCAAAGGTCTGGCCAGTAACCGTATGGTTAACCACCACCCCACAAATTAAAGAAAAATGCCTGAAACATTTGTAAGTGCCTTTACACCAACAACAAAAGGGCACACAGAGCGAGGAGAACACGAGAACGCCTTTTCGTTTTTAAAAATGTTTGGAAATCTGTGCAAGGTTGACACCATTTCTGGGTGCTCCTAGATACCCATGGCCACTTCATGGAAACCAGCTCCAAAGTCTATCTAGAAGCACTCTTGAGAAGCCACGAGATCAGAAGCCAACTAAGCCCAATGAGGGCAATCGACACCAGCACAAAGGAGGCCTTTCATTTATGGTGTTTCCCCTACTCTGTGGTATTCACGTGGAGACAGAATGTGGTACCTTTTCATTCGTCCTCTTCTTCATCCTCCTATACCTTTTTCCGGGCAGCTTTAGCCGCCCCCTTTGCCCCATCGAGCTTCCCTTTTGACTTATAATCTGCGACATCCTTCTCCTATTTCTTCTTCAGTTTGGCTGCCTTCTTATGAGGTTGCTTCTCGTTGTCACTGAGACTGTTCCACATCTCGCCAAGCTTCTTTGCCACATCCCCAATGGATACGCCAGGGCTTGTAGACTTGGTCTTGGGACGAAACTCTGAACAGAAGAGGAAGAAGCCAGACAGGGGCCTTTTGGGTGCATGCATTAGGATCCTTCTTCTTCCTGCTACCACCTTTGGCTGGCCCTTCGTTTCTCTATCATGCCGTACCTTCTCGGCTTTCGCCATCTCATCAAGCTTGGACTTCTCTTTCCCAGACATAGTCTTCCACCTCGGAGCACTTTTTAGAAAATTCTGTGAAGTTAACAGGAACCTCTGGGTTCTTCCTCTTATGCTCTTCCCGGCAAGTTTGCACAAAGAAGGCATAAGCAGACATCTTGCCTTTCAGTTTCTTGGGGTCACCTTTAGCCATGGTGAACTCTGTATTGTTCGCTAGTCTCTCTGGGACTCTTAAGGGAGGGGGCGGGGCTCCCCCTGCTGCTCGCTGACCCGGGTCCAACTGGTCCCTTGAGAGCCTGAGCCGGGCCTGCCTTATCCGTGTCTCCAGTGGGGAGGGGAGGGACAAAGTCGGCGTCCGATAAAGGGGGGCCTGCCTAGAGGGGACTCTGGTTCTGCCCTCGACCCCACTGAGTGCGCTTGGGTGGCCTCTCCCTTCAGGGCCCTCAGGGCTGGACAAAAGCAGCCTCCCAGCCACGGGAGATACCGAGTCCCTACTTGGACTGAGCCCACCCCTAGGCCCTCCCCAGGCCGGGAAGCAGCCCACTAACACCCCACCCTTGGGCTCCAGGCTCTTGGGAAGATTGTCCTTCCCCGGGCCCAGTCAGCAGGCTCACATCACGCCCTCCCCCCCTTCTCCACCCCCTTTCCCCTTCTCCCTTTCCTCTCCCCCCTCCCTCCCTCTCAGAGTAGCCTGGCCTCTGGGCTTCCCACACTGCAGTCACCTCTCCCTGCAGTTTTCATTTTAATCCCAGCCTCCATTGCCAGCTTGCTTTTGGTCTTGTACATCTTTCTCCTCAACAGCCCTGCATTAAGTAGAGCCCACACCAGTTCTTGTTCTACCTTACAGAAGAGGAAAGGGGCCCTGAGAGTGGAGGTCCATGTCACTTCCATCTCACCTCCCAGGATCTCTGGTCTATTTCAGTCTCTCTGGTCCATTTCACTGCCCAGCATCTCTGGTCCATTTCACCTCCCAGGATCTCTGGTCCATTTCAGTTTACAGCATCTCTGATCTATTTCAGTCCCCAGCATCTCTGGTCCATTTCACCTCCCAGGATCTCTGGTCCATTTCAGTTTACAGCATCTCTGGTTTATTTCAGTCCCCAGCATCTCTGGTCCATTTCACCTCTTCAGCAGCCCCCTCCTCTCCCCTGACACTGCCCTACTCTCATTCTGACCCTTATGACCTCATGCCTGGAAATATAGCAATAACTTCATGGGATCTGGAATTGAGGGAGGGGGGAGAAGGAGGTTCTTCCTGCCTCCTGTCTCTCCCCACCTCCAGCCATCCTCCAGTTACCATAGTGAATTTCCTAAAACTTAAGGTTCAACTGTGTCACACATCTATCTCTCACGCCTCTCGGTTATATTCCATGAGCTCCCTATCATCTCCACATGCAAAATGTTCAGCATGGCATTCAAAACTGCTCATAACTGAGCCTGGCACTGGTACTTTTCTAGATTGTTTCTGATTTAGCCTGTAGGTAGCTTCTTAGCCCATAGTTGTTTGCTTGCTGTCTCCTCATTAGACTGTAACTGAACTCCCTGATGGCCGGTACCATTCTTTTGCCCTTCTTTGTACCCTCCACAGTACACACAGTGCCTGGTACTGGTAGACACTTAACACTTGATGACTTGAGTCCTGGCTCTGCCCTCTGAGGCCAAACAGAACAAGTCTAACTCTCCTCCAGATGAGACCCCTCCAGCTCTTACTTATTAGCTGGGTGATGCTGAGCAAACTGCTGGACTTCTGTTTGCCTCTGTTTCTTCATCTGTAAAATGGATACAATAATAAATAGCTCCCAGGGTTGTCATGAGGACCAGATAAGACACTATTGGTAAAGGACTTAGCACAGTGTTGGCACATCAAGGTGCCTAATACATGTTTGTCATCCCCCAGCTCCACCACCACCACCACCACCAGCCCCCTTCCAGTTCTCTGATCCTTCTGCTTCCTTCCCATCTTCTCAAGGTTGATGAGATGAGACACTCGCCGGCGAATGCCCCAAGAAGAGAGAAAGGATAGTAGTTTAAATTCCGCAGGGGCGAGTCAGAGCCAGGAGATGGCAGAATTGAGTCAGAAACCAAGCCGTGTTGATTTTAATGGAGCCACAGCACACTCCGACCACTGGAAATCTCAAAGGAAAGAACCATCCGGTAATCCAAAATTAACACCACTCCGGTCAGAGAAATAATAGAGCTTAGCTGAGAAGTTAGCCTAGGTTCCTACCAAGCAAGAACCCTATGGCTGAGAGAATAAGGTATAGATAAAAGGATGAATTAGAAAGAGCTAGGTATTAGCATTGGAAAAGGAAAGTGCCTGGCCAAAGGCCAGGTCCCAGGTGAGAGAGAAGAGAGAGAAGAGACAGTTAGGCAAGGGTGAGATCCAAGAGAGAGGGAAGTGACTGTGGCCCACTCCTTTTAATGTTTTTGATATGCAAATATGCAAAATGCATAAACGTGAGTATAGAGTGTATTGATTGGTTCAGGTGTAGATTCCAACAAGGTAAAGGTGGAGTTTATCCCAGGGTGGATAAGACAAAGGGATCTAAGTTTCGCTCCTTAACCTTAGCAATGCTGGGATCAGAGTTCATTGCCATGCGCAAGAATGGCCATGTGTCCACACGCAATCCTTACATCTTAATTATACATATGGTCTGGACTGCTACAAGACTGTAGGGTGCAGTCCCTGGTTACAGGACCCTCCCCTCCACTTGGGCCCAGTCCTTTTATCTAACCCTCCTCTCACAAGCAGAAGCAGGTTTCCCTCATGAGCAGGCAGAGGAGGCCAGTGGGACCGAGCTGCATTTAGAGGCAGAGCGCAGGGCTCAAATGCCGGCTCTTCTCCTTACTATTTTGTATTCCTTTTCTGGGTCCAACTTTTCCTGTGGAATGGGAACAGTCCCCTCTGGGGAAAACACCAGTGGGCTAGGGCAAGCTCAGATGGATTCCCAGTGATTGGCATGTGCAGTGATGGCGAACCTTTTCTTTTCTTTTTTTGCACTAATGCTGCATTTAATGTTGGCACGATACAAGCACAAGATCTTACTAGATGGAGCTGAGATGTTTAAAAAGACGATTGAGTTTAGACAGAGCAGCCTCATAGTGGTGTGATAGTATTTGGGGCTGTTAATCCTGTAGACATTTCTGCAAAAGACAAGATGGAGTTTGATTTAGCATGCTAGGGAGGGGTTGGAGTTCCATAACCCACTCCTTGAAATGGTTGCATTTATTTGGAAGACAGAAACAATTCTTTTGTCCTAGTCATGGTTTCATCCTCTACAACTTATTTTAATTAGAAGGAAACAAGAACCTGAATCCCTTTCCCAGCTGTTTGCTCACCAGTTTCATTGGGGTATTTCAAAACTCAAAGCAGTTCTCTTCCCCTCGTATGTGGCTGCTGGCCGTGTCTATATGTGAAGGGCAGACTTTAATGTGCTCCTTCCCCATTCTCTGCAGACCCACCTGGTTAGGACCTGCTTCCTACAACTTAGAAACTGTCTCCGGAAAACATCCTACACTTCTTTGGACCTGACAGATTTTTTAAAGGGTGGTGGGGAGAGGAGAGACAACAGAATATACAGCTCTCCCTCCAAGAAAGACTTTCTGAGGGAAAGGCTTTTAATGCTCTTCCATCAGCAAAAACCGAAGACAGAATTGTGCCCATTCCAAAGTGGTTTTCCCCGCTGGTGCCATAATGTTCTCCTAACATTAAATTGCTTCTTCAAGTATCTGTGGCAAATGCTACTTACGCTGAAGGAGCAAGCCGTGGAAAGGGAGGCATATTTCATTTAAACTTGTTCTTTGCCTTCCTAGTTCTCTCACCCAAGTCGAAGTCAATTCCAGCCAAGCGAAGTGGCTTCCTTCAAATAAGCTTAACTCTAGAGCAAAGTCCTCTCATAGCAACATCAGTCGTTTTATGTGCTGGGTAGCTTTCGGAACAGACGGCTCGAGGGGGAGAGCAGCTAAGAGGATCCTGGTAGAATCCCAGGTGCTTCCCTTGAAATCCAAGGCTCCCTGGAGCAGATGAGGTCATGATGCACCTGGTTCCTGTCACAGAAGAGGAAGACACAGCTGCCCGGGCATCTCATGGCACACTTAGCTGGCTCGCCAAGACTAAACATAATGAAGCAATTCACCAGGATGTGCCCCTCCTTTTCTAAATAAATCTTTACCACGCAATTATTCTAATTGTGCCTCTGCTAATCTGTTTCCAAGTTCCACCAGTTTCTGTGGCTTCAGTGAGGGAATGTGGCCCCCTTGTGACTAGGAGAAGGTACTTCAAACAGGAAATTGAACCTAAGGGAACACCTAGCCTTCAGCACCAGCTCAGGTTGCTCAGTCTTAGAGGCACAACAGGGTGGAATTATCAAAGGGTCATTTAAGCGGCTAGTGTACATTTGCTTCCCAAATGCCATACAACTTCTGGTCTCAAAACGGGGCAGTGCCGGCCAATGAAAGCCTTGAAATCTCGCCTGGGGAGGAACAGTGGCCCGGGAGACACTCCCTGGAACGCTAACCCTGTATGTAGGGGATTCCGTCTACAAAGTCTGATCCTGATTTTTGTCCCCCTAGAACAGGAAATACCTTCCCCAGGTCATCTGCAGCCTGAGAGGCAGGATGGTGGCCGCTCCAGCCCAAGCCAGAAGCAAAGAAAACTCGAGTTTGAGCCTTTGCTGGTCTACGGAAGTGCTAGAAAGGCTTGAAGACGCCCCAGGCTTCAAAAGGCCTCCTGGCCAAGACCGTAGGCTGCCGACTGCTTTCCAAACGTGGCCTCTTGGCGTGCAGATGCGGTTCCTCCTCCTCCTCCTTCCCTGAAAAGAACTCCATCAAGACGGCTTCAAAGCGCTCTGACGTCGCAAGGGAGCAGCCAGCCCCAAGCACACACCGCCTGCCGGCCCGTCCTTCCACACGAAGCCGACGGGCCTGGCGTGGGCCACGGTTTCAGCCGAGACGCCGCTTGGGCTGGCCCTTCCCAGGCCAGCGGGTGCTGCTTCTTCAGGGATGGCGGCCTCGGCTAGAAAAGGGGCCTCCTCGGAGTCCGGCCTTGGCACCGTGCAGGCTGGACCCGGACATTCTCTGGCTTAAGCTGCCTTCTCAAACGCTTCCCCTGTCTGGCTATGGATGCTGCTGCTGGTACCCCACGGTCACTGCTTGAAGCCAGGAATCCTGAGGTCTGCAGGAGGTGACTGTCTTCTTCACTGCCATTCCTTCGCCTTTTCCGGGGGGGGGGATCGATGGAGAGGACTTCAGTTGAGGCAGCGCCGCCCCCGCGCCCTCCCCCTCACTACTGCCCTCCCCCAACCCAGACCACCACGACTTCTGGCAATGGCGAACCTTTTAGGGACTGAATGCCCAAACTGCCTCCCCCGCTGACTCCAGACTGGGGAGGGGGAAGCACCCCATGGGCAGGAGAAGCGTGGGGTGTCCTCAGATCCGCATGAGAGGGGGAGGGGAGCAGCACCCTCTGGCCACAGGCTCGCCAACACGGCACCCGAGGAGTTGCAGCCCCGGCCTCTTGGGGACCTGAGAGACCCGGACTACCAGAACCCCAAACCTGCCACAGGCCAGCCTTGCTGCCCACACTCCCACCAGAGCCGCCCCGTTACAAAGGCTCTTTCTTCCCTTCCCCTCCATCTCACACTCGATACTGCGTATGGTCAAGGCAGAAGGGCAGTAAGGGCTAGGCAATGGGGGTCAAGTGACCTGCCCAGGGTCACACAGCCAGGACGTGTCTGAGGCCAGATTCAAACCCAGGACCTCCTGGCTCTTGATCCACGGAGCCCCTCCCACTCATGACACCCAGAGGGTTCTGGGAAGGGGGCGGCCCCTTCTGCGCCCATCACAGGAGGGCGGGATGACCCCGACCGAAGGCCTTCCCTCAGTGCTCTGCCCCTTCCAGCTCCGGGGAGGCCGGTGACCCCACTCAGAGCGGATCGAGTCCCCGTCTTGGGCTTGGTAAGACTCGATGTCTCCAGGACGTGCTCGAGGCCCCCCCGACCGGGGCGGACGAGCCCCCGGAGTCCCTCGCAGCGCCCACATTCACGGTTTGTCTGCTGCGAGGCGTCGCCCTCCTGCATGGGCAGGGCTGCTCAGGACCTCCCTCGCCAGGCCCCTCCGAGAGGCTGAGCGGGCCGGGCCTCCGGCCTCGAGTCGGGGTCCCACGCGCTACCCTGGCGTCCGGCGACACAACCTCGAACTTTGTGACGGCTTCTTAGAACCGCAGGGATGGGGAAGAAGCCCTAAAAGCACGGCCCGGGGCTCGCAGCGGGAGGGAGAGAGCCAGGGGGCGCCCCTTCTCCGTCCTCGCTGGCAGCCTTGGGGGGCTTCTTCCCCTCAGTCTCGGGCGCTTCCTCTGTAAATGGGGGCTGTGAAGAGAGCCCTTTGCTTATTGCTGTTTGCCGGGGCCTTCCAGAGCAGTTCTGAATCTGGAGGGGGGCTAAGCAGGAGCAAAGGGCTGGCGGAGACCCTCGCTCGGTGCCGAGGAAGATGCGAGAAAGAGAAAAGCCCGGACAAGGCCTGGGAGGACCAGGAAGGATGGAGCTGGGAGGCCTGGATCCAAGACCCTTCCCTGTCGCTTCCTCTCTGCAGGCCTCAGTTTCCCTCTCTGTACAGGCAGGGGCTTGCTATGGAAGCTCTTCCTCAGCCTCGGTTTCCCCTTTTGTAGAAAGGGGGTCCTGACCAAAGAACAGTAAGGCTAAGAGCGCCGCCTGATCCCCGCCCCTCGGTGACAGCCATTGCCACGGCCATCTGACCATCAGAAGAGTTGGGGGCCCCCAGTCAGCCCGAGACAGTTTGGTCCGGCTCCACTTGGCAGACATGGAAGCACCTACCGTGCCCCAGGAGCCAGCGTTGGCGCTGGGGAGCCCCAAGGGGAAGCAGACCCCCCTTCCAGGCTGGTGTGCACAGAGCAGTCCATATGAAATCTATGGAGAATCATTTCAGGAGGGGAGGAGGCACCACTTGCAATGGACTGGGGGCGGGCGGCAGGAGAGGCCACGTGCAGCAGTTGGACTTGAAAACAGAGGGCAGTCCAGGCCAAAGGGACAGCAAATGCAAAGGCATGGCAATGGGAAAGGGAACGCTTTACCACAGGATCTCCCAGCAGACTATTCTGTTGGAATGGAGAACCGATGAAAGGATACAACTTGAAGGAAGGCTGCAGTAGTTGAGGGAGCCAGGCTGGGGAGGGCTTTACATGCCAGCCTGGAGAACTTGTATTTTACCCCGGAGATAAGAGGGAGCCAATGCATATTTCTGAGTGGGGGGACTAAGTGGTGGCAAGTTCCGGAAATAGGGAGCCCCTGGAGGTTACTGAATGGGATGGGGTCATCGTCAGACCTGTGCTTTAGGACAATCACTTCCCTGGTTGAATGGAGGATGGACAGGAGTGGGGAGAGAGGGAGGTAGGCAGACCTCCCCCTACCCCAGCCTATTAGCCCAGGGATGAGGTAATGAGGGCCTCCACCAGGGTGAGGGCAGTGTCAGAGGAGAGAAGGGGGCCAAATCAGATATTACAGAAATGAAATGGACCAGAGATGCCACAAAGACGTGAAATTGACAGAAGATATTAGAGGTGAAATCTACCACAGCTGCTTCAGAGATGAAATTGACATGAGATGGTTCGGAGGAGAAATTGACCTTAAACGCTGCAGAGGTGAAATCCATCAGAGATACCTGACCAGAGATGCTGCCAGGTGAAATGCACAGTCCTGGCTCCATATTGGATTGGAGGAGAGGTGGCGAAGGAGATAGAGAGGAAAATAAGAACTCCTAGACTGGGAGCCTGAGGGACTGGAAGGACGGTGTTGTGCCCCCCCCCCCCCCAATAGAGAAGGTGTTGATAGACTGAGCCCTGCTTTGGACAAGTTTGAGGTTCCTCTGGGCAGTCTATCCTGGCTCTGCCTGCAGCATCTTCCCCTTCAGACACACCCCTGGAGTGCGCCTTCTAGGTGAGGTTTCAATAGACTGGTCTGGTTGAGCGGGAGAGACCTAGGCCGAGAGGGGGGATCGAGAGGAGCTGCCCAGGGCCATGACAGGAAGGGAAGGCTCTGGGCTTCCAGGGCATCCAGCCAATCAACATGGGGCTCACAGGGCACTTCTGTCCTGGAAGGACTGGGCTGTTACTGGGGGACAAGAGGCATCTGGCTCACTAGGAAGCCCAGGGGCCCCTCTGACTATGCTGGCTCCATCTCATCAACTCTCATTTCCCCCCAGGCTCTTCAGCCTGGCTGTCACGGCAGAGAAGGAAGTGGCCTTGCTTTCCTGAAGCCCTGCTGAGAAGGGCCAGCTCAGCCCAGAGCAGAGGCAGGAGCATCTCTTCCTGGGGTGGGCTGCCTCCTCTTCCTCCTCCTATCTCTATGGGTCTAGAAGCATGGAATGCCACACTCTGAGCTTCAGGGAAGCCCCTGCCCGTCTAAGATGTACTGTCAGAGCTAGGATGTAGGACTTTCAGTGTCAGGCCTCCTGGAAGGGTCCTGGAACATTCATGGTCTCAGCCAGGACTCGGAGTCCAAAATCTCACCCACAAGAGCTGAGAGGGACCTCCAGACTGGCCGAGCACAGTCAGTTACTGTCACTCTTAGCCAGCTGGAGCCCAACTCAGTGGGCGATAGCGAGTTGCTGAGGGCCCAGAGCCCCTTCCTCAGTTTCCCCATCCCTAAAAGAAGGGTTGGTGAGCTCCTGGACAAGGGTGCCGAGGCCCAGAAGTAGAAGGATAGGCCTAGTTACCCAGGAGGTGCCGAGGGGCCTTTTTCCTGGACGTTTCCTGGCCCTCAGATACCCAAGTCCCAGTCCTGGAATCTCTGTATCTTGAGGGTATCGGTTTTCCCCGACGGAACAGCACCAGGAAAGCTGAGGCTGGGGAACCCAATGGGCAGAGCCTCACCTGCCTGAGGCCTGCTGGGGAGGGACAGGGGGACGAGGCTCTTCTGTCCTTTCCTCTCCTCTCCCCCCAGCCCACACAAACATGCAGACCTGGGCCACTGCCATTGAACCTGAGGAGGTCGGCCCTGACTCACCTCCGGGAGGCCTGGGCATCCCTGCGGCTAAGCGAGCCCCCCTCCCAGCCGGCTCGGCAGCCCTCAAACCTTCATCCCCCACAGTGGGTCAGCCAATAGGCATTTACTTGGAGGGCTTTCTGGGGCCACACAGAGAGCTGAGAGCAAGTGGCTGCCAGCCTAGCAGAGGCTGCTGAGCAGAGCCTTGTCTAGACAGGTGGGAGGCCAAGGGAGCCCGCGGGGGAGGGGAGGAGGGACAAGGGCCCACGCCTGTGGAGGGGGGCCTCCCCCGGGGGTGCTTGGGTTGGCAGACAGAGGAGAGTCCCGGAAGGAGGCGCCGGGAGAGGGTGGCCCGGCCTTTGGAGGGGTCTTGTGATGAGGCAGAAGCACGGATGGGAAGGAGGAGAGGGCCGCCACGAGGCAGGGAGTGAGCTTCGGGGAGAAGAAGGCTCCCAAGAGGCCTCGGGGTGCTGCTTTTGATGCAGGAGGAGGCAGGAGCGGAAGGAAAGGCCTCTGGGCACCACGGTGAATCCTCTGCTGCCCAAAGGCCCGCCCGGGTGAGGGTGGAGCTCCAGGCAAAGGTCCTCCCACACTCTGGGGCTGGCTCAGGTCCGAGCTGCCCTGGAAGGCCTTCCCACAGCGGCGGCACGCGTAGGGCCTCTCCCTGCTGTGTGTCCTCTCCTGGGTGGCCAGGGCGGAGCTCCAGGCCAGAGGCCGGACACGGGCCTCCCCGGTACGTCCTGGAGCCCCTGGCCTGGAGGTTGGCACGTCCTCGCTGGGACGGGACAGTCTGGAAAAAAGCCAAGAAATGCGCGTGTCACTGGGTTGGGCCCACATGCTCTCTCCGGAGCCTCACGGCGTGGCCCCCCTCAGTTTACAGAGGAGGAAACTGAGGCAGCCGGAGACGGGCAGGAGCTCACTGGAGGGCGCTGTCCCCCCTCCCCCAGCCCCTTCTCCCCGGGGCCTGGGGAGGAGCCCACGGAGGGTCCAGACGCTCCCCAGGGCCCGGCGTCTGGATTTGGGAGTGAAAGAGAAGAAGGGGGTGCCGGTGGGGAGGGGGGCCAACACCAGCCTGAGGAGGCGGCCGAGCTGGCCTGGGGGGCCACAGAGGCAAGGGAAGGGGCTGGGAGCGGCTCTGAGAACCAGAGGGGGAGGTGGTGGGGTCCGGCCCCACTTCCCAACACCCGCACCCTTCTTGGATCAGGGAGCGGGGCTGGAAGGTGATTGGGCGAGCCACTCAGGCGGAGGGGGCAGAACTCGAACTCAGAACTCTGGGCTCCTGGTTCCCAAGTTTCCACCCAGTCCCAGCCAGCTCTGGCACGGTGCGTGCCCCAAGAAGACCAGGTGTGACCCCTGGAGGGGGAGGGGGAGCCCAGGCTGCACCCCGCAGCCCTTCCCTCAGAGCCCCGCCTTTTCCTGGAGGAGACTAGTCTGAGGGGGGCTGAGGAGGCTGGGAGGGAGGCGCGTCTCTTCTGTCAGCCCTCCCACACGGGCCTCAGTTTCCCCGGTAGCCCGTCTCTCAGAGGGAGGGTCCCCCGGCGCCCCCGAGCTGGAGAGGAGGCTCCTGGGACGGTGCTCGGACCCAAGGCCGGAGCCTGGAAAGGAGCCGCTTCGGAGGGTGCAAAAGCCACTTTCCTGAGCGCGGAGCCCGCCAGGAGGCGCCACGGGCGAGGCGGGCGGGGCGGGCAGCCTCGAGGGGGCGAGGCGGAGCCCAGGCAGAGGAGGAGGCTCCGGGGCCTCCCACAGACGTGCCAAGGGCTCTCCAGGGCCCCAGGACTCGTAGTCAAGCCTGGGGGGAACTCGTGGGATGAGGGCCCAACCATCGGGGAAGCCTGCCTCCGCCTGCCCTTAGATGGCCTCTCCCAGCTGCCTTGTGTGTGCCCATGCAGGGTCTCCCTCCGGGAACGCCTGCTCCCTCGTGCTTCTGGAGAGCAAGTGAGGGATGGGCCCAGCCCTTCCGGGAGCCCCACCTGAACAGCGCTGGGTCCGGGGCCGCCCATCCCTGCTTCAGGGGGCAGAAAGAGCTCGGGAGGCTCCGACCCGAGTCCACCAGCAGCTCGCTGGGAAGAGGAAGTCGAAGCCCCATCTCCCTCGGGAGCAGGATTCGAACCCAGGTCCTGCCTGCTCCGCTTTCCCGCCCAAAGAAGGCTTCTCCGAGACGCCAGAAGGCAGAGCTAAAAGGGCCGGCAACCCCCCTCCCCCCGCAGACCGTGAGGCAGGAAGCCCAGAAGAGTCGGTCATTCGTCCAGGCCGGGCCGGCCCGGAGGCGGAGAGGCCCCTCTGAGCATCGTGGCAGGCGGCCAGGGCAGCCCTCCAAGTTCCTCTTGTGGGATGCGGCTGAGAGGGGGGAGGGGCCCGGGGAGGGAGGCGGTGAGGGAGGACTCAGACACACTCAGCACCGGGTCTCCCGGAAGAGTAACAGCAGGAAAAGGGGAGGACAAGAGCATGGAGGCGGGACTTCCGGGAGGCGGCAGGAGGGGGGGGGCTGCGCCGCCCCCAGCCTCCAGTGTGGATCAGGTCGGTGGCTCAGGCCAGGGGTGCTGCCGCCCCTGCGCTGACCATTAAGTGACCTGACCAAGTTTTCCGCGCCTGCGCGCTGCGCCTCCCCCTTTGTGCTCAGGAATGAAACGAGAGGCGTCCAATAGAGCCAAGGCTGGAGCATCGCCGCCCACATTCACTCCACCGACCAGCCTTTGGGCGGACAGAAGCTCGATCGGCTTCTCGCCCACTCGGGATCTGGCTTCATTCCTCGCACACGTGAAACGCCCCGCGTGCCTTTTCTGCAAGCTCACCAGGGCCAGCTTTATCCCATTATTAAATGTACGCTCCGAAGGGGAATCTGGGGCACACGTGGCCTCTGCCCCATGGAGGTGTGGAAGAATTCCACCGAGGAGGGCCAACAACTGTGCGTCCACCGAGGAGGGCCAACCTGGAGCACTCAGTTACCTCTGAGGCTAGACTTCCCACAGACCAGAACGTCTTCCAGTATTAGAAGGGGGAAATGAGAGTCCCCAAATCCAGCGGCCTGCCTGAACTCTGGGGCTGGTGGGAGCGAGCAGGGAAGAGTTCCCATCAAGATATCACCCCCAAAGATGTGGTTTTCTAGGAGTAATGACCCAAAATGGTATTAACATGGAACCACACCAATGGCGGTTGGCACATAATATCTATATAAGTATCGTCAGGAACATCATCTATACATAGATGTAGATGACCGTTTTCAATAACTTAGGTTCCTACTTAAAAATGTCAAAGTACATTCTGCCTGACATTTCCTCCTTTTTTTTTAAGAGTTCGATAAGGACCATCTGTCCATCCTAAATCCCTGGGCAACTTCTCCTGCTTTAAACATCATTTGTTGTGGTCAGGCTTACTCGGTCTATGCTGTGGATGAAAAATTCTATCTCCTTCTCCTAAGAGAGTCATACCAACGTTTATACCCTTGTATAATAGTAGCATTTCTCACAATACAAATAGGAATCTTACAATGCATACAAAATAAATTCCTTTTGACAGTCCAGAGCATTGGCTTATAAAATGACAGGCATACAGTAGTGTCTGAACAATTGTAGCTATTCCCTTTTGAGCCCATGGTCAAGTCTTTGGAGTGTGGGATCTATCTGGTGTCATTAACAACCACGAGTGGGGTTTAGTTCATACAAGTTAACATGCTTGATATTGGTTTAGGTAGGATAGACCAGTAGATGTCAGCATGACAAGTGTCCATCAGTGGAATGATAGTAAATGTCACTAAAAGCAGTGTCATGTCAGTCTTTGGTGTGTTTGTCGTCACCAGTGACAGTTTCTTCCAGCGTGTCTGGAGTGTGTCTGGTATGCAGTTCACCAGTGTCATCAGTGTTGCTCGTCTGCTTCTGTTCCTGGTCTCGTGTCATCTGGCATAATGTGCTTTGTGGGTGACTAGATGCTTCCACTATCTGTGAAAATACAAATAAAACCTCGAACCAAAGTTATCAGCCTGATGGGTCCCTTAGAGTCTCAATTTCCTGGTAATACTTAACCCAATCCAGGTATATCATTCAATGCAATCTTTATCATTACATTCAAAGTGTAATCGCACAGGCTTAGCCTATATCCCTTCTGGCATGTAGGAGAGATAGATGGTCAGGAATACCATTACCCCTGCCCCCTTTTTTCTTTTAAAAGTGGAAATGCCATTGCTAACAAAATGGACTTTTAGATAAGTCCGATTCTAATAAAGACATACTTCCTTCTTGCAAACATAAAACGAACCCTATCAGACAATTATCATACATACATTTTGGATGATGGAAACAATTTCCACTGCAATTGAACAGTATCCAATGTACTGCCATAACATTCCCAATTGCACAATTTGTTATTGGATCAACTTTGGGTAAAAATGGAACCATTCCAATAAAATAATTGCAAGTTACATATTGTACAAATGCCCTTCGAAATTTTCAGGTACATGATAAACCTTGATCTTACAACAAATACCCATATATTTGTAGCATAGGATATCTGTGAGTAACTTAATGATCATCTTCCGTAGGTCGACTGTCTCTCAGAAAAAGTTAATTTGTGCAGATGTTGCAATAGATCTGCCTCTTGAAGGCAGTGATTTTGCCTTTCTAGTTCATCTGCTGTTTTTTCTGGTGTCTGGCCTCTGTGCTGTGCTGTGGGTGGTACCAGACACATCTGCATTGTTCTCTTTCTGGGCAGACTGTCTTTCAGCTGGATGCCTTTGGTTTTTCTCCATGGACTTCTGGTGTCTGAGAAAATAGATAGAAAATCTCAACCCCAAACGAAAGCTTTTATTGGGTCTTATTAAGTTAGAAAGTGACTGAAAATATATCCTTCCAGTTTTTGAATCTTGGGGCTTATCAATTCCTCTGAGCCCTTTCTGCAATTGCTTGCATTTAAGCCATGATTTATCCAATTCAGCCCATCTATTGCTAGTAAAAGCACTGTTATTCCAAAATTGTTTTGGAATAGTTGAATGTGCACGATTATTTAAGAGATCTGCAATAACTTTGCATACTTCTTCATTTTGAGCTTAATCCCGTACACCAGGAGAGTGATTGTCTCCAATCACATATTAGTTTTCCATTTTTACAACAGGAGCATGTTGTAATGTAGTCCACATTGTGTAGTTCTTAAAATTCTGCTGATACCTCTTTGAGGTGAATGAGTGACATGATAAAACCCACCCAATTTTGCACTGCCAAGTAACTTCACTTGTGTGCATAGAATATTGAGGAATAATAGACTTGGCACTCTGATAGAGCAGAGAGTGCTAGTGATCTGCCTGCTAAAAAGCCGTGGCCTCCATTGACCTTTGATAAGGTTTTCACTTTGACTTTGCAAGATAGCATACATTGATGATTAACATACACCTTTTAAACCAATAATCATAAAAACACCGAGCAATGCATCATATATGAGTTGACAAGTTTATGCTATGATCTAAAGCACTCGTCTACCTGCATGCAACTCTGCTTCCTGCAAAAACTTTTACTGTGGCTGCATCAATATTACAGAACTGTCTGCTATAGAACTTGTGCTTTTCCCTAAATAGATGCAGTAAAAGTAGGCACAGCATTATCAAGCGGTTGCACTGATGTTATTATGTTTAAACTATCACATCCAAATTCATAACTGAAAAGATTTTGGTACTATGACTAGAATTATCAATCTTACCTACAAACTTTGCAAAATTCCATGGCCAAAATAGACATTGTGCAAGTAACATTTGAACTCATATTCTTGTCGTTGGTCTTAGACTAATATGACATTTGCCATTTGGGTAAGTAGCAGTACTGAATTACTAATAAATCACGTTCCTGGTTAACAAATTAATGAATAAAGTTAATAACTACTGGTTAAAAGTCTGAATCCACCCAACACTGTGTCCACTCTGGTGTCATGCAACGACGAGGGTGCACCTCATCTCTAGAACTGATGCTGCCTCATTTTGAGAATGAAGAATTACAAATAATCCGCTTTTTGGGTAAAGTTGCATTAATGTGCCTCATATACAGTTTCTGAACCTCATTCAGGCTTTTCAAACAATGTCTAATAATTTCTGCCCTTGTCGACCTCATGTCCTGTTAACAAACAATTGTTCCCGCATATTTGAAATTTGGCTATATTAGAAATTCCCCTGAAGCCTATACCAGTGTGTGCTTGTCATTTAACAAGTGTGCTGAGTATTAACTGTCCTGTTGACTAATTCCAGTACTTGTGAGAAAAACTTTTGCTCTAAGGAGCAGATGTGCTGCCAGCCACGTGGCAGGATCGATTTATTCATCTGCTGGCGTAACTCTCCTTTTAAGATCAAACAGGTTTAGAAGCAAGTCACATGGCTGGAGCAGCCCATGTGGCTTCACCTCTCACCAAGAGCCTTAAAAAATTCTGTTTGCACCTTGGTACTCACCCTCCAGTTATACTAGAATTTAGAGTAAAGTTCTATTACAGACAAAATATCTCTCATCTAAGGAGACTGTGGCATAGGACAAATAGCCGATAAAGAAATACAGTCAGATATTTCTGGGTAATTTTGCCGTGTCCAATCTGTAAACCCTAAAATTTCTTAGACTTATGAATGTTGGAAATTTCCCCATTGGGAAATCTCACACTGGATGTAGTCGAGGATTACCTCCTCTTTTCTTTATTTGTATTTGCTTAAGATAAAGTTGTGGACTTGCTTGTCTTTGCTTCAGACAAAGATGAGGATTGACCTTCACCCATCCTGGGACCAAGGATGGAACAGTAAACATGAAGGATGCAGGATAACATTTATGAAGGGCAAATTGCGCTTAGGTGGGCGCCTCTCCCCTTGCCTGCCCCCCTTCCCCTTGTTTGTATTTGTAATAAACAAAGGATGTGGGTTAACCTTTGAACACCTGCCTATCCCTGGACCAAGGTTAGGGTCTCTGGGATGAAGAGTCATCAATTCCTGTGGGTTTTGTCTAAGTAGTCTTTGCCTATAAAAGTTCTGGGTGAAGCAAATAAAGTTGGCACTATTTCTCTCTTTTCATATAGTGTCCATCTCTTCTCTTGTTACTCTTCATTTTTCGTTACCCCAAGCAGGATGTCACAGGACTGGCCGACCCTGTGGATGAGTCTTGTAAGCCACAGAGTCTCACAAATGGCGCCCGGACAGGGACTTTCATTGGTAACCCTGATTCCTTTGCTGGTCAAAGGATGACGAAGAGTTAACAGCTTTTGCCCCGAGACTGCAGCTCAGATGGGCAGAAGAATCGAACAGAGAGAGTGCAGTATTTGTGGGCCTCCTCTATTCCCCAACTTTTTCTCTCTCTTTCGCTTTTTAGTTTAAACTGCCCCCTATTAGGACCCCCTTCCCCCCATTCTTTTCTTTTCTTGGAACCCTTCCTTCAGTTCTCTTTGGAGAACCCCCGACGCTGTGTGCTGGTCATGCAAAGTTTCAATGCTACGGAGATCCCCTCGGTGGTGAGTATATGAGATACTCTAAGGGTGAGAGGGAAATTATATTTTTTCTTTAGAATGGATCCTAAAACACTGATTTTTTTTCTCAAAGCATGCTTGTCACAATGTTGTGTGTTTCTGTTTTTGGTTGTCTTTGTCAAAGTCTCATCTCTGTGTATTCTTGAATTGGACACTCACAAAAAGAAAAAATGTAAAATGGGAGAGTTGCAAGATTGAACTTGTCTGTCAAAAACCCTCAGCAGAGGACAAAAGCAAATACCTGTTCAATGATTTTTTCCTCTTTCTTCCTTTGGATGGGCCCCCAAAGGAGCAAAAAAGAGAAAAATTCAGAGCAGAAATGGGAGATTTTTACTCCACAATTAGAGGCTATTTTTCACTTAAGATTAATCCTATGGTTTGATGTAAGCAATTTGGGAGTATTGTTAATGATTTTGATATGATCTAAATTTAATTTCGTGCAACTATTTGTCAGTTAAATGTGAAATATGAATCAGATTTTATTGAGCACAACAAAACTCCTGGTTAGAAGTTTGTTTTATTAAATATTGCTATGCATAATGGTTTCAGTGAATTTGAGAATTGTCTAATGTGGCTGATAGCCAGCCGGACACAGAGAGGGAATATTTTATTCTATAAGGACAAAAAATTGCACCGGCTACTTTATAGATATAAAAGTCATCCTGTTGTTGAGAAGAACTTATTCTGGAAATTAAATTTGGGATTTTTTCAAATCAGATTTATTTTCATGCATGTGCTGTCAGGAGTAGCAACAAGAAATCATATGACACACAAGAAGTTTAAGTGATTAATCTGTTCATGGAATTTTATAATACTAGTACTAAGAATTTGGTATTTTGCAAGAGAGAATTTCTAAATGATGTTTTTGATCAAGGTTATATGAATTGTTTTTAAATGTGAAAAATGCATAGGAAGGAATTTGTAATCTAGAGATGAACATGTATGTATTCAGATACCAAATGCTGGAAGTTAGTGATGCTGAGTGAATACAGAATATGTCTGCATTTGTATTATGAAGAGAATTCAGTTTTCCACCTAAATAGGTTAAGGGTATGATATGCAAACTGCATGTCCTTAACAAGACCAATTTAACCAGCCCTGAAATCGAGAGGGCTCGTCATGAAGACTGAATACAATTCCATATAGTGCCTTTCCTCTACTTACAATAATGGTAAAGAAGGGAAGCCAGAAGAAATAATGAAGTAGTCCCAATAAGAGAAAATAATTAATTGAAGTAGATAAAGGAGATCTATCCCTTCCTAAGTTTTTTTTAGGAAACAGACCCAGCCCCTCCCCCTCAGGAGGTCAAACAGTTTTTGCAGGCTGCAAAAAAGACTCTAATTAGCTGAAGGATAAGAATTAGGAGGGTCAGGTAACAAAAGGAACTTCAGGAATATCAAAGTGGTCCGGCTGGAATGCCAGGAAACATGCAGCTAACTAGGGAAGTGATTAAGTACATGTGGAAGAAACCAGCCTGTTGTCCGAGGACAAACTAAGGATCTCTGACCTCACACAGCTATGTCTGTGATAAGGTCTGTTTGATTGCCAAAGAAGAACCTGTATGGGAAGGGCAGTAACTTGATGTCTTATAGCCCATCTATATAAGCTTATAATTGAATCTGGGGGTGTCTGGATTCGTTCTATGAAGTGCTCCACTGCAATAAGAGTAATGAATAGAGATACTAACTGATATAGTTGGAATAATGTTGATGGAATTAATCAGGTGTGTGATAATGTTTTGAGCTACAAGAAGACTAAACTGGAGGTTCTGTTCTACTTTAGACAGGTTTGAGAGAAGTGCAGGTAAATGCTTTGCACTTCAGTTTGGTGACACTGAAACATGCTAAAGGACTTAAAGTTATTTGGAAGTTGTGGGGTTCAAACTAAAATCCACTGAGAGTAAATTATTATGAAGAGGGTTTGATGCATTCAAACTTTTAAATTGTAGTAAACTCACTGGTTAAAGATGGGCCAAGGCTGTTAAGTAATAAAACGTAATTGAGCCAAGGAGCCTTAGGATAAGTTGCTCAGAAGCTATGAACCCCTTCCTTGCACACAGGAAGGAGAAAGAAGTTCCACACTGATACTTGGGGACTGAAATAGGGACCTCAAAGAGGTGACAACCACTGTGTGATAGGACTTAAGAGGAGGGTATTTTAATTGTAGATTCAGAGGTTTTAAGAGGCTCAAACAAACACACGTTGCCAGCCCCGTCTGACCGAGTAGCTTGTTTGAAGCTGTGGAATCTTAGTGCAAACATTCCCTGTCCAGAATGATGAGATTATTCAGCCAACAATATGTGGCTTCGGCCCTCCATTCTGTAAGGCTGCACTTTCCTGCTCTGTACATCATCCACTATATGGATGATATTCTTATTGCGGCTGAAGGTGAATCCCAAATAAGCAGGTGCGACAGTCAGTTGGAAATTACCTGGCAAAAATACCATTTAGCCATCGCTCAAGGAAAGATTCACAAAACACGTCCTGCACTCTCTCTCTCGAGGGGCTCAGCTATAGGCAACAGCTGTTGTGCCTCACAAATACAATAAAGAAAGGACTGTCTTAATGATTATCAGAAATGGTTAGGTGACATCAATTGGGCCAGGCAACATTTATTTCTTACTACATTAGAACTGTTATTCACAACACTGGAAGGCAGTTCTGACTTGAATTCCCCTGGAATACGGACACCCGAGGCCTCTCTTGCTTTAGGGATGGTAGAAGACAAAGTGAATCAGGCTCCACTTAACCATATCCGCCTCCCTTCGCCGTGGAAGTGACTCTTTTTGCCTCTTCAATGTTACCAACAGGTGCCTTAACTGAGAAACAGAGTCATTGAATGGCTACGTCCAAAAAGCAATTTGGGAAAGGCTTGACAGAGTTCTGACTGTCTCATAGCTCAGTTATATGGAAGGGCATAGAGCATGCGGTCTGAGGTTTAGGACGGCATCCTCAGGACATCCGGGGACCCATTGCTAAAGAAATACCACAGAAATACTTACAAAGTCATGACGAATGGTCTTGGCTATTGGTGTACCCATTGCTATGACCGCCTGCACTCCACAGGCTTATTTCCTTTTCTGTCAAACTCGGGGCATCCAACACCTCACAGGTATCCGTACAATCCACAAGGACAAGCTACTGCGGAGCGCAGTAATCAAACACTAAAAACATTCCTTTTAAACAAAAAGGGGGAGACAGCACCCCGCATCGACGATTGGCAATAGCTGTATATACTATCCATAATCTGATCTTTGCTTCCAATAACATCCAGGGCTGGAAAATGTTTCTCTGCATTTTCCTAGGAACAGAATTCAGGCACCGCCACTCCCGGGCTCCCTGCCTGCCCCAGAACAACAATCTGTCATGTGGAAAGCCGATGATCAATCCTGGCAAGGCCCCCACCCAGGGGTCCTGCAGGCTGGCTGTGTTGGTGTCTCCACAGGTGAAGACAGAGTTCGGCTCCCTCCCGCCGAGTTCGAGAAATGGACCCCAAAGAGAAGGGCAAGGAGAGGATGCAGGAAGCCTCGCAAGGAGCCTCGACCACGTCTCCATGAGATGCTGCCTCTTCTGCTTCTGTTCCAGAATTTAAGTGCAGCTCCTGGAGTAAAGAGACGGTCTTTGGGGAACAACCCCCTTGGGTAGAGTCTGTCGGCATGGGACACGCTTTACTGGGAGTCGTCTTCTATACACAAACTAACTGATATTCCTGGCATTTACCATTGGGAGAGACAAGCTAAGGACAGCAATAGGCCAACAACTGGTTTGTGCCTTTCAACTGGACTGGACTGGTTGGGGCGCCCCAGTGGGCCTCGCACGAGACCATCTTGCCTGCCTGCCCCTCAGATCACTGCAGGCGCCTTACTATGGCCATCCTGACCTGTCAGACTCCTTCTGGACAGGACCTTGTCGTGTAGACAAAGGGGTAAAATAGGAAGGTCACGACCAACGGCAATATCTAGGTTGGCTGCGGGAACCTTGTGATAGTACTTGGGGACCACAAAGACCTGTTTGTCCTTCTGTGATGGGATGTGAACAAGGAGACACCGTTAATATGTTTCCGCCCTCGCTGTCGTGCAGATCTAAGAGGGCGTCACGTATTCATTGGACAAACATGACCTGGGAGTCTTGGCACGACGACACAAGGCGGATTGGACAGAAACTGGACTCATAGATTTCATGACTGTTTTAGAGGCTCACATGTGTGGGTGACGCCCGGAGCTAATCGGTGACGCTCTGCTACGTCACCCAGACGTTGACTGATTACGGACAGACAGCCCTGGCGTTGGATAAAGAGAGCGTGTCTCCCTGTGTGACTGTCACTAATACTGGGAACGTCCAAACACCAGTGACTAGAACTCCTACATTGGACACTCGAGCTAGACACTCAGGGGGATGGTATCACCCACCGGCAGATGGAGCAATGGAGAAACTGTCTCAACTAATCAGCCCAGGAAGAGAAGACGCACTTCTTGCTTAGTTTTAGGAATTGTAGCCCTGATAGCCGCCATAACAGCCACAACGGTCAGTAGTGTTTCTCTAGCACAAAGTGTAGCTCATGTACCGACCCTGGAACATGACGCGGCATACTTACACGGGCTGGCGCAGAACGTAGCCCATGCTTTGCACTCACAGCAGGATATTAATACAGGGTTTTTATGCTTTACAACAAATATCTAAAGAGGTATCGTTGTTAACCAGTCAAGTAGAAATTTTAGCTATCAAGGGTAAATTAAGGGGTGATTATCGCTATTCAACCTTTTGCCTTCTTCCTGTTAAAGCTAACACGTCGGATGCATTTGAAGAAATTAGAAATGATTTACAAGGTCTTTGGTTAAAGAGTAACATCTCAGAGGACATCCAACAACTGAACCGTATCATTGATGAGATGGACAAGTCTTTAGCTGAGGACCTTCGCCCCGAACATATCGCTGATTCCTTATACAACTGGATTAAGTCAGGCCAAAGTTGGCTATCTCCTTTAGCTCAAATGAGTATAACCATATTAACCTTCATACTGTTCATAGTTATCTTAGCGGTCCTTCTTCCCCGTCTGTTCCAACTCTTTCATCCAGCTTGGGCAAAATTGACCGGACTTTGGCCCTGCACAGATCACTGTTGCAGAACAAATAGGGGGAATTGTAGTCAAGGAATACCTCCTCTTTTCGTTATTTGTATTTGCTTAAGATAAAGTTGTGGACTTGCTTGTCTTTGCTTCAGACAAAGATGAGGATTAACCTTCACCCATCCTGGGACCAAGGATGGAACAGTAAACAAGAAGACTGCGGGATAACATTTATGAAGGGCAAATTGCGATTAGGTGGGCGCCTATCCCCTTGTCTGCCCCTCTTCCCCTTGTTTGGATCTATAGTAAAGGAAGGATGTGGGTTAACCTTTGAACACCTGCCTATCCCTGGACCAAGGTTAGGGTCTCTGGGATGAAGAGTCATCAGTTCCTGTGGCTTTTGTCTAAGTAGTCTTTGCCTATAAAAGTTCTGGGTGAAGCAAATAAAATTGGCACTATTTCTCTCTTTTCATATAGTGTCCACCTCTTCTTTTGTTACTCTTCATTTTTCGTTACCCCAAGCAGGATGTCACAGGACTGGCCGACCCTGTGGATGAGTCTTGCAAGCCATCGAGTCTCACAAATACCTAGAGAAAAATGTCATTGTTACTCACTAGCACTCTATTCTGCCAGTATATGGGTGTTTGTTGTAAGATCTAGGTTGATCACGTACCTGAACACTTCAAAGGGTAATTGTACAATATGTAACCTGCAATTATTTCAGTGGAATTGTTCCATGTTACCCAAATTTGATCAAATGAACATCATACTATTGAAATGTTAAAACTATGCAGTCAATACTGTCCAATTGTAACACAAATTGTTGCTATCATCCAAAATGTATGTATAATATTTATCTTATAGGGTTCATTTTAAATTTGTAAGAACAAAATAGATCTTCATTAGAATCAATCTTATTCAATAAGTTTTTGGAAAGGCAGTGAAGCTTTTAAAAAGAAAAACGGGGTGGAAATGGTGTTACTAACCATCTATCTCTCCTACACCCCAGAAGGAATATGAGCTGATATTATTAAATCAGAATTCCCATGTCATGATAAACGTTGCATTGATTGATATATGGGGATTGGGCTGAATATGACCAGGACATTAAGACTGTCAGGGACCCAACAGGGTGATAACTATGGGTCGAGGTTTTGTTTGTATGTTTACAGAGAGTGAAAACACCTGGTCACCCACCAAGCACGTCATGCCATGTGGCACGGGACCAGGAAGAGAAGCAGATGAGGAACATCAACGATGCCAGCTGATTGCATAACAGGCACGCTGGAAGAAACCATCACTGGTGACTATAAAAACCAAACACTGACATGACACCACTTTTAATGACATTTACTATTATTCCACTGAAGGACAATTGTCATGCTGACATCCATCGGTCTTTTATACCTAAACCAATATCAAGCATGTCAACTTGTATGGACTAAACCCCACTCGTCTATATCTATGATGTCAGATGGATCCCACACTCCAAAGACTTTATCATGGGATCAACATCAAAACAGCCATAATTGTTCCAACACTAATGTATATCTTCCATTTGGGATATCTGTTATATATGTCAAAAGGACATTTATTTTGTATGCATTGTAAAACTCCTTGTATTGTGAAAAATTGGTCTATCAACAAGGGAAGAGACATTGGTATGACTCTCCAAAGGAAAGGAGATAGAAAATCTTCATTCATAGCACAAACCTAGCAACCCTGACTACAAAAATTATGTTCAATGCACAGATGGTACCGATGTCACTCTTAAAAAAGGGAGGAGATATCAGGCAAAATGCACTTTAGGAATTTTTAATTAGGAACCAACGTTATTGAAAATTGATCATCTACATCCATGTGTAGCTTATATTCCTGACAAGATCTATGTAGACATTATGTGCCAACTGCCATTGCTGTAGTTAAATGATAACATCATTGCTGATCACTACTCCTGGAACCCCATCTTTAGGGAAACTCTTGCTCTCTCCCACCAGTCCCAGAATTCAGATGGCCGCTGGATTTGGGGTCTATTAACTTCCACTTCAAGTACTGGAAGACGTTCTGGTTCATGAAAGTAAAGCCCAGGTTGGACAATCTCTGTGGACGCGCAGTTGTTGACCTTCCTAGATGGAATAGGTTATTACACACATACATGGAGCAAGGGCAAAGGATACACTAAGTTTCTCTTTTTTGGAGTAGGTATTGAAAATAGGGAAAATTCTGGCACTAATAAGGTTGTAGAAAAAGCACATTGAATATTATTCATTTACAACTAGGAAAAGTAAGTTACATCAAACTCTGTATGATCAAGTAACTGTAGAAATCGCTTCTACATAGAAAGCAACTCAAGCTTCTATCAGTCCAAACATTGGTTGGGTGGAAGGAATTTGGCAAACATTGGCAATGTTATATTCTTGGTTATATTGAATGGTTCATTTTTAGCAGAGATTTAAATAACGCTCATATAGGAAACATGCAGCCAGAAGGTGCAAGGTCCCTTCAGTAGCTTCATGCGTGTTATCTCAACAACAAATCAAAATGTAACGTTTATGGCCATTTTGATACTTGAATTGATGTTTGCACGGCTGTTTGGAAAATGTAAAAGATGCGAATATATTTGGTATGCGATTCAAAAACAACAAAAAGGGGATAAGAGAAAGTATTTTTAAAAACATTTTTATATCATTTTAATCCTATTGAGCAATTTTGATTTGATGCTCTCACTTTATTTTCTCTGAATATTTTGGTTATACT
The DNA here is from genome assembly GCF_027887165.1 of Monodelphis domestica. Lineage (NCBI taxonomy): Eukaryota > Metazoa > Chordata > Mammalia > Didelphimorphia > Didelphidae > Monodelphis > Monodelphis domestica. The sequence continues at coordinate 430,714,251 of NC_077230.1, read as the reverse complement.
ATGTTGTTTTCATTTTTCTCTTATATTTTGAAGTATATTTCAAGTACTTTTAACACTCTAATCCTGAGCAATGAAGGTGCAAATTTTTCTCTTTATATGTACCCAACAGAATGAGATTATAAGAACATGACAGCATTTGTTAAGTTGCAGGTGACTATCCTGGGAAACCATCACTGATTGCATAAAAAGGGAATGCAGAGGACACCTCAATGGGCCAGACAGCCAAAGCCACACACACAGATATATATTCCATAAGAGATGGATATATGTGGGCTGCTGAGGTTGGAGGTACTGCGACACGGTGTTTGACACCCTCATTCACAGGTGGCTAGGGTATCAAAGTGCAACCATATTGCCATGTGGCAGGCATCTAGGCGGGTATATCCCTAAAATGCATAATCAGTACAAGGGAGAATAAGGAAATTCCCCTTCATATCCAGACACAGTGATCTTTACTTTGGCTAAGAAAGCTCTGGCAACTTCTTATACTCCTAACTGTGTGTGGGCGATAAGCTAATGCACCTGTCCTATGTTCTATGGGGCTACTTCCTCAATAATTCATGAAAATGAGAGTGAAAACTATTTTCTTATTACTCTTTGTCATTATTTTTAATCTTTTATGAAACTTTCATCCTTGATCTTGATTGTTTAGTATTAAGAACACATTTTATCTTTGCAATAATCTTTATGAGCAAAGAGGAAGATTTATTTTTGTTGATAATCACACTTTTTTCAGCCAAGGCTTTGGCAATATATGGTGAATGTCTATTTTTAATCACTTGAAGCATCAATTGGTGATGCTACATGATTTTTATATTTTTAATTTTAGTCACATTTCTATATCAACCACCTTTCATTTTATAAAAAAAAAAAGGGGGATATGTAGCATCCCAAGCATATTCACATCTATGAAATATAAATGACTGTATGATTACTGTGTCTCCAAGCATAAGGTGATACCAATGAGGCTTGTGAATGTAACCTTGAAGTGGCCATGCAGCCCTTGGCTAAGACACTCATTAACATGCTCGGACTCAGTTCCCTGGGAAAGCGCGGTTGGCAATCTACACGCCCAAAGGTGTTCCCTCTACCTTGCCACCCAATCTTAATTGTCTATACTTTGTGATGTGGTTACTACGTGCTTGGGAGTACGGCCCAGGCAGGACAGGAATAAATTCAGAGGCAATCCCATGAACTTCCTCTTGGCCTTTCTCCCTTCCATGGAGCTCCACTGGGCTCCTCAATGACTATGTCTCTCTCTCCTCTTGACCTTCTCCTTCCCTGAGGCTGTAACCATCTCGGCCTGCATTTCCTACCTTAATCTCCTCCTCCACCTCGTGTTCCTTTGTACTCATACTCTCCTATCAAAGGGAGTATCATAGGGATTGCCTGCTCTATCCAACCGCTGACTTTTCCGTGTCTTTCATTTCCACCCTGGTTCTCGGTTCCTACCTCTCCTCGGGTCTCATCACAAAGGGGAGCCCCTTCCCTTGTGGACCCTGCTGGACAGGGAAGTCCATTAAGGAAAACCCCACATTTCCTATCTCCATCCTCTTTACCCTTCCAGTGTATCGATGTTCTCCCCCCTCCCGCCATGAGCTTCTTTGTGACATATAAATTTACCCCCATTTGTTTCTTTTCCCATTTCTTTTGGTCATAACCTCTTTTCTTTTTTAGCTTTAGTCGTGTATATATATATATATATATATATATACATACACATGTATATGTATTTATGCATGCATATATCTATATATCTATTTATGTCTTGTCCTTTCATCCTATACAGTTTGTCACTGTTCCCTCTGAGTGTAATTCTTCTAGCTGCCCAGGTGATAGCAACAGTTTTATTTAAGAGTTACCAATGACCTCTTTTCTTAGAGGGATACATATCATTTTAACTTGTTGAGTCTCTTAAAAAAAAGGTTTTTTATTTATTTTTTGTTTGTTTTTCTTTTTTCCCCTCTTTTTAAATTACCTTTTGATGATTCTCTTGAGTTCTGTGCTTGGACATCAAATTTTCTGTTCAGGTCTGGTCTTTTATTTACAAATTCTTGGAATTCTTCTCTTTTGTTGAATGACCATACTTTCCCCTGTAAGAATATAGTCAGTTTTGCTGGGTAGTTGATTCTTGGTTGTAGACCTAGTTCCCTTGCTTTCAGGAATATCGGAATATTGTATTCCATGCCTTTCTTTTTTTCAGTGTGGATGCAGCCAGATCCTGAGTTATCCTCACTGTGGTTCCTTGGTATCTGAATGACTTCTTCTTGGCAGCTTGTAATATCTTTTCTTTGGTCTGATAGTTCTTGAATTTGGCTATAACATTCCTGGGTGTTGTCAGTTGGGGATTAAGTACAGGAGGTGATCTGTGGATTCTATCAATCTCCACTTTTCCCTCTTGTTCAAGGATTTTGGGGCAGTTTTCTTTAATAATTTCTTGTAATATAATGTCCAGGCTTTTTCTTTTGTCATGGTCTTCTGGTAGGCCAATCATTCTTAAATTGTCTCTCCTTGAACGATTTTCTAAATCCTCTGTTTTGTGAATGAGATGCTTCATATTTTCCTCAATTTTTTTCATTCTTTTGGTTTTGTTTTATAGAGTCCTGCTGCCTTGTGAGGTCGCTCGATTCAAGTTGTTGTATTCTGGTTCTTAAAGACTGGATTTCATCCTTAGTTTTTTGGTCGTCCTTTTCCTTTTGGTCGGATTTTCTTTGGAGGTCATTTTTCATCTTCTTCACCTCATCTTTCATCTCCTTTGCCTCATTTTCCAGCTGGTTGATTTTGGCTTTCAAGACACTATTTTCTGTTTCCAGATGATTTATCTTAGTTTTTAAGTTCTTTTCCCAATTGTCTTCAGCCTCTCTTAATTGTGTTTTGAATTGCATTTTGAGTTCTTCCAAAGCCTGTATCCAATTTGCTGGGATTTCTGATTTTTTCTTTGCTGGGTCCTCCCCCTCTGTCATTCGATCTTTGCTCATTACCTGTGCAGAAGCTGTCTATTGTAATTTCTTTCTTCTTTTTCTGTTGTTTGCTCGAGTTTACCCCTTCTTTGCTCCCTGTATTTGGCTGTGCTCTTGCTCCTCTCATTTTGTTTTGGTTTTGGGGCTGTCAGTCTCCCCTCTTGGAGCTTTGTCAGATCTCTTGGTACAGTCTCTAGGGGAGGAATGTTAGCTTCCCTGTCCTCTGGAGGCTTTTGATTGGATTGAGTTCAATTGGGTCAAGTTGTATATGGTATGAAGCACTGAGGCTCTGAAGACTCCTGGAAGGCTGGGCTTCCCAGGCTCTCCAGTTCCCTCCAGCTGCTTCTCCACTGTCAGCAAGTGCCTTTGCCCGCCTCCCTAAACTCTGAGGAGTTTTGATGGGATTATATTTAACTGGATTGGTCTGGATGTACCCCGAGGCAAAGGTGAGGCTGGAGCCTGATGGAGGGACCCAGCCACCTCCCGTTTCTCCCTGGCTCCTCCCCGCTGTCCAAGCTGGATGCTCTGAGCCCGGAGCCCCACTGCTCCCAAGGTAGACCCTGCAAACCAGCACCTTTGCCCACTCAGAGGTTCCCGCTGCTGCTGGGGGCTCAGCGCTCTGGGTTGTGGGGGAGGGGTCCTGGGACCTACCCTCTGCCTTCCCCTTAGCCCTGAGTATTCTCAGATTCTGGCTTTTGGGGGGGCGTACCTTTTGATTTGAGTCCAGAAGGAGGGTTCCCCGCTTCTGTCCTGTTGTTCAGGTTGGGTTTCGGTGCCCTAGGAACATTCAGTCTGTATCGGTAAGGAAGGGTCTTCCACGAGGTCTGAACTTTTGCTGCTTGCTAAGCTGCCATCTTGACTCCGCCCCCCATCAGTTTTATTTCTAATGCATCTCTGGTCCATTTCACAGCTACATCTCAGGTCAGTTTTATCTCTGCCACATCTCTGGTCCATTTCACCCATCTCTGGTCCATTTCACAGCTACATCTCAGGTCAGTTTTATTTCTAATGCATCTCTGGTCCATTTCACAGCTACAACTCTGGTCAGTTTTATCTCTGGTCCATTTCACCCATCTCTGGTCCATTTCACCCCCCTACATCTCTGGGCAGTTTTGTTGTAAGGAATAACTGTTGGGTTTCAGGGGATGGTAATTTAGGCCAGTAATCTGGCGCCAGACCCTGAGCTATTAAACACAGACCACTATGTAACACAGGGATAGTTGTTTGTGTTCAATAAAGAAGGGAAGGTGAAAAGGGGATTTGGGATAATCCACCCACCAGATCTCAATATCCCTTCACAGGGATTTCTTCTGAGTGACTTTCCTACTCCAATCCTCCCTAACTCCCTAAATCTCCAGTCCCTGATCTTAATTAATCCCCTCAACTCAACCCCCCTTAGTTGGATTTAAGGAAAGGGTCTATGTAAGGCTTTGCTAGGGCCAGGGAAGATCTTAGATCCAAAAAGGATCCAGACTCGATCTCACAAGCCCTGCAGACGGATCGGGTCACCAGAAATGGCCACAGTGAAATACAGCAAGCAAACAGCAATCAGGAAAGGACAGAAATAGCCACCACCTTCAGAGCTTCTCCAGAGATCCAGCTAACAGCCTTGGTCCCAGCCTCGCCTTCCTTCAAAGTTTCAGTCTTCCTGCTGTTCTCATGCCACTTCCCTCTGCAAACTTCCTCACATTCCTTACAGCCATTTCACCTTGCCTTAGGTGGGGGTCTGGGCAACTCCAGGCAACTGGGCCTGGGGAGGAGAAATGGCAAGATTGGAAGGGAAGGAGATTGGGAGAAGCCACCTGAGGGCTCAAGGAGAAGAGGAGCCCAGGCTCTGGGGGTGCCAGTAAGAGTGACTTTCTCTGGACCCTCCTCCTGCCTCTCAACCCCCATCAGAGCGTGTGGCCTTCGTCTCAGAGTCATGGTGGCTCCGACACCAACCTGGGGCTCCTCTGCTCATGCTGGGCCTCGGCCTCCCCATCTGTCATGTGAGGCTTCGGCCACGGGATCATCTTCCCTCCTGGGAGGCCCTTGGGGGGTGCCCCAGAAGGGGGTCTCCTCGGGCTGCCCTCCCTCACGACGCCTCCGCTCTCTCCCAGCTCTGCCCTCTGAGGGCCTGACCTGCACCTGCGTGCAGGGGAGGAGCTGCAGGAAGAGGCGGCCCTCGCTGGGTCGCCAAAGGCCACTTCCATGGTGAGTTGGGGTTTCCTCCTCCCTTCTCGAAATGCTGCCCTGTCTCAGGGCTGCTCCCCAGGGACATCGGCCTCCTGGCCCCCTTTTGTCCCCTGCCCTCTCTTGCCCGCCTTCCGAGTGGGGCCCTCAAGCCAGGCTTGGGGGAGGTTCCTGGCCGCCTCCAGGCTTCCTCAGCGCTTCAGTTCACAGAGCAGAATGGCAGCCTGGGCGGCTCCTTTGCAGTCTTTCCTTCCCCAAGAAGTCCCTGAGGCAGCCCTGCACGGCGCCCCCAGCCCCTGCCGGGACACCCTCAGTAGAAGGCCTGGAGCCCCGCCAGAGCCCGTCCGGCCCGGGCGTGTCCCCCTCCAGGCCCGGGAGGAGTGATCTCCTGGCTGGAGCAAGGGGGTGGCGGCCTCAGAGGTGCTCTCCCTCCCGCCTCCAGGTCATTCCCCCTCTGGGCCCCTTCCCCAGCCTCTGCAGCCTCCGGGGCCATGTGTGTCCGCCAGCTCCCCCCTCGCCTCGTGCTGGCCTGGATGGCCGCCCTGCCCGCTCGTGTGCCCCCTTCTGTGCCCCTCCTGTGCCCAGGGCTGGTGAGGCTTCCCACTGGGTCTGGAGAGCTTTGCTCAGGCCTCCCTGAGGTCTGCCCCACGGGTCCCCCGCATCTCCTCGGGCGTGCTCAGCCCCGGGGCTCCCCCTCCACGCCCACCCCGCCCCCCTGGGTGCCAGGCCCTGCGCTAAGGCCTGGCCACACGAGCTCCAGGGGGCAGGGAGAGGACAAGAGGGACAGGGAGGCCCGGACGGGGGTCTCAGCCGAGGCGTGACGGAAGCCCGGGACGTCTGTGGTCCGAGTGGGGGAGGCCAGGTGCCGGAGCAGAGATGGCCGCTGCCAGGAGGCTGGCTTCGGGACGAGCACGGCCTGGGGACGTGCTGCAGAGGGTCGGGGGTCCTCGTCGCCGTCCTGGCTGCCCCCTTGCCCCCCCCTTTCCTACGTAAGGCCGTCTCCCCGCGCCTGCCCCCTGGGCTGGGGCAGGTCCAGGCCTTTCCCCGGCACCCAGCCTGGCGCTTCTCAGACGTCTTGGTCTCAAGACTGGCCGTGGCCCGGCCTTTGTTGGCCGTCGAAGGACACCCTGGAAGTCCAGTCGCCTGCCTGTGCAGGCGAATAAGGGGGTGCGCAGGCGCCGGGCTCTGCTCAGGGAAGCCGCTTCGGCCCCACGCCCCCTTTAGGGTCTTTGAGCCCCAACCCCTCGCCCCGCCTGCCAGAATCTTTGATCGCCCCGCCCCCCCCCCCGTGCCATTGGCTGGAGCCGCCGTCTCCGCCTCCATCCCGACGGCCCGGATGGAGCCGTCCTGACGTCCTCCCGGCATCCTGAAGGCTTCAGTCACGGCTCAAGTCTTTAGACATCATCCCGGAGAGACACCTTGCCAGTGTCACGAGTGGGAAGGCCGAGACCTCATGGGGGTGGGCTTCCCATCAGGAACACCTGGGCTGCCCCTCACTGTACACACGTGGGCGAGCACCGAGCTTCACTTTTTTCATCCGTAAAATGGGACTTGTCATACCTCTCGGGCTGTTGGGATGGCCAAGTGGGAGTATGTATAAAGGGAAAACTATGGTGGCAATTATTAACGGGGATCCACACTGGGCAGACTTGTTATATACGGGGACATGTAAGAAAAGCTTTTCTTGGGCAGAATTTCCCCGACTCTGGGGCACAAGAACACGCCGGTGGCCGCCAGGACTGACTGTTTCAAAGTGCAAGTCCCCCATAATCCACTTTCTTCCATGAAAAGACCGCGCTGTGTGGAGGCGTGGCCTGGGGGCCAGAAGGACTCCCCCAGTCACGTGCCCAAGACGACAGGTGGCGGAGAAGAGAGGAGGAGTTCCTCCTGGGGAGTTCCCTATGCCTGTGACCTCGCTTTTTGTGCCCTGCCCTTCGTCACTGACGGCCAAGTTACAGTCGGGTCACGCTGAGGCGTCACCCCCATCCGCCGCGGTGCCCCCTTGGGTCCCGGCAGCCAAAGCAAAGCCCAGAGTCAACGGGGAGTGAGAGTGCGTGTGTGGAAGGCTGAGAGAGCGCCGCGTGGGCTACGCTTCGGCGTCATTCATTCGGCGCGCACAGGGCCGTCCTGTTCAAAGAGCCCAATGGCCCTGCAGCGTGGAGTTGAGGAAGTAACTCCATAGTCAGCAGAGACGCGGAACTCTTACCTCGTGTCTCAGGGTCCGAGGCAGAGAGGAGAGGCGAGGGGAAGGCAGTTGTCCAAAGTCACGCAGCTAGAAGGCATAAGGACCCGTGTGTTTTACCTGTGGGCGATAACCCAGAAGAAGGGGGACTAAGGAAGTGGGCGGATAAGAAGAGAGACTAAAACACGTGGGCGTGGCGCCATCTCCGAGGGCCAGAGGAAGAATAGGAAGCCGGAGAGAGGTCGGAGAGAGGTCGGGAGGAGGAGAGAGGACAGGGGAGTCCGAAGTCCCAGGGCAGTAAGAGGGATTCGCGCTTGTCCCCGGCCTTTCTTGGAGGGTTTAGGGATGGGGATGGGGCGGTGAGCCGTGAGGACATGACATGGCGCGGCGGGTCCTAACATTGGCTGAATCCACCTGATGGGCGCCTTGCAAAGCGGTCTGACAAGGGGTGGGCCAGGCCTGGGGCCGCTCGGACATCCTCTTGCCCTTCGGACTGTAACTTCCTTGCAGTGACCGTGAACTGGTCTGAGCGCGTGTCTGGCAAATGAATACCGTACACCGGCCACACTTCCTGGACGCCACCGGAAGGCCGAGGCCCCTCCCCTTCGCCTGCTGGCCACTGCATGGCCTCGAGGGTCCTTGCCCCGCTGCGCCATCTGCCTTCCTGCCGCTCTCCTGTGGCTTTCTCCTGGACGATTGCTTGCCCTTTCTGCGGGGCCCCTTTAAAAGGGGCGGCCACTCGACAGGAAATTGGGCCCTTCTGAGCCCGCCCTGCGCCTGCGCCTTTTGATCCTTGGCTCTCCGGCAGCCTGACCCGCGCGGAGGCCCCCTTGAACTCCAGCCTTCGAGTTTCCTTTTACTCTTTTGCCCCACCTTCCCTGAGGGACTCACCCCACCCCGGGGCGTTAGTGCTAGGTGGGAAGCCAGCAGGATGCTTGGAACGCTCCCCCCTTTCTTCTAACTCAATCAGAAACTTGTGAATCCTGGGAGGAGACTGAACACCTTTAGAGGGGTCAGTCCCACAGGCAGCGCCGAGCGCGGTGATTGGTCCAGTGAAAAGGGGCGGAGACAGGAAAGGCCTATAAAAGCCACCCAACCCCTCGGGGAATCCTCGGGAAGGAGAGCCCTGCGGAGCGTCTCCTGGAGATAGTCTTCGAGGGAACCCCATCGGAGACTGAGGTGTGGATCGTCACTTTGCCTGGGCTGCTCCCTAAATCACGAGAGGAACCCCCTCCTCGGAGAGCCTTCGGTGGCCACCGCTCTGAACGAAGGTCCCGGCCCGTGATTACTTCAGGGGTCCAGACCGTCCCACGTGGGCAAAGGCGCTCATCTGCGTGTCCACGTGCACTGGCCATGGACCAAGGAACTACACGTATGAACAAGCCAGAATTACGGAGACTAGAGACAAAAGGCTGGGTCTAGACAGGGATGGCAAATCTCTCAGAGATTGAGGGCCATGGCCCCTCCCCCAGCCTCCCCCCAGACAGGGGAAGGAAGTGCTCCCATTGGGCTGCTGGGCAGAGGGAGGGCTAAAGTGAAAAACTGTCCTCAGACACACATGGAGAGAGGGCGGAGAGCCTCTTGGCCCCAAATTCCTTTGCCTTTCTAGTAACAAACTCTGGTGGGCAAGGGAGCGTGGGCCCTTAGAGAGTGCCCTGTGTGCCGCCTGGAGCTTGCGTGCCATAGGTTTGCCACCAAGACTCTTCTTCCTGGCTTCATATCTGGCCTCAGACACTTGCCAGCTGGGTGACCTTGGGAAAGTTATTGAACCCTGTTTGCCTCAGTTTCCTCAAGTGTAAAATGAGCTGGAGAAGGAAATGGCAAACCTTTCCAGGATCTTTGCCAAGAACACCTCAGATTGGGTCATGAAGAGACCTAAACAACTAAAAAGCAGCAGAGAACAACAAAGGCCCCCACCGTATTCCAGGCAAGGTGCCAAGTGCTGGAGCTACAAACAAGAAAAAGACAGCCGCTGCCTTCAAGGGGCTTATAACCCAATATGGGAAGAGAACATGTCAGAGGAAGCCAGGAAAGGGGAGAGGTGGAGAAAGGGGCTGCAGTGGGGGCTGCCAGAAGGAGGACCAGAACCTGTTATCTGCTGTTATTTGCTAGCTGGGCTTGATGATGGGGGAGCCCAGCTGGGTTGCCCTTGTCACTGACCGGCGGGCCTCCACGGTATGCCCCTGGGATGGAAACTCAGTGCAGGGAGAGACGGGATCCGGCATTCAGATAAACCCTTAAAGGGTGAGGCAGAGACCTTTGGCACAGACTCGGCCAAGTGCCAAGCACCCGTCGAGGTCTTTCTGATTCCAGCCTGCCAGGATGTCAGCGATGGCGGACGACCTGGGACCTTTGCTCACCTGAAGTCCCTGGAGCGCCCTCTCTGACACATCTCGGAGCCTTATCGGGGTCTCTTACTGAGACAAGTTAGGAAAGGCGCGGCAAAGAGGTTGCCAAGGTCTCCCTGTCATTCCCCAGCGGGACCAGCCCTACTAGCAATCCTCCTCCAATCTAAGTAGGTTACACCTAGGTAAACGCTGGGTCTGGAGAGGCAGGAGAGGCAGCCAAGGCCAGCTTCGGCTGGGACACTGCGAGCTCTTGGTGTCCCAGAGTGGAGACACTGAAAGGGGTGGGAAGCAACGAAGGGGTTGTGCCTCTCCTCCCTTACTTGTGGCCCCCTGAAGCAGGAGGACGGCTCCCCGGAGAGGGACCACAGGAGACCAATGAGATGGCCAGACCCCCCTCACATCAGATGTCCCTGAGAGGCGAGAGGATCTTACACTCCTGCTTCCCAAAGGGACAGAGTTCCCCGTTCAGAGCCTGGAGGCCAAAGGCTTCCCAGCCCTTGAAAGTAGGGGTCCGGGGACGAGGCAAGTCCAAATCCGCGATCCCGCGAGGATTTGACACAGCTCCTCCAGAGACGGTTCCGCAGGGAGAGTAAATCTCCAATGAAATGTGCTTCTCGGCTTTCAGGACATCCACCTTCCAGGCTGGAAGCGAGCTAACTGTCAGTCGGACTCGGGAGGCCTCTGAGTCTTCCTCAGAACTCTCAGCTCTTCTTCACCCCTCCCCCACTCTCTTCAGCTGGTCCCTCCAAGAGACAGGTGTGTCTCCTAAATGCAGAATCTCTCTCCTTATTCTCCCACGGTTGGGGGCCAGGGGGATCCCGAGTTCTTTCCCTCTGGCTGAATGGGGTCTCTCCTAGGCCGGGAGATGCCGGGCTCACTCTCTCTGTCACCCCCCCACGCTTCGGGTCCTCAGTGCTCTGCTTTGGCTCTGTTCCCACTCTGGTCTCCTGTCCTCCCTCTCTGGGGAGCCTCCTCCTTCAAGGGGGCAGGCCACAAGTAAGGGAGGAGAGGAGCGATCCCTTCATTGCCTCTCCCCTGTCCTGCCTCCTTCACAGCTGGCACCCCAAATGGGACCTGACAGTTACTGGCCGTTAGAAGTGCCTGGGGGAGGAGTAGCCATGTTGGGACTGGAACCGTGGGGGGAGGTGCTTCGAGGTTGGGGTGCACCTGCTGGTGCTACTCCTGCAGGCCCAGCTTCGCTCCTCCGACCTCATAGGGTCAGGGTCTGCCTGGTGGGGAACAGGCAACCACGAGAGGAAGAGCTTGGGGCCAAGGCGGGTCAGCAGGGCTGGCGGCCGTTCTACCCCAGCGGGCCCACATGTTCAAGACGGACGGTTGGGGATGGGGCACGGCAATGACAAGGGCAAGGTCACCCCTCAGCTTTACACAGAAAGAGCCGGGCGGGTAGGCAGGCCAACCAGCACCTCACCGACTCCAAGCAAGCGGAGGGGACGGCAGGGGCGCGGCCCAACCTTTCAGATCCACTTTGGCGCCTGGGTAGGGGAGGGGGCCTGGGAAGGGCTCGGGGTGCTCCGAGAAGGAAGGACGGAGTCTCCTTTCTCCCTTCCTGCCATGCCTGGCTAAGCACTCCAGCCAGGCGGTTGCCATGGAGACAGAATGCCGGCCTCGGACTCCGCCCAGAGCGAGGAGGCGGCTGGGGACGGGGCTTCAGAGAGCCTCCAGGACGCAGGCGTGCTGAGCGCCGGGTTCTGGGGTGCGCGCGCACCCCGCTCCCGCCTGTAGAGCCCTCCAAGCCCTTCCAGGAGGTGCTCGGCGTCCTGGGCGGGGAGAGAGTGGGACATGCTTGCGTGACGTCGCTTGTTGCTAGGGCTCCAGGCGGGGGGGGGGGGGGGGGGGCGAGGAGCCGTGACGTCAGCCGAAGTTGGGGCCCCGGCGGATGCTTGCTGTCCCCCGCCTCCCTGAGCCTTGGTTTCCTCGTTTGCCCAGTGGAGGAGCTGTGCGGCCTTCTCTGAACCTCGGTCTCTTCTTCTGGACCTGGACACTGGCAGAACGCCTTCCCTCTGCGGGAGCGCTGGGACCAGCCGTTCACGGGATGCTGGAGGAGGGAGGGAAGCGGGGGAGGGCTGTTCTGGGTCCCCCCCGGAAGGAGGAGGGGGGAGGGGTGGGCCTCAAGGCTCTCGTGTCCTCCCCCAGCTCTGCCCACCGAGGAGGACCAGGAGGAGGAGGACAGTGTAGCCACCCCCACGCTCCCAGAGGCCCCTTCCCAGGTAGGTGGCAAAAGAGCCCAGCTTGCAGGGACTTGTGCGCCTTTTCTGCACTCTGGGACCGCCCTGGTGCTTTAAAGGCTGGCTCACCTACCCGGCTCAAACCCCAGGGGTCTGCTGCGAGGGATGGAGGTCACGTGCCTCCCTGCCCTTCCCCCATAGGCCTCTCTGCCTCCTTAGAGCCCCCCTCACTGGTCTTCAGCGCCTGTTGCTTGAAGGAGCCTCCCGCACCATTGGAGCTGGCTTGCTGGGCTTTCACAGACCCCCAAACTGTGCAGCCTCAGCTTCCTCTCTTCCCTCCCCTTTTTGCCCCGCTTGGTTGGTTCCTGGCCACGCCCCTGCCCGATGTCCCGTTGTCATCCCCATTGTGCCTCTTTCCTTTCCCTTCTTTTCCTGTGTCTCTGCTCTCTCCTGGGGTTCTGAGCAGGTCACTCTTTGGGTCTCCTTCACTGGCTTTTGGCATCCAGGCCTCCCCAGGCTCTGTCCTGGGCTGCCTTTTCCCTTGGAGACCTCACTTAGATTTCATCTAAGCATCTTGGGTGAATTTCACCTCTGCTCTTGTTTTCCTCCCATTTCACCTCTGCACCATCTCTGGTCCATTTCCCTTCTGCAGCATCTCTGGTCAGTTTCCCCTCTGCAGCATCTCTGGTCAGTTTCCCCTCTGCAGCATCTCTGGTCCATTTCCTTTCTGCAGCATCTCTGGTCCATTTCCCCTCTGCAGCATCTCTGGTCAGTTTCCCCTCTGCACCATCTCTGGTCAGTTTCCCCTCTGTAGCATCTCTGGTCCATTTCCCTTCTGCAGCATCTCTGGTCAGTTTCCCCTCTGCAGCATCTCTGGTCAGTTTCCCCTCTGCAGCATCTCTGGTCCATTTCACTTCTGTAGCATCTCTGGTCCATTTCCCTTCTGCAGCATCTCTAGTCCATTTCACTTCTGTAGCATCTCTGGTCAGTTTCACCTCTGGAGCATATTTGATTGATTTAATTTCTTCCCAATGTTTCCAATACACTCCCTTTTCTCCTTGGACACTGCCCTCACCTTGGTGCAGTCCCTCATCACCTCATGCTTGGCCTGTTGCAGTGGTTGCTGGGGGGCTCTGTGTGCCTCTTCCCTCTCTAGTCTATCCTCTATCCCCCTGTGTCTACACCTTGTTCATTGAGTTCCAGACCCTCTTCCCCCTGTTTCGAATTTCAAGGTCTTCCCAGCCTGGCTTCATCCTACTTTTTCATTCTTTGTCCAGGTTCCTTCCCTCTGTGTGTGCCAGGATCCAGTGATCTTTGCCTTCTTACTATTCTTCACATGATTCCACATCTCCCACCTCCACACCTTTGTCCTGGCTCTCCCCTGTGTCTGGAGTGCTCTGTCTTTTCCTGTCCACCTATCAGGTTGCTTTTCTTCCTTCCAGACTGAACATGGATCTTGCTTCGTTCAGGAGGCTTTTCCACGCCCCTGGCCTTACTTTAGTATTTAGCACTCCTGCTGGGCAGAGACCTTGCATGACAAAAGAAGAAATGGAGGCCAAAGACCTAGAAAAACCTCTTCCTGGTTTCCCTGCACTCCCTCAGCTGCCATGTGCTTGGTGTTTCAGGGGGCCGTGACCTTCTGGGACGTGGCCGTGGACTTCACCCCTGAGGAGTGGGGACGGCTGGGCCCTGCGCAGAGGCAGCTCTACTGGGACGTGATGCTGGAGACGTACCGGAACCTGGTGTCCCTGGGTAAGGCGGCCCTGTGACGCAGCCTCTTCTTCCTGGCTGGGGCCCTTGGGGGCTGGGCTGGGACTGGAGGACTGCCACGAGTGGACCCACGTGTGTAGATTTAAGGTTCGTTTGTGGGTACAGCAGGGGACGCGGCTTCAGACCTCCATATCTCCCCCCCCCCCCCCACGCGTATTAACTCGGAGACTTTGGGGCCGAGACGGGGCCAGGGAGAAGCGGCTGGTGCCTGCTGTGTAAGAAACAAGGAAGAAAACTGACCTGATTCCTGAGTAAACTGAGTCTCTGGTGCCGTCGTTCCCGTCCGCGAGTCTGCTGGGCACGAGGTCCAGGCGGGCCCTCCGCACAAGCTCTTCTTGGTGCGGGCCGGCCCTGGCTCACGTAGGTGGCTCCGCTCGGCCTCGGGCATCGCACGGGCGGCCCAGCTTCGGGCCGGCCTCTCGGGCCGCCCGGGGTCGGGGGGCGCTCAGTGAATGCGGTGGGGCTGCAGGGGCTGCACCCGCGATTGGTGTGTGTGCCTGCGTGTCGTGTGCGTCTTGTACGTGTCAGCGAATGTCTGCACGTGCCGAGGAGAGTGTGCGGACGCGGCTGTTCTGTCCCCTGTGCGGCAGCTGCGCGTCTCCACATGTGTGTATTTTATGCCACGCGTGTGTCCCCATGTGGGTGTGCTTGCCTGAGTGTGCATGTGCACACGTATGTGCCTGCGCGTGTCAGGGAGTGTGCTTCTGGTTCGTGGGTTCAGCGGGCCTCGTGAGGGTGCTGCCTGCACATGTGTGTGCCCACGTGCGTGTCCTTGGGTCTGAGCGTGCCTCTGCAGGAGTCCTGCACAGCCTCTCCCGGGGCTTTGCTCGGGCGCCCACCCCCTGGTCACCTTCATCTCCACAGTGACCAACTGGCCTGTCCACTCTCCGGCCACCGCCCGGCACCTATTGCCTGGACGCCATCTTTGCTGTCTCCTCCCTCACCCCAGGGCAGGCGCCGATGGCAGAGGTGGGGGGGGTGCCGCCCCCTCCCCCCTCTGTCTGTCTGTCTCTGTCCTCTCCTGCCTCCCCGCCTCCCGCGGGCTTCCCAGTGGGGCTTAAGTGACTTGCCCAGGGTCACACAGCTAGGAAGTGTCTGAGGCCAAATTTGAACCCAGGACCTCCCCGAGCCACCGGGCTGCCCCCCCAGCCTTTGCCTCACCGACATTGGAGTCTAAGCCCGGCGTCCCCTCTGAAAGTTCCCCTGCTGAGGCTCCCAGCTGGGTGACCCTGGACCAGTCCCTTCCCCCAAGCCGCGCCTTGAGGCGGTCCGAACCTTTCTGTCCTGCCCCTCCTGTGGCCGCCCCGGGGAGGTGCCTCTCCCGGCCCCGCCCTGGACTCCTCCCTCTCTCAGCCAAGGCTCTTCCCTTGGTCTGAGCTCGCTGAGTCATGGCAACCCTAACCCTAACCCTAAATACCTGGGGGGGTGATCAGTGGGGGGGGTCAGCCTCCTCTGCGTGGGGGGGCGATTGCTGCGGGGGGGGCGATCGGTGAGGGGGGAGGCGGCCTCCTCTGCGTGGGGGGGCGGTCAGTGTGGGGGGTCGACCTCCTCTTGGGGTTCATGGCGGGGCGCCTTCTGCCTCTTTGTGCGGCCCTGGAGCTGTCTTTCCCGTGTCTGAGCCTTTCCGGCCCCCCAGGGAGGGCAGCGCGTTGGGGGACCGCCCGAGCTGCCTGGCTCAGAGCAGCCTCGGCCTCCCTGCTCTCTCTTTCAGGCTGGGACGTGACGCGGCAGAGCCCGCAGGAGACGCTCCCGGGCGCCGTCCCCAAAGGAGACCCTTCGCGGGGGGGCGGGCTGGCCCTGAGAGCTCCGGAGGGGGCTGGGCGCCCCCGCGAGGCCCCGAGCAGAGGGCCGGAGCCTCGGCCGCGCGGCGCGGCCACCGGACGCCAGTGCGGCGCGTGTGAGAAGACCTTCAGCCACTGCTCGGCCCTCGTCGTGCATCAGAAAACCCACAGCGGGGAGAAGCCGTTCGCGTGCGCCGAGTGTGGGAAAAGCTTCAGCAGCAGCTCCTCCCTCGTCGTTCACCGGCGGGTGCACATGAGGGAGAAGCCGTACGCGTGCGCCGAGTGCGGGAAGGCCTTCGGCAGCAGCTCCTCCCTCATCGTCCACCGGAGGACCCACACGGGGAGAAGCTGTACGCGTGCCGCGCGTGCGGGAAAGCCTTCAGGCAGGGGTCCAGCCTTGCCAAGCATCAGAAGACCCACCGCGGGGAGAAGCTCTTCAAATGTCCCGCCTGCGGCAAGGCCTTCCGGCACCGATCGGAACTGGTGGAGCACCAGAGGATCCACAGCGGGGAGAAGCCCCACCGGTGCGCCGAGTGCGGGAAGGCCTTTAACCACCGCGCGGAGCTCGCGGTCCACCAGAGGATCCACAGCGGGGAGAAGCCGTACGCGTGTGACAGGTGCGGGAAGGCCTTCGGCAGCAGCTCCTCCCTCATCGTCCACCGGAGGACCCACACGGGGAGAAGCCGTTCGCGTGCCGCGCGTGCGGGAAAGCCTTCCACCACCACTCGAACTTCAGCAAGCATCAGAAGACCCACCGCGGGGAGAAGCCTTCTAGGTGCGAGCAGTGCGGGAAGACCTTGACGCGCAGCACCCACCTAACCCGCCACCAGAAGATCCACGCCAGGGAGAAGCCAGCCGCCCAGACGGGAGCTCCGCTTCCTCTCGCGTCAGGAAGTGCCTTTTCCGAAGAAGCTCTCGCGCTTCATCTACGAGGGCCGCCAGCCCTTCGCACCGTGCAGAGCTGATTTGTCCTCTGCTGATTCCTCGCTCGCGGGGCTCAGACGGAGTAAAGTCCGTTTCGCCTTTTCAAACCGATGAAACGCCCTGAAATGTCACTGTTTCTCTGGTTCGTGATCCCCTTATGGTTAGGGCCCGCCCCTCACCCTTTATGGTGGACTTACATTTTGCCGACACGACCGCCGGAGGGGTGTCCAGGCACCCAGCAAAGACGGGCACCTTGGATGTTTTCTGGTTCATTTTGGGGGCTGCTTCCCCCTGATGCTGGGGCCCCTCTGCCGCACGGCAGTGCCCGTGACCCGTTACGGTAAAGTGAGATCCTGGCAGGCGGGCTAAACCAGATTGAGGGGAGCCACCAGATGTCAAATGCATTGCTGAGTTATGGGGACGTCTTCCCCCGGCGTGTGAAGGCTTCCCCTGGCGGAGAGGCAGAAAGTGACTGTTGGCACTCAGAGCTTGGTGAGACGCTGAAGAAGCCGAGGTGGCCCGTCACGTCTTGAGCCATTGCTAGGCCTGCCCTCTGCCTTGCCACTGGACGATAGTAACTGGAAGAGAGAGGGGGCTGCGGCGTGGCCCCACTCCGCCTCACCGAGGTCCAGTTGGCACCCAAGTCAAGATGCTGTCCTGTGATGTCGCGGGTCCCTTTGAAAACGAAAGAACCACGGGCCCATGACGATTTCCAAGAGAGGGAAAGGGATCAGCTACGGGTAACGGCGTATTTCCTGGACAGCAGGCTTCAGTTTCCTACTTGTGACTTCTCAGTGATTTCATTCTGCCTCCTAGACCCAAACATCTCTTCTCCCCCCACCGAAGCTTTTTAGATGTCTAAAGACTACTCTTCTAGCCCTTTGAATCTTGTCTCCGGGCTAATCGTTGGTGATTTCCTCCGGAAGTTGCAGATGACCATCGATATCTACCTGATAAACCACTGAGAAGTCTGCTGGCCTGCTTCCAGGACCACAATCATTGCTATTTCTGGCCATTCAGGACCTGGCAAAGGACAGCTCCAGCGCGCATTTCTAAAGTTCTGTTTTTGCCCCCACCCACTCCACCTTTTCCGGGAGTTCCTGAGAGTCTGGCATTTATTATGCATTTACAGTTTGGTGCCAGACACACTGCTAAGCAGAAAATAAGCAGAAAGTCCTTTCTAGGACTTTACATTGTGTTAAGGGAAAAGAACATGAGAGGAAGCTGAAGATGATGCCTGATAATAAACTCATTCATTGATCAGGGCATCATATCTGCATACAACACGCCCATCCTGCTCATTGAAAAACCAAAAAGGGGGCCCGATGGCAAACACCTCTATAGATTTGTGCAGGATCTGAGGACTGTGAACAACCACGTTATAAAGAGACACTCCGTAGTTTCCAACATCAATTCGATTATTTCCTCTATTCCTAGCACAGCTACATACTTTACTATAGCAGGCTTGTGCTCAGCCTTCTTTTCCATACCTATACATGAGAACTCCAGGCATATCTTTGCTTTCACCTGGAAGGACTCCAAGTATACATGCAGTTGCCTGCCCCAGGGTTATGTGGAAAGCCCGAGTTTATTTGCACAGACACAGATAACATTTAAAAATGGCAAATTAATCAAATACGTAGATGATCTACTCTTGGCTTCAACAGACACAGAAACATGTCAGGAAGATAGCAAACATCATCTTTTGGAATTGCGCAAAAGAGGACATAAGATCTCAAAGGATAAGGTTCAGTGGTGTCTCCTTAAAGTAGAATATTTGGGGTTCATACTGACTGCGGGTGCCTGCTTTATTTCTCCCAAACTAATTGAGAATATTCAAAAATTGAATGCTCCTACCACTAAGAAACATCTGAGAGCAATTTTAGGAGCAACAGGGTTTTGCAGACAATGGATTCCTTGCTATGGGGAAATTACTAAACCCCTTATAGCACTAACAAGGGATTCGGTCCCTGAACCCCTCAAATTAGAGCCTGAACACTTGTCAGCTCTATCAGATCTAAAAAAGGCTATCATGTCTGCCCCTGCTCTAGGCATCCCAGATTACAACAAGCCATTTACTTTATATGTGCATGAGCGAAGAGGAGTAGCTTCAGGCATTTTAACTCAGACTCTGGGGCCTTCTCAGTACCCAATTGCTTATTATTCTGCCCAACTAGACCCAGTAGCAGCAGGAGCACCACCATGCCTTAGAGGAGTAGCTGCTACAGCCTTACTAGTGACAAAAACTGTTGATCTAGTATTGGGATGTCCATTAACAATTATGTGCCCACATGAGGTAGAAGCATTATTGCTAAGGCATAGAACACAGACATTTCGGATGAGCAAATTACAAGGTATGAAATAACCTTGTTAAACAATGAAAACATCACCTTGAAACACTGTACAACCCTTAATCCTGCCACCTTGCTTCCAGACTTACCAACTTCAGGAGAACCATTACACAGTTGTGAAACACTAGTGTCCATGGCAGAAAAGCCTCAGGATGATCTCTTGGACACTCTTGGAAACTCAGACCTGATATTATTTACCGATGGTTCCTCTTTTATGAGGGATGGCATACATTACAGTGGAGCTGCTGTAGTCTCAGAATTTGCCCCTGAGTGGTCAGCTTCACTGCCCTCTAACATTAGTGCTCAAGGGGCAGAACTCATAGCTCTGAAACATGCCTATATAATTGCCAACAAAAAGGCAACAATTTATACGGATTCTAGATATGCTTTTGGCATTTGTCACTCAGTCGGGATGCTGTGGCTCCAGAGAGGATTTTTAACCTCAGCTGGAAAATCCATAGCTAATGCAGAAATTATTAATGAAGTTCTTTCTGCTCTACAGCTTCTTGAAGCCTTAGCTGTAGTTCATTGCTCTGCCCATACAGGTGGCTCTGACCCTGTCTCTAGGGGAAATGATTGAGCAGATGCCTCTGCAAAGCTAGCAGCCATAGAAGGGGCTGAATTAATTTTTAACATTAACAACCACTGATGACTTAAACTTATCACTTTTGTATAATGAAAAGGAAGTGGAAAAATGGAAGCAAAAATTCAAAGCAAAACATTAATGGAGTGTGGGTATCATCTGAAGGGAAACCCCTGCTCCCTAGAAGTTTCTATCACCAAATTTGCCAATCTATTCATAAAAATGGTCACTTTGGCACCCAGGACATTGTGGACTCTGTTAAGAGATTATGGATAGCCCCTGGTATAACTACTATAGCCTCTAAAGTGTGTACAGCCTGCTCTACCTGCCAGCATATAACCAAAACACCTTTCATGGGCAAGCCTTTGGTGGGCATTCTCTGGCTTACATATCTTTTGAGCACCTACAGATAGATTTCATAAGAATGCCAAAGGCCGGATATTATGAATTTTGTCTAGTCATAGTGGATCAACTGACCAGATGGCTGGAAGCATTTCCTGCGACCCGAGCCACAGTGGCTTTTGTTGCTAAGGTGTTTTTAAAAGAAATTATTCTTTGCTTTGGCCTGCCAGCACGTATTGATTCAGATAGAGGAAGTCACTTTACTGATTCTGTCCTAAATTAAATATATTCTTGCTTGGGGATAACTCCCAAATTTCATGTACCTTTTCATCCCCAGAGCTCAGGCCAAGTTGAAAGAATGAACAGAGAACTTAGAACTATGACTGATCAATTATGCACTGAGACCCATTTAAAATGGCCTGAAATTCTCCCTCTGGCCCTATTTTATCTTAGAAGCAGGTCTAGAGGAGACCTACACATCTCACCATTTGAGATGCTTTTTGGACATCCACCTATAAAGGCTAAGGCTTTCTCCCCTGTAGATATCACTATTAGGGGGAGATACTACTATTGCTTCCTATATACAGAAATTACAGCACAAACTGCGTGAACTCCATGAATCCTGTAAAAATGGAGACTGGAATCCAGGACTTCAATCCCCAGAAGTCCTTGTTCCACTTCCCCAGAATGCTTTGTAATCTCACTGAATTCTCACCTGGGTCGAGAGCAAATTATGATTTAAAGGGTCTCCGCCATAGGCAGGCTCTCTTCTCTTCCTGTCTCCGCTGGCAAGCAGACGCGTCTCATGATGTGAGTGAAATTGAATTGGGCCTCTCAGCCCACCTGGCACGTGCCTTTCTTACTTGTATTTTTCTTAAATTCTCAACCTTTAATAAACCTCTAAAAATATCATACTCCTTGTAGAGAGAAACTAATTTCTACCTGCCTAAGTTTCCCTAAATTTTAATCTTTACAATCCGGAGCTGCAGTACAAGCTGGACCAGTAGACTTTTCATTTCATATTCCGAACCCAGAGGACAAGCTATATATAGACATTCCAGTGTACTGGAGCAACTCAGCCTTCCTGGGAAGGGCCATTCCAAATATTGTTAACTACTCCAACATCTATAAAGGTTGGAGAAAAGGACTCTTGGATTCATTGCTCACATGTGAAGAAAGCATCTTCTGCTGAGACTGATTGACTGTACCCTATCACATGCATTGGAGATAATAATCCATTGACAAGTGGATGCTGTCGAGAACACATTGAATTCCTGATTTTTTTTCTTTTCCCCCTTATTTTATTATTGCTTTTCTTTTCTTTTCATTAGAATATTTGATTTCCCCCTTTTTTCATTTCTTGTATTTAAGGTACATACAATCAATATTTTTTCTGTAGTCATATAAGTTAAAATATATATTTGCTGTAATATTAATGCATACTCAAAAGGCTTTAAACTATGGAAACCTTCCTGGGACTGTGATCAATGATTGTGTCTGATTCCAGGTGAAGGGAAAAAAAGAGCCCCTATACATTGCCAAGGAGCACAAGGTTAAAAAAGAAAGAAAACAATCCAGGTGGGATTGATGAACTTCTAAGACAATACAAAAGGACTTGAATCTAGTGTGAGACTCGAGGTTGCAACACTAGACATATGTTAAGACATAGGAGCCACACTCTTTGTGAAATACTCACAGACAAGTACTGAAGTTTGGCTATCATCCTGGCTCACCCTATCCCTGAGAATGAAGATAAAATCAGACCAGGGAATGACACTTCCCTATCACACACACAAAAATCTAGTCCTTTTTTCTCTCTTATATTATGGCAACTTCTTGTAGTCTTGCCTGCAAATGGGTAAGTGAAATATTACTGCCTTTTGTCCTATAGACTTGTGGCATAAAAATTACTTTAATTGGACCATAATATAAGAGCCTATTATGAATTTATTCTTGTTTACTCAAAATTTTTATATACATAGATTTTGATATTTTGTTTCTGATTTTGAATTTTTTACTTTCTCCCAAAAGTTTAACTATCTTCCATTTTTTCTTTATGTTTTTGGCTTTTTTCTCTTCTTTTGATAATTGACTCAGACACCCCATAACTCTAACTGGGTGTTTCTCAGCACCCTCTTCAGGGGGGATTGTATTTTCACAAAAATCCAAGATTAAAAAAAATTTTTTTTCGAGAAAGATCTTCAAGTAAAGAAGCTTGCTGACTCCTAAAATCCAGAGAATGAACTGTTTGCATAAAGATGCCTGAAAAACCTACACTACATCAAGAAGATCCAGAATGAACTTTGGGGTGCAGATGATTGAACTGATTTTATTTTGATTGTATACTCTTGTACCAGAGGGGACTACCTCCTAATTGGTTTTTGTCAGTGTGCCCAGTAAAACATTTGTTTTGCTGTCTCTTTCTTCTATTCCCCTCTTATCTCTAACTATTGCAGTTTCCTCTTAAAAGGTGAAATTTTGTAGGCATCTGTGGTTAGAAGATTTAGAGGTATAAGATTATTATGTTAAGTGATCAATTGGGGAGACTAGTCCCCCAGTCATCATCAGGGGGGATTGTGAATTTTAGATTTTCTCCACCCTGCTTAGTCTTTAGAATTTTAGCGAACAGGAATATATACACTCCCACTTGAGGATTAAGTGTGGGGAGGATGGTCTGTGACCCAAGTGTGCTAGCAAGTGACAAATCAGAAACAACTGACTGACCCCTGGGATGTCCAAAGCCAAGTTTAAGCCACGATTAGTACATTTGAGACACAGGAAGTGATGTAAAGAACTGCCTTTTTATTTCATATCACATCCTGTGAGAGGGATTGGGAAGTGGAATGGACTATGGAGGATCTCCAGTGTGAGACCTCAGACCAATGATTCTCAACCTTTCTAATGCCGTGACCCCGCAATACAGTTCCTCATGTTGCGGTGACCCCAAACCAAAAAATTATTTTGGTGGCTACTTCAAAACTGTAATTTTGCTACAGTTATGATTTGGAATGTAAATACCTGATATGCATTATGTATTCTTGTTGCTACAAATCAAACATAATTTAAACATAGTGATTAATCACAAAAACTATTTAATTGTATGTTGAGAAATATTAGTTCAGCAGGAGGCAGCCTGAGCACTGGGGTGGGAGGTCCGCAGATGCTGCCTTCTTCCTGTCGTCTCCCTACAGCTCGAGCTGAGGCTTCACTTTGCTGGGGTTACTCGGCTCCGGTATCCACTCCAGGAGTTATCTGCTCCAGGACTCGTTCTTAACCCCTCTGGAGCCAGCGCCCGGGTGCTCTCTCTGGGTCTCTGTTTGAGTCTGGTCTCCAGGCAACAGGGTAAATCCATCGCCCCTCATAGGAGGAGGACTGCTGATAGGTAACTAATATTAGTACAATGTGCGGGCAGCAGGGTCCCCGTTCTTTCTGAGATCTTGCTGTAAAGTAGTGCAATTTCTCAGCGGCTAAAGCCATTGGAAATAGGTATTTTCCGATGGCTTTAGGTGGCCCCTGTGTTTTGGTCGTTTGACCCCTGCCGGGGTCGCGACCCACAGGTTGAGAACCGCTGCCTTCGACAATCATGTGGGGAGTGCAAGGCTGGCTCCCCTTTCCTTGGCTTTCTGGAGGCACCAGCCTCCAAGCAGGACCCTCATATTGGAGGAGGCCTCATGGCTGGAAGCCAGCTAGATCTAATCCTCTGACCCCCTCCCCCTTTGGCTGGGGCCGCTGAACTCCCTCTATGGGAAATAAACCACCATAAAATTCCACTCTGACTTGAGTATTTCATTGGGCTTTAGGGTTTAAAATCTCTGGCAACCAATTAAAAATCCATTCAGCCCAGCCGCGAGGCACCCCAACGACCCCAGGCCAGCAGAGCCCTGGAGGTGCAGAGAAGTTGGGGAGGGGGTTGGGAGGCCCAAAGAGCCTGGCGGACGTCCCCAGGGTTTCCAGCCAAAGGGGAGGAGGGTCTTTTCGGCTTAGCTCGCTTGGCAGACGTCTCTCCTGTCGGTGATTCCGTGGGAACCAGGACGCAGCCCTGAGAGGCAGAGGGAAGCGGGGCGCTGCTCTGGCTCCTGGGCCGCCCCAGAGTCACCCCCAAAGCAGGGCTCGCCACGCTCTAAACACGAGAAAGCCCATTAGAAGCTTGTCGGCCCTCAACCCAAGGCAGACAGCTGGGGGCTCCCAGCTGAGGGGGGGGGCACCCAGAGGGCGCGATGAGGAGCACCTGGGGGGAGAAGGGGGGACCAGGGCGGACCCCACAGGTGTCTGGCCCAGTTCAGATCGATGGGGCCAGAGCAGGGCCGCTACCCTACATGGACTCACCGTGGCTGAAGGCAGCCCGAGGATGGCCCCTCAGAGACTGCAGAATGGCTGCCTCTGGCTTCCTCCTCGGGCCTCAACAGTCCCCCTCTGGGCCGCGGCTCTGGAGCTTCTGCCTTGACCCCAGGCCCGAGCCCTGCTGCTCTCACCTGCCCGTGCTGGGATTTCCCGAGGGAGGGGGCCCAGATGAAGGGCTCCCCCCTTCCCGGCTGTGTGCGGGGCCCCGATTTCTGGCGCTGCCCAGCCGCTCCGCTGTGACTGGGACGGATTGCCGGGCCCGGAGGAGGCTTCCTCGGACCGGAAGCGGTTTCCGTGCCGAGTGCTGCCTTCCCTGGTCGGCTTTCTCTGGAGGCCCCCGTGGGAGTCACCGGAAGGAAGGCTCCTCCTTGGCCGCCTCCTCTTTCTCTGAGCCGCCGGGCTGGTGGCGTCGTGTCCCCCCGGAGGGCCCGAGGAGGCGCGGACGCCGGGCCAGGCCTGGGCACGGGGAGCCTGGCCCCTGCGGGCTGGGAAGGACGTGGCCCGGATCCTGCTGCTGGTGTGCCATGGCTGCCCCCTGGGAACAGGTCGGGGCCTCAGGGATGCGCCGCAGCCTTGGCACGCGGGCGATTCCCCACCGGGGCACACCTGGAGCCTCCCCGAAGCTGTGTGTCACGCTGAGGTTTGGGGGCCTCCAGGAAGCCGCCGTCCCCCCTTCCCTTCCCTCAGTCTCCCCTCGGCCTCTCTGGTCAGGCTAAAAGCCCCCAAGCCAGAGCTCTTTCTGCACCTCAGAGCCTCCGAAGCCTGGCCCGACCTTCCTCTCCCCTGACGCTCCGTTGCCGGCGCCTGTTCTGGCTCTGCTTTCCAGGCCCGACAGAAGAGCAGCTCTCGGACCCGGTCCGGAGCGCCTCCCCCCCCCACTTCCCTGCCTCCTCTCAGCACGGGCATTGTTGGGCCAAGCAGCGAGCACAGGGCACAGGCCCAAAGGGCCTCCCCAATGGCTGGGCCAGTTCTCAGCTCCACCAGCCGTGCACTCGTGTGCCAGGTTTGCCTCCTCCCCGCCCGCACGTGCTGTTGTCCTCGGCTGTCTCCGGCCGTCTGAGAGGGGTGAGGAGGGCCTGTAAGCAGCCCCCCTGCCCAGAGGCAGCCTCGGCCCCCCGGGAAAGCCGTCGGCCCTGGGCAGGCGGGCCCGAACTTGGGCTCCTCGCCGACTCCTCGTTCAAGCCCGAGCCGCTGACCGCCCGAGGAGCTCACGAAGACGAGGCGATTCCGGCAAGGGAGAGCCTTCCGCGCTAGCGCTAGCCTGCCAGGGGCGAGCTCAGCCAAGCGTCCGTCCCCCCCGCGCTGGGGCCCTGCACGTGTAGCTCACCGGATTACTGTCCGGAGCGCCTCATGGCGAGTCATTTCTCTGAAATGTTGCAGCGCCCTGAAACACCCTGCGGTCAGCCATCTGCTGAAGTTTGACTGCGCAGCCGAGCTGGGGGACGTTCATCAGGCGGGTTGGGGGTCCTGCGCCCCCCCTTACTTCATTCCTCACTTTTTTTTGGGGACCACCACGAGGAATCGTCCCCCTGGGAAAGGCCTCATCCCGGGGGAACCCCTTCTGCAGCCATGGTAGATGCAGGGCCCAAAGGTTAAGAGGAGGAGTACTAGGCTCGAGATCAAAGGCGTGAGCCAGGGCGTGTCTGGAAAACTCGCAGGGGCCACGCCTGAGATCCGGACAGAGCCAGGTCGCAGGAACTTGGGCCCTTCTGAAGGTCTGCCGGGGACTCTCCAGTACGGTCTGTGTAGAAGCAACCCTCCTCCCAAAGGGCAGCACAGAGAATGGAAGATCTCCCCCTCTCTAATTAAGACCTTTGAGTCTATGGCGTCTTTGGCTACACAGGGGTCAAACCTGAGGATGCGCACAAGCACGGGGCGCCTTCCGGTGGCAGAAGGTATTTACTGTTGCCAGGAGTCACGAGGATGTAAGGGAGCAAAGGGATCTCCCTGACAATAGTCTGTTCTTGGGGTACAGTGCCCATGTCCTCTCCCCCCTCTCCTAATATGTAAGGGAAAAGGGACGGTGGTCTGTCTTCTGTAACTTCTTCACAGCTGAGAATGGGTGTAGAGATGTCCCTGCCTAACATTAGGAGAGAGAGAGAGAGGTATTGACTGTAGGCCATGTCCAGAGCGTCAGGCTGGGATGGTGGCCGAGGCTATGGTGGCATCTGGCATCTGGGTGACTCGCATGAGTGCTTTTACCCTAGAAGCAACCAGAGTGATGACAAGGTTACAAATACAAGGTCCACATATCCCACCGCGAGGGAGTAGCCAAAACTGGAGTGGTTGCTAATCTCCTTAAAGCCTCAGGTCTTGGATACAACTCAGAGGCACTGAGATTTTGGGCTAGAGGCCTGGGGTTCTCTCCACTTTGGGGATGCTTCCTACACACCCAACAGTTAGAGGGACCCACTTTGGCTACTGCTCCCCCAAGCTGAATCATAGGATTATATGTCCAGCTGGCTGGGCGTGCATGATTTAAAACATAGAAGAAGACCCAAAATTTAAGGAAAGAAATAGTTATGGCCAGGTAGTTAAGAGCTAAAGTAAAAGGGGTTAAGAGAGCAGGGAAGGAAAGGCTGCTGGCACAGGGTCTTAGGGACATGTCCTCAGTGAATGCTGGGTCCTAGGTAGCTGGGAACCTGGGCAAACACTAGAACACCAGATAGAAACAGAGATTACACATTTGCATTTGGGTATCTTATCCAACAGACTTCTTCAGAAATCATCTTCTGACAGGAATAGATCCCTTTAGGAAATCGGATTCCTGAGTTGTTTGCAGAGCTGGTATGTGATGTCTCTGTTAAAGAATATCCTTTTGCAAAATACTCATTAACTATAACCTCTATAAACACTGGAGTAACAACATTTTAAAGATGTATTCCTTTACCTCAGATTCTGGGGGAAATTCAAGAGAGCTTTGAGCTATACTACCAAGCTCAAGATCCAAACTTCAACTGTGGTAAATTAAGGCTGCAAATACAAGCCATCTAGGAATAAACTTCACCTACTTCTCAAAGTATGCTCCCTAACAGTTTGAGAATGTTCAATTAGTAACCTAATAGGTTGTTTGGGGAAATGGAAACTTTAATTTTCCAATTTGTATTATGTGCTGATTATGGGAATGTCACCAAGGAAGAAGGCCCAGAAGGGAAAACATCTCCTCGTGTCACAAAGGACACAGTGAGTGACTTCATGTCCCAAGCAAGGCTGTCACTGCCATTATTGTTTCACTTGATTAACAATCTAGATGGTCATGAAAGTCCAGTCCAAGGTGAACTTTGGGCTGCCTTCTCTAACCATCCTAGGACTTTCTCTCTTCTTAGAGAACTTTGTTGCCACTGGATCCCAGAAGCCTTCTGTTTTCCTTAAAGGACAAGTCTCACCTATTACAGCTCAGAGAAATTCTGCTTATCAGCAGTCCAGAAACAAATCTCCATACCCTCAAACAAGCTTTTCTGACCTTTTGGCCTCTCTAAGGATTCCCTAAAGCCTATGAGTCTACATAGCAATTATTCTTGCCTATTTTGGCAATAATTGATTTATCACAATTTAGTCAAAAACCTGAACAGGAATGTTGAACTCTAGCTCTACAGTAAACACAAATCAGGGCCAGATCAAATCCTGACCTTAGGCCATCTGATAAGACAAGATCAGTCAGGAATCTCTCTAAGGAAGCTTTATGGACTTTAGATCAAAGTCCCTTCCTTCCCAATTCAAATCCAACACACCATCCCACCTTCTCTGACTAACTCATATCAAACAAACATTGGTGGTATCACTTCAATTCCTAATCAGTAACCCAAACGAATTCTGATTTAAAGGATTACATCATTGAAACACTATCTGTAGCAGAGTGCTCATCCATGATAAATTTCAGTTCATAGTACAAATTGGTAAACTGAGGTAACCACTGAGTATTGAACAAAATCTGCAGCACAGGTTTACAATGAGCTTTTGTTTACATGCAAACAATACTTAAAATACATATTTCTACATCCTACCCGCTCTTTGGCTACTATGTGCCACAAATATCTTTATACAGATCAAAAATGTAATCAAAATATCAACCAACAAATCCCCAAAACTTGTGTGAGGTAACATCAATTGCATCTCACCCAACTCATTTTATCACTCTGGACATGGAATGTTTGCAGTAATATCCCACAGCTTCTAGCAAGCATCTTGGTCAGACAGGGCTGACAACGTTCACTGGCTGGAGCACCTTAAAACCCCCAAAATGTACAATTAAAATATACACCTTAAGTTCTATCACACAGTGGTTGTCACCTCTTTGAGGTCCCTATTTCAGTCCCCAAGTATCAGTGTGGAACTTCTTTCTCCTTCCTGTGAGCAAGGAAGGGGTTAATAGTTTCTGAGCAATTGATCCTAAGGCTGCTTGGCTTGATTTAGATTTTATTACTTAGCAACCTTGGCCCATCCTTCTTTAACCAGTGAGCTTACTATAATTTAAAAGTTTGAATGCATCAAACTCTTTTCATAATAATTTACTCTCAATGGATTTCAGTTTGAGCCCCACAACTTCCAAATAACTCTGATTATGTCCTTTAGCATGTTTCAGTGTGATCAAACTGAAGTGCAAAGCATGTTCCTGTATTTCTCTCAAACCTGTCCAAAGTAGAATAGAACCTTCAGTTTAGTCTTCTTGTAGCTCAAAACATTGCTGCATTCCTAATTGAATTCCATCAATATTATTCCAATTAGATCTATTTCATACCAGAATTCATAGTATCAGTTAGTATCTCTATTCATTACTCTTATTGAAGTGGAGCACTTCATAGAACAAATCCAGACACCCCAAATTTCAATTATTAACTTATATAGATGGGTTATAAGACATAAAGTTATTTCCTTTCACATACAGGTTCTTCTTTGGCAATCAAGCAAACCTTATCACAGACATAGTTATGCATAGAGGTCAGTGATGAGTGGACAATCCTTAGGTTTGTCCTTAGGGGTTGGTTTCTTCCACATGTACTTAATCACTTCCCTAGTTAGCTGCATGTTTCCTGGCATTCCAGCCTGACCTCTTTGATATTCCTGAAATTCCTTTTGTTTCCCGACCCTCCTAATTCTTATCCTTTGGCTAATTATAGTCCATTCTGTGGCCTGTCTACCTGCTTGACCTCCTGGCGGGAAGGGGACTGGGTCTGTTTCCTAAGAAGAATGTAGGATGGGATAGATCTGCGTTATCTACTTCAATTTAATTGTCTTCTCTTATTGGGAGACTACTTCATTATTTCTTCTGGCTTCTCTTCTTTACCATTATTGTAAGTAGAGGAAAGGCACTAGACTGTATTTAATCCTCATGACAAGCCCTCTCTGTTTCAGGGCTGGTTAAATTCGTCTTGTTAAGGACATACAGTTTGCATATCATAAGCCCTTAACCTTTTTTGGTGGAGCAAATATAGTACAAATGCTCACATAATTTATATCTGAATACTTATCTCTAGATCACAAATTCCTTTCTATGCATTTTAAAATAATTCATATTACCTTAGTCAAAGAAAATACTGTTTAGTTCAGTACTAGTATTATTAAATCCTATGCACAGATTACCCACTTTGAAAGCTTCTTGTGTTACATGATTTCTAGTTCTTACATCACATGCATTAAAATGAAACTGATTTGGAAGATTCCCAATATTAAATCCTAGAATAAGTTCTCAACAACATAACAGCTTCTTCTGGATGACTTTTGCATCGATAGAGTAGCCATACAATTTCTGTCCTCATAGAATAAACATTTCTTCTCTGTGTCAGGCAATCACATTTGGACAATTCTCAAAAATTCACTGAACCCATTATGCATTGAAAGATGTAGCAAAACAACCCTCTAACCATGAATTTTTGTGCTCAATAAGATCTGGCTAACATTTCACATTTAACTGACAAACAGTAACCACAATACATTACATTTGTACCTATCAAAATCATTAGCAATCCCTCCAAGTTGAGAATTTATTTTAAATGAAAATTGCTAACTGTGGAGTAAAAAATCTCCCTTTTCTGCTCAGAATTTCTCTCTTTCGCTGCCTTGGGGGCCCATCCAAGGGAAGAAAGAGGGAAAAATCACTGAACAGGTATTTGCTTTTGTCCTCTGCTGAGGATTTTTGACAGTGGAAAGTTCAAGCTTGCCACTCCACCCTTCTTTTCACATAGAAACGAGACTGTGACAAAGACACAGACAAACAGTAACATACAAAGTTGTGACAATCATGCTTTGAGAGAAAAAAATAGGTGTTTTTAGGATCCATTCTTAAGAAAAAAATATTTGCAGGGAGAAAAATTCATTAAAACAGTTTCAGCATACTTGGGGAAGCTGTGATGAGCTAAGCCATCTGATTGGCTGAGCTGCCTTTCTTGTTACCTATCCCTCTCTGAACTGATCTTATAAAAAACTGACTCTTTTTGACTGAGATTTCTTAACAAAATGCTCTTGGAGTATCTGGCCAATTGGGTTGGAGGTGGGCTATTCCTGAGGCTCGCTGGTTTTTTTTATCAAGGAAGGAACTTCTAAATCTCCTCCTATTCAGACTCTCTCTCTTGCTTAGGAGCTTGCTGCTGGAGCAGTCACAGCCCCTCCCCCATAACCCACCCCATTGAGATACAGGTGGGGGAAGTGGAGGAACAGCCACTACCTTCCCCGCCTTACCTTCATTCCCAATTTATGGGCACAGGCTTTGAAGTCCAGATAATGGCTCAGAACCAAGTCCAGGGGGATTGACTGCCCCTGGCCCATGACTGGGATGGAGGAAAGGATCAAGGGCAAAAAAAGAAGAGGAAGAGAACAAGACAGCGAAGTGTTAGGCAGAGTGCCAAACAGAGGATTTTTCTGTGGTTCAATAACAAAGAGAACAAGACAGATAAAGAGACAAACAGACAAACAAAGAATTCTCTTTCAACTCCCCCCCTCTTACTTGTCCTGTGCCTGCAGTGCACAGTGCCCATTCACTTAATCTGTGCCCTAGTACGTCCACTACGGGACTTACCTTGTTGGGGACTCAAACCCCAGTCTCAGGTACTTGAACCCTGGACCACAAGAGACTTGAACTCTGGTGCCCCTGCTACAATGTTGGGGCAGAGGGACTCAAACCCCCTCATGTTCCAGATGAGATTTCAAGGCACCGGACATTTCTCCCTACCCATCACAGCACAGTCACTTCCCACCATTCCCAACCTGGTTCCTCGCAGAAAAACAGGAAATGCAGATACTTGGTGGTCTACACTCAGAAACAAGTGAGGATTAGGACTTTTCCCTGGGGGCTTGGCATAGGACAACCCCTACAATCCGGGGGTACTGGATCTCTTGTCCACTAAGCCTTATGTCCAACCAGAGTCCAAATCCCCCTATACACATTCATACAACCATTCACACTTCCCCAGTCTCACCTCTTGAGAATTGTCACAGGACCTGGAAAAAGAGCTTCCCTTGTCATGGTGGTCCTCAGGGGGGTCACACAGACGAGCCCCCAAATGTTAGGGTCCGAGTTTCAGACCACCCAAGGAGCACACGAAGACAATGCAATTCAAGCAAGGGAAAGCCTTTATTACTAGCACACTATCACTAGCATGCTAGGGGAAAGCTCAGCCAAGCAGTTCCGTCCTCCCAGAGTTGGGACCCTACATATATACCTTACAATATTACTTAACCTGGATGATTGTTTAAACCCTAGAGCACTTTGAGGCTAGTGATTTCTCTGAAATGTTGCAACAGTCCTGAAACACCCTACGGTCAGCTATCTGCTGAAATGTTTGACTGGGCAGCATAGCTGGAGGATGTGTTTATCAGATGGGTTGGAGGTCCTGTGACCTTTTTCCTTTACTTCATTCTCAGCCTCTGAGAAATGAGCCTCATCAAAGAAACTTCAGGCCAATTGATTCCCAACCAGCTGGGGCTTCCCTTCTAATGTGGGTTGGGCTGTCCTGTGGACAGCTGGGGCTCCTCCTCCTGGGCAGAGAGCAGGCCTCAATGAGGGAACTGCCATCACCTGGAAGAAGGGCTGGCAGCACTCAGGCTGGGGGGTTCCGAGCTGAGGCTGGAGAGCCCCGAGGAGGAGGCTGGAGAGCCCTGAGGAGGAGGCTGGAGAGCCCAGAGGAGGAGGCCGGAGCTCCCTGGATGCATCCTCAGCCTTGTGGAGGTAGAGGCTCCTTCCCCCATGCCCTGGACTGAACCCTGGTCCTTGGGCCCCCATGGGTGCTCTTCCCCCCTCTCTCCTGCTCCCCCGAGCCCTACCTGACCTTCCAGCCTCCACAAGCAAGGAGGCCCTGCCCTCTCCTGGGCCTCAGGCCCAAGCAAGGTTCCACAAGGCTGCCTTCACCCAATGAGCCCTCTGCTAGGGGGCAGCCTTGGCTCTGGGGAGGCAAACAGATCCTGTCCTCCAGCGGTTCTTCCTCTAGTCCAGGCACACAGAGAGGGGGCAGGACTTTGGGGGGGAGAGAGATGGGGAGACCCCGACTCGGACAAGGGCTGAGGGGAACCAGGAGAGGCTGCCTGTAGGAGGCGGTCCCTGAGCTGGTCCCTGACATCTCCTGATGATCCTGCTGCTAGTTCTCTTGGCCTCCACTCGGGGACACGGTATCTGCCCATTTGACTGAGTTGCTGGAGGACCCAGGCTGGTTCTGGGCTCTCTTAGTACATGCCACCAGGAGGCAGCCTCGTGCATGGCTCCTCGGAGGTCCTCCGTTCATGGCCATGGACAGACAAGACTGGATTTTATGACACGTGCGTGTCTTTATTGGGAGAATCTGGAGGCTTCAGAGGAGACACTGAGAGAGGACAAACAGTGGATCAGGGAATGAAGGCATGAAATGAGGAGAGCAATTGTTTAGTGTGAACCTATCATGTGCCTGACCCAGGACTAAGCACGCCACCAATCAGTTTTATCCTTCAGAATAACCCTTGGGGGAGGTTCTCATTGTAACATCAAGGGGACGGAGTCAGGAAGAAGGGAAGTGACTTTCCCAGGGTCACCCCCCTAGAAAAGGTCAGAGGCTGGACTTGAACTCAAGTCTTCCCAGCAGAAACCTTCCCCCCTCATGCCCAGACTGCCCCTCCACTGGGTGGGACACTCACTTCCATTAGCAGATGAGGAAACAAGCCCAGAGAGGCCGACGGTGCATGTGCCAAGTAGCTGTTCTAAGAGCAGATCGGCTGCCTCTGAAGGCAGGGTTCTCTCTGGGCAAAGGCTCTGCCTCTGCTGACTCATGGTAGAGTCTACCCTGGCTCTCCCACCTCTGTTAGGCTGCTGCCTTTTCCTGCTTGGTCAGCTCCAGCCACTCCCTTCTGCTTCTGGAACTCGTACCTCCCCCTGTGTTCTGTTTTCAAAGCCATCTCTCATTAGTTCCAGCCTGCTCCTCCAGGCTCTTGATGGACGTCATCCTTCGTGCCATCCACAGTCCTTCCTGCTGGTCCTCCGCCTGGCACTACTAGAGCCCCCTCTCCACAGCTTGGCACAGTCCCTGCTCAGCTCTGCCTCTCCTCAGCTCTGATTGCCTCAGAATCTGGCTTCACATGCTCCTTCTCCATGAAGCCTTTCAGCCCCAGCCCCCTCCACACACTCCCAAATGACCTGCTCTGGAGGGCACATTGCATCTCTTCTTGGCTGCCCCGATGCTGGCTCTCCCCATAGAATGTTGGCTCCTGGAGGGAAGGCTCCTTCCTTTTGGTCTCTGGATTCCCCAGCTCTAGCCCAGCCCTTGGAGCATCTGAAGTCGTGGAGAAAAGCTTCAGTCACTTGACAGGCCCAGGGGCTGCTTTCAGACATTCACCAAGGCCAGATCTTTTTCTGATGTTTCTCCCCCTTCTCGTTCATCCTCCTTCAACTCTCCCACAGGCTCCTGCATTGTGAGCCCCAAAGCCTCTTCTCTGATCCCTCCTCATTACTCTTCCCCTACAAAATTCCTTCCTGCTCTGCCTTTGTCTTGCACCATGGTCTGCCTTCCCTCCCAGTTCTGGGGATCTTCTGTATTTCCCCCCTTAATTCAAGACTGTTTAAGATTGCTCAGGCTCATCCTCTTGTGCTTTATTGTCAGCAATGCTTGGTGCCTGACTTCATTCCCATCACAGTGCTTCCTATTCCCTTAGAAGGGGCAACACAGAAGTTCATACATTTTTCATCTTTTTTTCAGACCGGAAGTCACTGCTTAAGACTGAGGAGGCAACTCTAAATTGGAACATTTCTGAGGAAGAAGACAGCAAGAATATTCATCTTCATGACTGTTTGGAAAAGAAGAAATGTGGCAGAGCAAGTGGTGAAAGCATCAGGGAAGCCAGGAGTCACATTTGGGGCATCTTATTTCCGCTTGATTTACTAAAGCACCAAAAATGTACCAGAGAGAGAAACTTCACCAGTGCCCCCAGTGTAGAAAAGCTTTTGATAAAAGCTCAAAACTCATTTTACATCAGAAAATTCATGCTGGAGGAAAACTTTACAATTTCAAAGAATGTGGGAAAGGTTTCAATGAGAGTTCAAAACTTAGTCTACATCAGAGGGCTGATACTGGAGAAAAACCCTATAAATGCAGTGACTGTGGGAAAGCTTTTATTACTAGCTCAAAACTGATTTTGCATCAGGTTATTCACACTGGAGAGAAATTTGACCAATTTAGGAATGCCTTGACTCACAGTTCAACACTTACTGTAGATCAGAGGACTCAGACTGGAAAACAACCTCATACATGTAATGATTGTGGGAAAGCCTTCAGCAAACACTCACAGCTTCTTCAACATCAGAGGGTTCATAGTGGTGAGAAACCTTATATATGTGATGAATGTGGGAAAGTCTTTAGTCACAAGTCAAGCCTTATTGTACATCTGAGAAATCATACTGGTGAGAAGCCTTATATATGTGATGAATGTGGGAAAGCCTTCAGACAGAATTCAGATCTTGTTGTACACCAGAGAATTCATACTGGTGAGAAGCCTTATATATGTAATGAATGTGGGAAAGCCTTCAGATGGAATTCAGATCTTGTTGTACACCAGAGAATTCATACTGGTGAGAAGCCTTATATATGTAATGAATGTGGAAAAGCCTTCAGGCAAAGTTCAAACTTTGTTGTACATCAGAGAATTCATACTGGTGAGAAGCCTTATATATGTGATGAATGTGGGAAATCCTTCAGACAGAATTCACACCTTGTTGCACATCAGAGAATTCATAGTGGTGAGAAACCCTATAAATGTGATCACTGTGGGAAAGCCTTCAGTAAGAATACAAACCTTCTTAGGCACCTGAGAATTCATACCAGTTAGAAAGTATGTCAATGTAATGACTGTGGGAAAACCTTCAGTCACCAGGCACATCTTCTACAACATCAGAGGGCTCAAATTGGTGAGAAACTGTAAAAATATGCTGGATATGGGAAAGGGCTCTGTAAAGAACCAGTATACATTGAGCATCATCAGAATCATGCTAGATAAAAATATTTTATATCCTCTTCATGTGACACTTTTTAGGAGTATAATGCAAATCTTTATCAACACCAGAAAATTTATACTGAGAAATTGCGCATTGTTTAACTGCACATCGTTTAATTTGGCTCTCTGATTGTTACTGAATGTATTTCTAGTAAACACCATGAGAATGGATTTGGTTTCTTTCATTCTGTAACTCATTTGGATTCAATCAAAGAACAGAAGCCATTTTTAATAGTATATTTCACTTTCCTTCTTTCTAATTTCTTGTAGGATTGGTATTCATCTTAATCTGTATATATTTCACATTTCTAGCTAGGTAGTGATTTCCATTGAATGCCATTTTATCCAAATACCAGCATTGGAATTTCTGTTTCCTAATAGGGTCTGCTTTTTAGAATAATTGCTTGTTTGAAAACTAGAACTTTCTGTATGGTTTCGATTAGGGGATTTGGAACAATCAAAATGTGGACTTTTTTGTTTCTCAAAACAGTCTACATTATATATTTAGGAAATAAAATCTCAC
Organism: Monodelphis domestica; assembly: GCF_027887165.1. NCBI lineage: Eukaryota > Metazoa > Chordata > Mammalia > Didelphimorphia > Didelphidae > Monodelphis > Monodelphis domestica. The sequence continues at coordinate 430,678,346 of NC_077230.1, read as the reverse complement.
TTTGTTTTTAAAAATTGTCTTCTTGTTGCTCCTGTAAGTTATGTCATCCAACCACAGCACAGCTATATAACAGGGAGGGCAAAGGAACTTGGGCAGACTGCTGGGAAGACTGTAAGCTCTGTTATATCCACCCACTGTCAAGAAAAGACCATCCATACTGTGATAGAAGAAGTGATGGTGAACAGGGGGATGGAAGGAGAGAGGGTGAAGAGATTCTTGTTCCCCTCCCTTCGTTGGGGGAGAGGTAGCCAAGTCTTGTCCCCCTGACAGAGGGACTTTGACTCCTCAGAGAATAGTTCTGGGAGATGGAGGACAAGAACTGGCGAGATGAGCTTAGGTAAGATGCCCCACTGCCACCCCTTTGGTGCCAGCTATTGTTGAGAGGCAGGATGGATTCCTCTGCCTCTGGTCTCCTTAAGGCTACCGGCTGTCACTTCCCTTCAGAAACCTGGGCTCACCCCACTGTCCGGGAGAGGGGTTGTTCCTCGGGTAGGCCGATTGGATCACTGGAATTCCGAGTTCATCTTCCTCTTGGGGGGAGATGTGATTCTCCCCCAATCTTCTGCCCCCTTTGCTAGTGTCAGAAACCCGCCAGACCTAATTCTGAAGTAGTGAACAGTTTTCTTGGGTTCACACAGGGAAGGGGAGGTGGGGGGGTCAGGCAAGGAAAGTGGGGGAGCGGGAAACCCTACCACTTGTCCCCTCTGGCAGACTGGCGCCCCCCAAGTTCTCAGGGTTCCAGGCTGAGTGCCTTGAGCCGTCTTCTGGCAGCTGCTGGTTGATCCCTGCTGCTCAGCTCACTAGCTTTTACTGCAGGAGTCCAGAAAGACGTCAGGGAGAGAGAAATCTCAGGGGAATCTGGATGGCTCTGGCCAGCGTGAGTCCAAATAAACCCCCTCGAGAATTCCGGTCGCTGTTCCTGAAGAGTCCTCGTGTGGCGTTTTGGGTCCCAGAAGGAATAGCAGGTCCCAACCGGATGGGCTTTCCTCCACTTCCCGGCCTGGAAGCCCGTTGAGGTTGGCTTCGAAGGCTCCGGGTTTCTCTCTGTGCTCTCCAGCGATCTCTCCTTCAGGCTGGCTTCTCCCTGCAACCGCCTGGATCTCTCTTTCTTCCCTTACAGTCGGTTGGTTGGGCCGTTGTCGGAGGGGGCAGAGATCAGTCTGGGAGGAGTTACAGATGGATAGTGAGGAGAGAAAGTGTTCCAGGAGACTCCAGCGTTCGGGATTGTGGCGGACCCGTTTGGAGAGATGTCGGGTTGCGGCGGAAGCATCCTCTGGGTGGCCGAGGCACAGAGCAGGCGTTATAGCGTGGATGTCACCGGGCTAAGGAAGGGGAAGCCAGTCTGGGGGAGCCCCTCCCCCCCCCCCCCCCGCATTCCATCCTCCGGAAAGAGAAGCGCGTGGAGTTGGGGAAGTTGGGGAGTCCGGGAGGGAGAGGCCTCCCGTTGGGCTTTGGCTCCTTGGAACGATTTCCTCTTTGCCTCTTGGGGTACTTTTGGTTCCCTCGTGAAGCCCCAGCACACAGCAGTGTGATATCTGCTCACCAATCAGGGGAGAGATAGGAGGCTCCGACTTCTCCCCGAGGCAAAGCCCTGGAAAAGGTCACACAGGGACGACCTCAGTGTTCCTACCCTCTGCGCAGCCGCCGGTCCTCTGGGTCTGAGCCTGGGGGAGATCTCGGCGCCCGACCCAAGCCCGTCTAGGGCTCTTCCTTTGAGCGTCCCTCTAGCCCGGCGGATCCGTGTTGGACTAGGCTGAATCTTCACCCCGCTTGTGTGTGTCCGCACACGAGCGTGATAGATACAAGCAGACGTGAGTAGCTGAATTCACTCAGCATTTTACAGATGCCCCTTCTCTGCCTCAGTCCTGTGGCCCAAGATTGCGGGTAAAAACCGCCAGCAACGACCCTTCTCTTGGATAACAAGACGAGAAGCGAGTGCGAAAGGCCAAAACCTCGGAAACGAAGGACATTTCCGGGCGGCCGTTCACTCCAGCTCGGCATTAAACAACGTGCCCTTTGAGCGCTCAGACCGCGTCACCAGCTTGTTAAAAACGGAGACTTGTTCATCAGCAGATAAAATGGTTTGCTTCAAGGACAAGCGCCCTCCTTAGCCGAAGCTTATCTCAATGTCCAAAGCCAACGTCTAACCCTCCTGGACCCAACTTCGAGGAGATGAGTCGGAACCCTGCAGGTTCTCATTTTCTTACGGGATAACGCACGCCAGGAGGCGACCTGCGGGGGCGGGTCACGTGCTCAGGGGATTTCGCTGCATCGGATTTCCAAGATCAGTTTCTCTAAGGAGGGAAATAAACGAAGACGGTCCAAAATGTCTGCTCTCGAGTTTTTACAGCCGCGTTTGAGAAGAAACGCCTTAAAGGTGGCCAAGCTCCAACAGCCACCGATTCACTTGGCATCTGGAGCACCAGAAACTTGGATTTCTGCTGGCCCTCAAAGATAGGCGAACCCTAAAACGCCTCCAAGAGAGACGAAGCCTCGAAAGTCAAACTAAATCCATTCAGCCCAGCCGCGAGTCACCCCAACGACCCCAGGCCAGCAGAGCCCTGGAGGTGCAGAGACGTTGGGGAGGGGGTTGGGAGGCCCAAAGAGCCTGGCGGACGTCCCCAGGGTTTCCAGCCAAAGGGGAGGAGGGTCTTTTCGGCTTAGCTCGCTTGGCAGACGTCTCTCCTGTCGGTGATTCCGTGGGAACCAGGACGCAGCCCTGAGAGGCAGAGGGAAGCGGGGCGCTGCTCTGGCTCCTGGGCCGCCCCAGAGTCACCCCCAAAGCAGGGCTCGCCACGCTCTAAACACGAGAAAACCCATTAGAAGCTTGTCGGCCCTCAACCCAAGGCAGACAGCTGGGCCAGACGACAGGGGGCTCCCGGCTGAGGGGGGGGGCACCCAGAGGGCGCGATGAGGAGCACCTGGGGGGAGAAGGAGGGGGGCCAGGGCGGACCCCACAGGCGTCTGGCCCAGGTTCAGATCGATGGGGCCAGAGCAGGGCCGCTACCCTACTCACCGTGGCTGAAGGCAGCCCGAGGATGGCCCCTCAGAGACCGCAGAATGGCTGCCTCTGGCTTCCTCCTCGGGCCTCAACAGTCCCCCTCTGGGCCGCGGCTCTGGAGCTTCTGCCTTGACCCCAGGCCCGAGCCCTGCTGCTCTCACCTGCCCGTGCTGGGATTTCCCGAGGGAGGGGGCCCGGATGAAGGGCTCCCCCCTTCCCTGCTGTGTGCGGGGACCTGATTTCTGGCGCTGCCCCAGCCATTCCCCTGTGACTGGGCTGCAGAGGAGGGTCGCCTCCTTGCTGGCTCCCTTCTGTTGCCCACGTGTGGTCGTCTCTTCAGCCAGGTGTTGGCAGCCCTTAAATGGAGCGTCTCTTTGGACGAGGAGGCTCTGTATGGCAGAGGACATTTCCAGCAGGTCAGAGGCAGCCAAACGTCTGAGGCCTGGCGGCCTGGAATGGACTGTGCTTCCTCTCTGTCCCTCTCTGAGTCGCCAAAGGGGACCAATCCCACGCCTTGCCCGTGTATCCATTATGGCCTCCTCCTTCCCCATGCTGGAATGGTGGCTGCTTTGCTTGGCTGCCTTTGGGCTGGACTCCCTCCTCAGACCACTATTCGAGGCCCTCCTGGACACCCTCCTTGCCCTCCCGTGTTCAGCAAAGCTCAGACTGGTATCACTATGTGGCCATTTGATGCCTGCTACGGTCATTGATGGGATTGGCCTCCCAGAGGGGAAACCTTGTGCCCAGAAGAAGCGTTGCCGGAGGGGGCCACCACTTCCTCACCCCCCTGCCTTGGATCCCCCTTTCCTAGCACGTAAAGCCACTTCTGTGGGTCTTTCTCAAGTCGTCTTTAAAACGCTTCCCTCTTTCCCAAGTGGGTCCCCCAGCGTCCCGGGGCTGTGAAGGACTCTGACTAGAATCTTGCGCTTCTCTGAAAGACTCTTTATCATCACTGCTATGGCTGTGTGGTCTTCGCCAAGTGCATAGCCATAGGAGTACACGGGGACATCGAGGCTGCTTCCTGTCCAGGAGGGTAATGACGGAGGCATTCTTGCTTCAGCCCAACCATGAAAGACTCACTTGAGGATGATCTGCTATGGCCCTCCCAGCAGGACCAGTTAGGACATATGGCAGGGGGCCTACCTGAGCCTGATGTCCCAGGGAGACTCCTATTCCCGAGTCAACCCCGTGCAGTAGAATGTGGGCCTCTGGAGAGCGCCATAAAGGGCAACAGGGGAGGCTGGGGCTGAGCATAGAAGGAGCCTTAAGGGCAAGCTTCCTTTCCCACTTGTGCTGGGATGCCTCCCTCCCTCTCAAGCCACAAGTTGTGGACCTGAGAGCCATGGACTGTTTGCTTCCTGGTTGAGAAGAGCAGCCCAGGGAAGAAAGAGGAATAAGGGAGGTGCCAAGTGGGGAGGAGAAGGGCGAAGGAGGAAGTTGGAGGCAGAGCCATATGAATCAGAATAGAGGGAAGGGAGAGGGTGTGGGTAGCCATGGGCATGCCCAAAGGGCAAAGCAGCCTTTACTGGGAACAGCAATAGGGAGGAAAGCATGATGGAGGGTGACAAGGAATTTGAGGAATTGGGAGCTTTGGGGATGAGTAACCAGCACTGAGATGAAGTGGAGGAGGAAAAGCTCTGACTTTCTGAGCTTATCGATTGGTATGCAATGCACGCCCACAGCCTAATCAATCTGGATGAAGTCCTTCCCTCCGCTTAGAGCTGGACCCCAAATCTAGGGAGGATCGACTTTCCCACATTAAAAACAATGCAGCAACAAGACCAATCAATTGAAAGGAAACAATGCAACATTATGGCAGCTGATTTCTCGGTAGATAAAAGATGAGGGACTTCCTAATTGGAAGGGGGAGAGTGACCAAATACAACCCCAGAATTCAGGAAAAGAGGTGGCTCACTCTCCCCAGGTATCTCCCAACAGTCAAAGCAACCTGGACACAAGATCTGATTGATCCCGAAGGAAGATGTACGATTGTGAGAAAACATTACACAACCTCAGCAGGCTCTCACTGCTTCTCAGCAATCTACTACACTGGCCTTATCAACTTACTCTCCACAACTGCTCTTCCACACTCTCTCTCTTCCTCCAATCTGCCTTGGTTTTGTCACCGTGGAAATCTAGAGATCCCCAGTTTACTTAGTTCAGGGTCGAAAGCCCAGGTTTGACCTTGTCACAGGAGAGTCTCCCCCTGAGGGAAGGTCCCACTTCACCAGACAATGGACATCCTGGTATTTTGGGTGGGAGCCACTAATCCTTTTTGCCCCAGTGGTTTCTCCCCCAGACTAAGGTCCATTACCAAGGTGCCCAGCCCTGGACTGGATCTTTTCCTTTTGTGTCCATTGTAGGGCATCAGCCCCTCACTGTTATTCCTGTCTGGAACTCCTCATTTTCCTTTCTTACCATTGTAAAGTCAGTCAACTGTCCCTCTCACCCTAAGCCCCTGGGTCACCTAGAGTGGTCTAGAGGTTCCCCAAATTCTTTTGTTCCTCAGAGTCCATCCTGAGTTGGTGGCACTCCCAGGGGTCAGTGACCAGGGTGTCTAGAGGTCAATCCAGACTCTGTGCAGTCATGTGGGGCAAGCATCTCTGTTGTTGTGGCCTATTAGTGCTGAGGCCTTTAGCTCTGAATCCCTTTAGCCCTTGATTGAAGTGATTTTGACTATTTAATAGTTCTGTGTTTTTTCTAGTTGACATAATGGAGGCCCCAGCGAGATCCGAAGTCCCCGCTGCCTGAGCCCTCTCGCTAATGAGGACCTGAGACCTGAGGTACCCCCATAACCCGTTTGGGGTTGGGTCAGGAGTCCGGTTAGCAGAGGGCCAGGGAAGTGGCTCTTGGAGGCAGGACTCGCATCTTGTGTTTGGGAGGGACTCACTCTTTAATCAAGGGATTCTTAATTGGGCGTCTGTGGGGTACACAGAGCCACATCATCCATAGCCCCCCGGTCACTATGAGATGTGGGTAACAGCTTCTCTGTTGTCCCAAGGGAAGGTGGGGGCCTTCAGCAGCCTGAAGAGCCACCTAGAAATATGGTCACAAGTTACATGGTTTCGAAGTGTGGACCTGATGGAGGCACGTACTTAGATGAATGGCAAACAGTGCCAAAGGCCAATCCAAAGGGAAGCTGGCCGAGGTGGGGTTCATTTAATAAGGAAAAGATTGTCTCTGCAGTCTGTTTTAAGTGAAGCAGGTCGAGAGATTGGAGAAGAGGAAAGAGAAGTCTTCAACCAATGGCTCAAGGGAGGCACCCGAAGGACCAGGTAAGAGTGGGAGAAGGGTAAGAATGAGAGAAGTGAGGGCAGGAGAGCAGGGCGGAGGCAGGAAAGGCTGGCTGGAAGCTTTGAATTGGAGTGTGAGAGCCCCAGTGTTCCATAGAGGGTCTGAGGAACTGCTTTAAGTTGATTAAAAGGGAGAAAGTTCCTTCACGAATTCATGCCTTGGCTGGAGGCTTCAGTGGTCCTAAAGTTTGGGAAGAGCTTCTGCGAGAAGCTGAAGAGCTCAAGTTCTGGCTTTCTTCTCTGCTTTCTGGGGGCTTTTGCTGTGTGTCTCGTGGATTTCTTAGGCGGAGACTCACCAATAACCTCAAATGCTGCTGATTTAACCGTTAGCGATCACACCTGACGGTTGTTACCAATGAATGAATTCCTCCCCAAAGCTGAAGAGGCGAGACCAGAGCTGGTGATCTGGTGACAGGAGTGTGAAATGCTGTATACTGAGTGCAGTTAATGGCAACAAGGTGCATTTGATTCTAGGGACTCACCTGGTTATTTGAGGGCTTCATTTCATGGTTTTTAGCTGTTCATTGTTTCCAAATAGTGATGCCTGTGTGAGTTCTGGAGTAAAGAGAGTTCACTTTAGCATGGTCAGCTGCAGGCCTGATGGGTCATTGAATGATGAGAAATATGGGGGGAAAGACATCGCTTTGAATGGTGAGGAAACCCGGAACAGTTTAAACGGCTTTAGCCTTGGCCAAAGGGGTTTGAGGCAGGCAAAGAGAACGCAAACTCAGAGCCCAAAGTAAACTAGAGTTAAGGTCAGGAAGGGAAAGGGATTATCGAGGCATTCTGAGTTAGGGTCACTTGGAAGCTTTCCTGGGAATCCCAAGTTTTGTGTTTGCAGGAAAAAGTTCCGGGTTTCGATTGGGAAAAAGTAAAATTGAGTCAGGAACAATAACCCAGTTTGGGGTATGTTGAAGGTCAGTTTGCAGAGTGCAGCCCTCCCGATAAAAAGGTTTTTGCTGAGAAGTCCAGCAAATACCGACGACTAATTTCTTTTGAAGTGGCGACAACGAATGGTTTTGTGCACATCATTTTGGATGATCACTGGCCTGTGACCACTACTAGAGAAGGGGATTCCCCACCTGGGAACCTCTGAGAGAGTTCTAGGAATGCCTTGGATGTCCCCCCCAGTTCTGGCGTGAGGGTGGAGGGAGTAAAACCTGGTAAAGTCTTACCTCCAGGAGCTTCTTAGGATCCCAAAGCCTGGACCAGATTTTCATGCAGCCCAGAATCGGAAGGACTCCTGAAGAGGAATCTACAAGAAATCCGGAGGAGCCCCAAGATCTGGCTCCAGAAAAGGCTTGTTTCTCATCATTGTCTTTGGCTTTAGACAGATTTCTGGAGTGGACAGAAACCGGCCATTTGATCTACTCTGAAAATTCTGTTTCCCCTGAGCAAAGTGGAGAACCCCAAAGGACAGAGCAGAGCTGGTCTCTGAAGTCAGTTGAAGGAGGAAAGTCTAAATAGCAGCGTTTTACCTGGTTTGAAAGGAACATCTGTTCATTGGAGGGTTTGCAGCAGAGATTCCAGAGTGCTGGGTTGGCTCAACATCTATCAGAAGAAGTCAGGAAGAATGACAGATCCCAGAAAGAATTGTTAGGAACAGATTTGAATCTGGAGTCTGGAGAGAGAGACAGAGAGAAGGAGACAGAGAGACAGACAGAGGGGGGGGAGAGGGAGAGACAGAGAGAGAGAGAGAGACAGAGACAGAGAGAGACAGACAGATTGACAGACAGAGAGAGGGAGGGAGGGAGAGAGAGACAGAGAGAGAGAGACAGAGAGAGAGACAGACAGAGAGGGGGAGGGAGGGAGAGAGAGAGACAGAGACAGACAGAGACAGACAGAGTGTGAGATTTAAAATGGTTGAGGTCTTAAACTGTAGTGATTAAAATAGTGCAAGATATAAATTGTGATAGATATAAGAGAGGGTGAGTAAATTTTACCACAGAAATATGTTTCACTACAGTGTCTTGGGTTTAAAATCAAATATAAGGTGGTTGCCAGGAAAATATTCCCAATTATTCAAATACCCAAGTCAATTGGGTTTTTTAGAGATTTTAATTAACAATACAATGAGTAATCTAAGAAAGAGAGAGAGAGAAAGTAAGAAAGGAATAAGTATGAAGGGCCTCAAAGCCAATATGGCCTAGATGTGAGTCTTAAAAGAGAAATCAGTCAGTTTTTTATAACTCACCATAAGATCTGTTTAAGTAAGGATTTTTAATGACACCAAGCCAGCAGCATCTCAGCTGCTTTCACCAGCTCCCTCCTCCATCTGAATGTTTCAGAATCAGTCTCCTCAGAATGAGTCTCTCCAATCTGAATGTTTCAGAATAACTTCCCAGCTCTTCCCTGAGCTCTTATTTTTAAGGGCAAAATGTCCTCTGTCACCTCCCCTAAGTCCTTACATCTACCAATCACTGTAGATGTTTCTAAAGGACCGCCCATTTTTAATTCACAGCTGAGTAGATTTAATCTCTTTAGTAAGTCAGGAAAAAAATGCTGCTGTGTCGACAAATTTCATTAGAAAAAACCTCTGAATAAGTTATCACCCTTTTAGGTTTAAGTAGTTTACAAGTTGCCCCACCTTTATAGGTACTTAGTATCCCATTGTATCACTTCTAAAACAGTCATGACTCAAAGAACTTCCTGTTCCTTCCATAAGCATGGATCAAAGTACTTTTCATTGTTCTCAAGGAGCTCTCTGTCCTAAAGCAGTCCTAAGTAGGGTGGAGTAGGGATATTCCCAAGGCAAGGAGCCCCCACACTCAAGTAGAGTTCTCACCATCTGCTAGGGAATTTTTTTAAGTAGAAGATTCCCCAATGAGGGAAACCCCTAACATTCATAAGTCTGAGAAATTTTGAGGTTTACAAGAGAGAGGGAGGGAGGGAGAGAGACAGAGAGAGAGACAGACAGAGAGAGGGAGGGAGGGAGAGAGAGAGAGACAGAGAGAGGGAGAGAGAGAGATAGAAGGAGAGGGAGAGAGGGGGAGGGAGGGAGAGAAGAGACAGAGCAACAGAGACAGAGAGAGAGACAGAGAGACAGAGATGGAGAGAGAGAGGGAGAGAGAGAATGGCCTTCTAAGGGGGGATTGGATGGGAAGATCATTGGAAGAAGAGATGCTCTGGAGGAAATGGGTTACTGATAGCCACAGGGGCGAAGGGAAGGGCTGAGTCTCTGCCAAGTTCTTCAGCTAATGAATGGCATTCATATTCCACATTACGGGAGCTTTTCTCCCCCATTTTAAGTGACTTCCCACTTTTCTCCTGTTACTAGCAACTTTTCTGTATGATGAAGGAGCCTCAGGAGGCATAGACTGTGGGAATTGTGGAGGCAGCTTGAAATGTTTAGCCATTTTATATGAGTGAGCAGCAAACTGTAAATCTTGAAATTTCTCAGACTTGTGAATGTTAAAAATTTCCCCATCGGGGAATCCTCCATTGGAAACATTCCCTGCTGGGAACATTCCCCATTTTGATGTGAGAACTCGCCAGGATCAGAAATGGGAGGACCTCTACTCCACCCGTCCTTAAGACTGCTTTAGGGGAGAAAACTCCTTGCTAAACAATGAAAGTCCTTGGACCCATGCTTATGATGAGGCAGGGAGTTCTTTGAGCCTCCTCCTGGCATGGGCACTCCAGGAGAGCTCCTGGGCTCAGGACAGAGACCCTTTGCGGGAGGGCCAGACCCCACAGCTCAGCATCGATGGAAAAGGGAAATGTGTTTCTTTGGGATCCATGCTGGAGTGGCTGGGAGGACGCCATGGGGGGACCCTCCAGGCTCCAGAAGGCACGTCCTGGAGCGTTTATGGCTTTTTTTAGCTCTTCCCTTCCCTCTTCGATCCACGCTGTGCCCAGGCACAGGCACTTATTGAGGGTTCCCCGTGGGCTCGGCTCTACTGCAGGATTCTGTGGATGAAGACGACACTGTACACGACGGACCATTGGCCAACGTGGCATTGGGCCCTTCTGTCTGTTGGAGAGGCGATCGTGAAATAGATGGATGTCATGGGGGGGGGTGAGTCGTTGGAGGCTAATCTGCCTCCCCATGTCTCAGGGGGGGATGTGGAAGGTGGGTATTCCCCTGGACCGCATTGGGGCACCCCAGAACAGTCTGTTTGCTTTGGTTTTTCTTTTCTCCCTTCGAATCAAAGCAAAAAGCTTACACCTGCACCTCTGAACCGAGCCGCTCTGAGGGTGAGGGTGGAGCCCTCCCTCTTTATGGCCCGCCCTAGGAGAGACTGTGGGTGCACTACGAACCCCTCAAAACACTCCAGGGTCCCTCTTGTCAGGATGCTCAAATCAGAGGGGCTCAGGGAAGGGGCCTCCCCAAGCGCATGAGCTTGTCCTGTGGAACCACAGCCTGAGGAGCCCCCTGTGCCTCTAGACAGGGCAGCCAGCTCAAGGAGGAGGCGGCAGAGGCGCCAAGCCAGCCACGCGTGACTCTGGCCCACTTCTTATGGCTCCACAGCTACAAAAGTAAAATGCATCCCCAGACAGTGAGTCCCAATAGGGTACGAGTTCAGGACTGATTGTACACCACAGAATTCATGCTAGAGAGAAACTTTGAGAATGCACCCAATGTGGGAAAAGCTTCAGTCGGAGCTCAGCACTTCCTGTTCCAGAGGACTCAGAGTAGAGGGAAACCCTATACATACAGTGACTGTGGGAAAGGACAGTGAGGGGCCAATGGTTACTGCATGTCGGAGTGTCATGGGGTGCAGATGGGCACCCCTGGGGTTTGGGAAGATGCCCTTTGCAAGCATGCAAGACTCCAAAACTTGGCTGAAAAACAAGAGAGATTTATTCATTTAGGAGGTGATGTTGAGAATGGCCAGGAGGGTAGTAAGGTGGGACAGCAAGATGGGGAGCCGTTCCTGGGAGGACAGCATGGCTGGAAAGGCTGCCCCCCCCAGTGACATGGGCACTGTACCCCAGAAACCCAGGCAAACTATTGTCGGGGGAACTCCCTTGTTGTTTTCCTGACTCTGAGCCTGAAACACCCAATGACCCCACCTAGAGTCCTGAGATGACTATCTTCTCCCTCTGATCGTCCTCTAGATGGACAGAGAGATGCCCTTCAGGCCACACCTCGATCCTATCAGACATCTGCTTGTCCCCTAAACTAGGGAATCTTTATGTCCCCAGGCAGACCCCAGTATGACCACCCCACCTCATGCCTGAGTGACTAACTGTTGTGAGAACCCCCAGACGACATCGGTTCTCCATCCAGGCTGTCCTCTTGGGGGAACAGCCCTTCCTTTCATGCTGTCCTCCCAGGAACTGCTCCCCACCTTGCTGTCCCACCTTGCTATCCTCCCGGCCACTCTCAACATTGCTCTCTAAATGAATAAATCTCTCTTGTTTTTAAGCTAATTTGGAGTCATTGCATGCTTGCCAGAGGCATCCTTCCCAACCCCAAGGGTATCCCTCCCGCCCGTAACACCAGGGCAGCATGGCCGGAAAGGCTGCTCCCCCAGACAACACCGTTCTGGGGATTTTATACTCTTTACAACAGAGGGTTAGTCCCTCAGGCACGAGGTGGGGTGATCGTACTGGGGTCTGCCCGGGGACATAGAGGTTCCCTAGTTTTAGGGGACAAACAGATGTCTGATAGGATCGAGGTGTGGCCTGGGGGTGCTTCTCTCTGCCCATCTAGAGGACGATCACAGGAGGACAGTCGTCTCAGGACCCCAGAGGGGCCATGGGGTGCTTTAGGCTCAGAGTCACAGGGATGCGAGGGAGGAGGGGGCTTCCCGGGTCAGAGTGTGCCCGAGATTCTGGGGTTTGGTGCCCATGTCGAGAGGAGCCCTTCTGGAAGGAAACATGAATGCAATTGAAGTGCCCGTGAATGATCCCAAGGATGAAACAGACCAACAATGGGACGCACAGGAGGGAGTTCATTAAACAAACTGCAGTTTGGGCTCCACACTCTGAAACTGGCTCAAGCCCAGAGTCTGGGGCTTGCAGGTCTTTTATACCCTGGAGTGACCAGGAACTCCTGGGGGGGGGAGTGAGCAGGAACTCCTGGGGGGGGAGTGACCAGGAACTCCTGGGGGGGGAGTGACCAGGAACTCCTGGGTGGGGGTCTATGGGCTCCTGCATGTGTCAGGAGGGGGAGGGGGACAGGCAGGGGAGAAGCTGGCTCTTCACAATGAACGTGGGAAAGCCTTTATTAGCCAATCAGAACTTGTTTTACAGCACTGTGTTGTGTTGACAAAGTACAACCTCTTTACCCGGGAAACCATGACTTAGAGGGGGGTTGGGGGGGCTACTGCCTCGAATCGCCCGAGTCACAGACTGGATCCAGTCCATCTCCGGGTCCTCCTGCAGACGCCCCACCTTGGGGGCACGAGCAGGACAGGAGGTTGGAGACAGACCGCGGAGCAGCTCTACGACGGCCAGCCAAGCCAACGACCATCTTCAGGAAAATGGCTCGTCGGGGTTACCCTCAAACCCACCCCTTGTAAGGAGCCCGTCAAGGCTCGCGGCCAAAAGGTCCCCCCAGGAATAAGTGACGGGCAGGAATGGGGGCGGAGAGGAGGAGGCCAGGCCTGGAGTGTCCGCCGTGGGCCTGGGACTCCCCTCAGGGGATCCCCAGACAACCTCACTGAAGCCTGTGTAAGGGTGGGGGCGAGGCCTTGAGGAGTGTAGAGGTTAAAATGTAGGGAGACGGAGGCAGGTAGAAACCAGTTTCTCTCTGCAAGGAGTATTACATTTTTATGAGGTTTATTGAAGATGAAGGATGAAAGAAAAGGCAGGATAAGAACAAACAGGTGCCTAGGCCAGAGGCCCGGCCAGACAACCTCACATCACGGAAGAGCTGCGTCTGCTCCAAAACGGAAGTCCAAAAGAGACCCCCAAACCTTTGCCACCAGCTTCAATCCTTCCTCGATCTCGGGCCCACCTCAGAATTCCCGTGAGATTACAAGGCATTCTGGGGAAGTGGAGCAAAGGCTTGTGGGGATTGTAGTCCTGTATTCGAGTCTATTTTTTACAGGAGGGAAATGGACGCATGGGGGGAAGCCCCCACCCCGGACACTTGGACGGGAAGCCCCGCCCCCTTTTGGATCTTAATCGGACTCGCCTTGTGACCTTTGTATCGCCCAGTCGCTGCTTCTGCAGCCTCGCAGGAACGCTGACACATACAGCTCGGGACGGCATCAGTCTTGCGGTGGGCACGTCGACCTCGAGCCTGGAACCCCCAAGCTGCTACCAAGCCCAGCAGACCCTGACTGCCGGGCTGCCTTTGGGGGTTCACGGAAGAATGCTCGTCTCCTGGGGATGACACCCCGGGGTGCCGCCGTGAGGCGGAAACCCAAAGGATTGTCAGCAACGCGCAGGCCCCGCCCCTTGCTGCAGAGGCCTTGCGAGGCTCTCCCGGAGTCACAGCTCTTGGCCATCCCCCAGAGCCCTTTGCGCGGACTCGGCCCGCGTGTGATCACCAGCTGCGCCGCGGCCGGCTTCGGGCTCACTTTGTGTTTTCCGTCTGTCATCGGACACGATGCTCCGTTTTGGGGCAGCGAAAGGGGCGTCTCCGGCCTTGAGCAGAGCCCGGCTTTATGGTGAGGTGATTAATGTTGGGGCTCAGCTGCTCGGGAAGAGCTGAGCCCAGCCGCGGGTCCGTCCGCGCAGTAGCGCTGGTGGGGGGAGCCTTGGAACATGGCGCTGTGAGGAAGCCCTCTGGCCGGCACAGGGTCCCTACTGGAAAGAAAGCTCATAAAGGTGAGGCGCGCCGGGGGCCTTCACCAACGCCATTGGGGAAAAGCCTCCTGCATGGGTGGTTGTGGGAAAGGCTTCAGGCATTGCTCGGCCGCCTTTGGCGTCAGAGCTTTCACACTGCTGAGAAGTCCGGTAAAGGCGAGGCACGTGGGAAAGCCTTCACTAGAGCTCCACCCTCCTTGTGCATCACTAATAGCCCCTCTCTGCAAGGGCCGAAGGAGGCAGCTCCTGCAAAGCCTTCTGTCCGGGAGCCCTGGCGGTGCCAGCTCTTGGCTTTGAGCCGTCCCTCCCCTCCCCTCCCCTCCCATGCTGCTTCCTCTACACTCTGCCCTGCTCCCTTAGCTACTGGGGCCATAACTCTCCCTTCCTGCCCTCTGGGACGGGTCCTCTGCAGTGCTGCCCCTCTATTCCCAGCGAAGGCTCTTCTGGCCCCGCTGCCTCCCCATGCCCACCCCCAACCCCTTTCCTTTTCCCACCCTGATCTCTGATGCCCTGCCTGACAGAATCCAGCCTCCTCCTCCTCCATCTTCCCTTTCCAGCTTTTCTCGCCAGGCTCATCGAGATGAACTTCCTGTTTTCATGGGTTTTGGGGACAGCAAAGAGTGCAGGCGGAGTGGGGGTCCCTGCAGGGAGACTCCCCGAGTCAGCTGTATGGAGCATAAGGACTGCTCATGTAAGACAAGGAAGCCTACAGGGCTGGTCTACACACTTCTGGAAGAAATGGAGACGTGTCCCGACTATTGCCGAGACTCCAACGGAGACTGGGAGACTCGACTTAAAACCTGCCATGAAGAGCATCAGGAAGACTTTTGACAAAACTCTCACCCACCCACTACTGGCTTTTCATCTGTGGACAAAAGGTACCACTGGTGAGACTTGCAAGGCATGGGGAGCATTTCAGCATTGTCAAAGAGGAGACCAACAGCCGAGAACCATTTTGTCCTTCTCTTGGACTCTACTGTTGAACCGTCTCCTCCAACTCAACCTCCTGCTCATTCTTGGAGACTAAAATACCCCCGGAGTTGCCTCTCCAACAGGCTGGCCTCTTGCTTTCTTTAGCCTCCTGATATCCCCGTTCACACATTCTCTGAGCCTCAGAGGCAGCCATTCATAAGGTTGGTCACATTCTAGAGCCCAACGTCACTCCCAACTGCCTTCCGCCGATGGCTAGACGGCTTGCAGTTCCTGGAATGTCTTGTCTTCCCATCCATTTCCAGACAGCACGCACCCCCAGGAGAGCGGATCCAAGATCTCCTCTTGCTCTCTTTCTGAGACACTGAATGGCTCCCCAGTACCAGTCAAGTTTGTACATTTTGGAGCCTCAAGGCAGGAAACAGGGAGACTAGAGAGAACCTTTGTGACTAGGAAAGCTAATGAAATCCCCTACAGATTTAGGCAGAAGCTCAATGGTAAGTGAGCCCTTCTTGCCAAGGAATAACTACTCGGGAAAATGAAGCGTGTGCCCAACAGGAATTCAGGGAAGGCTACGAGCCCGTCAAACCCAAGGCAGGGCCTCTTCCAGACTGACAAGTCCCGAGTAACCCGCGGGGTGGACTTTGCTCCTGCTTCTTCACTTCTATGGTTTGTCGGCTTTTTACATTTCGGTAAAGTGAGGCTGGGTGCCCTTTTGTCCTACTAGCTCCTCCCATTGGCGAAAGCCCGTTCCCAGGCAGCCCAGCCCTTGGCTGGGCTTTCCCACCCAAAAGGTCTTTGCCTTTTGTGTCCGTTGTAAAGCATCAGCCTCCCCCGATAGAACTCTTCATTTCGTTGTAAAGTCAATCAACTGCAGTCGGGGCGCCCCAGTCGCCACGGTTCCTCGGAGCTGCCATTTAGCGCTGGGTCGCTCCCGGAGTAGGCGGAGCCTCGGGCTCTGCGCGGCTTTGAGCATGCGCCCGCCCGTGAGGAGGTCTGAGAGTTCGGCCCCTCCCGGACTAAAGCCGGGCTTTCCGGCCACTTTAGTAGTCCAGACAGCCCCACCTCCATTCCCTTGACTCCCCCTGTTCGCGCCTCTCCCCAGGACGTCGGCCAGCCTGCCTGAGTCCGAGGAGGGAGGGCCTGGGGGTCGCGGGCACGGAAATCACGCGCCCGCCGGACTTCCAGTCTGTCAAAGGGCGGAGGACGGAGAGGGGAAGGGAGGCGGTACTGCGGCTCAGAGCGAGCTGAGGCGCCGAGGCGCCGCCTGCTCACCCACGTCACAGGCGCTGGCTCTGGGCGTCCCGTCCAGGGCGCGACCGGGCCGGAAAGCCTCTCTCTCCTTGTGGGAGCAGTGCGAGGAGACCAGGAGCTTCCAAGGCCAGAGTCCCAGGACGGAAAACTTCTGGGAAACGGGAAGTCATTCAGCCGACACCAGAACAGCCCAGCGTGCAAGGCCTCTGGGCGCCCCTCACTGGGAAGCAGCAAGCGCCTGGCTTTGCCCTTAGCTTGAACCCAAGCCATTCTCCTCCCCGGGTTAGCTGACGTCCGCCAGGAATGCTTTCGTTAGGAGCCGCCCAGCGAGTTTCTGAAGGCCCAGGCAGTCATAGACTGACACACTGACCCCCGCCTACAGAAAACTGCTGTCTGAAGTCCCGGAAGGAACTCCTGCTCGTTGTCGCTCCCCTGTGATGGACAAGTTAAGGGAGCAACTCATTTGGGACTAGCTAATGCTCACACACCGGAAGCTAGCAATACCTCAGGGACACCCTGGGTGGTCACCCCGTTCTTACTGATTATGTACTCAGACTTTTGCCTGGGACGAAATTCTTACTCCAAAACCCCACTATTACGTTCCAAAAATCGTACTCCCAGCTCTGGTGGAGCTATTAGTTATTCTTTTCTGGTTACACTTTCCATCCCATTTCCTCCTGTTTAGGATCTAAGCTCCACCTCCTCCAATTTGCCCTGCTTTCTAGAAGTCATCCCCTTCCCTTCTTATTTTCCCGTAGGGGAAGATGACTTCCTACATTGCAATGACTGTGTATGTTCTCCTATTGAGCCAGTTCGGATGAAAGTAAGTTCCACGTGCTCTCTTTCCCACCTCCTCTATTGGGAATGCTCTTTCCTGCCTCTTTTATGTGCAATAGTTTACCCCAGTCCAGTTTCCTTTCCCCCTCCTCCCGATGGATTCTTCATTCTCATGTTTTAATTTACTTTTATATCATCTCATCATATTCAACTAACACCCTCACCCTCTATGTAGACTTCTTCTACTTGCCCTAATAATGATAAAGTTCTTTGGTGTGACAAGAATCACTCTCCCATTACAAAATGTAAAATGAATAATTTTGGTTACATGAAATTAAGAAAAGTTTTGTACAAACAAAACCAATGCAACCAAAATTAGAAAGGAAGCAACAAATTGGGGAAAAAATCTTTATAACAGAAACCTCTGACAAAGGTCTAATTATCAAATTTACAAGGGATAACCTCCCGTCCAGCAGGGGTTATAAAAAGAAACTTTCCTGTGTGGGTTGGGGCTCAAGAAGGAGCAAGGAGTCTGAGAAAATGGGTGAAGGATGAAAGAACTCAAACAAGTCAATGTAATAGATAGGGAAGGCACCATCCCCTGTGACGTTCTCCTTGGTAGGAAAATGTGAGAAGCTTACAGACAAGTGGAAGTAAGAATTCTGAGGTAGAAAGCAGGTAGGAAAGATAAAGGAGAAGGACAGTAGTGAAAACTTTAAGATTGCAGGACCAGAAGAGAAAGTCACGGGGCTGCCTTCCAACTTTATTACAGTGTGGCTTGGGAGATACCCAACAAATATGTAACAAAGCATAGATCATTCAGATTGGATGGGAAGGTAATGATGACACCTTCTGGGCGTGTTGACTTCAACCAGCGCTTTTACAAAGGAATTTGACTCGGCACCAAATGTTAATGAGTTTGCCTTGAACAAAGGCGGCATGGCTAGGTCAAGAGTCCACCCAGAGATATCAGAGTATTACCTTGTGTCTGAAGACACAGTAACCATACAATCATTTATATTTCTTAGATGTGAATATGCTTGGAATGCTACACAAGGAGTTAAATCAACTGTACAAAAAAATCAAGCCATCCCCTAATCAATAAATGGGCAAGGGTCATGAATAGGCAGTTCTCAGCCAAAGAAATCAAAACTATTAATAAGCACATGAAAAAGTGCTTTAAATCTCTTATAATCAGAGAGATGCAAATCAAAACAACTCTGAGGTATCACCTCCCACCTAGCAGATTGGCTAACATGACAGCAGAGGAAAGCAGTGAATGCTGGAGGGGATGTGGCAAAGTCGGACATTAATGCCTTGCTGGTGGAGTTGTGAACTGATCCAACCATTCTGGAGGGCAATTTGGAACTATGCCCAAAGGGTGATAAAAGAATGTCTGTCCTTTGATCCAGCCATAGCACTGCTGGGTTTGTACCCCAAAGAGACAATAAGGAAAAAGACTTACTGAGTGTCTTTTGATTTTTCTTTCCTGTTTACCTTTTCATGATTCTCTTGAGTCTTGTACTGGAGAGTCAGATTTTCTATTCATTTATGTTCTTTTTGCCAGGAAGGCTTGAAACTCTTCTATTGTATTGAATACCCATTTTTTCCTTTTGAAGGATTGTGTTCAGTTTTGGTGGGTAAGTGATTCTTGGTCGAAGTCCTAGCTCCTTTGCTCTTTGGAATATCATATTCTAGGCCCTTTGATCCTTTAAGGTAGAAACTGCCAAGTCTTGTGTTATCCTGACTGCATGACATTTAAATTGTTTTTTGGTTGCTTGCAATATTTTCTCCTCATTCTGGGAGTTTTGAATTTGGCTATAATATTCGTAGGAGTTCTTCTTTTGAGGTCTCTTTCAGGAGGTGATTGGTGGCTTCTTTCCATTTCTAGTTTGTCCTCTGGTTCTAGAATATCAGGGCAATTTTCCTTAATGATTTCTTTTTTTTTGGTTTTCCATGTTTTATTTAAGAATTTTAAAGTACACATAGTCTTTTAAAAGGTAACTTTACATTAACAAAAATATGTGCAAATATTTTCAGTATGTACATTATTTTTTTCTTATTTAAATCTCTTGACAATATCAAAATCTTATTCATAAAAGTTTAAAATATAACAAAATAGGCATTCATTTCAAGTAAAATTTTCAGTGCAGGTAAAGATATTTATAGTTCACATAAATGCGTGAAGAAATGGTATTCCAAGACCTATTTGGAAAATTAGTCACTTCACGTATGGCCTGAAAAGCTCACAGATACACACTGGGCTTTACAAACTTCCAATAACTTTATTATAAATTATGTGACTGGTATTTTCCATCTCAGAAAAACCAACCTGTGTGTTCTTCCTATTAAGCAGAGGCCTACATTCTTTTCCTTCCAGGTCTCATTTTACAGCTGGATTTTTAGGGCTAAAATGGTCACTAAACAGACAGGTCCAAGACTCAGAAGAGATTTGAAATCAGATTCAAGCCCATTATATCTTTGGAACTAACAAATTTCTTACATTATAGTACATTTTAGCTCATTTGGGAAGTATTTAAGCCATGCTCCTTATTTCATGATGTTTCCACTTAACTATTCAGACCTGGTATGCAAAGGAAAAAATTATTTCTATAAGTAGTAGAAAGTAGTATGACATAGTAAATGGAGCACTGAATTTAGAGTCCGATGGTCCTGGGTTCAAATCCCAGGTCCATTGTCTTCTTTCTACGTGACCTCGGGCAAGTCATCTAACCTGTTCAGGCCTTCATTTTCTTGGACAAGATGATTTCTAAGATCTTTTCTAACGCTAAATCCTATGATTGTTATTTATATTTGTTTTTTACTTGGAGAAAAAGGGATTCCGTCTTTGGACATTTATGATCAGCTACCAGACCTATGGAATTTCACACATAAATGCTAACTAGAGAACTAGCTTTAAATAAGACACGTTCTCCATTTGGTGGCTAGACCTTTTTCTCTCTAAATGCAACTTCTTTAATTATAGGACGAAAGAAATTCACAGACCAGTCGTATTCCGATATTCCTTTTTAAACCATTATCTTTCATCTTGGAATCAATACAGTGTATTGGTTCCAAGGAAGAAGAGTGATAAGGGCTGGGCAGTGGGGGCTAAGTGACTCATCTAGGGTCATAGAGCTAAAAGTGTCAGAGGCCGTATTTGAACCCAGGACCTCCTGTGTCTAGGCCTGGCTCTGTCCCCGGAGCCACCTAACGGCCCCTACTCCGACGGTTTTTAGAAAGCCTAATCGTGCACTGGCACTCGGAAAAATAATAAATAAGCTTGTCGTTCACAAATCTGGATCTCCTCAGTTGTGTGTGTACATGCACATCCAAGCAGACAGCTAGTGCCAGTCCCAAATCGCTCCGAATTCAGAGCGTCGGAAAGGTATTGCTTAAGGACTTTCAACATTTCTCTGCTCTATTGGGGGTTTACATGTGGTACGTCTAGAATCTCTCAAAGCTAGTTTTTCCTAGAAAATGCCGGCAGTTGTAAAGAAAGCTCACAGAAGCCGCCTCTCTCCCAGCGCTCTTGTAGGCGGTAGCGGTTCTCTTCACGGGTATGAACTTAGAGGGCTCGCACTATTGCTGTTAGGTGCAGAGCGGTCTACACCGCCAGCTCAGATCAGCCTTGACCTGTAAAAGCAGGCGGGACGGCACGTACAGACTCCGCACGCACCTCCCCTTTTAAGCGGATGTCGCCATTCCCAGTGCGTCGCTGCCACTGCTTTACGTTTCAGCACTGGAGGCAAACACGCGCCTCCTTTTACCCGGACAGCAAACTTCCCGGAGAACCTTCGCGACAGACGCAGCAAATGCTCTTAAGAGCTGACCTAACCGCGGCCTCAAGAGAAAGACACACAAATGAGTTTCCAGACTCGAAGAAAGAGTCCGCACAACAAGGTTTCCCCAGCATGCCGAGGGCTTGCAAACATTGCAAACCAACAATGGTGGAGCCAACTTCAGGAGCTCTCCATCAGGAAGCAAGCGACGCACTGCCCCATCCCGGACATCCGGGGCAGCCTCTTCCGCCGCTCTGTCCATTGTTTCATAGTCGCATCAGATTTATCTTATCCAAGAGAGGGCCTTGAACAGCTTTGTTTTCACTTTGACTGTCTGAACAGGCAGGAAGAACACGTCTTCATGGACGGGCGCTGTTCCAGCTTTGCTAGCACGTGGCCTTTAAGTGAAGTGAAGCACACGTTCACATCAATTTGGTGGAATTCTGTTACAATCGTTCTTAGGATCTCCCTGCAACAACGTCGGAGAACGACACTGCTCCAAAATCAAGGAGAAGGCTGTGAAGGGGGACTTTAGGAACATTCGCTTTGACGGGAAGTTCTGAATTCCAGTCTACTCGGAGCTCGACTTCTCTCGTTGGATATCCAGGTCTCCAGGACCTTCGTCATGCCCCAAAGCTTGATTGGTGGCACAGGCATCACTGACGATGCCATTCTTTGTGGCTCAAAGCTGACCCTTTTGGATAAGCTTCTGTATCTTCCTTGGTGCTTTGAGCCTTTTATTATACCCTAGAACTGTGGATTTGAGACATTTTTCAAAGCCATCAACATTGCCATAAAAAATCGGAGTATAAAAGCTAAGGATCTTCACTCCTTCGGGTTCATCAACATTTTTGTAATCCTTGGTGCTTGCGTAGAGGTCTGTGCCAGGGACATTTCCAGGGTATTTCCATGAGGGAAACTGAACTCTCAGGACCACAGTCAGAAATCCAAACAGAAGGCCAGCGATGATGGCCGCTAGGCATGTCAACGGCCAGATGACAGCATCAATCTTATTCTGCCTCCATAGACGAGGAACATTCCTTTCAGGTTGGCAATGACAATGGCTGCCAAGACAGACTTTTGCAAGGGTTCTAGCAGCTTCCCCAAAGCCACAATGGCAATCAGTACAATCAGGGCTGAGACGATGCCAGCCCCCTGTGTTTCTCCCCTGCTTTCTCGCACAGCAGTGCGTGACAGGGCAGTGGTGGCCACATAACAAGAGAGGAATCCCAAGAGAATGTTGCTGATTGCTGGTTTCCATCAATGGTGTCATTGTACGTGGTGGCCTAGACCTTCCCTACAGACCCAGCAATTGCACAGGCCACCGCAGCAATGGGAGATGAAGAAGTGGCTGTCTGAGAAAAGAGGTTTATTGATGGAGGCTCAGGGGGCAAAGCCCCCCTTGGGCTGGATTTGACAACACCAGTGTTGTGCTTTTTTTTCTAGGCTGACTCCATATGAAATGGCTGCAGCTATTATTGTCCCAGTTACTCCTATGGGAAGAGGAATCGGAATGCTGAGTTTGAATGGATCGCTCATCTCTCTCACAGCCATGCAGATAACAGTTGGAAGCGCTCCAGCAATGAAGTCCGCCATGTTTGTGGTACCAACCTTTCCGAACGTCTCAGCCTGAGTATAGATTACTGAGAGAATGCCATTATAATTTCTGGTCGAAATGTTGAGGGCAGTTTTCAGCTGTGAGACAAATACCTGGAAGGCAGCTGCTGTCGTGAATCCTCCAATGAATGGATCTGTGAGACATCCAACGATGAATCCAACCTGCAAACCCCCTTATGCCCACTGGATAATGCCACCAAAACAGTGAGGATGCTGGCGATTGACGCTCTACATCTCTGGCGCCGATGGCCATCCGGGTGTCCTTGTCGACTGTGCCATCAATGCTAGGAAGACGAACTGTTCATTGTAGGCCATGCTTAGCACAGGAGATCCCACCCTTGGACTGACCGCAGGGAAGGGTCCGACTGAGCTGTGTCTTGATGTTCCAAAAACCATGTCAAGATGGGAAAGAAAGCAGAGTGAAGACCACACTGGACAGGAACTGCAGCCAATAATGCCTGGGCCATGCCTTGGGAAGTGGCCACAAGCCCAGTGCTGAGACCAGCAATTGGGTCACCAGGTAGCTGTTCTTTAAGCCGGTATTTGGGTAGCCACTCCAGGATGGGGAAAAGGGACTTCAGCATTCCAGTGAGCCGCCTTCTGGAGTCACCACAGCATCTGACTAAATCCTCACAGCTGCTAGGAAGGAAGGCTCGGTGTAGACAGGCCGGCAGTTCTGAGTCCAATCTGTTTGAGCTGCCGTGTCCTTGGATGGATCCACGAACTCAAGCCCCAACAGAGCACCGTGCACCCCGGGGAAGAGACAGCTTTGCAATCCCACTGGAGTTAGCCCAGGCCAGCTTGTTCTGGAAGAAAGTGGACGGTTCCAGCCAAATAGAACCGCCATGCTTTTTCTTCAGCTCTCTTCCCCTTTCCCCTGCTGCAGCCCTGCAGAGCTCATGTGCTCCTTAGGGTGCTGTGAACCTTAAACATTTCCCATTGGGACCATTCCCCATTTGGGCAGTAAAGGTACTTGATCAGGAATGTGAGAACTCTAACATTACTCCACCCCTACTTAAGCCTGCTTTAGGGGAAGATAAAGTTGTAAACTCTTTGCTGAACAATGAAAGTACTTAAACCCATACTTATAGTAGGACAAAAGTTCTTAAGCCATGCCTATTTTTAGATCTAATACAAAGGGGTGCTAAGTACCTATAAAGGTCAGGCAAGAGGTGAGAACTTACTCAGAGATTCTAGTCTACTCAGGTGTGAATTACTCAAAAGATTAGTCTACTTGGGTGTGAACTAAGAATGGTCTGTCCTTTGAAAAACGTCTACTGTGATTGGTAGACGGAAGAACTTAGGGGAGGTGACATAGGAGAAAATGCCCTTTAAATAGGAGCTCAGATTCATTCAGATGGGCATTCAGATTGAGGATTGCGCTGGTGAAGTCAGCTGAGATGGAGCTGGCCTGGTGTCACTAGATTCCTTGCTTGGACAGATCTTGTGGTGAGTGATTAAGGACTGACTGATCTTTCTCTTAGGGCTTAGGCCTGGGTTGGCCAGGACTGACCAGGGCCGGCTTATCCTTTTCTCATTATTTCCTTTTTCTCTCTTTCTCTCCTTTTCTTTAATTCCTCATTTGTATGAATAAAATCTCTATAAACCCAGCTGACTTGGATATATTCATAATTGGGAATATTTCCCTGGCAACCACCTTATATTTGATTTAAAACAAAACACTGTAGTGAAACCATATTTCCTGCGGTCACAACTTACTCATCCACTCTTATATCTACTACAATTTAAGTCTTCCACTATTTTAATCACTACAATTTATGACAACCAACTATTTTAATACTTACAGTGCCCCTCGCGGGATGTCTCCTTAACGATTCCTTGAAGGATGATATCTGAGTTCTCTTGGATGACAGCTTTCCGGCAGTCCAAGAATTCTTCACTTCTCTCCTGGATTTGTTTTGCAGTTGTTTTTCCACGAGACATTTCACGTTTTCTTCTCTTTTTGGAAGGGTTCGGCCTTGTAGAGAACAATGCTGGAACATTGACATTGAGGCTGTTTGGGAGTTCAGCCACTCTGTGGTGGCTAAAACCCTCTAAGCAATATTAACATGCCTTTTTAGTTTAACTGCTTGTACTGTGTCTGTACGGCCCTAATGTCAGTTTAATGCCCATGATAAAACCTTAGTTCTTCTATTTCTGGATTCTTTAGGCTATAGATCCAAAAGGATGCTGTCCATTGTTTGAAATCGGTCCTGTGGAGAAGAAGGGCTTTACTGTCATTTTGATAGAGCAGAGATCTCTCTCCAAGGTCCTGAAAGCGGAGGCCCAGAGCCTGAAGATGGCAGAGAAGAGATTCCAATTCTGTCATCCTGCCCTATTGCCTCGCCTGCTACAGAGGAATTTAGATGGGCATCCGGCAGTCATGTCCACCCTCCCTAGCAATGTCATCGCTGCCCATTGAAGTTTTTAATGCTCTATTCGGTTTCAGATGTGGTCTCAGCCTTTTCTGTGCCTTGTACCCATTGTGAATCCTTCTCTAGCACTGCATTCCCTGAGGATCCTCAAGGATTCGGCCCTGAGGAAAAGAGATAAGAGAATGGCAGGCCTCTCCCTCTGGGCATTGGCCTAATTCTTTGGAGCCCGTAAAGTCATTTTCGGTATCTGAGGAGACCTTGGGAAGTTCCAGATGTTCCCCGGGAGGTTCAGAGTGCACCCATTCCACGATTGTCCAAAGTACCTGCGCCATCTTCCCTTGGCCATACTGGCTTTGATGGAACTCATTTTAAGAACTGAGTGCAAGGGTGGCTCCAGGTGCTTGGAAAAGAAAAAGCCTAGTAGAAAGAGTGCCGAGCGGAATCACTCGGACTTTTGATTTGAAAGGCTCTCTGCTTTCCTCTGCTGGTGAACTTAGTGCAACAACTTGTGAGCATTGAGTCACTGGGGCCCACTTTGGGGGGGAAGACGAGGTGGATGTTTAACTGCAATGGGAAATCCACCAGAAACGTGATGTTGGCCCTTCCCTTGGTTCTCCCCATTTCTAGCCTGGCAGACCGATCTCGTTCTGCTACAGCCTTCCTTCTCGGAGGCCTGATGGGGGAAGCTTTTCCTTGTTTGCAAGCCACTGCAACAGCCATGGCTAGGAGTTTGCTAGGCAGGACTTTCCCCATCTGGGGGATTCTATGATGCCAGAAGAACTCCCTTCCCTGCCTCAGTTGTGTCTCAGCTGGTGGCTGCCTGGCTGGTTATAGAGGTTCAGCTTGCCAAATTCATGGGTGATTGAAATCTGCCTTAAGCAAGTCCTTCCTTTGGTCCTCCTAAACCTTTGAGCAGCCTCTTTTGGAAAGTTTGCTCTCATCCTTTGAGATGGCCAGTCGGGGCGTGATGCCCCGCTTTTGGCCCCACAGCAACTCCCTTACCAGGAGTATCGCCCTTTTGGCCTGCTTCAGAGAACTCAGTTCAAACCTCCGGAATTTACCCATCTTGTTTCCCAGTCACCCAGGCTCTGACCAATACCCAGAAGACAAGGTCTACATGCACAGGGACGCCTTGAAGCAGAGCTCGGGTGAAAAGGACCCTACCAAGTCCACTGCCAAGCTGAAGGACTTGATAGCTAATACACCTACCTCATCCAAGAGATCCCCAACCTGAGAGAAGACAGTCCAGCCCCCTAGGAGCCATTTGAACCCCTCGGCCACCCAGAAAAGAAGCAGAGAACCACAACAGGAGCATCCCCCAAGCCTCCAGAGGAGAATTGAGTATTCTGAGTTATGGTCCCCTCCCCTGAGAGAATTCTCTTGATAGCCTACCCTAGGCAAGGCCCATTTTAAGCCTGGAAATGCTTCAACCTGAGAACTATGAGATTCAGAAATGAAAACACTAGCCTCAGAGAACACCTAGTTGGCTCAGTGCATTGAGAGTCAAGCCTAGAGATGGGAGGTCTTGGGTTCAAATCTGGCCTCAAACATTCCCTACCACTGTGAATCTGGGCAAGTCAGTTAATTCTCATTGCCTACCCCTTACCATTCTTTTGCCTTGGAACCAATACACAATAGTGATTCCAAGATGGAAGGTAAGGATTTAAAAGAAGGAAGAAAGAAAGAGAAAGAAAGAAGGAAAGAAAGAAGGAAAGAAAGAAAGAAGGAAAGAAAGAAGGAAAGAAAGAAAGAAAGCAGGAAAGAAAGAAAGAAAGAAAGAGAGGGAGAGAGGGAGAGAGAGAGGAAGAAAGGAAGGAAGGAAGGAAGGAAGGAAGAAAGAAAGAGAGAGAGAGAGAAAGAGAGAGGGAGAGAGGGAGGGAGGGAGGAAGGAAGGAAGGAAGGAAGGAAGGAAGGAAGGAAGGAAGGAAGGAAGGAAGGAAGGAAGGAAGGAAGGAAGGAAGGAAGGAAGGAAGGAAGGAAGGAAGGAAGAAGAGAGGGAGGGAGGAAGGAAGGAAGAATGAAGTGCCCTCATAGCTAACTAGAATGAGAAAGTTTATATCACTTTATGTTTATCTTGTTATGAATGCTTGAACAGATTTATTTCTGATATGGTAACTATTGAGGGCTAAGTATTTGGTAACAAGAACAGGCTTAAGCCAAATACGTCTCCAGGAAGCAGGGCAGCTTCCTCGGGTCTTCCACTGAAATGAGTGATGGACGTCAGAACCTAATCAGACCAAACTCAATCTTTCTCTCAGATCCCCAAGAGCTATTAGAACATTATGAGCAGGCATGATCCCCATCACCACCAGGAAGGAATTGGAAGAGATTGTAAGAAATTTCGTTTTCCTCCCCATTAGTTATTCACTAATTAGAGAGGCTTAGGGAAGGGCTCCCAAAATTGTATTTCTTGGTTTAAGATACAAAATATCTTGGTCTCTGATCACAGAGAGAGATCACTGACTAATTCATTTATTGGTTATTGCTAGCTTAATCAACAAATGGGTTTTCTTACCCAGAACCCAGTCTCTCACAGGCTAATTACCTTAATATCTATGAATCTAGATATTTATAGCAATTGTTCAGGGCTTCTCTTCCAAGTTTTAGAGTAAAATATTCAGTATTCACTATCTATGTGTAATTCCAGAATGTAATTATTTTCTTAATTTCTGGTGTTAGAAGCCTTATGCCTGGACAAGCTTAGATTTTCAAAAAATGATATTGAAGCCTGGAAAAAATTTTTTTTGATAAGCAGACAGTGTTGGAACTACATAAGTTCTCCCTTTATCCATAGATCTGATGGGTAAACTACTCTATGCTCTTCTAATACTCTCTGTTGTGAATTTTAGATTTACTCCACCCTGCTTAGTCTTTTTTTTTTTAAACCCTTACCTTCCATCTTGGAATCAATACTGTGTATTGGCTCCAAGGCAGAAGATTGGTAAGGGCTAGGCAATGGGGCTCAAGTGACTTGCCCAGGGTCACCCAGCTAGGACGTGTCTGAAGCTAGATTTGAACCTAGGACCTCCCATCTCTAGGCCTGACTCTCAATCCACTGAGCCACCCAACTGCCCCTCCTACTTAGTCTTTAGAATTTTAGCAGTCAGGAATGTATATACCCCCACTTAAGGATTAAGTGTCAGGGAGGATGGTCTGTGACCTCAGTGTGTTGCAAGTGACAAATCAGGACAACTGACTGACCCCTCTGGGTAGTCCAAAGCCAAGTTTAAGCCATCATTGGTACACATGTGAGACACAGGAAGTGATGTAAAGAACTGTCTTTATATTTCTCGTCACTTCCTGTGAGAGGCTCCTTTTGCAGTCTTTTGGCAGTGGGATTTGGCTTGGAGGGCTCCAGTGTGGGACTCCAGAGAGCTTCCCTGAGACAACCACATTGTGAGTGATAATGCTGATTCCCCTTTCCCTTAACTTTTATGAAGGCACCAGCCTCCAAGAAAGCCCCTCATCTTGGAGTAGGCCTCGTGTCTAGAAGCTGAGCTAGATTTAATCTTCTGGAAAGGCCCCTTGGCTGAGGCCTCTGAACTACTCCTGGCTCAGACCAGGCTGGAGCAGATCTACACTTTCCCCTCTCTCTCTCTCATTCTTAGTTTCTTCCTTCTATTGTAAATAAACCACCATAAAATTCTATCCTGATGAGTATTTCATTGGGATTTAGAATTCAAATCCCTGGCGACCACTAAAAATTATATTCAGTCGCAACCCTAAAATTTTACCCTTAACACTGCCTCCACTGGGGCAGGGTAAAAGGAAATTGTAAAAATTATTGTAATTTTTCTATTGATTAAGCTGTTTCCTTACTTATATTGCTAAAGTGTGCTTCTGATGTAACTCTTGTTGAGCTCCTCTGCTCCCTCTTTCTTAATGAATACTCTCACATACCCCTCAGGGAACCTTATAGAAGATATTCTCCAAATGAGCAAATGACAAGGCATGGGCTGTGGAGAGTCTGGTGGGAACAACAGTGTGGGGCCATAACCTCAAGTATCATGATTAATGTAAACACTAAAAGCACTTCTAATCCATGGGGAAACTTGGGCCTTCCCTGACTCTATGTCTTCTTTGTTCTACTTCAATAGAACATGTGGCCTGGCTTAAGGGTGATCTACCATTGTCTTCCTGCCATCAATACACCCTCTTCCTTTCCGACTTCAGTTCTACTCTCTCTTCTCCTCTCAAATCCCCTGTGCCAAGTCCTCTTACCCTTCATCCTTTACCAACCCCCAGCCTTGCATTATTCTCACCACTGGCTGCTCTTCTGATGCTGCTTAGCAAAGCCAGAAGTCATACAACTCAGCAGACTGGGTCCACCACCACGGAGTTATCTAATCTCCACCATGACCGTGTCTTCTCTGTTCTAACTTCCCACAGAAACCCTTTTCCTGCATCCTCAAGTGATGTCTTTATCTACCATTTTCCTGAGAAAATCAAACACACACACAGGATTCTGTTTATCAGGATGTGCAAAACTTGCTCCAAGCATGATGGTCTACTCAAAGAATCCTAGAGATTCAACCAAAAAGCTAATTGAAATAATCAACAACTTTAGCAAAGTTGCAGGATACAAAATAAACCCACATAAGTCATCAGCTTTTCTATATATCTCCAACACAGCTCAGCAGCAAGAACTAGAAAGAGAAATCCCATTCAAAATCACCTTAGACAAAATAAAATACCTAGGAATCTACCTCCCAAGACAAACACAGGAACTATATGAATACAACTACAAAACACTCGCCACACAACTAAAACTAGACTTGAGCAATTGGAAAAACATTAACTGCTCATGGATAGGACGAGCCAATATAATAAAAATGACCATCCTACCCAAACTTATTTATCTATTTAGTGCCATACTCATTGAACTACCAAAATACTTCTTCACTGATTTAGAAAAAACCATAACAAAGTTCATTTGGAAGAACAAAAGATCAAGGATATCCAGGGAAATAATGAAAAAAAAAACACAAATGATGGGGGCCTTGCAGTCCCTGACCCTAAACTATATTACAGAGCAGCGGTCATCAAAACAATTTGGTACTGGCTAAGAAACAGAAAGGAAGATCAGTGGAATAGACTGGGGGAAAGCGACCTCAGCAAGACAGTATACGATAAACCCAAAGATCCCAGCTTTTGGGACAAAAATCCACTATTCGATAAAAACTGCTGGGAAAATTGGAAGACAGTGTGGGAGAGACTAGGAATAGATCAACACCTCACACCCTACACCAAGATAAATTCAAAATGGGTGAGTGACTTAAACATAAAGAAGGAAACCATAAGTAAATTGGGTAAACACAGAATGGTATACATGTCAGACCTTTGGGAGGGGAAAGACTTAAAAACCAAGCAAGACATAGAAAGAATCACAAAATGTAAAATAAATAATTTTGACTACATCAAACTAAAAAGCTTTTGTACAAACAAAACCAATATAACTAAAATCAGAAGGGAAACAACAAATTGGGAAAAAATCTTCATAGAAACCTCTGACAAAGGTTTAATTACTCATATTTATAATGAGCTAAATCAATTGTACAAAAAAATCAAGCCATTCTCCAATTGATAAATGGGCAAGGGACATGGATAGGCAGTTCTCAGATAAAGAAATAAAAACTATTAACAAGCACATGAAGAAGTGTTCTAAATCTCTTATAATCAGAGAGATGCAAATCAAAACAACTCTGAGGTATCACCTCACACCTAGCAGATTGGCTAACATAACAGCAAAGGAAAGTAATGAATGCTGGAGGGGATGTGGCAAAGTAGGGACATTAATTCATTGCTGGTGGAGTTGTGAACTGATCCAACCATTCTGGAGGGCAATTTGGAACTCTGCCCAAAGGGCTATAAAAGACTGTTTGCCCTTTGATCCAGCCATAGCACTGCTGGGTCTGTACCCCAAAGAGATAATGGACAAAAAGACTTGTACAAAAATATTCATAGCTGCGCTCTTTGTGGTGGCCCAAAACTGGAAAACGAGGGGATGCCCATCAATTGGGGAATGGCTGAACAAACTGTGGTATATGTTGGTGATGGAATACTATTGTGCTAAAAGGAATAATAAAGTGCAGGAGTTCCATGGAGACTGGAACAACCTCCAGGAAGTGATGCAGAGCGAGAGGAGCAGAACCAGGAGAACATTGTACACAGAGACTGATACACTGTGGTATAATTGAACGTAATGGACTTCTCCATTAATGGTGGTGTAATGTCCCTGAACAATTTGCAGGGATCTAGGAGAAAAAAACACTATTCATAAGCAAAGGATAAACTATGGGAGTGGAAACACCGAGGAAAAGCAACTGCCTGAATACAGCGGTTGAGGGGACGTGACAGAGGAGAGACTCTAAATGAACACTCTAGTGCAAATACTATCAACAAAGCAATGGGTTCAAATCAAGAAAACATCTAATGCCCAGTGGATTTACGCGTTGACTATGGGGGGTGGGGGGGAGGAAAAGAAAATGACCTATGTCTTTAATGAATAATACTTGGAAATGATCAAATAAAATATTAAATTAAAAAAAAAACTTGCTCCAAGAATTTTTGACTGAATGGGAGAAATGCAAAATCGTTTCCACTTTTAATAGAGCTAGAGGAAGGAATGCAGTTCATTGGCCTGAACAAAACCCAATGGAATTATAATGATGAGGCCAGATATTTGCAGCTATGCCATGCCAGGGAGGCATTGCTAATGGCAGTGTGCAATGCTCCAACAGGCCTGGCATGTGGACCAAATCTGAAAATCTTAAGCAATTGGAGCTTGTCCTTGTTCCCTGTTCCCCTGGGAATCTACCCTGAAGGGAATCCCAAGCTGGCAGCTTCAGACTGAGTGGGGGACCCTCAGGGAAATGACCATCCTGGTTGGATGAGATTTAAGCATATGCTAAGGACCCTCTTTGTTTTAGGCGTCTCCCCTATTGTATCAGAACTTTTCCCAAGAAGATCCACACCTGAGCAGGAACCATCCTTCTGTATCCATTGTAAGCAGCCCCTCCTCTTACACCCAGCCTCTAGCTAGGATTCCTTTCCCAAGCTTGATTGTATCCTGTCAGTGTAGTTTGAACACTCCCATTTTCCTTGTAGCCATAGTGATGTCAATCATCTTTCCCTGCCCCTGGACTCCCCAAATGGTATAGAGGTTCCCCAAATGCTTTTGTTCCCTGGAGTCCATCCTGAGTCGGTGGCACTCCCAGGGTGTCCAGACACTGGGCAGGCTCGCGGAGCAGTTCTGTTGTCATAATTTAGTAGTATTAACCCCTTTCTCCCTTGATTAAAGAGTGATTTTGACTATTTAATAGTTCTGCGTTTTTTCTAGTTGACACCATGGTGATGTCAATCAAGCATATTTCCCTGTCCCTCAGTTTCCCAAAAGGTATACAAGTTCCCCAAATTCTTTTGTTCCTCGGACTTGTCAGTCTAGCATGGTTGGCTCTCCCAGAGGTCAGTGACCAGAGCAACCAGACTCTTGGGACTCTGAATGTGTATGAAGTGCAAAGATCTGTGTGGAGGCCTTGAGGAAAGCACTAAACCCTTTCCTTCATTAAAGAGTGGTTTTTCTGACTATTTCATAGTTCTGTGTTTTTTTTCCAGTTAACACTTTGCCTCTGGGCAGCTCTCATGCTCTGGATGTTTTCTTTCAAGTGAAAAGATAATTTTAACATTGTGACTTAAATCTAAATCTAAGTGGTCGCCAGGGAAAATCCCAAATAAAATACCCAAGTCAGCTGGAAATTTATGGTGATTTAATTGATATAGTGGAAAGTGATTAAGAAGAAGGAAGAAGGAAAGGGAGTAGGATTTCTCCCGTCTGACTAGTGCCAGAAGGAAGACCAGAGGCCCTAGAAAGTAAGGAGGAAGGAATCAACCTGATCTCCAAAAGGGCTCAGCCAAAATGCCTGAAACTGAATCAGCTCAAGGGCAAACTCACTGCCAAACCCAGACAAATAGCTGCCACCACGCCAAGATGTTGGAATGATTAGCATGCTGCCAGCCAGAGTCGTGTCTCTGGGGAATAGGGAGAGAGAGAAAGTGATGTGTCCTATATAGATGGTTTTATGCCTCTTTCCTGAGTCTCATCTGTACCAATGATAGCTTAGTTTGACTTATGACAGCCCAGGGGTCTGTCCACTTTTTCTGATTTGTCATTTGCCAGCACATACCTGTGTAATGTGGGTGTGCACATCCCTGGGTGCTAGACCACGCAAGATGGAGAGAATCTAAAAATCACACAAGGGAAGCAAAATTGACCCTTCCCACCTTCTCTTGCCAGGACCTGTTTCCATGAACCTCCCGCTTTCCTGGAACATAGGGACAGCAAAGAGATTGAATAATGAGGAAACTCATTTGCTCAAGAAGATCAATCCAAAATTAGAGAACATATTGTCATGGACATTGTACCCCCCCCCCCAAACCCAGGCAAACTGTGAACAGGGAAATTCCTTTGCTCCCTTACATCTGTTGGACTCCTAACCCCAAACATCTGATAACTCCTATAAGACCCTGAGAGGATTCTTCTCCTTGGATTGTCCTTTAGATTTAAGATGGACACAGAGATGAACCTCCAGGCTATGCCTCGATACCATCAGGCTGTATATCAGACATCCATCTGTCCCCTAAACTAGGAGGGTCACCCCCATGTCTCTAGGCAGACCTGGGAAGATGACCAAACCCTCACCAAATGCCTGAGTGCTTACCACTCTAGAATCACCATGACACAGCATCACTTCTCCACTGAGTATAAAGAGTATAACACCCCCGGAATTAATGGCATCTGGGGGACAGCTTTTCCAGCCATGCTGTCCTCCCAAGGAGCCACTCCCTATCTTGCTGTTTCACCTTGCTATCCTCCTGGCTAGATTCAACATTATTTTCTAAATGAATAAGTTTCTCTTTATTTTTAAGCTAAGTTTTAGAGTCTTGCATTCTTTTTTTTAAATTGACATTATTTTATTTGATCATTTCCAAACATTATTCATTGGATACAAAGATCATTTTCTCCCCCCACCCCCACCATCCCATAGCCAATGCCCGATTCCACTGGGTATCACATGTGTTCTTGACTCGAACCCATTTCCATGTTGTTGGTATTCCCATTAGAGTGTTCATTTAGAGTCTCTCCTCAGACATGTCCCCTCCACCCCTGTAGTCAGGCAGTTGCTTTTCCTCAGTGTTTTTACTCCCACAGTTTATCCTCTGCTTGTGGATAGTGTTTTTTCTCCTAGATCCCTGCAAACTGTTCAGGATCATTGCATTGTCCCTAGTGGAGGAGTCCATCACCTTCAATTGTACCACAGTTTATCAGTCTCTGTGTACAATGCTTTCCTGGTTCTGCTCCTCTCGCTCTGCATCACTTCCTGGAGGTTGTTCCAGTCTCCATGGAATTCCTCCACTTTATTATTCGTTTTAGCACAATAGTATTCCATCACCAACAGATACCACAATGTGCTCAGCCATTCCCCAATTGATGGGCATCCCCTCATTTTCCAATTTTTGGTCACCACAAAGAGCACAGCTATGAATGTTCTTGTACAAGTCTTTTTCCTTATTATCTCTTTGGGGTACAAACCCAGCAGTGCTATGGCTGGATCAAAGGGCAGCCAGTCTTTTAGCACCCTTTGGGCATAGTTCCAAATTGTCCTCCAGAATGGTTGGATCAATTCACAACTCCACCAGCAATGAATTATAGTGTCCCTACTTTGCCACATCCCCTCCAGCATTCATTACTTTCCTTTGCTGTCATGTTAGCCAATCTGCTAGGTGTGAGGTGATACCTCAGAGGTGTTTTGATTTGCATCTCTCTGATTATAAGAGATGTAGAGCACTTCTTCATGTGCTTGTTTATAGTTTTGATTTCTTTATCTGAGAACTGCCTGTTCATGTCCCTTGCCCATTTATCAATTGGAGAATGGCTTGATTTTTTGTACAATTGATTTAGCTCTTTATAAATTTGAGTAATTAAACCTTTGTCAGAGGTTTTTATGAAGATTTTTTCCCAATTTGTTGCTTCCCTTATGATTTTGGTTACATTGGTTTTGTTTGTACAAAACCTTTTTAATTTGATGTATTCCAGATTATTTATTTTGCATTTTGTGATTCTTTCTATGTCTTGCTTAGTTTTAAAATTTTTCCCTTCCCAAAGGTCTGGCATGTATACTATTCTGTGTTCACATAATTTACTTATTGTTTCCTTCTTTACACTCAAGTCATTCACCCATCTTGAATTTATCTTGGTGTAAGGTGTGAGGTGTTGATCTAAACCTAATCTTTCCCACACTGTCCTCCAATTTTCCCAGCAGTTTTTATGAAATAGTGGATTTTTGTCCCAAAAGTTGGGGTCTTTGGGTTTGTCATAGATTGTCTTGCTGAGGTCACTTACCCTGAGGCTATTCCACTGATCCTCCTTTCTGTCTCTTAGCCAGGACCAAATTGTTTTGATGACCGCTGCTTTGTAATATAGTTTGAGATCTGGGACTGCAAGGCCACCTTCCTTTGTATTTTTTCCATTATTTCCCTGGATACCCTTGATCCTTTGTGGAGTCTTGCATTCTTGCAAAAGGCATCCTTCCCCAACCCTGGGGGTTCACCTCTAGCACCCCACAACAATATGAAGTAGAGAGTATAGAGAAAAATGGTGCCCCAAAGGAGAACAAGTTATCTGAGTTCCACCTAGAGTCAGGCTTTGAATATTAACTAGGGGAAAATCCCCACAAGTTTTGGGGGCAGCAAACAGAAACCAATTATATACTGAGGAGCCCAATTTCTTTATATGTCTGTGAGGGATCTTCTCTTTCTCCCTCCTGCAGCCCACTGAAAAACATACCTATCACCACGAGTTTCCAGGAAAGAATGAAAAATGTTTCTCTCTTGCCAGTTCTGAGCCTCATGCAGGCAAACACCTGCTCCTTAGCACCAGTTAGTGGAGACACATACAAGAGAGTCCTCAAGGACTCCTGCTGAAAAAGCTTTCTGCCCCCAGAGCCAGAACAGATGGAGTCTGAAGGCAGGCTGAGCCTTTCTATACTTCACTTTCTTTTGTCTTTGCTGGCTTCTCTTCCACAAAAGGACTAATATGGGGAAAGGTTTCACATTATGGCCCATGCGAAATCTTCAAGAGGTTGCATGGCTGTGTCAGAGACGGAGGGAGGGGAAGGGAAAGAAGGAGAGAATCAACTTGGTTTTACATGGAATTGAGGAAGAAAATGAAATATTGTTTTAAAAAACTGGCCCAGGTTGGGCCCCACATCTGTGTTGACACACTGACAAAGAAAAGAAAACCTTGTGAGTGAGTGTGACCTTTGTAAGCAGCCCCGTAATCCAGTGGATTCCTCTAATGGTTTGATGAACTGGGACTGTGCAACTTAAAGAATATAGACCAGGAATAGCAATGGGATTAGAAAGGCTCTGCTGTGACCAAAGGGCCTTGTCACACACTCAACATGGGACACTGGGCTCCTAACCACCTGACAAAGGGGGTTGCTCTGGTCGTCACCCAGGTCCTGGGATCCGTTTCCTAAGCCCTGCCTTGGGCCCCTCTTCTGATGGCCCTGATCATCACTTCTGTGGAGTCATTGCCTCTGCTTCTCAGATCTGTAGGACCTAAGAGCTCAGGGGCTCAGACCCACCCTGAGTGTACCTGTAGAGCCTGCAGCACTTACAGTAAAGTCAGGATCTTGTTCCTCTCTAACACCTTCTTCCCAGGGCTCTTCCCTCACGGATAAACCAGCCCCAAATGAGGGGAATCACATCACCTGGAGGCGAGCCCAGCTGGGCTCAGGGGGGTGTGGGCAGAACTCAGGCCTGGGCTAGATAAAGGCAGAAGCTCTGGGGTCTGAGGCCCAGGGAAGGAAGCCAAAGGGAGCCGGTCTCTACTATCCGATGGAAAATCCTCAGACTCCTCTGAGCCCTGGTGAGTCCTTTCAGGTAGGAGCTCCTGCTCTAGTTCCATTGATCTGAACCCGGGACTTCTCTCTTGATCCGGAGCACTGGGACCTTCATCTCTGTTGTGGCTGAGGCTGCCCCCATGCTATCCTCCCTTTCCACATCCCCCTCGCTTGACGTCCTCCCCTGCCAGCTCTCCCAGGGCTTCCACCTCTGGTTCAGATAAGGACCGAGCTTCTGGAGACTGAGGCAACCCTGACTCCAGAGGAAAGGAAGTCTGGGCTCCTCCTGGGGTCCTCACTTCCCCAGTGTGATTCCACAGTGCACCCCTCATCCATTAACCCTCTACTGGGTGCGGACTCCAGCAGACGCTGAGTCAGAGGACAAAAGCAAGCAGTCCTTGTCCTCTAGGAGCTTCCCATCCACCCCAAGGCACACAGACAAGTGAGTAGGGAATGAGAGGAGAGGGAGACTCTGACAAGGGCTGAGGGAACTAGAGAGACAGCTGGAGGAGGGAGGCAGTTCTGAGCTGTTCCCGGGGCTTTTTACTGATCCTGTTGAAGACCTCTTTGGCGTGTAGTTGTTTGCATGTTGTCTCCCCATTAGATGGGGCGCTTCCACAGAGGAGGGGCTCTTTTGGTCTCTTTTTGCATGTTCAGCACTTTGCCTAGCGCTTGGCTCATAGTAGACAGACCCAATGATTGATTCTCAGGTTCAGGCAGGACTGTGAGTTTTGTCAAACATGCCATAACTTGATGAAGAGAATTTAGAAATTTCAAGGCAATAGACTTGGAGACAACGAACAGATCGATGATAGCAAGGCTTTTATTGTGAGCCTATGACATGCCATACACGATGCTGAGCACTTTACACATCTTCTTCTCGGTTTTTAGCCTCACAACAACCCTGTGAAGTAGGTTCTCATTTTACCACTGAGAAACCGAGTCAAGCAGAGAAGTGACTTGCTCAGGGTCACCCAGCTAGGAAAGGTCTGAGGCCAGATTTGAGTTCAAGTCTTCTGACTCTAGGCCGGGTGAGCTCTTCCTTTCACCACCCCTTCCCTGCCTCCTGATTAGGTAAAAATGTAGCATCTGAGGAAATAGGAGCTCAGAGAGGTCAAGGATTGGCACAGATCTTCTGCCCCCTCGAGCAGGGCTCTTTCTGGGGCACAGTGCTGGCTGCTGTGATTGATTATAGAATCTAACTTGACTCTCCATCCCCAGTGATCCCATGGCATTCTCTAGTGACTCCCTTTTGCTCAGGAATTCCTGGGTCCTCCTCTGCTCAGCATTTAAAGCCTTCTCTATCTCGGTGCAACCTCCTTTGCCACATTCATTACAATCTTTCATGAAATT
The DNA here is from genome assembly GCF_027887165.1 of Monodelphis domestica. Classification (NCBI taxonomy): domain Eukaryota; kingdom Metazoa; phylum Chordata; class Mammalia; order Didelphimorphia; family Didelphidae; genus Monodelphis; species Monodelphis domestica. Next base: position 430,640,357 of record NC_077230.1, on the reverse strand, counting down.
CAAAGTCCTATCCAGCAGGCTTTCCAGCTGGTCCTCATGCACAGCACTATGGGCCCTATCTGCATAGCTTTGCGGAGGCTTTGCTCTAATTACCTCTACTGGCCTTTAGCATTCTGCTTAACCTGCACCTCCTCCATGAAGCCTTTCCTCATCACCTCCCCACAAATGATCGGGGATTTGACATGTTTCATCCTGCTTAGATGAACACATACCATCTCCCCCCATGGAATGGAATGCAATCCTGGAGGGAAGTCTCCTTTTGCGGTTCTGGATCCCCATCTCTACCATAGCACCTGGAGCACTGAAAGTACTTTAAAAAAGCTTATTGGTTGATTGACAAGAGTAGACTCTGATTTTAGACATTTGTTGGGCCTAGCTCTCCCTCCGACACTTCCCCTCATCTTCCTTTGTCCTTGAACTCTTTTGGAAATTCTCATGGATTAGATTATAGAGTTCCAAGCCTATTCTCTCCTTAGCCCTCATTACCTTTCCACTTTCAGAATTCTTTCTTGGCTCTGTGTTCCACATCCATAGCGATCATCCTCCCCGCCTAATTCTTTTAACTTTTCCTGCTTTCCTTAGTTTAAGGCTGTGCCTATGCCCAACTTCATTCCCATTATGGTGATAATCTGTGGGGTTTTCCTTAATGGACTTCCCTGACCAGCAGGGTCCCACAAGGGAAGGGGCTCACCTTTGTGATGGGACCCGAGGAGAGGTAGGAACCGAGAACCAGGGTGGAGAATGAAAGACACGGACAAGTCAGTGATTGGATAGGGCAGGCAACCCCTATGATTTTCCTTAAGGCGGAAAATGAGGATAATGGAATACAAGGTGGTTGAGGAGATTAAGATAGAGAATGCAGGCCGAGATGGTTCCAGCCTCGGGGAAGGAGAAGGTCAAGAGGAGAGAGAGACATAGTCATTGAGGAGCCCAGTGGAGCTCCATGGAAGGGAGAAAGGCCAAGAGGAAGTTCATGGGATTGCCTCTGGATTTTATTCATGTCCTGCTTGGGCGGTACTCCCAAGGACGTAGTAACCACATCACAAAGTATAGACAATTAAGATTGGGTGGCAAGGTAGAGGGAACACCTTTGGGCGTGTACATTGCAAACCCCGCTTTCCCGGGGAATTGAGTCCGAGCATGCTAATGAGTTTGTCTTAGCCAAGGGCCACATGGCCAGTTCAAGGTTACATTCACAAGCCTCATTGGTATGACCTTATGCTTGGAGACACAGTAACCATACAGTCATCTATATTTCATAGATGTGAATATGCTTGGGATGCTACATAATCATTCTGCAAGGTTAAAAGTACTTGAAATATTTTTCAAAATATAAGAGAAAAATGAAAACAACATAGTATAATCAAAATATTCAAAGAAAATAAAGTGAGAGCATCAAATCAAAATTGCTCAAAAGGATTAAAATGATATAAAAATGTTCTTAAAAATACTTTCTGACTTATCCCCCCTTTTTTTTTTAAATAGCATACCAAAGATATTAGCATCTTTTACATTTTTCAAACAGTAGTGCAAACATTAATACAAATATCAATTTTGCCATAAATATAACATTTTGATTTGTTGAAGACATAACAAGAATGAAGCTAATGAAATGACTTTGTACCTTCTGGCTGCATATTTCTTATACGAGCCTTATTTAAATCTCTGCTATAAATGAATTAATCAATATAATAACCAAGAATATAACATAACCAATGTTTGCAAAATTCATTCCACCAAACCAATGTTTGGAGTGATAGAAGCTTGAGTTGCTTTCTCTGTAGAAGCAATTTCTACAGTTACTTGATCATACAGAGTTTGATGTAACTTACTTTTCCTAGTTGTAAATGAATAATATTCAACGTGCTTTTTCTACAAGCTTATTAGTGCCAAAATTTTTCTTATTTTCAATACATACTCCAAAAAGGAGAAACTTAGTGTATACTTTGCCCTTGCTCCATGTATGTGTGTAATAACCTATTCCATCTAGGAGGTTCAAAAACTGCGCGTCCACAGAGATTGTCCAACCTGGGCTTTACTTTCATGTACCAGAACGTCTTCCAGTACCTGAAGTGGAACTTAATATACCCCGAATCCAGCGGCCGTCTGGATTCTGGGACTGGTGTTAGAGAGCAAGAAAGAGTTTCCATAAAGATATTAATCCAAAAGATGGAGTTTTAGGAGTAGTGATCAACAATGATGTTAACATTTAACTACAGCAATGGCAGTTGGCACATAATGTCTACATAGATTTTGTCAGGAATATAACCTACACATGGATGTAGATGATCAATTTTCAATAACCTTGGTTCCTAATTAAAAATTTCTAAAGTGCATTTTGCCTGATATCTCATCCCTTTTTTAAGAGTGACATCAGGACCATCTGTGCATTAAACATTCCTGTTCAACATCTCTTGCATTGAACATAATTCTTGTATTCATGAATGAAAAATTTCTATCTCCTGTCCTTTGGAGAGTCATACCAATGTCTATACCCTTATTGATAGACCAATTTTTTACAATACAAGGAGTTCTACAATGCATACAAAATAAATTTCCTTTTGACATATATAACAGATATCCAAAATGAAAGATATACATTAGTGTTTGAACAATTATAGCTGTTTCGATGTTGATCCCATGATAAAGTCTTTGGAGTGTGGGATCCCTCTGACGTCATAAATATATATGAGTGGGGTTTAGTCCATACAAGTTGACATGCTTGATATTGGTTTAGTTATAAAAGACCAATGGATGTCAGCATGATAATTGTCCTTCAGTAGAATAGTAAATGTCATTAAAAGTAGTGTAATGTCAGTGTTTGGTTTTTATAGTCACCAATAATGGTTTCTTGCCGCTTGCTTGGTATGCAATCAGCTGGCATCATAGATGGTACTCGTCTGCTTCTCTTCCTGGTCCCGTGCCTCATGGCATGACGTGCTTGGTGGGTGACCAGGTGTTTTCATTCTCTGTAAACATACAAACAAAACCTCGACCCAAAATTATCATTCTGTTGGGTCCCTGACAGTCTTAATCTCCTGGCAATATTCAGCCCAATCCATGTACAACATACAATGCAACGTTTGTCATTACATGAGAATTGTGATTTAATAATATTAGCTTATATTCCTTCTGGGGTGTAGGAGAGATAGATGGTTAGTAATACCATTTCCACCCCGTTTTTCTTTTTAAAAGCTTTAATGCTTTTCCAATAACATCTTGAATAAGATTGATTCTATTCTAATGAAGACCTAATTCGTTCTTACAAATTTAAAATGAACCCTATAAGATAAATATTATACATACATTTTGGATGATAGCAACAATTTGTTACAATTGGACAGTATTCACTGTACTGTTTCAATATTTCAATAGTATGATTTTCATTTGATCAAATTTGGGTAACATGGAACAATTCCACTAAAATAATTGCAGGTTACATATTGTACAAATACCCTTTGAAGTTTTCAGGTACATGATGAACTTAGATCTTACAACAAACACCCATATACTGGCAGAATAGAATGCTAGTGAGTAACAATGTTATTTTTCTCTAGGTATTGTCTTTCATACAAGTACATTTGTGTGGATATTGCATTAGACCTGCCTATAGGGCAGTGATGGTTTTTCCCGCTCATTGGCTGCTTTTCCTGCTGTCTGGTATCGGTGCCATGTTGTGGATGGTGCCAGGCACGTCTGCATTGACTTTCTGGGCAGACTGTCTTTCAGCTGGATCATTTCAGTTTTCTTCCATGGACTTCTGGTATCTGAGAAAATAAACAGAAATCTCGACCCCAAAAGAAAGCCTTTATTGGGTCTTGTTAAGTTAGAAAGTGACTGAAAATATCTCCTTGTGTTTGGAGTTTGGGACTTATCAATTCCTTTGAGCCCTTTTGAAATTGCTTGCATTTAGGCCATAGATTATCCCAGTCAGCCCATGTATTGCTGTTACAAGCACTGTTACTCCACAATTGTTTTGGGATAGTTAGATATGCCCAATTATTTAAAAGATCTGTAACAACTTTGCATACTTTATCATTTTGCGCTTGATCCTATACATCAGGAGAGTGATTATCTCCCATCACATTAGCTTTTAGATTTTTATACCATAGGGGCATGTAGTAATGCTTCCCTTAGTCCACAATGTTTAGTTTGGACACCTGTCTGAAGTGCATGAGTGACATGATAACATTCACAGGATTTTGCACTGGTAGCTAATTTCACTTGTGTGCATAAAATATTGAGGAATATTGGACTTGGCACTCTGATGTGTCAGAGAGTGCAAGTGATCTGTGTCTGCCCAAAAGCAGTGTCCTCAAGGCCATTTGCCTTTGATAATGATTTCACCTTGGCTTTGCAATGCTGAGAATGTGTTTCATATTTAGAATTGATGCTATATTATTTTGATATTGAGTAATTCTTATTAATTTGCTTTTTGGATAAAGTGGCAGTGATGTGCTTTACATACAATTTTTTAACTTTGTACAGGTTTTTAAATAATGGCTGCTAATTTTTATCCTTGTTGACCTTATGTCCTGTTTAAAAATTTTTAATGATTTCTACATATTTAAAATTGGAATATATTTGAAAGTTTTCTAAAGCATATGCCAATTGATGTTGGTCAATTAAAAATTTGCACTGATTATTAATTTTGCTTTTGATAATATTCAATACTTGCCATAAAAACTTATAACCTGAGGTGTAGGTGCATTGCCTTCTATATGGCAGGATCAATTTATGAAACTGCTGAATTAAGTTTTCTTTCCAGATCCAAATAGTTTTGGTAGTGAGTCACATGGTTGCAAGAGTCCATGAGGATTTTACCTCTGAAAACCTTGATAAATTTGTGTTTATACCTTGGTTTTTGGCGTACAGTTATACAATAATTCTTTTAAAAATATTATTACAGATAAAATATCTCCTGTAGCATATGACAAAAGTCTTTCTCTGACTTTTTAACTTTAAAACTTTGCCTTATAAGAAATACAATTGGACCTTCTTATGTAATTTTGCCATGTCCAATCCAAATTAAGACAATTTAATTTTTAAATTTTGCTTCATAATAATACCATCTCTTAGCAAAGATCTGTTTGAAAGACATAACAGGTTTATACCTTTACATTTAAATCATAGTCCTCCTGCATTCTCTGGTGCTGCTTCAAAAGGCCTGTTCCTTTTAGAAATGCTAAACTGGTGGAGAGGTTTGCTGATAAGAAAGTCTTTTTGCTTGTTTGTCCTCATGAGAGCAAAATGTCTGTCTGCTTCCTAGTTAGGGCAAACACGTGCTCTGCTTTTTTTAAACTGGTCTTCCTTTAGGTGCTCAAGGAATAGTTTTCATGCTTTGATATGATCTTATGGTCCTTATGGGAGGGATCGTCTCCTCACAGCACTTTAACCTTACGCTAGTAGCCCAAAGTGATGAAAGGTTTGCTCTAAGTTTAAGCGTTGCTCATTAAGCTTTCACCATTCACCTGTGCCAGGTAACTTCTGGTAGATGAGTGTTATGGCACAGAGTTACGATTTTTGGCTTTTTTCTTGCCTCACTTTTGCAATAAGCAATGTTTAAGTCAAGAAATGTCTTGCCATGAACTTATATTTAATTGATAAGAATGGTTTGGTTCTAGGACTTGTCTGTTTTGGTCTTATCTAGCCCTGTATGCTTTAGCCAGAAGCTCGATACTCTGCTTTGGATTTCTATAGGAGTCAGGATTTCAATGGCCAGAGGCTGAATTAAACTTCCGTCTGTACTATTGGAATCATTTCTAAGTTTTGTAGAAGAAACATTTCTACCTGCTTATTTCTGTACATTTAAATGATCATAATACTACATTAAGCATGGGTGGAGGCAGAGGTTGACATGGAATATTTCTGTCTGTTTCTGCAGCAACAGACAGGGGAGAGATAGCAAGGATAGATCAGTCGGCTGAAGGAAGTGAGTTAAGTATATTGTTAGTATCTTTAGTGAAAGGAAGAGCAAAAGACTGAGAGATAAGTCAATCCTCCTTGTTTAATGTAGCACTTTAATCAGAATCCATGTGCTCTTAGCAGCAGGTAATATTTGTCTTAATTTCCAATCGTCTGGTGTAGAATTTGTTGCTAAAGAGTTTTGATCAGCTCTGCAATGCTTCGAGCTTCCCATATTTTTGCATGCTGCAGCACAATCTAGAAATCCTGCTTCTCCTTTGCAGGGGGCTATCTGTAGCCTCCTTATTGCTGTTTTGGCTTGCAGAGTTCTGCGGGGGAGGGGCGGGCTGCACAAGATAAGAAGCCTTAAAGGATGAATGTGGCTGAAGAAGACTGAAAGCTTCCGAGGAAGAGACGTCCTCTTGCATTTGGAAAGATCCTTCTACCTTATGATCGGGATGCTGAAATGGCTTTGCGTGGAACGCCCTTTGCCTCATTTCCCACGTTTTATAAGGTAGAGGAGGGAGCAGTGAGCCAAACGCATTGAACGTCATGGCTTCTGCGCTTTTTAGAATGGAATCCTCCATAGTGAAAGGATTAGGAGAAAGTGTTGGACTTGCCCATGGCGCTCTCTCGGCCATCTGCCCTAAGAGATAGGTTTGAGCAGAGGCTTCTTCCTCCACAGGTGGAGGGACCTTCGGCATTCTGAGAATTCGGGTTAGACTGAGGCTTGGCTTTCCAGCCCCTGTGATGCCTGAAGTCTGCACAGGTTGTGCCGTCAAGGCCATCCTTGTAGTGTCCCAAGTATTCCAACTGACTTGTGATATTTTGTCTTTCTTTCTGATACTGCCTCGTTTTTTCTTTCTTTCTTTTTTTTTTTTTACCAATCAGATCTCATAGCTGCACTTTGGGAACTCCCCTTGCTGGGAATTCATGCTTCCCTTCAGTGCCCACTTAAGCAATGCTTCAGAGATCTCAATACCTTTCTGTTCAATTAGAGACATTAACCGTCTAAGGTGACTAGTATATGATGAGGCTTATGGACCCGGTTCTGAATAATTTCTTAAAATGAGAAATTGAAATAAAAGACGTTTCTTACCGTCAGAGGCCACCTGCAAGGTCACGCCTTTGTGATTCCGTACCTCAGTGATCGCTCCTCAAGTTGCAGGTGCTCGAATGCCTGGGACAAAGGAATTTCGCTCCCAAATCCGGGGTGCCAAGTGTGGGGTGTCACTTAATGGACTTCCCTGACCAGCAGGGTCCCACAAGGGAAGGGGCTCACCTTTGTGATGGGACCCGAGGAGAGGTAGGAACCGAGAACCAGGGTGGAAATGAAAGACACGGACAAATCAGTGATTGGATAGGGCAGGCAACCCCTATGATTTTCCTTAAGGCGGAAAATGAGGATAATGGAATACGAGGTGGTTGAGGAGATTAAGATAGAGAATGCAGGCCGAGATGGTTCCAGCCTCGGGGAAGGAGAAGGTCAAGAAGAGAGAGACATAGTCATAGAGGAGCCCAGTGGAGCTCCATGGAAGGGAGAAAGGCCAAGAGGAAGTTCATGGGATTGCCTCTGAATTTATTCATGTCCTGCTTGGGCGGTACTCCCAAGGACGTAGTAACCACATCACAAAGTATAGACAATTAAGATTGGGTGGCAAGGCAGAGGGAACACCTTTGGGCGTGTAGGACGCAACCGCACTTTCCCGGGCAAGTCTCCGAACATGTTAATGGACTTGTGTTGGGCAATAGGTCTCGTGATCAGGTCAAGGTTACCTTCACAAAGCTTATCGGTAAAGCCTCATGCTTGGAGACACAGTAGTAATACAGTCATCTATATTTCATAGATGTGAATATGCTTGGGATGCTACATATACTATTCTGTGTTCGCCTAATTTTCTTATAGTTTCCTTCTTTATGTTCAGGTCATTCACCCATTCTGAGGTTATCTTGGTGTAGGGTGTGAGATGTTGATCAAACCTAGTCTCTCCCATACTGTCTTCCAGTTTTCCCAGCAGTTTTTATCAAATAGTGGATTTTTGTCCCCATAGCTGGGGTCTTTGGGTTTGTCATAGACTGTCTTGCTGAGGTCATTTACGCCAAATCTATTCCACTGATCCTCCTTTCTGTCTCTTAGCCAGTACCAAATTGTTTTGATGACTGCTGCTTTGTAATATAGTTTGAGGTCTGGGACTGCAAGTCCTCCTTCCTTTGCATTTTTTTTTTCATGATTTCCCTGGATATCCTTGATCCTTTGTTCTTCCAAATGAACTTAGTTATGTTTTTTTCTAGTTCAGTAAAAAAGTTTTTTGGTAGTTCAATGGGTATGGCACTAAATAAGTAGATTAATTTGTGTAGGATTGTCATTTTTACTATGTTAGCTCGTCCCACCCACGAGCAATCAATGTTTTTCCAATTGTTTAGATCTAGTTTTAATTGTGTAGAGAGTGTTTTGTAGTTGTGTTCATATAGTTCCTGGGTTTGTCTCGGCAGATAGATTCCTCAGTATTTTATATTGTCTAGGGTGACTTTAAATGGAATTTCTCTTTCTAGTTCTTGCTGTCGGGATGTGTTGGAGATACATAGTAGACTCTTTTTTAAAGTTAAATTCTTATGAGTTGTTCCACGCTTGATAAGTTATTTCTTCTCCCAACAGTTGCCTGTAGAGTCCTTTAGGTGGCCCCTTTGTACCATTTTGTTGTGGAGCCAGTTTGATGTGATTAAGCCAATGTATAGTACTTAAATCCCAGCCTCATTGTGGTTCCATTCACTTTGGCTGAGTAATATACAAAGAGGAGGCTTGGACCCAGAATCATAAGCAGGGAAGAGTCTGTGTAATTGTGCTCACACAGTGACATCACTTGGAATACAAATTGGACTTTTGTTGTATTCTCACACTAATTTTATTTAAGCAATTAATGGAGAGATTTTGGAGTCTTCCACATTGTGTGGAGTTAGATGCCTCCCCATCCAAATGCTGTACTCACAACTTGAATAAAATATTGAAACCTCTAACAAAAAGATAAACATCAAGATTTAGGATTGTAGGATAAGAATTAACTGTTTGGTAAAAATTGTTGTCAAAACTAGAAAGCCATCTTGCAGAAACTAAGTACAGACTAATATCTTATACTGTTTACCAAATTAAGGTCAAAATGAATATGTGACCTAGACATAAAGGGAGATATCATAAGCAGAATTTAAAAAATGGAACCTAGTTTATCTACAAGATTTATGAATAGAATTTATGAATAAATAAAAGTTCTAGAACTTTGTAAGGCATAAAATGAATAATTTAATTACGTTACATTAAAAAGGTTTTGTACAAATAAAACCAATGTAGTCAAGGTTAGAAGGCAAACAAAAAAACTGGGCGGAAAGATTATTTGACAGTAAATATTTCATATCTCAAACATAGAGAGAAGTCTGTAAAGTCTTTAATAATGTTAATTATCCCCCAATTGATAAATAATCAAAGGATATAACAGGATGTTTTTGGAAGAATAAACCAAAGATATATATATATATATATGCAGTTATATGAAAAATGCTTTAAATTATTGATTAGGGAAACAAATTAAAGTAACTTTAAAATTTCATTTTATACTTATTAGATTGGCTAAAGTGATAGATGAGGAAAACGACAAATGTTGGAAAGGATATGGAAAAATGGAGCCACTAATACATTGCTGGTGGAATTGTGAATGGATCCAACAATTCGGATAGCAATCTGGAATTAATAAAGACTTATAATATTGGGTATACCCTTTGACCCAGAAAGACCACTATTAGGTCCATTTCCCAAGGTGATTAGGGGAAAAGGGAAAAGAAGACCTTTATGTTCTAAAATATAGCACTTTTCTTTCTGGTGGCAAAGAACTGAAAATTGAGAGGGTGCCCATCAATTAAGGAATGACTGAATAAGTTGTGGTAAATGATTGTGATGGAATCCTGCTTTGCCATAAGAAATGATGAGCAGATTGATTATTTTAATTTACCTTTATGGCCCCCAAATTATATGTAAAAAGTTTCCAACATTTTTCAAAGAGTATTGTGAAAATGGATGAACTCCACCCTACTTATTCTTTAGATTTTTAGCCACCAGGAAGGCATACTTAATGATTAAGTGTCGGGGAGGAAGGTCTATGACCCATGTGTTCTAGCAAGTGACCAATCAGAAACAACTGACTGCCTCTTGGTTTAAGCTGGCATTGGTGGACCATAGGCACAGGAAGGGACACAAAGAACTGCCTTTAAATTTGGTGATCACTTCCTACAAGGAGGTATTCACCTTTTAACTTGGCCTTGGAGGAGCTAGGATTGGAGATCTCAGACTGCTTGCCTTTGGACTGACATGTGGTGAGTGAAAAGGCTGACTCCCTTTCCTTGGCTTTCTGGAGACACCAGCCTCTGGAGAGGCCCCTCATCTGTGGCTGAAAGCCTATTTAAACTAATCCTCTGCCCCCCTTGCTAGGGCCTCTGAATCTCTGCCTGGTTCAGACCAGACCAGAGCTCACTGGCTCTCTCTGTCTCTTATCTCTCTCTCTGTCTCTTTGTCTCTCTCTGTTTCTTTGTCTCTCTGTCTCTGTCTCTCCCTCTCTCTCTCATCTTTCTCTGTGTCTCTCTCTCTGTCTCTTTGTCTCTCTGTCTGTCTCTCCCTGTCTCTGTCTCTCCCGCTTCTCTCTGTCTGTCTCTCTCTGTGTCTCTGTCTCTCTCTAATTCTCCTTACTTTCTTTCTCTCTACTTGTAAATAAACTACCATAAAAGCCATTCTGACTTGAGTAATTCATTGTAACTTAGTAATTAAATTCCTGGTGACCAAACTCTCAAATATTCAGTCCAACCATAACTTTTACTGTTACAGTATTTAGAATCAAAACTGTGTAAAAGGGAATCCTTTATTCTCTTTGCCTACTTGGAGCTAACACTTTGGTTAACAATAACCTATATACTCCTACATAGTACCTTACAAGTATGTAGAGGGAATTTCATCCCTCCCCCTCTTAGATTGCCAACTCAATTTATCACAATTTTCAGATGCCAGCTGTGTCCATGAATGTAAAAAAAAAAAAGGGTGTGAGTGGAGCGTTGTGGAGCCTTTAGTTCTGGAGCAGGCAGATGAGAGGGACAGAGAATCCTGTAGGATGAGCTACACATGGTCAGTCTTAGAGTAAGGAAGAGACTTTAAATCTATGCTCATCTACCTTTTCTATTTCAAGTGATTATTAATAAACTTTATGGAAAAGAAGAACTTGGAGATATTAATTTAAATCTACCAAAATGGCAACCACATTCGGATAAAAACAAAAAGAATTCTTAATTTCCTTCTGGGGGTTTTGAGTAATGAATAGGGTGACTTTAGAAGAACTGCTCCTGTTTGCTCCACCTGCTTTCATATGCTGGACACACCTTGGCTGAGACAGATAAGCAGCTGCTTCCCTAGTGAGCCTGCTCCACCGCCCACATTCTTTTAGCTTAGATAAGAGTGGGGTGGTGGAGGAAGCCTTTTGCACAGATGGGACCTAGGCTAAGCCACACCAAAAATCCAAGGGGATCTGGGACTCAGCAGGAACTCCTAAGCCTGCACCTTCCCCAGCACCAAATCCTTGGGGAATCTGACAGGGTCCTAGCTCCCCCCTCGCTCAGGACAGCACAACACAGGGAGCAGTCTGCTCACACATAGCACTTGTAATGGGTCTTCAGAGGTGATTTTCAGATATCTAGGAGCACCACTACCTTTGACTGTTCATTCGTCCACCTTTGACTTGTGTGTAAGAAGAGGCAAGGGTCCATTGAGTAGTAGTAAGTACATGGGAGACAAGGTGAAGTGCAAAAGCACTATTGCATTCCCCACCTCCACATTTATCTGTGCTAGAGTACAGCTTAAAAATGAAATGGATGGGACATTTAAATACATGCCTTTTACAGCTGTTACAACCCATCCTGGAGGAGGGAGGATTTCCCATTGGGTTTGGTCACCCCTGGACAGGTCTATATTTGCAATTCCTCAGCTTACTCTACCCTTCCACAAGGATGGCATGGTACTTCTGGTTTAGCCTATGTTATTCCACCTCTGTCCATGCATGATCACTATAATGGCTGGATAGACAAATCAACAGCCACAAATCTAGGTTCTTGGTGGCATTCTAGACCCAAGAGGTCAAGACCAAACTCTGAAGCCTCTTCATCAGCAGGACAGAGGTTTTTCTGGGCTCTCTTGCCAAATTTTGGAATGACGGCAGTAATAGACTCTGTTAGAAATATCTCAGCTCTGGTTGAAAGATTGGCTCAAGACACATCTCGAGCCATCTCCCAAACTACCAAAGCCATATTTTATCTACGGGAGGAGACTGACTCCTTAGTAAAAACAGTTTTACAAAATCGACTGGCCCTCAACATGCTCACAGCTGCATGGGGAGGTGCTTGTGCATTTATTAATCAGTCTTGTTCTTATATAAATAGGTCTGGAGAACTTGTGCCAAATATCCATGAGCTTCAAAAGCTTTTAAATGACACATAGCAAGTAGCCATAGAGACTCATGTGAATCCTAATGATAGATGGTGGAACATCTCATGGTTGCAAGGAATGGGTTTGTTTGCAATTATCCTAAAATGGGCTCTTATAATTTTGAGGATTTTGGTACTTTTTAGAATCTGTATTAGTTGTTGTACTACTGTTTTTAAAAGGCTTTTACCTGGTGAAAAAATCATGTACACTCACACTGTGGATCATGGACAAGTTAAGAGAAATAGATTTCATTTTTGATTGAGAAACCTTTGTGTTGTGCCTCTGCTTAGCTAACACATTGTCACATGGAATGTGAACTATGAAATTATGATTTTTTATTCATTTTTTATTAATATTTATAATAGGACATTTGATTTTTTCTTTTTTCACTTTCTTTTGTAGTACTTGAAATACATGGAATTAGTATTAATGTTTTTGACTTAAATGATAAGTTTATAGTATCTATTAGCCCTAATAACTATGCATGCCCAGAAGCTTTAGACAATGGAAACCTGCCATGAATTGATAAACATTATGAGATTTTGCTTAAAGATTGTGTCTGATTCTAGGAGAAGGGAACAAAAGAGCCATTATAAGTGCCAATTAGCACAAGGTCAAGGAGACCAACCAATCCCAATGGGATTGATGAAAATCTTCACAGTGCCTAGGAGCATAAGGTCAAAGAGGACCAAACCAATCCAGGTAGGATTGTTGAACTTCTATGCCAATATGAAAGGACTTGAACCTAGTGTGAGACTCGAGGTTGCGGCGCTTCACATATGTTAAGATACAGGACTCCTTGTGAAATACTCTTAGTCAAGTACCGAAGTTTGACTATCATCCTGACTCCCCCTATCCCTGAGAGTGAAGGTAAATCAGACCAGGGAATATCTCCCATTTGCTGCCGAAACCTAGTCCCTCCTCTCTTATACTTTGGCAATTTTCTGTAGTCCTGGCTGCCGATGGGTAAAGTGCTATATCGCTGCCATTGTCCTACAGGCTTGTGGGAAATAAATCACTTTAATTGTGTCTTGCTAGTGATTCAAGGACCTGTTACAGGTTTTATTTTTTACTCAGAATTTTATACACTTAAGATTTTTATTCTATTTTTAAATTTTTATCCAGAATTTAATTTTTGCTCTTTTATTTGGGGGGGGGTTGTTTTTCTTTTGATGATTTTTTCATATACCTCATAACTCAGCCATGTATCCTGGGGTGATCCTGGTGTTGGTCAACACCTTGTTGGGGGGGGGGGGTTGTGTAATTATCCTAAAATACAATATTTAAAATCTTCTGGAGAAATTTCAGGAAAAGAAATTTGCCAACACCCTGAATCAAGAAAGTAGATCCTTTTGAAGAAGGTGCTGTAAAGATGTCTGAAGAAGTCACACACTGCATCAAAAGATCCAGAATGAACTCTGGGATATAATGAACTGAACTGAAGGGGATTGGACATACTTATTCTCAATGTAAACTCTTATGCCAAAAGGGACTGCCCCCTAATTGGCATTTTGTCAATTCCTTTATCAATCATTTCTTCTATTTCCCTCTTTGCTGGGGGCCATCAGTCCATGACGCCTTGACAAAGTCACACGTGGTATCTGGGGAGATCAGAGTGGTCCTTGGTGAGATATGACTGCCCACTCTGTCCCCCTTGCATGACTTCTTTCATCAATGCCCCTTACCTATGAATTGACATGATTATTATTTCCCCTAGTCTCAAAAGAAATAATGCAAGAGCAAAACACCTGTACCCCAATTCCCCAAAACATCACCAAAAGACCAGACCCTCAAACCCAATCCCAAAAGACTATCATGGCTTAACTTTTACTTAGGTACATAATTCCCTGCAAAACCACAGCTACAGGCCAAGCCAAAAACTTTCCCACATACAGAAGCCTATTCTCATGAAGTCAGTACACAAATCAATCATAGAGGCTCAAGCAATAAGTACAAGTACATCAAGCTTCAGTATGCCTCAGTGACTCGATCACACAAATCAGTAAGTCCCTAGAAGCCACCAGTCTAAATTTGAATTGTGTTCCCAGACCCCTCAGCCTCAATATGATTGTTGAATCATCTTCCAAGAACTGCTGATTAATTATTCCATTTTATTAAAAGCAATACATATAGGGCAACTGGGTGGCTCAGTGGATTGAGAGCCAGGCCTAGAGACGGGAGGTCCTAGGTTCAAATCTGGCCTCAGACACTTCCCAGCTGTGTGACCCTGGACAAGCCACTTGACCCCCCTTGCCTAGCCCTTACCACTCTTCTGCCTTGGGGCTAATACACAGTATTGACTCCAAGATGGAAGGTAAGGGTTAAAAAAAAAAAGCAATACGTAATTTTCCTTGATTGTGTGTTAGCTCAAAACTTCTCACAGGGTAATGAGACAATTAAGCCACCTGTGACAAAATCATTTATCTTGTGTGCAACCTTTATTCTGTCTGTAATCACAATACAAGAATATAGAATGTTAATCAAGTGATTTGTTAAAAGTTGCTGTATGACTTTTCCAATTATCTCTTTGATTTTGTGTATCTGCGTGCCAAGAGAATGGGTATAAAAATAAAGATCAGACATCGGAAAAGTGGAGCAGCTGAGATGCAAAGGAATCCCATCGCCATTATGATTAAGCTGTCTTCCATTTGTTATTAATTTTGTTTTATTTATTTTGACTGATCCTTCGCCACCTGCCAGGAGCCCTGGAGTTGAGAGTGAGGCTGGACCCTGCTCATGACACCTCTTATCTCTAACTTTTGTAGCCTCCTCTTAGAAAGTGCAATATTGTATGCACTTTTAGCTAGAAGATCTTTAGAGGTATAAGATAGTTATGTTTAAATGATCCATTGGGGAGACTAGTCTCCCAAAGGATCACAGGGAGAGATTTTGTTGAGGGAATTTCATCCCCTCCCCCTCCTAGATTGCCGACCTGGTTGATCACATTTTCACAAGCCAGGGCTGTATCCATGACCGTAAATAAAATGATATGGGTGGAGCCCAGAAGGGTCTTCTTTCACTCTCTACTTCCCAGAGCAGGGAGGTGAAGGAAGGATGGAGGATCTTGCAGGATGAGCTACACATGGTCAGACTTAGAGTGAGGAAGAGACTTTAAATCTATGCTCATCTACCTTTTCTATTTCAAGTGATTATTAATGAACTTCATGAAAAATAAGAAACTTGAAGATATTAATTTAAATATAATACTAGATTGTGAAGACAGGATTAACTCTCCTTTGTCTATTTTTTTGATTGAATCAACAAAAGTTTGAACTAAATGGAGGAGCTCGCAAACTGCTTAGAGAATTTATACCCTCAGAAATTCAATCAGCCAGGAATCTGTGAACCTTTTTGATGAGTATTCACCCCTCCAGAAGGTGAGAACTGGTTCTAACAAACACTGCCCCTTGGGCAGTACTAGACAATTTGGTAGCTGAGACAAGAGGCCACTAGAAAAGGCCCTGAATTTCTGGGACTGAAAAGGAAGTTGACTCAAAGAAGGAAGTCAGCTTCAAAAAGGTGATTTCAAGAAGAAAGTCGGCCTCAGGAGCAACCTTCAGCTCAAGTCATTGTCTTGACCTGCCTTTTGGAGGGAACTTGGGTGAGTGGATAGCTGGCTTTCCCTTCCTGTCTTCTGGAGAGAGTTTAATTCCTGTTGAAGGTCAATAAGTCCTGGCTGAGTCAAGCACCAGAGCAATATTTAGTTAGATAGGTTAATGTCTTTTCTACCCTTTTGTATTTCTCTACTTTCACTCTTTCCACTTCTTTTTTAAATGAAAGCTATTAAAGGCCACTTAGACTTTGAGCAATAGTACTTTGAATAGGTGACCACCAATATTATTTATAATTTTCATATATTCTAGTCAAACCAATAATTTTTAATCCTTATAAGTGTTTCCTCCTCTCTTCCCAACCCATTATTCATCTTGAGATGGTAAGCAATCTCATGTAGATAGTACATATGTGATCATGTAAAACATTTTTCCAAACTATTCTTTTCTGTGGAAGGAAACTCAAATAGAAAAAAAAAAGAGAAAGAGAAAAATGCTTGCTTTGGTCTGGATTCAGACTCGGTTTTCTCTGGAATTAGATGGCATTTTTTATCATGAGTCCTTTGAGATAGTTTTGGATCACTGTTTTGTTGAGAATATTGTTGAGAATTATTCACATTTGTTCATTGTAAAAATATTCCTGCCATTGTACATTATTCTCTTGGTTCTGCTTATTTTACTATGCTTCAGTTCATGTGTGTCTTTCCAGGTTTTTCTGAGTTCCTCCGGTCAGTCATTTCTTACAGTAAAATGGTATTCCATAACAATCACATATTCTAACTTTCTCAGCTGTTCCCTGATTGATGGCTATGCCCCCACTTTCCAAATCTTTCCCCCCCAATAAGAGTTGCTTTAAATATTTTTGTACACATAGACACTTCCCCTTTTTGGTTTTTTATTTCTTTAGGATTTAAACCTAGTAATGTATTGCTGAGTCAAAGGCTATGTACTGTTTGCTAGGCTTTTGAGCATAGCTCCAAATTACTTTCTAGAATGATTTAATCAGTTCACAACTCCCCCAACAATGCATTCATTTCCCAACTTTTCCCATATCCCCTCCAAGTTTTGTTATTTTCCTTTTCTGTCATAATAGCCAATCAGACAGGTGTGTTATGGTATCTCAGAGTTGTTTTAATTTGCATTTCTCTTAATAGTGTGAGGGGAAGAATAGTGTCGCCAGGAATTTAATTAATTCCAAAGAGATTTATTTACAAGGTATAGAGTGAATTTGGAAAATCAGAGAGAGGATAGGGTAAGATATCTAGCCTAAGCACTAAACCCCTGGCTCAAAACAGGCAGAGTTTAGCCTTTAATCAGAGAGGCTTTGGCTCTTGTAGCTGAGGACCTGGGGATGCAGGGAGCCTCTCTGAAGAAGATAGGTCTCTCCTGAGGCCAAACTCTTCAGAAAATCCAGGAAAGTTCACCACATCAGTCCGAAGGGAGAGATTTAAGAACAGTCTCAGCAAGTCTCAGGTCTCAGGTCCAGTCAGCAGATTCTTCACCAGCCTCCAACTTGAACTTAGTACTCCAGAAGTCAAAATACCCCCCACAGGAAGTTGTAACTCCCTTTTAAAGACACTTTTTTGGACATCACTTCCTGTGCCTTCCTCTACTTTTTATGTGGACAAATCATAGTCTAAAGCTTTGCTTAAGGCTGTCCAGGGGGCAATCAGTTGATTCTGATTCATCACCCACTATTGTACACATGGGTCACAGACCTCCTCCACTCAAGTGTGAATGGGGTGTTTACACCTTTGGTGATTAAATCTAAAAATGGGCAGAGGAGTTAATCTTCACAATCAGGAGAGGGTTAGATTTAATCTTTATAATAGTGACTGAAGTGTATTTTTGCATGAGTATAGAGAGCTTTAATTACTTCAAGAACTGGAGCTCTCTTTACTTAACTGAATGTCTTTTGATTTCTTTCCTGTTTCCCTTTTTATAATTCTCTTGAGTTTAGTACTTGAGAGTCAAATGTCCCATTCAACTCTAGTTTTTTTTTCATCAGGAATGTTCAAAAGTCCTCCATTTCATTGACTATCTCCCCCCCCCCCCCCAAAGGACTATGCGCAATTTCTCAGTTTTCCTGGGTAAATGATTCTTGGTTGAAGTCCTACCTACTTTGCACTCTGGATGATCATATTTTCCTGTCAGGTATTTCACATTTCTGCTACTTTTTCATTCCTTCGACTTTATTTGATTATTTCTTGATGTCTGATGGAGTCAGTAGCTTCCACTCGCCCTAATCTAAAGTTTCTTCTTGAGATGATTTTCCTGAGTGAGCTTTTGTACCTTGTTTTTTATCTGGCCAATTAGACTTTGTAGAGTTCTTTTCCTCAGTGAATTTGTGTACCTCTTTTTCTAAAGGGTCAATTCTGCCTTTCAAGAAGTTTTTCTTTTCAGGGCATTTTTTTTTCATCATCTTTGGATTTTTGTGCCTCTTATCCATTAGCCTATTCTATTTTTTAAGGTATTCATTTTTTTAACCCTAAGTCTAAATGTGTGCTTTGTGATTTTCCCATATCACTCATGTCTTTCCCTAATTTTTTCCAATTTTCTTTTTTGACTTTTGAAATCCTATTTGAGCTCCTCCACTAATTCTTTGGGGCTTGAGAGCTTAGAGGCTTTGGATGCAGCAGGACTGACATTGTCTTCTTCTGACTTTGCGTCTACCTTCCTATGTTGAGTTTCTTTTTGTTGTTGTTTCTTCATTTTCCAACATTTTTCTTTTCTTCTAATTTACAAGCCGTTAAAGTTGGGCTCTGCACCTGCCAGGAAGGGGGCTCCATTCCAAGCTTCAGATTCTTTGTGCAGCTCCTTTTGGCGTGGGCACTCGGGATCTATGTGCCTTCAGTTCTTCCGAGGTGGTGTGATGTGAGGAGAGCTGGGCTTGCTACTCTCCAGGCCTGCGCTCCCTCCAGTTTGTAAGTAAGCCCACTCACTCGTACCCCTTGAACAGTGCCCTGGTGTTCCTCCTCAGCCTAGGCCTGTGCCCCAGCACTGAAGGAAAGGCCAAAGGTCAAGGAATGCCGTGGGGCTGGCTTTCTGAGCACTGGACAAGGAGTCTTGTCTGGGCCTTTTCAGCTTGGCCTGATGCCTTCGAGCCCCCCTGTGCTCTTCCAGAGCCCCCTTCTTTCCTGGCTTCAGCAAGAAGCTCAGACCCTCCTGGTGGCTAGTCCTTCTTCTTACCCCTCCTCCCCTTGGCCCCAGGGCATGTGGCCAGTGTGGGGGAGGTCCTAGATCTGAACTGCCTTCTCCAGCCTGGTTTACAATCCAAAGTAGTGAGCCAGCGCCTGAGGCCAGCCATGTGGGGCGCAGCTGATTCTGGGAGGAATCTCCACAGGGTAGGAGGGGGCCATCCTCCAGTCCTCAGTCCTCAGGCAAGAAACATTCACTTGGGCTATGACAGACTCACTGGGCCCTGCAGCCAATCCCCGACCTTCCCCTCCCCCAGCCCCCAGCCCGGCCTCCTATTGTGCTGAGCTGCCAGAGGCCTCCCTTCCCCCTCCAGCGAACCAGAGGAATGACACGTGGAGAAAGGCGCCAAGGGGTTTATTACCTACAGGGCATCCCCCCTCGGGTGGGCCTTCTTGTGGATGACCAGCTGCGACTTCCAGTCGGAGCTGCCCCTGCACTCGGCGCACGGGTGCTGCTTGTCGCCCCCCGCGTGGGCCTTCTTGTGGATGACTAGCTGGGACTTCCAGTTGAAGCCCCTCCCGCACTCGGGGCACTGGTAGCTCTTGTCGCCGCCCGAGTGGCTGTGCCGGTGGTTGCGCAGCAGGGCCAGCTCCCGGACGGCCTGGCCGCACTGGCCCCCACCGCCGGCCCCGGCCCGGGGCTCCCTCCTCTCCTCCCGCGGGCCCGCGTGCGACCTCTGGTGGATGACAAACACGGACTTCCAGTCGAAGCCCTTCCCGCACTCGTCACACAGGTAGGGCTTCTCCCGAGCGCCCGGGCCGGGGCCTGGAAAGAAGCCTTTGTCCCTGTCCGTCCACGGGGACACCTGCTCCGGGGGGCCCTGCAGGGCCACCCCGCCTCCACAGGCCCCTGCCGCTGCCGACGGGGCTTTGCCTTTCCTTCCGGGGCTTCCTGGGTCAGCCACAGGCCAAAGGCCTCTCCCTGAACTGGCTCCTGGCCCGGCTCCCTGGCCTTGTCGGGGAACTGGGTGCGGAGATGCCTGGGGCCTGGCAGCATCCCTGGAAGGACACTCCCTGGGCTTCTGGCCCCTTCCTCCTGGGGGGAGAAAGAGAAAGGCCTTGGCATGGGGCCCTGGACGAAACTGCCCCAGACCCAGGGCTGTGCTCACTCGGGAGAAGGGCCTGTGGGTGGAGGGGATTGGAATCACCTGGAGCTGGCCAGCCACTGTCTCCATTTTGGCGAGCCAGCACAGAAGAGCCAGGCCCCAGGGCAGGCCCACACATGCTTAACAAGATTGAGGGAGCCCACGGGCCTTCCTTGCCTGCCTGTTTGGCTGCAGCTGTTCTTTCCAGGTCCCCACACCTGGACCCTCTTTTGTCCCTTTTTTGGCCCCCAGTGCCTGGCAGGTGATGGACCAACTGCCTGAGACCCCTAGCCCAAAGCGGGAAGGGCCCCGGAGCCTTGCGAAATAGCCCAGGTCAAGACCCACAAGAAATTCCCACCATTTCTGGGAGCTGCCCTGGGGGGGCAGGAGGGTCTGTGGGCATGTGGCTGCCCAGCAAGCTTCGCTGAGGCTCCCCTCTAGACAGCCCCCCCCTTCCTCTTCTTGACCTTCTCCGCCCTCGGCCCCATGGCCAAGAATTCAGAAACCCCCTCTCCCCCTTCTGTTGAACCTCGAGTCCCAGCATGCTGCTGAATGAAGTTCTGTGTGATCGCCCAGGCCTCTCCCCAGCGAAGCCTTCCCCCTCTGCCAGCCCCGCACATGCCCATCCTCACGCCTGGCACTCGGTCCTTCCTGATCCTCCCCCACCCCCGTCCTGGCCAAAAGCCATCTCCTCCTCGGAGCCTGCCCTGCCTTCTCTTGCAGAGGCTGACCACTCCCTGCTCCCCCAGGAGATGGTGACGGCAGGCTGGGATTCTGCTTGATCGGGGCATTCCCAGGCCCTCCTGCAGGGACCTCCTGAGCAGAGGCTCCCTAGGCCACATTTGAACTCAGGCCTTCCTGCTTCCAGGCACAGCACCCTGTCCACTGGGCCACCCAGCCGCCAATCAACGTCCGTCCGTCTGTCTGTCGCTGGCTGGCCCTCACCACTGTGAGAAGGGCTGCAGCGGGGTCCGAGGGACATGAAAAAGGGCCGGGCCACCCTCTCAGGGGCAGGGGCTGAGGAGCGAGCAGCAGCCACCTGGCCTTCCCAAAGCAGCCAGTCCTCGGGCCTCGGCTGTCGCTCATCCTCCTCACTGACAGTTCGGGCAGCCCGAGACCAAGTAGGCCCAGCTGGCTGCCCTCTGCACAGAGGCCCCGATAACGCCGGCCACTGGACACGGGACGTGGCCAGGAAGTGAGGGGAAGGCCCGGAGTACCTGCCTGACCTCAGGGGCCCGAGCCTGGACGTCGGCCTCTGCCACTCTGGCCCCTCCGGCCCCCAAGCCCTTCTTTTCCGGAGAGCCCGTGCCCGAGGCCAGAGCCGGCCCCACCGCCGGCCCAGCGTGCCCAGCCAGCCTCTGTGAGTGGGGTTGACCCTGGAAGGGCGGCTTTGAGAAGGTGAGATACAGAGCAGGCTACCCAGCCGCCTGAGGGTCCGGCTGCGCCTCGGCCTTGCAGCCTAGAAGCAGAGGTCGGCACTGGGCCTGAGGCTGCCACTCCTGAATCACAAGCCCCGGGCGTGGGGCCTCGTGAAGGGCCTCCACGGGGGGAGCCCTCCGTCCAGCCTGTCCAGGAGCCCAGCACAAGCAGCCTCGGCCCGCTGCCACGCGGGAGCCGCCCATGAGGAAGCCAGTCTCCTCCCGGAGCCTCCCCCAAGGGCTTCTGGGAATCCTGGAGGCCAAGTTGTGCCAGGACCGACCCGGGCAGGAGCAGCTCTTACCTAAGGACACCACCGAGCCGTACTTCTCGAGCATGACGTCCCAGTACAGCTCCTTCTGCGAGGGGTCCAGCAGGCCCCACTCCTCCTGCAGAAAGAGCCGCAGAGGCCGCTCAGGGAACGGCCGCCCACTGGTGGACGGTCCCTTCGGAGGGGCCCCAGGCCGGGAGGGAGGAACGCGGTGCAGAGGATCATGGGAGGCTCGCCGTGGA
This sequence comes from Monodelphis domestica, assembly GCF_027887165.1. Taxonomy (NCBI): domain Eukaryota; kingdom Metazoa; phylum Chordata; class Mammalia; order Didelphimorphia; family Didelphidae; genus Monodelphis; species Monodelphis domestica. The sequence continues at coordinate 430,618,183 of NC_077230.1, read as the reverse complement.
GCAGAGGATCATGGGAGGCTTGCCGTGGAGCAGAGGATCATGGGAGGCTCACTGTGGAGCCGGATGGCCCAGGAAGGAAGCCGAGGCCTTCGAGCCACCATCCTGCCCGACTCCACGCACTCGGAAGAAATCCCGGAGTGGACAAGGAAGCCGAGGGCACTGGGGTGAAGTGACTTGGCCAGGGTCACATAGCTAGCAAGTCCTCCTGACGCCAGACCTTTCCCCTTCCCTGGTTTCTCAGGCCCACTGACGGCTCCTATGTGTGGTCAAGGGGCAGGTCCTGACCAGAGCCAGCGAACGGGCACCTCCTGCAGCCGTCTGCCAGAGCCAGAAGGAAGCCATAGGAGCAAAGGGAGGGGCAGGGGCCCCAGGAGAGGCTCGGAGCAAGGCGGCGGGCGGCCCGGGGCATTAGCCTCCACAGACGGAGGAGCTTCCGGGTCAGAACGCTGCCTCCAGGCTGTCCGCCATGCTTCTCAACAGACGGAAGTGGCCCTGAAGCCCCAGAGGTCCTCTGCCACCCGATCGGCGAGTCCTTCCCAGCCCCCGAGCCCTCCTGTCCTCGGGCACAGACGACCCCCACGCTGCTTTGGAGACTCTTCAGGGTTTGGGCTGCAGCAGGGGATGGGCCTCAGGGGCACCAGGGGCGGCCCCACTCTCAGGGGTCACCCTTCTCCCTCTCCGACTGGCCTGGGCAGCCTAGCAGTCATCTGACCCACTGACCCGCCTGGCCTTCCTGCTGACCAGACCCTCCCCCTGCTCTCACCGGCACCCAGACTTGAGGGACAAGAAAGCACGGGAGAGTCAGGCCTCTGCTCAGCCTCCCCTCCCACCGCCTCCACCAGGGTGGCCTCCAGGATGCATCCCTTGCCGCCTCGTCTCCTCCTGCGGGAATTCTATGCTCTTCCGTGGGGTCACTGGCTGCCGCTGAGGGCGATTCTGCCCTGCTCCCCAGTCAGGCCCGGCCAGGTGGGGCCCGCCAGGGCAAAGCAGGAGCAGCCGAGCCTGGATTCAAGTCTTGAGCCCCATGTGGGCACCTCAGAGGAGGCCGAAGAGCCCAAGCTCTAATCTGCTGGGCCTCCCGGCAGCGGCTCCCGGACCTTCCCTGCCGGATCCCTCCTCCTCCTCTCTCTGCCCCATCTGGGGCACCCAGTGGGGGGGAAGGGGGGGCTGCTGCTCCCTGAAGGGCCAGTCGGGGCCTCCCGGAACACCTTGGGGAGGGGCCTGCTGGGCCAGGAGGGTTCAGAGCTCACCTGGGATCCCGAAGGCAGGGAGGAGGCTGCCCTCTCCGTGTCGGCGTGGCCATTCCCTTCCGGTCGTCGGGCAGGAGTCTGGGCAGTGGGGGCAGCTGGGAAGGAGGTGGGGCAGGTTAAGGGCTCCTGTCCAGGCCTCCCTCCCTCCCTCCCCTGCAGGCCTAGCCTTAGAGGGCACAGAAGTCTGAAAGGACCCGACCCTGCCCACACCAAGCGGGGAGGAGCCCAGCGCGACCAGTGTTGGAGTAAAGCAGTATGATGCCAGGAAAAAGCTCCCTGACAGCCCCTCCCCAGGAGCTTCCTGTTAGGCTCCTCCCCAGCAGTGCTTCCTGTCGGGCCCTCTCCCTCCTCCCCACTTCCTATCAGGTCCTCTCCCTCTCCCCAGGCGGTACTTCCTGTCACACCCTCTCCCTCGGCAGTACTTCCTGCCACGCCCTCTCCCTCTCCCTCCTCCCAGGCGGTACTTCCTGTCACGCCCTCTCCCTCTCCCCAGGCGGTACTTCCTGTCACACCCTCTCCCTCCTCCCAGGCGGTACTTCCCGTCACGCCCTCTCCCTCTCCCTCTCCCTAGGCGGTACTTCCTCTCACACCCTCTCCCTCTCCCCAGGTGGTACTTCCTGTCACGCCCTCTCCCCAGGCGGTACTTCCTGTCACACCCTCTCCCTCCTCCCCGCCTCTGGTCCCCGCTTTGAGGAGCTGCAGTTGGAGGCGGGGCCCCTGGCGCTCACTGGTGTCCTGAGGCCCGCTGGGCTCCTCTTTGATGCCCAGGGAAGTTTCTTCTGTGGCGTCGGGCGGAGGCCGGGCCTCGTCCTCCTTCTGGCCTCTGCTTCCCGGCGAGAGGCCTTCCTGGCTCAGAATGCGGCCCATGATCTGAGGGAAACGGGGCTGTGAGGGGCCTCCCGGCCGGGCGAGGGAAGCCAGGCCTCCCTCCCGGAGCCTCCCCGCCTTACCCAGTGCATCAGGCGGGCCGGGTTCCTCTGCAGGCCTTCCACCAGCCCCACCACTTCCTCGGCGCTCTGCGGCGCCTGCTCCCGCACCCACGTGCGGATCTCCACGGGAAGGATGCTCAGGAACTGCTCGAGGACCAGCAGCTCCAGGATCTGCTCTTTGGGGCTGACCTCGGGCCGCAGCCAGAGCCCGCAGAGCTCCCGCAGGCGGCTCAGGGCCTCACGGGGGCCAGAGGCCTCCTGGTAGCGGAACCTCCGGAAGCGGCGGCGGGAGGCCTCGGGGCCGGCAGCCCCCTCCTCCTCGTCCGGCCGGAGGCCCAGGCAGCCCAGGGGGCCGGGCATGGCCAGGCCTAGGCGGGGCTCCTGGCCCTCCAGGGGGGGCGAGGACAGCTCGGGCCAAGGATGCTGCAAGAAGAGAGGGCAGGTGGAGCAGGGGCGGGACTGGGAGCCCGGCCGCCCCAGGGGGAGAGCCTGCAGGCCTCACTCACCAGCTTCTCGGGGGGTGCAGGGGCCGGCAGGAGGCCTCCGGGGGGGCCTCCCAGAGACATGGGCCTCTAAAGCAGAGGCGGCGCGGCTCCTGGGGACGGCTCTCCTCCTCTTCCTCTGCCCAGCTTCCTCCGCTGTAATGGGGGGCGGGGTGAGCACCCTGGGCCAGCCCGGGAGGCTCCCATCCCCACGGCATGGCGGCACCCCCAAGCCGGCACTGTCGAAGGCGCCCGGCCCCAGCCCGGGGGGGTCCTTCCCTGCCCCCCAGAGCCTCGGTTTCCCCCAATGTCAGACCCCGGCCTGTGTCCATGGGAGCTCTAGGAGAGAGAGAGAGGAGGCGCTCCCCCCCACGTCAGCTGGTGTCCACAGAAGTTCTAGGGGGTCAGGGGGCTCCCGGGCCCCACCACCAGCTCCTCCTGCCCAAGCTGGCCCTCGCTCACCTCCCTCGCCGGTACCCAGCCTACACTTCCCGAGAGGCGACCCAGGCTGCGCGCGCGCACCAGCCTTCTACTGCGCCTGCGCCAACTAAGGCATCGCTCACGCAGGTCTAACCAAGAACTACATTTCCCGGAAGGGGCCGCGCCACAGCCGCTCCACCTCACCCCCCCATCCGGCCTTTGCGCAGCCGCCGTTTGCTCCAGGTCAAGGAAGAAAAGCCGGGCAAAAGGCCTCGAGGGGCCGGGCCAGGGCGGGGGTGGGGGTCAGGAGGTGGAGGTGGGTGCACGGGCTACAAGGGCACCAGCAGGGCCGGAGGACAGCTGCCCGCTCACCCCAGCAGTTCCGCAGGGACCCAAGAGGCCGCAGCTCGCACAGCCCGCACTCACCAGATGCCTCCGGCCTCGACGAAGCGCGCTGCCACTGCGCACGCGCACACACGGAGCCGCGAGGCGACTCTCCTGATCGAAGGGTGGGCGGGATCCAGGAGCGCCATCAGCCAATTAGAACCCGAGCTCCTCCTCCCTCAGCAGCCTCGGCCCCAGGCCAGCTCCATGGAAACCGGCAGCGCGTCATTCCCGCCCACCGGGTCGCCATGGCTACGGCACGAGCGTCCCCAGCAGTGCTTTCTGGGAAATGGCGTTGCGGAGAAACGAGGACGCCTCCGGCTGCCTGGCGGAGCTGGCTGAACTGCTCCGGGAGCCGTCTCCTCCGGTGGGCGGGCCCTTCATCCTGCCTTGCCTCGGAGCCCGTTTGTTCTTCTGTGCCATGGGGCCTACCGGTCTGGCGTACCTTCCTTCCCCCGGGACTGTCCTGAAGCGAGGCCCCCCCTAGGCGTTGGCTGAAGTGCTGAATACCTGGGTCCCATCTCCCACCTTCAAGCCTTTGCCCAGCCTTTCCTCCACGCCTGGAATGGGCCCCTCGGCGATCCCGACTCAGACAAAGGCCAGGAAGGTCCGCCCTCCCAGAGCCTCCATTCTGTTGGGGAAAACCGACACTTCCCCCAGACGGGCCTGCTGGAGAGCTCTGGGCTGGAGTCAGGAAGCCACTTCCGGCTTTCCGGGACAAGAGCCCCTTCTGCATCCGTCTTGGGTTAAGCGTGCAAAGGGGGGAGGAGCCCATGGCAGGACCTGCCTTCCACTGCACTGATTTGCAGGCTTCTGAGCCAGAATCTGGGCTGGGCCGGGCCCTCCGTGCCCAGAGCACCTCCCCAGCACCGGGCTCCTGTCCCTCCCGAGGGGAGAAGCCCCAGACCAGGAGACGGTGGCACCCGAGGGCAGCCTAGGTGCAGGCATGGCAAGATGGCGCCTGGGGCTGCCTCAAGACCACCAGCCAGCTTGTTGGAGCCAAGCAGAACTCCTTGGGGCCTCCAGCTCTGGCGGATGAGGAAACTGAGGCCCAGGACTCCAAAGCCTCCTCCTTGGAGGCAGGAAGCAGAGCCTGGAGTCAGCGGGCATCTCTTGGGCTTTAATGCCATCATCTGAGGTGAGACTCTTTCAGGGGAATCCACTTAGGTCACCTCCCAGGGCAGCTGGGCTCTCCAGTTGGCACTGTGGGCTGGCTCACAGCGGATCTCGCTATTCTTTTCCTCTTTGCTTTATCAGGCCTAAGTTCCGGATCAGACAGACCGGCTGGCCGAGAATCTCGGAGCTGGAAAGGACCTCCCCAGTCTGGGTCTCCAGGCCATCCTTGAGTGGAGTGTGTGTGTATGTGTGTGAGTGTATATGTGAGTGTATGTGTGTATGAGTGTGTATGTGTGTGTATATGAGTGTGTATGTATGAGTGAGTTTATGTGAGTGTGTATATGAGTATGTATGTGAGTGAGTATGGGTATGTGTGTATATATGAGTGTGTGTATGAGAGTGTGTATGTATGAGTTTGTGTGAGTGTGTATGTGAGTGTGGGTATGTGTGTATGTGAGTGTGTGTATATGTGTGAGTGTATGTGAGTGTGTGTGAGTGTGTGAGTATGTGTATGTGTGTGTGTGGTTCCCCCAGACAAAGTCCCCTAGAAGGAAGCTTGTCTCCTGCCTCCCCAGGAAGCCCACTCCATTGCCTCGGATGGCCTCTGCAAGTGCCCCTCTGTGACGATGAGGCGTTCTGAGGAAGGCAAACAGTTGATTATAACCAATGAACCAACAGGGCAGCGATTTCTCTGGGTCCTCAGAAACCCTGACGCTTGGGCTCAAGGATCCCTAGCTGGTCTGGAGAGCTCATGATGCATGTATTAATTAGAATCTTGAATCTTTGGACTACATTTCCCACAATTCCCTTTGCCTCCATCATGAGGGTTGGCAATCCCCGATTTGGGCCCATACCCCCAGGGTCTGCTCAGTCAGAAGTGACCAGATCCAGTGTTTCTCAAGAGAGATTCAAGGGCTTGGTGCCATTGGGAAGCAGACATATCTAGAAGCCTAAGCTGGTTTGTATTCACCAGGCAAGATGGAACACCTACTCTCACCCTGGGAGTGATGGCAGATGGATGGAGCGTCCCCTGAAGTTCCTGGGAACCAAGGAATGAGTCCAGAAGTTGAGGGATGAACCTGAGCCTCAGCTCAAAGCCCCAGAGTAGAAATAATTCAGCAGAGTAGAAATTCTCTCACCTCTGTGGGCCAGTCCCACTCCCAATGGACCACCTCCTCAGCTCCTGGAGGCTATTGCTCCTTGCTCTCTGCTCCTCTTCTCTTCACCCTTCTGGTTGGCCTCTTTGAATATGATTATTATTTTCAAATGTAATTTCAGATTCATTTTCATTAAAATTTGTAATTTCTAAATTAGTCACTGTAGGATGATAAATTTCAGCCTCTAGGTTCAAATTAGATGTTTCTTCTAAGGAAATATGTACCATATAGCTATTCAAAGAATTAACTTGTTCATGTGGGGTTTTATTTTTTTCTGTGAGTGTTTGCAGGTCTTTTCCAGCTCCATTAACATCATTTGTAATAGTAAACTAGTGCTTTGATTTTCTGCTACAGTCCTTTTGCTGTAGGGAATTGAAATTTTTTTTCACAGTGTCTTTCACCAGCTCCTGTTTAGGTATATATGAGTTTTCATAACTTTTTATTGTACAAAATTCAATCCCTGTGCCCAATCTGCACCGAAAAAAGTTTTCTAAGTATGTTTTAATTTGTTTTCTACTTTTTATGAGTGGTTACTATACAGTGTCTCTCTGAGTCTCCTATTTCAGTTTGTATCTGAGTAATGATATTTTAACTTCTTCATCTAGCTCCTTCATTTATCTCTTTTTCACTTGGTATTTTGCTTGGTTTGCTCTTACCATTACTCACAGATTTAGTTTTCTGCATCACCTGTGCATTGTCCCTTTTCTGTTTTCTCTTTTGTTTTATACCAGCCTGTCTCTTACTATTTGCACCTCTCTATCTCCATGCACAAAACTAAATACATTATGGTTTTCGCTTCATAAGTCCTTTCTTACAATATCTGCATAATTGGGCTTAGTTCCTGCATTTATAGCTTCACACATTTCCTGAAGGTTTGATGCTTCCTGATTTGATCTTGTAACCGCCAAAACATGGTTGCCAAAACTGTAAATGTTAAAAACTGTAAAATGCCAAACTGTAATGGTTTTGGCCAAACTGTAAAGGATAATTTTTGTGTTTTGACTTAAAATCAAAAATAAGTGGTCGCTATGGGAAATTCCCAAATATGAAAAATACCCAAGTCATCTGGGGATTTATGAAGATTTTAATTAATATAAATGAAGGAATTAAGGGAAGGAGAGAGAGAGACATAGAGAGGGAGAATAGCCAAGCAGTAGAAAAGGGCCTGGGCCATTTGGCCCAGGCCTGAGCCTAAGGGAGAGCAAGTCAGTCTTTATCACTCACCAAAAGATTGTCTCCAAGCTGGGTTCTTTCACTCCGAACTGAAATTAGCCTCCAAACTGAATTCAACTGCAAACTCAATTCAAAATATCCTCACTTCAACTCCCAACTCCAACTCCAACTAACTTCAAATACGACTCCCAAATTCAATAAGCCCCTTCCTTTTAAGGAAATTTAAAGAAATCACCTCCCCTAAATTTTTACGTCTACCAATCACAGTAGATGCTTTTTCCCAGGACTGCCCATTCTTAGTTCTCATCTTCTTTTGTTCTCACCTTCTCTGGTTAGATTAAATCCACTGCATACTTCACACCTCTTTTTTTAAGCTCACCTTTTGTAAGTTGCTTGACCTTTTAGTGATTAATTTAACCTTTATAGGTACTTATCACCTTTTTGTAGTAGATCTAAAAAGAGACCTAGTTTAAGGTTCTAGCTTTACTATAAGCATGAGTTAGGGACTTTTCATTGTTCAATTAGGAGTTTTCAACTTTATCTTCCCCTAAGGCATTGTCTGAGTAGGGTGGAGTAATTTTAAAAGTTCTCAATACATTCCTGATCAAGTACCTCCATTCTTAAAAATGGGGAATAGCTTAATCAAATCTTCTGAAGTAGAGTCTGAGTAGTTTTAAGATTCAAAATCTTAAAGTGCAGTGTTTGCAGCAGGTATTTTTCTGCTAATTATAGTGTTTTATTTGTGTGTTCTTGTTGTTAACTTCACATTTTTTTTTAAGAAAACAGTCTTTTATTAGGTGTCCAGTTTTGTGACAGAAAAAGCATTGTCTGGTCTCCCTTTGTACTTTCCTTTGCTGATAGGAAGTTTTGTGTATGTTTTGAACGTATTGAGATTTTTAATTTCTTGGATCTCTTTTTCCTTTAGGCTCTGTTCTGTATCCTGTAATTTCTGTTTTAATTCTGATAACTGTCTATTCTGATCTGTGTGACTATCATAAAGATATGATGCAGAGTCTCAAAGCTCTGAAAGATTCACTGAATCATATTTGGGGAAATAGTTCTTGAAGAAATTCCCAAGGTGTGGTGTGAACCCTCTTAAAAATTGTCTTCTAGACTCTTCAGAATCTGTCTCTATTCCCATGATAGCCTCTGAGGTCTCAGAAAGGCAGTCTCTGAATGTGGATAGATGCTCACACTTTTCTTGGACCATTTTGTGAAATTTACCCCAAGCATTTGACTTGGAACAACACATCTTGATTGCCTGGAGCAAATCCTCCCTGAATTTCCTCAGAGAGGTCATTCATACCAGCTTAGAGAAGTAAATATCCTCTCTATGCTCCTCAGTTGGCCAGCTCGTCAGGGTGCTCTCAGATCTCGTTTTGTCTATGAATTTGGCGATGTTCATGGGGGCTAAATAATTCTGCCAAAAAGAACTTTGTGTCATCAAAGCTTGTTTCAAAAATATGAAAAGCCCTTTTTAATTCCTTGTGAGATCTATGAGGCTCTGAGATAAATTTTGGGAATCTTTTCTTGATAGAATCCAATTCTGTGTTGTGAATTGTTTATGGACTTTGGAGTATAACACTCCAGCTGTGTCAGAAATCTTAGTAATGTCCTTTAATGGAAAAATTTTCTCAGCCTCTTTGTTTTCATTAGTGTCCTTGTCCTTGCCATTTCCCTGTGCACCCAACTTGTTTTTCTTGGCCTTCTTTTCTTTATCCTTTGTTACATTGTGTGCCTGTCCATTTCCATTATCTTTGATCTGATCTAACCCCTTTATCTTTAAAAATTCTAAGTAAGAGTCTGTATTGTAGCCTTGGTAAAAATGTAAGCCTGAGTTAGTACTTGCCATAGGATAGTATCTTTTAATGGCAGGTTTAGTATAAAAGTGGTGGTATTTTTTAGGCACTCCATAGTTTCTAGTACTATAGTGTAAAAATAGACTCGAATTCAGGACTCCAATCCCCAGAATCCTTTTATCCACGTCCCCAGAGTGCTTTGTAATCACACTGAATTCTCGCCTGGGTGAGAACACAAATGATTATTTAAAGGAGTTCTCTGCCTACTGAGGGGTCTTTTGGACTTCCGTTTTGGAGCAGACACATCTCTTCCATGACATGAAATTATCTTGTCTAGGCCTCTCTGGCCTAGGCATGTGCTTTCTCATTTTGTATTTTCTTTAATCCTTAATCTTCAATGAACCTCATAAAATATAATACTCCTTACAGAGAGAGACTAATTTCTGCCTGCCTCAGTCTCCCTAAATTTTTATCTTTATACTAGTGGTCTTAGTACTACCCCCAATAGGCGGCAATTATTGCCAACACTATCATCCCACACGCTATTTGTTTGAGCATCTTGTCTTCTCTCTTTGGCTTCCTCTCCAGGATGTGGGTACAGTCTATTCAGGGAGCCCAGCTGTATTCGGGGACTATTTTAAGGGGAGGATGACAATTTCAAGCCCAGATCGGCCAGTCTCCTTCCTCCCCTCCCCTCTCCCTGTCCTTCCTGCCTCTTCCCCTCCCCCTAAGTCGGTCCTTCTGCTGGTATCACTGACGTCAGCTCAGAGTGAGTATGTTGGTCTGTAAGACAGATCAGACTCCCTTTTCTAGGTTTAATTAAGGGGCTTATCTAGGAGGAGGGAAACGCAACATGCTGAGGGGAGGGAGGCTTTGGGTCCCCTAGTCCTGGGCTGATTCCTGGGCTGGAGGATGGTGGGACTGTAAACCTTAAAATTTCTTAGACTTATGAATGTTGGAAATTTCCCCATTGGGAAATTTCATACTTGAAAAATTTCCTACTGTTAGTAAGAACTCTATTGGAATGTGAAACTCCTTGGCATGGGAGGTTCCTCCTCCTCCCTACTTAAGACTACTTTAGGACAGAAACCTTTTGCTAAACAATGGAAAGGGCTTTGACCTATGCTTAAGCATAGAACAGGAAGTTCTTTGAGTCATGATTGATTTTAGAATTGATACAATAGAGATACTTGGAATGACAGAACCAGGTCTTGGAACTTCCAATCTCCACCCTACTCAGAGTAACAGGATTTAGGAAGGGCTGCAGCAAAGATCAAGATTTAATTATTTGAGAATATGACCTTCAACAGACATGTGCAAAGGAAACAGACCTCTGGGCGGTCCTGGGTTAAGCTAGAGCCACCATTGGCACAGGGAAGACATGGACAGTGATTGGTAGATGTGAGAACTGAGGGGAGGGGATTTAGATGGTTTCCTTAAAGATAGCGGGGTCTGAGGACAGGAGAGGAGGTTTGGCTCTGAGAGGTTTGGCTCTGAAGGAGTCTGAGAGGAGAGAGGTCCTGGAGGGAGAGTTCCTGGAGAGGTCTGAGAGGAGGGCTTGCTCTGAAGGAGGCTGGAGGTGGAGGCCCCTGAGACTGTTTCTCCATTTTGGTCACGTGAGTGATAGGGACTGATCTCTTTTCTTTGCCTCAGCTATCTAAGGGCTTGGGCCTTTGGCCCAGCCTAAGCAGAGGGGGTATTTAAGCCCTATTCCCTTCTCTCCCCTTTCTCTCTCTCTCTCTCTCTCTCTCTCTCTCTCTCTCTCTCTCTCTCTCTCTCTCTCTCTCTCTCTCTCTCTCTCTCTCATACCTTTCTTCCTCCTGTTTGTAATTAAAAACTCCATAAAAGGTTGACTGCTGACTTGAGTTTTCATTTAGGAATTACATAGCTGAATTCCTTGGCGACCTTAAATTAATATATATCAGTCTTTTAAAGTGATTTCCATGTCACAGGACAGAGTTCAGATGGAGACCCAGCCAGTGGACATTGCAGGGAGAAGGCAGAGAGCAGGACTGTCTGTCCCGACACTGGCCTCTATCCGGGGCCCATTCTGGCGGTGCTTCTGCAGTGTTATAATTAAAATGGTTGAGGTCTTAAACTGTAGTGAGTTAAAATGGTGGAAGATATAAATTGTGATAGATATAAGAGAGGGTGAGTAAATTTGAGCTCAGAAAATATGTTTCACTACAGTGTCTTGGTTTTTAAATCAAATATAAGGTGGTTGCCAGGGAAATATTCCCAATTATTCAAATACCCAAGTCAACTGGGTTTTATAGAGATTTTTAATTAATAATATAATGAGGAATTAGAGAAAGAGAGAAAGAGTAGGAAAGGAATAATTATGAAGGGCCTCAAGCCAATATGGCCTAGACCTGAGTCTTAAGAGAGAGAGAATCAGTCAGTCAGTCTTTTAACACTCACCACAAGGTCTGCCTAAACAAGGATTCTAGTGACACCAGGCCAGCTCCATCTCAGCTGACTTCACCAGAGAGCCTTCCAGCCAGAGACTGTTCCAAAGGGCCTCTCTCCAGAGCCTCCAGAGGGACAGAGTCCCCTTAGAGGAGCTCCAGCGAGACCTCCTTAGAGATTGTCCTCCAAAGGCTTCCCTTCTCCAGAGCCTCTCTCAAGAGATTCTTCCCAAGCGATCCTCATCAGAGATCTTCCAAAAGGATTTTTTTTTCTTTCAAGAGATTCCTTTTCTTATATAGGGGGTTTTTCTCCCATGTCACCTCCCCTAAGTCCCTACATCTACCAATCACTGTAGATGCTTTCCAAAGGCCTGCCCATCTGAATTCCTACTAAGTTGACTAATCCCCTCAGTAAGTCTGAACCAGAGAAAACACAGCTGAGTCAACTAATCCCATTAAGAGAAAACTTGCCCGACCCTTTTAGGTACCTAGCATCCCATTGTATCAATTCTAAAAACAGGCCTGGCTCAAAGAACTCCCTGCCTCATCATAAGCATGGGTCCAAGGACTTTCATTGTTTAGCAAGGAGTTTTCTCCCCTAAAGCAGTCTTAAGTACGGGTGGAGTAGAGGTCCTCCCATTTCTGATCCTGGCGAGTTCTCACATCAAAATGGGGAATGTTCCCAGCAGGGAATTTGTTCCAGTGGAGGATTCCCCGATGGGGAAATTTTTAACATTCACAAGTCTGAGAGATTTCAAGATTTACAGCAGCCTTTGCTGCGGACGCCCTGTCCCTCCTTGGCCACAGCATAGCATAGAAGAGGGAGGCTGGCAAAGCCGTGCATGCTTTCATGGACACCTTTGCTGGGCGGGTCGGTAAGAGCCCCCCCCCCCACATGCCCCCCCCCATTAGCCTCGAGGAGGGGGTGTTGGGGGAGAAGCGCGACCATGAGCTTTACACAGCCGGGCCTAGGCTGAGCCTCAGCAAACCCCACGCGAATCCACGTGGCCCTGGGAGCACGCAGGAAGTCCTCACCCTTCCCAGACCCCGGCTCCCTGCACCTTCCCCAGTGTTGGCCCGGGGAAGCTGACAGGCTCTGAGCTCCCACAGAGCCTGACTGGGGGGGGGGGCTCCCTGGCTGTGCAGGGGGGAGGGGGGGAGACTGAGGTGTGGCTCCCTGGAGAGACCCTCTAAACCCTGATCCCACCTAGGGGTAGCAGTCTAGCTCAGAGGACTGAGCCACACCTAGAGACGGGAGGTCCTGGATTCAAATTCTGACACTAGTTCGGAAAGCCACTGGCAGTGAGGAGCTCCCTACCAAATGCCCCTAAGGCCCAGCCCCCAAACCTTGAAAACACATGGCCATGGGCTTTACCTCTGGGGGAGGGGAAAGGATGGAAGTTTCCCCCCAAAACATTCCTTAAAGACTGGCCATGCCCACCAGGGCTTATCTACAATTACACCAATTTTTCCCTTCTTTTTCTCTTTCTCCCTAATCTTTAGGAACCCCCACCCTACTCTCTAGTGTCCTGCCCTCCACCCACAGGTGAGAAGTAAAAACTGCAGGCAATTTAAAATACTACTACTAATCTGGGGTGTATGGGGTGCTCAGGGAAGGGTAGGGGTGTATGGGGTGCTCAGGGAGGGGTAGGGGTGTATGGGGTGCTCAGGGAGGGGTAGTATCTCTGGTATGGAGGGCTTGTCGTGCCCTCCTAGGGCAGCTCTCCAGCCTCTGACCCCCACCTGACACCCAGCTCTCACTGGTGGCTCCCAGTAGCTGCTAGCATGCGGCAGCGGCCACACCCCGGACAACGGCTTGGACAGGCCGACTAAACCTTGGGAGGGTAGCCATCGGGTCGTCGACCCCTGGTGAACCAGGGCTTTGCTCACCCAGCATGTGAAGACTGCTTCGGCGGAACAGGTGGAAGAAAGCAACAAGAAGGTTCAACGGCTGAGAGGGCAACGCAGCAAAGCACTGTGGAGTGCTCAGGGCGTGTTGGAGCACAAAGGACAACACGGCCATCCAATGCAGCTGAGGAAGTCTCCAGGTGTAACGACTCTTCGTGCCGCTGGACCCAGGCTTGGGGCTGTCTCTGTGCATCGACTCTTCCACTTAAATCTCCTTCACGCACAAGTGTCTGTGCACACTCGCACACAGACAATCGCCATCCCCGGCTTGTCGACGGTTAAAAAGGTGTGGCTAGCCCCTGGTATAATCAGCACAGGCTCTAAAGTGTCTGCAGCTTGTCCCACTCAACGGGCTTTTCATGACATGCTTTTGGTGGGCACCCTCCGGCTTACACACCTTTTGAGCATTTACAAACGGACTTATTACCGCACCCAAGGTTGGGTATTATATATTTCATCTGGCCACAGTAGCGCTTGTTGCTAAGATGCTCTTAAGGGAGACTGTCCCTTGCGTTGGCATGCCAGCACAGGTGGATTCAGACAGGGGAACTAATTTTACTAATTCTTTCTTGTCTCAGATTAATTCTTGTTTCAGGGTCACTCACCAATTCCATGTACCCTAATACTCCAAGGTCTCAAGCCATGAAGAAAGAATAAATGGTAATCTTAAAAATAGGAATGGAAAATTATGCACTGAGACTTCCTTGAGATGGCCTGAGGTTCTCCCCTCCAGGGGAGATCTACATGTCTCACCATTTGAGATGCTTTTTGGCCATCCCACCATACAGGCTACATCTTTTTCTCCTGCATACACACCATTACTGGGGGGGGGGGGGGGGGATATTTCCATTGCTCCTTATATTCAGGATTTACAGGTCAAATTGTGAGAACTCCATGACCCTGGAGGAACTCAGCCCACCTGGAAAGGTCCATTTCAAGTACTGTTAACCACTCCATAGGCTATCAAAATTGGAGAAAAGAACTTTTCATTACTTACATGGATACCTTCTATTGACTGTTAAATTTATGGCTGGATTGAATATATTTAATTGGTCACCAGGGATTTAGTTACTAAATCCCCAAAATGAATTATTAAAGTTAGAATGGAATTTATGGTACTTTATTTTATAATAAAGGGAAGATATTAAGGAAGAGAGAAAGAGAAGAAAAGGGGAGAGAGAGCTTCCAGCTTCCTCTGAGCCAGGTAGGAATTCAGAGGCCCCAGCCAGGGGAAAAAAGTCTCAAGACAATGGGAAGGAACAATGGGCCTTTCTGGAGGCATCCAGAAAGGTCAAGGAAAGGAAGTCAGTCTTTATACTCACCACATGTCAGTTCGATTAGCAGATTCTTTATCAACCTCAGCTCCAGAAGAACTGCTTCTTAAAGGAGGTTCCACTCCAAGTGTGAGTCTTTACTCTGTGTCTCTCTCCATTCCAAGTGTGTATTTTTACATTCCTCCGTTTGATCCTCTGGGGAGGACTTCCCCAAAGGATCATAAAAACATAATCAATTTAAAGATGACAATAATTTGAGGATAAGAGAAAAAAACCCCAATAATTGCTGGACACATTGACAAAAAGCCAGTTAGGGGGTAGGCAGTCCCCTTTGGCATGAAAGTATACATACAAATAAATGTTCAATCAACTACACCCAAAGTTCATTTTTGTGCAGCTTGTGGTCTGGAGGCTTCTTCATGGTGTCTTCTCCAACAGTTCAGTTTCTGGATTCAGAGAGGTAGCATCTTTCTTTACCTAAAATTCTTCTCAAAAGGAATTTAAACTTTGTAATTTAAATGATATTTTTTACACCTGCCTACCTTCCTCACTCAGACTTCTGGCTTGGAAGGGAGGAAAAAACTAACACAGCAATGGCCATCAACACCCAAGAACTACAATCTTCAACTACCAAAGAGAATAAGAAAAAGCCCCTGACCCTCAACAGTTTCTATGGAGAAAAGCAGCAGACTACAGAGGAGACAGCAAAGGGTAACAAACAAGCAAACACACCCAAACTTTCCCAAAAAAATGGAAATTGGTCACAAGCTTTCAAGCAACACAAATTTGAGTTTAAGAATCAAGTAAGAAAGATAGGGGAAACTTGGCCAGAAAGTGGGAAATAGTTAAAAAAGAAAATGATAGTTTAAAAGACAGAATCTCCCATTTGGAAAAAGAAGCCCAGAAATCAAATGAAATGATAAGCAAATTGGAGAATAGAATTGACCTGCTAGAAGCCATGAAAAGCAGGATAGATCAAACCAAAAAAGGAAAATTAAAAGATTATAGCTGAAAATCAGTATTTAAACACTGTATAATTGGACAAGTAGAAGCTAATGATCTTATAAGACATCAAGAATTAATTTGATTTGAAAATTTTTACTTAATTTAGAATATTTTCCACGGTTACAAGATTTATATTCACACCCTCCCCTCCTCCCACCTCTCTCCTGGAGCCGACGAGCAATTCCACTGGGTTTTACATGTGTGATTGATCAAGACCTATTTCCATATTATTAATACTTGCATTAGGCTTACTGCTTAGAGTCTACATCCCCAATCATATCTCCATTTACACATGTGATCAAGCAGTTGTTTTTCTTCTGTGCTTCTACTTCCACAGTTCTTTCTCTGGATGCAAATAGCATTCTTTCTCATAAGTCCCTCAGAACTGTCTTGGATTATTGCATGACAGCAAGAATTAACAAAACAAAGTCAAAAGAATGAAAAAATAGAAGGAAATATGAAATATCTCATTGAGAAGATGAATGACTTGGATAACAGGTCCAGGAGAAACAATTTGAGAATTATAAGTATACCTGAAAACCTAGAAATCAACAGAAACCTTGACATCATATCGCAAGAAATTATCCAAGAAAACTGTCCAGATGTTCTTGAACAAAAAGGAAAAATAGGCATTGAAAGAGTCCATAGATTACTCTGTACATTAAATCCTCAAAAGACAACCCCCAGGAATATAATTGTCAAATTCCAAGCTAAGGAGAAAATATAGCAAGAAGCCAGAAAGAGACAGTTTAGATATCAAAGAGCACCAACCAGGATTACACAGGACCCAGCAGCCTCCACAGTAAAGGACCACAAGGTTTGGAACATGATATTCAGAAAGGGAAGAGAACTGGGTCTACAAACAGGGATCACCGACCCATCAAAACGGATTATATACTTCCAGGGAAATGTATGGGCATTCAACAAAATAGAAAATTTCCAAGTATTTGTAAAGAAAAGACCAGAACTAAACAGAAAATTTGATGTCCAAATACAAAATTCAAGAGAAACATGAAAAGGTAAACAAGAAGGGGGGAACTTTTTTAAGGTCCTTTGTAAGGTCAAATTGTTTATATTCCTATATGGAAAAATGATATTTGTAACTCTCAAAACTATGTTCACCATCATAGTAGTTATAAGAATTATTCATAGAGAGAGGTTGGGGTACTAAGTGGTTTAAGATATGTAAAAAAGAAATGGGGGGAATAGAAGATGGCACCAAAAAACTTGAAGGATTAAGAAAAATAGGATAAATTATAACGCATAAAGAGACCTATGGGAAGGTGAGTGGAAGAATACTATTATAAGAAGGAGAGGAAGAAAGGGCTAATAGGTAAAACTTAAACCTTATTCTCAGTGGAATCAACGCTGAGAGGGAAAAACATCTAGATCCATTTAGGTTTCAAATTATATCTTACCCTACAGAGAAGATGAGAGGGAAAAACCAAGGGGGGAGTGGGGTGAGGAATACCAAAAAGGAGGGTAAGGGGGGGAGAGAATTTAATAGACCCTAAAGAAAAATAAGGGGAATTAGAAGGGAGGGGACAGGAAGGGAAGTAAAATAAGGGTGGGGCTTAGGGGGCCTGATTAAAGGCAAAACACTGATGTAGAAGGAAATAGTGAAAGAAGGAAGGGCAGGACTAGGAGAGGAAATAAAAATGATGGGGAATGCACAGGTGGGAATCATAACTCTGAATGTGAATGGGATGAGCTCGCCCATAAAATGGAAACAAAAAGAATGAATTAGAAACCAAAATCCTACCATATGTTGTCTACAAGAAACACACAGGGTAAAGGTAAGAGGCTGTAGCAACATCTATTGGGCATCAACTAGGAAAAAGACAGAATTCATATCTTACAAAGCCAAATGGAAGATAATTAGATTCTGATAAAAGGCAGTATAGACAGTGAGGAAATAACACTCAACATGAATGCACCAAATGGTGTAGCATCCAAATTAACAAAAAATTCTTTTTAAAAGAAACCATTTCCTTCCATCTTGGAATCAATACTATTTATTGGTTTTAAGGCAGAAGAGTGGTAAGGGCTAGGCAATGAGGGTCATTGCCCAGGGTCACCCAGCTAGGAGGTGTCTGAGGCCAGATTTGAACCCAGGATCTGCCATCTCTGGACCTGACTTTCTGCACGTGGCCCATCTCCAGGCAGTTGAGCCCACTGAGCCGTGGCTCCAGGCCCCAACCCCAGCCTGCGGAATCAATGGAACAAAAGGGGCTGCCTGCGGCTGGGCAAAAGCCAGGCCACCAGATGCGTTTTCTGTGGCTTGTCTGCAGAGCCGGGCATCGGGCTCAGTCAAGGGTTCTCCCACTCCCTCGGGGCGCCTCTTCTCTGGGCCCAGACCGTCCGAGGAGAGAACCTTGGCCTGAGCCTCCCCAAGCCCTGGCACGGGGGAGCCCCTTCCTTCAGCTGAAAACGGGGTCAGGGAGACCGAGAACACCTTTGGGGGCCACGGGGCTCCCTCGAGTCAGGAGGCTCCTCCTGGCGGGGGATGCCCCAACGTGCTCCCGCTGCCCTCTGCCCCATCCCCACACTGCCCCCACTCGGAGGCCTCCCCATTCGGACCCCTTCCTCTGCTCCTGGTTCAGCCTAGTGGAGATGTCACCCCCTGCTGACGTCGTCCCTTCTCCCCTGCCCCCCACCCCCTCTCTGACTCTCCCCCCTCCCTCTCTCTCTGTCCCCCCTCCCTGTCTGTCTCTCTGCCTGTCTGTCTGTCTCTCTCAGAACCCTGGTCTTCCCCCAGGTTGAACCCAAGACAAGGCAAAGCAAGTCAAGGAACATTTATCAAGCACTCATTGTGCCCCAAGTCCTGGGAATACAGACACTGGGGAGCCGATGGGCCACCCCTTCCATGAAGCTCTGGCTGCTCCCCGAAGGCAAACTCTTTCTCCCTCTTCAAATCACTCTGTGTGTCCAATGTGAACCTCAAGGGGGTGGAAGGGTTCTGGGAGGGCCTGAAGAGAGCAGATCGTCCAAAATGTTACAGATGGGGAAACCGAGTCCCGGGAAGAGAAGGGGCTGGTCTGGGGTGGGACGTGCCTTCCTAAGTTCTGTGTGGGCTTGCGGCCATCCCACTGCTTGCTTTGTGCCGCAGGAGGTGACAGAGTGCTTGGAGCAGGCGTGGGGAGGGTTCCCCTTCCCAGACTGATGGGGGAGGGGCCGCCCCGCAGCGCCACTGCCCACAGGCACCCTTCTCCATCCGCTTGAGTGGATTTCAGCGACGGTGATGGGCGAGGCACTTGGCACCGTGACTCCTCCGTAACCTGGATTCGGGACCAAAGCTTCAAGACCGCTTCCAGCCGGATGGCTGGCCCTCCCGTAAGACGCCGACTCCCGGGACCTCGTGTCCCCCAGCTTGGGCGGGCATCGCGGTCCTTTGACTTGACCGTTACACCAGCCGGAACTTGCTACACGGGGTCTCTCTGCTGCTAGGTCTCGGCCTCTGGGCGCCGCCTCGTGCCGGGGTCTTGGAGGACTCGGCCCTCTTCCAATAAAATCCGACGTTCTACCTTGGCTTGGAGAACGTTGGCTTTCTGACTTTACCCCAATTGTCTACTGGAGTCTGTGGCTTTCTCTTTCACAGCAGGTGGGGTAAGCGTGACAGCCTCGTCACCTCCGAGGTGTCTCCGCTTCACACAGACAAACGCTGTCTCCAAGGGGGACCCACCGGATTTATGCTTCGGTGGGCGGACGGTGGCTCCTCTCGTCCCAGGAAGGTCGGAGGCTGCCCCTCGGAGGTATCTCCAGACCTGTCTCTCGTTTCTCTTCAGCCGTCCCTTAGATTCGGTGTGAGCCAGAAGGTTGTGAAATGTAGCCCCCCCCGGGGGTCCTACAGCACCATCTGTGGGAAGGGCCTGAGGTGGGGGAGGAGGCTGAGGAGAGGGGCCGCAACAATGACTCAAAGGCAGAAGCAGAAACACGGGGGAGGAACGAGAACTCCGAGGAAATAAGTGGGGCAAACCAGGCACGTTGGCATCTGGACGTATGGGCGAGAGGTTGACGTTGTTCTAGATGTATTCATTGATCAGACCCTCGGGCAGGTCTTACAGGCCAAAGGGCAGGGGAATTCCTGAGCCGCCACAAAGGCCTCGCCCTCACCTGGTGTGACATGGAAGTCACTTGAAAGACAGATATGGAGTAAGGGCGCCCAGGAATTCAGCTAGGAAATTCCTAAATGAAAAGCCCAAGTCAGCTGCCAACCTTTTTTATGGTGTTTTAATTACAAACAGGAGGAAGAAAGTATTAGGAGAGAAGGAAAGAGGGTTTAAATGCCCCCTCTGCTCAGGCGGAGCCAAAGCGGGCCCAAGGCCCTGGGTAGCCAAGGCAGGGAAAGGGATCAGGCCTTATCACTCACGAGACCAATCTGGAGAAAAACAGTCCGTGGGCCCCTCCTACTCCGAGCACCAGCCTCCCACTGCCTCTCTCCCTCCTCCCAGGAAGTCCCAAGAACTCCAGAGGCTGTCCTCTGCCTCACTTCCTGCATCTCACATGTGTAAATCGTGGCTCTAGCTTGACCTAGGACTGCCCAGAGGTCTGTCCTTTTGGCACGTGTCTGTTGAGGGCCATCTCCTCAGATAATTAAATCTTGAGTTTGCTGCAGCCGTTCCTGATCGTGTTAAACTAAGAAGGGAGGAGAAATGGAGTTTCCAAGACCTGATTCTGTTAGTCCAAGAATCCCCATTGTTACTGATCAGGAAATAGCCAAATCCCCTCTTCTAATGGATGGTCTGAATAGGGTGGGGCAGTTTTGAAAGTCACAGTGATCAAACCACACTCCTCTGCTCTTGTCATTGCCTATCCAACCAGTGCTGAGAACGTATTCATTGATCGCCTCTCGATCCACAACAATGCCGGGGTGAGGCTTGCTATTCTCTCTCTTGATTCCTGCATCCTCCCAGTTCTTCTCCTAATCTCTCTCCTTACCTTTCCTAGCAACACTGCCGCCCACATGCTTTCTGTGTCGGAATCCTTACTTCCCCGTGTTTTCCTATTTCTCATGCTTCCCTTTAGTTAATCTTCAAGGGAAAACATTATCAGGAGAACGCGCCTCCCCCATGTCAATTAACTTGTCTTTGAGTCTTCATTTATCGTCCATTTTCCTCCGGCTCCCTTCTCCTTCCCACAAGGAAAATCTTTATATGACAACCGAAATCTCAGATTGTTATAAGAAGAATAAGAGGACAGGTGGGGAGCACCAACCCCTCGATACTCCTATAGACAAGAGTCTGCTTTGGGGGCGACAACGTCGCTAGGAAAAGTGGGAAGTCTCAACTCCTTGGTGCCGAGGCACTGGGACGACCGCGTCGCTATGAAA
The DNA here is from genome assembly GCF_027887165.1 of Monodelphis domestica. Lineage (NCBI taxonomy): Eukaryota > Metazoa > Chordata > Mammalia > Didelphimorphia > Didelphidae > Monodelphis > Monodelphis domestica. Next base: position 430,597,549 of record NC_077230.1, on the reverse strand, counting down.
GAGAAACAGTGAAGCAAGAGAGTAAGAAGAGAGGCGGAACAGAGGGAGAGAGCTAGTTCAAGAGAGCTGGTAAAGGGCTAGTAAGAGGGAGTTTCGCGCTAGTCCCCCAGTATTTATTGAAGGTTTTAGGAATGTGGATCAACAAATACCTATCATGACAAAGGATTTAACATTGGTTGAATTGACAATGATGAGATCAAAGAGGTGCCGTTTGCAAATGAGTGTAGTCCGAGCTGAGAAATGTCCTAATCAAACCGTGCTATGCTAATAAAAGTACTCCGAGCTGAGGCAGCATGGCCCCGTCAAGACCCAGACCATGAATTTGCCCGTCCTTTGCTAGTGCTTCGGCCTGTCCCTTTCCATACGATGACCATCAAGAGGCCTGACCATGTGTCTGGTAGTACAATATCAATACATCAATCATACTTCCCAGATGATAACATGCCTGGTGTGCTACATGAAAAAAGAGAGACCAAAACTTTTCTTCTTATAGTTTGTGGAAATGAGAAACAAAAAAAATTGTTTTGTTTTTTAGTGAATTAAAATTAATAAGGCAGTTTTTTTCTGTATGTCCTAGGCTAAGTAATATGTAAATTGGAGAGAGAAAATTAAGTATTGCTGTCTAGGTTATTTGTTTAATGTGTTATGCTCTCTTAAAAACTGAGATTTTTTTTTGTTTTTTAGCTCTCTATGAGGGAAAGCAGACTCCATGAATAAATAACATGAGGTTTTTATTTTTTATGGTTCAGGTTTAAAATTTTGTGTATGGACCTATGCTTGGACAAGAAGTTTTGGGGAAGGAGAGTCAGAGGGCTAGATTTGGCGGCTAGAGGGTCCACGGCTAGGTCTATGCCTGGGGTCATTCACACTGTGTTGAAATTGTTCCCACTCACTCACATATTTAGTTTAGTGTAGTTTTGTGTGTGTGTTGTGGTGTGCTTCGGGAGAACTGGAACTCCCAAGGAGACCAGAGTGCTGGTCTTGTGGCCAAAGAAACTTGGCAAGGGTTTCTCAGTTTTAACCCCTTGACTGGGTGTGCCTGAGAAACCCTTGCCAAGACTGGCATGTGGAGTGCTCAAACCCCCAACCAAACATGGTGCTTTGTGTGGCAGGCAGGGTCTAGGGAACACGAAGGGTTAATATTTCTTCTTGACAAGCTTTGTGACCCCTGTAAGACTTGAAATAATATTTCTACCCAGATATGTACTTTATAAAGTTTATTAGAAAGGGTAGACAATCAGTTTAAAATCTCATCATTCCTCTAAGTAACCTGACCACATGGTCCCTAGCCTGCAAGTCTCTTCCTCCTTCCCTCTCACCTGCCTGCTCTGTTCCTGACTTCTTCCTTCTCTTCTCCATTCTCCCCCCTCACAAGTCCCAAAGCCTTGACTTTTATTGACATACAGCATATAGAGGGACGCAAGCCTGGCGCAAGTGTTATGTCAGGAATGTTTGATGAACAGGTCAAGCTACTCAGGAGGGAGAGAGAATGAACTTCCTTGACACACCCCTGACAGGTGGGACACCTCCCAATATGGGCTCTAGACTTTCGAGGGGACTGATTCCAGAAGGCTACCCCCTAGACAGATTTTTAAAGGCTTGGGATAATGGAGATCTGCCTTTTGAACAAGGAAAAGATAGGGATAAATCTATTAACTATTGTTTTCTTTGATCTAAAGTCCTTAAGAACTTCTGGCCAAAATTTGGGACCCAAAATTTTATGATTAAGAAACCCTCTTAGAGAAATAAGAAAATTGGCAATATTTGAATTTTTGAATATTTACATATTTTTCTTGAATATTTAGGAGATTGGAAATATCTGGTTGAGCAAGAAAGTAAAAAAATTAACTGAGCAGGAGGAAGAGGTGAAGAAAAAACTGGGACCTTTTATCGCAATCCCTCTTAGCCCCTCCTTTCTATTCTGAAACTAGAAAGGGGAAGAGCAGTGTCCAAAATCAGGAACCCAGCAAACGCCTGGCTGAGAGTCCAGTTTCTGGGAACGTTGCCAAGATATGGGTGGAGAACAAAGTTTTGCCCAGAATCGGGCAAAGAGGGCAGACTAGGCATGTTGATGAGACCCCCCTCAGATTGGGGTGATAGAAATCACTAACAGGATAGTGGCAGGCCCAGGAGGGGTCGGGACCCGCTCAGTACAAGATCCAGGACACTGTTGGGGATAGAATAGTTCAGCTGATACCAGAATTAACCTAAAAAGAGGGAATGAATTTGTTTTCAGAATGTCCAGAGAATCATAGCAAGTTTCCCGAGGCGGATGGATCACCTCTGAAGGCTTATGACAGGCTGTGTAAACGTGCCAAGAGATTCGCTAGCCTAGAGCCTATTAACCCTGGGATGGCGCATTTCCTGAAATACCGTCCAGGCTGGCATGGAAGGCTCTTGGCAGGTGTTTAAGGAAGAGACGACGCGAAAGATAGAGAAGCTGCTTCCAAGGCAGTTCTAGCTCCGCTTCAAGGACGCTGGCCTGCGCTAGGCCGTATGCAGAAAGTCGTCAGAGAAGGGAGGATTTCGCGGATGAGAACTTCGGGAACAGGCGCGGAGCTGCTCGGGTGGGAAACGCTAACAGAAACTGGCCAGTCCAAGTTGGAATCCACACATTCAGAGCGACCGGAGTGGTCAGAACAGAGATCGGAGGCGCCGATCGGGCCAAGGGAGGGGCAGACTTTCCTGCGTTCTAGCCCCCCCTTCCCCAAGTGCGCTGATGCGGTCTCTCGTTTCTTGGGTGCATTTCTAAGCCTCAGGGGGTATAGCTGAGGCGACGAATGTGGTGGGAGCCGAGGCCTCGAAGTGAATAGAGCTTCAACTACAAGAACGCCCTCGCCGGGCCAAGATTACTGTGGGAACCAGGCAGCCATTGGTGGTTTGTCTGCTGGCAAGCCTGCACGAGTACCTGCCGACGTGGCTGTGCCGAGGGTTGGCCTGATGCCTCCTCCTCGCCTCCAGAGGTGTGGGCAGCTCCCTCTCCTGATGCCGGGTGCTCCACATCGCCCGCCCCAGTTTCTGTTGCTACTAGAGGAGGGCAGCCACCAGCTGTGCCTCAGCGGCCTCTAGCTCGAGCAGCCACTGCGGGAATCGCCCCATAATTGATTCATTGGTTAAACAAGGAGTTGTCGTTCCATGTCCATCTGTAGTCGATGCTCCCATACTTCCCGAGGGGAAAAAACAAACGTGAACTTGGCCCTGAAGATAAGCCCATCTAGATGGATTTGTCCAGGCTGGAGAGCTACGTGCACGATTCCTCTACGCCCTGTTGGGTGTCGCCCCTTTCCTTGTGGCGCCACTCGCTTGTCTGCTTCCGATCGATGGGCAGCCTTCCATCCCACTCCTGCTAGCCCAGAACCCCCAGTTTGCATCGCAATACACCTCAATCCGTGCGACTGCTCTCCCACACTACAGCAAGATTTGCACTACCATCGCAAGGAAGAGGAAGACCCTCCTTTGATTCCGTTTGTCCATGGTTGGCCCCCGCTTCGCCAGATCGGGAAACCTGGTCCGAGAGCTTGCTCGAGAGACGGGTCAAAGAACAAGGTGCAGTGGTGTGTCTCGAGCCGAGGACGGGGGTTTGTCTTGCCACCAGGAAAAAGAGAGTTCAGGCTTTGCAGCACCTGAGCATTCCCAAGACTAGGAAGCAAGCATGAGCAACGCTGTCGTGCCTATGGGGAAATCGCACTGAGCCGCTGGCCTTGACACCAGAAGAGCTTGGGGCTCTGCCTGCGCCCTCCCTCGGGCGTGCCGCTCTTTCACTCGGTTGGCGCACAAGAGGAGGGGCAGCAACTTTTGCTTTTCCCCAACGACCTGTAGCTTCCCCTCAGCTCAGCGAGACCGTGTGGCAGCAGGAGCTCCTCCCTATCTGCATGCAGTGGCCGAAGCTGCTCTGCCAGCCCATCAGTCGTTAGACCTAGTGTTGGGATGTCCTTGGACGGCCGGTGCGGCTCCATGGATGAGACACAGAACGCACGTGAGTTCCTAGACAGGAAGTGACTATTATGAGACTATCGCCACAAGGAGATGCAACACCTTCAGTCCTTCCCCGCTACGCCCAGACCTTCCTGTGTCAGGAGAGCCTTAGCCCGACTGTGAATTGTTCCCATCAGACAGGCCACCTCAGGACTGGTGGGACAGGGCTGTCCTTTGATGTGGGCAGCTGTGGTTACGGACTATGAAATCTTATGGGCAGCCTCTTTGCCTTCCAATGGGGTGCCCAAGCTGCTGAACTGACCACACCAACGAAAGTTTGTTTCTCATCCAAAGGAAAGACTGTTAACGTCTACTCGGATTCTCGCTGTGCTGGGGGGATATGCCACGCCACGGGAATGCTGTGGTTCCAACGGGGCTTCCTCACCTCCACTGGACAAAACAAGCCCACTCTGGTCTGATAAAGGACTTGTTGATCCATGATACATTGTTCAGCACACAAAAAAGGTGATCCTGTGTCCAGAGGAAACAAAAGAGCCGATTTAGCTGCCCAGTCAGCAGCCAAAGATCACTTTGAGGCTGGCTACCCCGGAAGAGAAACCAAATGTAGGTAAAGATTCTCTTCGCCCTCAAGGAAATTGGACAGGAATCATGTGCGAAGACAAGGAAGTGACACCTGGATCACGCAGTATTAAGCTAAGCAGTAAGGAGGGCAAGCCATTTCTTCCCAACAAAGTTAGCAGCAGGCCCGCGTTTGGTGGCACAGGCAATTGTGGATACAAGAAGAAGAGGCTGGCTAGCACTTGGAATCACACAGCTGCTGGGATCACTGTGGGTTGTCCTCAATGTGGGGCTCTTAATCCACGTGCTTTTAGAGAGGTTGCGTACGGTGGCTGCCCTCTAGCCTGTCTCCCGTGGGAGGCTTTTCAAATGAGTTTCATAAACATGCCCAAAGTTGCTCGATAGACACGTGGTTTGGTTATCCTTGATCATTGGGTACACAATACTGTGTATTGGCTCCAAGGCAGAAGAGCGGTCAGGGCCAGGCAACGGGGCTTAAGTGACTTGGCCAGGGTCACCCTGCACGGCTGGGAAGAGTCTGAGGAGCTCCTGTGTCTAGGCCACCCAGCTGCCCCTCAGATGCTGCTTTTGTTACCTACCATGGTCATGTTTCTCCTTATGAACCGTTCCTTGGTCATCTGCCTGGAGAGGCCAAGCCCTTTGTCACTTCTACGCCTTGGGCTGACGTGACAATCGCCAAGCACGGAGACATCACTGTCAAGCTGGCGATTTTGTCCGTGGGATGTCCAGGCACTCATATGCGAATCAGCTGCTCCTTTCCGGCTCAGGCCCGTTCTAGTCCCCCCAATGGTAGAGATCTGGCGGTGGCAGGACCTCTCGTATCAGGCTGGGGCCCACTTTGCCTCCCTGGAGGTTTTCCAGCCTGACTTGGTTCCTCCTCCAAGACAGACGAGGGATAACGGCAATAGGAGGAGATGGGCGATGGACAAACCCAACCTGAATTCCAGTGCGATGTGCCGGGAATCCGAGCGCTTCCTGCACCGGGCGCTACTTTCAGGAAGTACAGACTGCGCAGCCTGCCGCGCTTGGGATTGGGCTAGGGAGGTGATCCTCTGAGCGTACTGAACCTCCCAAAGAGGGCTCCGGGCGCCCCAACCCTGTGCTCCTGCCCTTTCCCGCCCTCTCCCCTCTTCAGCCGGGCTGCTGCCGGAGGCCAGCTCAGTGCGGCACCTCTTTGGTCCTCCCTGGACGCGGGTGGTTTTCCTGCTTTCTTGGGCCCTTTGCCGCTGTGGCGATTGCTCGCATCCGCCGCGTTAAGTGGCGTCTGCAGCACCTACCGACGCGCCTGCTCTTGCTGCCGATTGTGGGAAGCACCAACGCCCACAGAAGGGCTCGGCTGGCCCAGAGGAGATGGGGGGGTCCACACTGGGCCGCCCTCCTGGGGGTGCACGGTGGGGCGGGCGGCCTTTCTGGAGGGGGGACGATGGGGGCTCGGCTGTCCCGGAAGCCGCTTCCATCGGAGGACGGCGGGCTCTTGGACTGGACTCACCCAAACCCTCTGCGGCGGTGGCGCCCGAGGAGGCAAGCCTGCAGTTGGGCACTCGGGAGGCCCGATGGGGGCCCCCGCGGGGGATTCCGCGCCCTGTTTGCGTGCTGAACGCTGGGGATACACAAAGGGCCTAAGACAGGCTCTGCCCGGGGAGAGGAGAGGAGGAACCGAGAAGGCCCCGGAAGGCTTCCTGTAGGAGGTGAGCTGGACCGGCAGGAGGGGCTGCGGGGGGAGGGGGAGCTTCCATTTCTAAAGCTGAAGCCACCTCCTGAGGGTGGGGGAAGGGCGGCCTCGGGGAGCCCCTCGAGGCAGGCTGCGCTGGGATTGTCACCTCGGGCCAGCTGGTGGGGCGGGGCCTGCTGCAGAAGGGGGGGAGAGGGGTCCTGGGGAGGGGCCCCGCGGCACGGGGTCCCCCCTGCTAGCCCAAGCCCGGGGCCCACGAGCAGGCGGGGCCTGAGAACGTTTGGGGACAGATGGAGGGGCAGGAAAGGCGCTCTTGGTCACCCTGGGAAGGCAGGCGTGTTCCGGGCCAGGAGACAGAAGACCCGAGTTCAAATTTGGCCACCGACACTGGTGACACTGGGCAAGCCACTTCCCCGTTGGCCTCAGTTTCCTCATCTGTAAAATGAGCGAGAGAAGGGAATGGCCACCCCTCCAGCATCTGTCAAGAAAACCCCCAAAGGGGCGCCGAGGAGCCCCAGACCAGGGCTGAAGGGACTCTGGGTTCAGCACAGTGGCTTGGGGGGCGGGGAGGGGGGTCCTCTCTGCCCCATCACAGGACGCCCCAACTCCTCTCTTGCTCCTCCCCAGAGCTGAGGCCCAGGGAGGCCTCCTGCTCTAATCCCTGAGCTCCCGGGATGGCCGAGAAGCCAGGCTCCTGAGGGGACTGTCCCCGCCTCCCCTCCTCCTCCATCTTTGCAATCCGGCCGCTGGGGGCGCAGAAAGCAGCTCCCTCCCCTCCCCCGCTCCTCTCCCTCCACCCACGTCCTCACTGCCTCTCCCCGCCCCCCAGCTGAAGCTCCACCCAAAGCACTCCTGGGTCCCACCTCCGCACCTTTGTAGGGGCAGGTTCAGGCATCCTCCCACCAGGGCTCTCAGGGCCCTGGAGATCAGAGCATTGGGGGGTACAAGTGCAGGACGTAAACCCTCGCTGTCCCCTCCCCCACCTGCTCCATGGAAGGGGGCATCCAGGGCTGGCGCCGCCTCCCCTTTCCGCTCCCTTTGTGCCCATCAGTCAACACTCAGGACTCACCTGCTGCGTTGGGGGAAGGGAGAAAGCCAAGGGCAGCCCCTGGCCAGGAGGTAAGCCGACCGGGCCCCAGTGGGACGGAGCCCAGGACGACCCTTGTGGCGCCCACGACGCAGTGCTAACCACCTCCCGGTTGCTCCAACAGCCCAGGAGACGGAGGCCGGAGCAGCCGAGGCCCCACCGCAGTGGCCTCAGACTGGCAGAGTCCTGGGAAGAAGAGCACCGGCGGAGGGCTGTGGCGCCACTTCAGTGTGGAGCTGGGAGGAGGCTCCGAGAGGCCACGGCCATCCCCGAGTCTTCCCCTCGGAGGCCCTGGCCAGTGGGTGGCCCTCCAGACCGGGCAGTCCTGGGAACAGCATCGCCCGTGGCCTGCAACCCCCAGAAAACAGGTTCTCCCCCAGCTGGCCCCATTCCAGGGTGGTGGGTGGAGAAGCTCCCCTCCCTCGGCCATCTCCGTGTGGTCCAGCTCAGTGTTTGAGGCTCCGCTGGAGAGCCTGCACGACTCACCTCCCTCTGCCTGGCCAATCCCCACGAGCCGGCCTAGCAGCACGGTGCCAGGAAACACATGGCTTCCGCCTGCGTGAGGATCCCCGGCGAGAGACAAGGCCTGACTCTGCCACAGAGAGCAGCATTTCACAGAGAACTCACCAAGGCAAGGACACACTCAGGGTCTCTCTGAGGAACCCTGGTTTTCCCTGGCAGAGGCAGCACAGCCGCTGGGTGCCCTATGGGCAAAGCAGAACTGCAGGAGCGCCAAAGAAATGAGGTACGCCGGTGTGCCAGGTGTGACTTTAAATTACTCCACCCTACTTAGACTGCACTTCAGGGGAAGATAAAGTTGTGATATCCTGATTACACAATGAAGGTACTTAGTTCTCACCTTCTAGTGAAGCTAAGTCTATTTTTAGATCTAATACAAAAAGTAATTATTCACAAAAAGGTCAAGTAACTCGCCAAAGGTGAACTTAACAAAGAAGTGTGAAGCAACTCTAAAGATATAATCTAACCAAAGAAGATGAGAACTAAAGAACGGGCATTTAGAGGAGGGGACACAAGGGTGAAAGGTCTATTTATTGGGGATGTTTTGTCTCTTCGGGACTCTTTCCCTGATTGGTGGCGGAGAGTTAGCCGAGAGCAGCGTGCTGAGCTTTCGGCATCTTAGCGTGGCTACAAACTATTGTCTGTTTTGGTGTTGAGTTTTTGGCTGAGTTTCCTCCTTTACTTTCCAACTTTATCCTCTTAGAAGCCTCTAATCTTCTTCAGAGACCTAGAGGCAGGGATTCTAAACTCCACCGGGCACAGGCCAGGTGGGAGAAATCCTATACCATCTTCCCTCTTTTTCCTTAAATTTCTTCCCTCTATATTAATTAAATTACTATAAATTTCCAGACTGACTTGGGTATTTTATTTGGAATATTCCCTGGTGACCAAATTTAAGTCACAACTCTAAAATCATCTTTACACAGGGGCACCTGGGTGACCAACGCTCCCTAGCGGTGTGACCAGCCCTTGCTGCTCTTCTGCCCTGACCTCATGCCACAAAAAGAGGCGCCCCTCTCTGAGGGCCCCTCCTGGCTCTCCGGCAGTTTCCTCTCTTGGCCCCCGGATCCCTGCCCCTGTGATGCCTCCACCAGGGCAGAGCCCCTAGGAGCCCCTTCCCCCTCCCCCCTCCCCAAGTCTGGCCCCACCCTCTTTCCCCTCGGACCCCCTCTGTCCACAGGGGTCCCCTTGAGGATGCCCCCAGCCCTCTGAGAGGGGAAGTCAAAGACCTCTTCATCCCAAGAGGGCCAAACTGGAATTGGCTATCCATTCCCTTGGCGCCCCCAAGTGGAGCCCATCAGTCATCCCCTACTCCATAAACTGCAAGAGCTCCCTATGGCCTCCAAGCTCAAATGCTAAAGCTGTGCTTGGCGTTCAAGGCTCCCCAAGACTCCATCTCTTGGCTCTGCCCTTCCTCCACTGGTCATCTTCTGCTGCCTCTGGCTCTGGCTGGGCGTCTCATCTGTCTGCCATCCTCGAACCCCCTCCGGTCCCCCCCATGGGCCTATCCTTGGCCTCTTGGGTCCCTCGCTCCCTGCTGCCTCAGTTTCCCCATGGCTGGCGGGGGGAGGGGAAGAGAATAAGCATCTCCATAGCTTCGGCTAACCAGTAAATAGGGCCTCATCTGACCCCAACTCCGGGCCTGCGCTCTGGGCTCTCGGGCGCCATCTGCAGCCATGTTGGGGTGGGGAAGGATGCGTGCAGGGAGGCCTCTGGACCTGACGGGAAGTGGCCTGCCGCCTGCTGTCCCCCAGAGAGGCCTGGGGGGAGGGAAGGGGTCCGGGCGCTTCTGCTCACCCTCCCGCGACCCCTGAGGCTTCCGCCTCAGCAGGGGCCAGGAGCAGGGCGCACTCCGGCCAAGCCTCCTGGCCGGGCCTCGGTTTCCGGGGAGCTCGAGCATTGGAAGCGAGCCCGGAGGGTCCTCTGCCTCTACCACTCTGCCCCGGCCAGCCGCAGCCCCCTTCCTCGAGGGGACCCAGGCACGTAAGCGCGGCTCTCTCTAGTGGGTGGTCACGTGCGGGGTCCGCGCCCGACGCCCAGGAAGGGCGGCTCCTGGCGGGATCTGATCTTCACCAGAAAGGCTGAGGGAGGAGGCGGAACCAGGAGGGGGCGCGCCCAGGCCCAGGCCAGGAATAGGCCGCTGTCGGGGGTTCACACGGCTGACCGAAGCCTGGAGGAGGAAGGGGGAGGGGGGCTCGGCTCTGGACGTGGAGGGGGCACAGAGAAGCCTGGGGACGTGACACGGAGCGCGGCTACAAGAGGGCTACAAGGGCAGGGCCAAATGCAAGCTCGGGAGCCCAGATCCGGGGCAGAACAAGAGCTTCCTTCCAGCTTCTGGTCCCGTGTAAGGCCTGCAGGACTGGAATTCTCCTAAGGGGGAGCCTCTAGAGCAGCCACTCCACCCCGAGCTGCCTCCGAGAGAGCCATCCAGAGCTACGCGCAAAGTCAGGAAGAAGAAAGAGCAAAGCCGGAGAGCAGAGAGCTTCCGAAGGAGCTACAAACAAAGCCTCAAAGAGCACAACTCGGGCACAAGTTCAACTAGAATTCCTGCACGGGACGAAGCGAGAATGTAAGAGTTGTAGAGGACGGTTTTATGGGCTGAAAAACACGGAAAACGAAACAAGAACTCGGGAAAAGACCATAAAGGAAACGAGTGAGTTCACATGAGCCTTGTCCAAGCAACAAATTCCCAGAAAAGCAGATGAACCAAAGAGAAGCTAGAAATTCCCCAAGGCAGTAAGAAATAATAAAGCAAAGCCAAAAGACTGAGAAATATAAGAAAATATAAGTTCTCTCATGGCAAAAATGACCGACCTGGAAAACACACTGAGGAAGGAGCATTTCGGAATCTTTGGGCAGACATCGTATTGGCAAAGTGGAAACAGAATCCACATGTCACCTCCTAGTCAATCCCCAAATGGAAATCCCAGGTCCATTGTAGCCAAACTCCAGAGTTTCTAAGGCAAGCAAGCAACCGGAAAGAACGAATTCGAGTCTCAAGAGCCACACTCAAGAGTACCCGTGGCTTGTCAGTCATCACGACAAAGGGGGCAGAGCGAAGATATTCTAGGAGGCAAAGTCGATAGACTTACAACAAAGAATAACTCACCCAGATAATCCGATTAGAATTCTACGTGTGTGTGTGTGTGTGTGTGTGGGATTCATCGTTATCGCAGCAGAGGAACATCAAAACTCTGAAGTGCAACATAAATGAGCAATCAGAAGGGACTAAGAGGTGCCAGCCTGGCACTGGGAGACCCTGGGTTCAAATCTGGCCTGAGACTTCCTAGCTACATGATCCTGAGGAAGCCACTTCATCCCATCTGCCGAACCCTTGTCCTTCTGTCTCAGTTGTTAGAAAACTAGGAAGTTAAAGTTTAAAAAAAAAAAGGAAAACAGGCTACTGCAATGGTCCAACTGAGAGATGACAAAAGTCTAAATTAGAGCCATATCACTGGAGAGAGGGCTGGAGTCGAGACAAGACAGCAACAGAATAAACATGGGAGAGAGGAAATATTCATGGAAGCTCTTGGGGGAACATCTGTGACTGAGAAAAGAGAAACGGGGAAGTTAGTGAGAGCCATTTGGTCTGGGATATGTTAAGGTTGACATGGCAACAGGATATCAAGCTGGAGAGACAGAATTTACGGATCATGAGGCGTTGGGAACTGAGAGAAGAGAAGAAGCACCTATGGCAAGTCCTACGTAGGCGCACGTGTGCACGTACGTGTCTAGTCTCCGATTTTAATGGCATTCCCTCTAGTCTATCCCACTGGTTCACCGCTCTACTTTTCAGCCAATGGCCGAAGTGCTCTTCCCCTTCCTCCCTACCTTTTTCGTTCACCTTGGATAATGGAGAAAATTCTGGTGAATCAGAAACCAAAAAGAAGCCCTCCAGAGGAACGAGAGGAATGAGAATAACAGTGTTCAGGTCGGACGGGGCTTGAGAAATCATCTCCCCTCGCCCACGGACGCCACAATCCATCCAAATAGCAGCGATCCTCCCCTCTCGATTCCAAGACCTACAACGAGGGCGAGCTCACTAGTTCTACTTCCCAAGGTGTCTTTCTTGAGTCTAAACTCGCCTATTGCTTACGGCTCCAGATTTCCTCTAGGGACAAGCAGAACAAGTCTCATTTGTCTTCACGATGGACCTCCAGACCTGGGAACCAGCCAGCCCATCTGAAGGTTTTCTTGTTCAGGCCGGTCTTGTAGGGACTGCCCAGGGCTGTGAAGGCTGTGAAGACACAAAGCACGATTTGCCCTGCAAACACTTCTCTTGATCCTGGCTCTCGTCATCACTGTCTTGATGCATTGACCCACGCTAGTACCCCACCAGGAAGAGGACACACGTGGCCCCACACCGAATCCACCTCTTGTAGCTGCCGGCCCCAACCTCCTGCCTCACGTGGACCTCCCAGTCCGTGAGAATCCCAAAACCTTGCGCCACAGCCCCCAATGTGTAAAGTGGGCATTTTGAATGGATGCCATTTCGCTGTGATGGTCTCCTCACTCTTCTATCTCCATCTGTTCAGTTCAAGGCTCAGTTCGGGGGCCACCTCCTTCATGCCGAACCTCGCCTGCGTCTTCCTCCATATTTGCCTTGGGCTTGGCTGCCCCTCTCTCTCGTTATGTCGTCATTCGCATACAGGGCTTTTTGACCCGGTCGTTGGGTGCTCCCAAGAACCAAGGGCTAAGTACAAGGTCTTCCATGTAAGCCACTGCTGCCTCACCCGCTCCTTCCTTTCAGGGATCTGGTCCCCCGTCTATCCCAATTCCTCATTCGCACACATGTCTGCCAGAGGTCAAAGAGACCTCAGCCCCATGCCTGCAGGCCCGCCATTCATTCCAAGGGCTTCTCAGCAGGGGCATCTATCAGCCGTTTGGTCTGGGGACTCAGGAAATGGAGGGACCGAGTCTCAGAAGACAGATTTGTCAACCAAACAGGAATTTATTTACTTAACAGCCAAGTCTGGGTTGGTGTACAGAATTGTAGTCATGGCCCCTGGACAGACACCCTCCGCTCCCTCCCCTCCCGCTGGCCAGGGCAGCTGCTTGGTCCTCCCTTCGCTTCTGACACGCGGGTCCGGTTGAGGCAGATTTCCAACACTACTCGCATTGATCTGCCAGGCACACGGGCTTCCTCTGGGCAGAGCCTCCCTCAGGGAGGGCTCAGAGGACTGACTGACCAGGATCGCCCCCAAGAGGAGCGGCAGACCTCCAAGACCATCTGCCAAGTGGGTAAGGGGTTGAGGCAGCGCACAGTGACGGAGTGAACAAAGGCGGGAGAAGAGAGGAAGTGAGGGCTCAGAACGTCCCTATTTGGCATCCCTCCTCTCCTTGTACAGCTCCCGATAGCAGCTGATCACACTGTTCAGCCCACAACACGCCTGCAGGCTCCTCTCCCGATCGGGGTCATTGTCAGTAAGGATTTGCAGCCCCCTGTCGAAGTGTGAGAGGGCTTCTGCCAGGTGCTTTGTGGTTAGCTCCGGGGAGGTAGCCGGGGGCTCCTCTCGCCCCATTCCGGGGGCTGGCATTGCCAGCAGCTCTTCCTCATCCCTGTGGGAGTGGAGTAAGTGAGCCCCATCCTCAAGGCCAACCTCACTGGCCAGCTGCACCAGCCCCTGCCCTGGAGCCCGAAACAAACGGACAACAGCATCCTCGGCCTCCTCGTCGAAGGTGCTGTGGTCAGCGAGTGCCCCCGCGTTCTGGTGGATCTGTGGCAGGGCTTCGGCCTCTGAGGAGGCCAGGACACACTCCGGCCACAGCTTCTTCCAGACCGCATTCATGGTGGCCGGCTTGAGCTCCTGCCAGGCCTCGGCGATGTTGTCCACAGCGGTCATGATGTTGTAGCTTCGCCAGAACTCCCGGACGGTGGGCTTCTCTTCGCCGTCGGTCTCCTGAATGAGCTGACCCAGGGTCCTCCTCAGGTAAGAGGCCTTGAAGGTGGTGATCACGCCTTGGTTCATGGGCTGGATCAAGGCCGAGGTGTTCTTGGGCAGAAACGCCACCCTGACGCTGGCAGAGAGGTCATCCAAGTAGACGGGGTGGCACGGGGCGCTGTCCAGGATCAGCAGAGCCTTGTTGGGGAGCTTGTTTTCGGCACAGTGCCTCTCCACGGCTGGGCAGAAGAAGTGGGTGAACCACTCCTGGAAGATGCTCATGGTCACCCAGTCGTTGCGGTTGGACCTCCAGATCACAGGCAGGTTGGGCTTAGAACAGCCCTTCAAAGCCCGGGGATTCTCCGAAGGGTACACGAGCAAAGGCTTCAGTTTGCAATCCCCAGCAGCATTGCCTCCGAGGAGCAGGGTCAGGTGGTCTTTGGAGGCCTTGAACCCCGGCCCGACTTTGTCCTCCAGAGACACGCACGTCCTTTCGGGCAGACGCTTCCAGAAGAGCCCCGTCTCGTCGATGTTGAAAACCTGCTGGGGCGTGTAGCCCCCCTCCTCGATGATCTTCCGCAGCACGTCCGGGTACTTGCGGGCTGCCTCGGCGTCAGCCACGGCGGGCTCGTCGGTCAGGAGCACGTTGTGCCGTGCCTTGAATCGGGCGAACCAGCCGTTGCTCGCGCCGAAGGTCTCCGTCTGGGCGCTCTCCCCGTGCTTCTGCTTCAAGTCCTCGAATAGGCTCTTGGCCTTCTCCTGGATGAGCACGGTGTTGACGGGCAGGCGCCGCTGCTTCTGGTCTTCGATCCACAGGCTCAGCAGCCTCTCCATGGTGCCCATGACCACGCCGCGGCACCGGGTCAGCTGGGTGGTGCTCATGGGAGTGGCTGCCTGAGAGTTGGCCTTGATCTTGTCTTTATTGACTCGGATGGAGGCCACCGTGGACGTGGCCAGCCCCAGGGTCTTGGCGATCTGGGTGAGCTTCTCACCCTCCTCGAAGCGCCTCAGCACCTCCAACTTAACGTGCAGGGTGATGGATTTCCGGTCTCGCTTGGGGCCGCCGAGCAGCCTCTTCCCGGGCGCTTTGGGGCGAGACGCCGTCTCCATTCCGTTGGCCCCAGAGCCCCCGAGATTTCCCTTCCCCACCGTTTGCTGGGGCCTCGCCTCGCCTCTGGACGTGGCTCCCTGCGGAAGATGAGAAACGCCATTGGCATGAAACGAACCCAACGCGCTCCACGTTCTCTTCCCATCCTCCACGCCCGACTCCAGGACGTTTGCCCACAGGCCAGGAGACCTACCAGGGGATCCAGGGCGAGTGGTGTGAAGGCAGCTGGGGCGCGGCCCTCCCTCACTAGTGTGGCCGCAGTGGGGGGCCTTGACCGTCCACGAAAACTGTTCCCTTCAGGTGTTCCTGCTCTTGAAACGGTCAAAAGGAGGCATGGGAGCAGGAAGGGCTAGGCCATGGGGTCCCCGGAGGTCAGACTGGACCCCAGGCCTGAGCCACCTGAGCCCCACAAATTGCTCTCCTGATGGTCGAGTCCTATAGCTCCATCCTCCATTGCATCGTTCTAGAGTGGCTCCTCCCCCTTTCCTGGGCCCTCTCCACTGCCCCCCCCCACAGCTCCCCTCCCACTACCTCTGGCCATGGGAACTTGTCCTCGAGGGGTGCCCCCCCCAGCTGGCTCGCCTCTCCCACTCCAGGCCCACAGGGCACGCTGGACCTCCCTGGCCTAAGCTGGACAAGCCTCTTCCTTCCTGCTCCGGGCCTCCATCACAGGGGCCGCCTGGTGGGTGGGAAGCTCCCTGGAGCCCCACAGGAGTGAAGCAGGAAGACGGGCTCTGGAGGACGGCCTTTCCGGGATGCTGGCTCCCGGGCAGCAGTCGGGGCCATGGTGGTCCCAAAGGCCTCCAGGGAACCAAAGGAGAAAACGTGGCCTCGAGGGCCCCTCTGACCCGGGCATCTAACCCCAGAGCCTCCCCACGTTTGGGGGTAGCCTCTGGGTGACGCGCGGTGCCAAGAGATGGCGGCTTCCGCCATTAACGAGTCGGGCCAGACGGCCTGGGCTGAGGGGGGGGGGGGCAGAAGAGCGAGGCACAACAGGGGCCAGGCCTCTCCGGCACCTCCCTCCTCTCGGAACGGCATTCAAGGCCTCGCCAGCCCCCCTTGTGCGTGCCAGAAGGTAAGGGGCGGGGAGCGGGGTGGCCTAAGGGACAGGGGTGCCCAGCTCCACCAGCGGCCCCGAGTCCGGTGCCAGCCTCCCCCAGGAGGCGCTGGCAGCAGCCCGGCTCCCTTCTAGCCCTGTCAAAGGAGGCAGGATGCGCGCGCAACAGCCTGCCCACCCGTCCCGCCCCACTTCTGGATAGATGCGCGCGCAGCGGCCTGTCCCCCTTCGTCCCGCCCCTTGCCACCGCCTTTTCCAGTTCCTCGGGTTAGGCTCCGGGAGGCTCTCAGAACTGAGTCCTTGTGCGGATCTCTGGCTCCCCCTGCCACGGCCTCGGGCCCGTAACTGGCCTGACCGGTGTCCTAACGCTCAAAGCCAGCCGCCCGCACTTCCCCCACCCTCACCTGCAGACTCCTGAGCCGGCCGCCAGGCTTGGCCGCGCATGCGCAAATTCAGACACGACCCCCTCATTCCTCCATTCCCAGCTGTCCCAGCGCTCTGGGGGTGAACCTCCAACTGAAGGCGGGGAGGGTTGCTGTGGAGACCCCGGCGCGGGGCGGAGTTGCCACTCCAGGGTGTTACGTCACTCTCCGTAGAGAAATGGCGTCTTCCTGCGACTTTGGGAAGAGCTGGGTAGCTATATGGGCTAAAGATACCATCTCGACTAGCGAAGATCATGTCTGGGCTCTCCCCCGCCACCCCGAGGCATCCGAGAAATGTAGGTTGGTATCAGCCGCCTCATTCCACGATCTTCGTAAACTACATATCCCAGAAGGCTAAGCGGCAGTTGGCTGCGGCCTTCTGGCGCGCATGCGTCAGCAGGCGGGGGCGGGAAATAAAAGGAGGAATGACATCACCGATGTTCTTTTCTACCTTCCCCCGCCCACCAGAACCTCACTGGATGCACATGCTCATTTGGGGCCCTGGCAGGGAGGGAGGAGAGGACGCGTTACCTTGACTCCGAGTCGGGGAAACTTCTGCGCATGCGCCCGAGTGTGCCTCAGCCCACCCGCCGAACCTTTGCGGGTTATCCGCGCATAGCGACCATTGCCATTCGAAGACGGGTGGTGCAGCGAATGGGGCCAACCCCTGGGTTTACAGTCGGAAAGCCTGGGGCACAGTTTAACTCTGAGGGGAGAGAGTGGGGCACCCGGCGAAGGGACGGACGGTCCTGAGAATCGAGAGTCTTGGGCAGACACGGCCCTGGGGGGGAGGGGAGGATAGGGAACTGTCCAGAGTCCCACAGTAGCCATGACAGGCCCTGAAAGTGCTTTGGGATCCTCGGACACAGTCCAGGTCCTACAACCAGCGGGCAGTCCTGGAAGCGTTTTGGGGCCCAGCAGCGGGGAGGAGGCAGTCCGGGGTTCTCGAGCCGCTGGTGGAGGGAGCCTGGGAGCTCCCGCTGCCTAAAGGCCAGTTTCCCAGTGAAGACGGAAGAGCTGGCGCCCCCTTCCGGGGAAGGCGGGCGCTGCACCGTCTGCCCAAAAGGCGAGTCCCCTTCCCTCTAAGGAAGGCCTGCCTCAGGGCGGGCCCGGGGACACCCAAAGGCCAGACGGGGCTGTGGGCAGCCCAGCCCTGCAGGCCCAGTGACTTTCCCCAGACCACACAGCCAGGAAGTGTCCGGAGCTGGCTTTGAGCTCAGGCCCGTCTCCTGTTCCACACCAGGCCTTGCAAGGAGGAGGAAAGCTAGCCAGGAATGGCCCTCCCACGCTTTTGCCTCCTTCTCAGATGCTCCCTGGGCAGCCTTCCTGCCTCAGTTTCCCCAGTTGTCTCCCAGGGGTGTTGGGAGGCACATGAATGCATGCTCGTTCTCTCCCTTCTTTTCAGGCTCCCGCCTCCTCCCAAACCTGCCATTGGAGCTAAAGAGGGTCCTAGTTCTGCTACCTGTGCAGCTAAATGCCTCCCCCCCCCCCCCAGCTGCCTGAACCAATGGCCTCACGCCTGGAGACTCTCTCCTCTCCAGGTTTTCTGTCTCTCCTGGTTCTCCTCCTCCCTCTCCTTTGCTGGAGCCTCCCACAGGGTCTTCTCTGTAGATCACTCCCCCCCCCCCCCTTTTCACAACACTCCCTTGCCTGCTCCGTGGGTTCCCTTCTCTTCCCAAGCCCTACCCCTGGACGAGGCAGTGGTCTCATGCCTAATTCCCTTCCAGGCTGCCCTCCAGATTTCCTCTACCATGCCCAGTTCTTTATGCTCAAGCCTTCCTCTGGCCCTAGAATTCAGACACCACTTCTGGGGTCACTCTCCTCCTAGAACCACTGTTTCAGGTCAATAAACATGGAGCGATTTGTCAAGCACTACTACGTGCCAGGCATTATGCTAAGGTCTGGAGATCCAAGAAAGACAAAATGCAGCCCCTTCTGGGGGGGGGGGGGAGCAATATGCAGACAAGAGAAAGGCTGGATAAACTGAAGCTAATCAACAGAAGGAAGGCACTAGAATTAAGGAGAATTGATGGGGAAATGCTTCATTCAGGAGATGGGTATTAGCTGGCACTTGAAGGAAGCCAAGAATGCCAGAAGGCAGAAATGAGAAAGAACATTCTTGAATTGGGGGTAGCCAGAGAAAACTGCCTAAATTGAGAGATGGAGTATCTTAGAATAGCAAGGAAGTCATCGTCACTAGATCTGAGTAAGGTGTGAGGTGTAAGATGCTTGGAAAGGTAGGGGTGGACTTCCTTTTAGATTAGGGTTATGAAGGGCTTTGAATGCCACCCAGATGGTTTTTTATTTGACTGGGGATGTGATAGGGAGCCACTGGAATTTACTGAAGGGGAGGTGACATGATTGGACCTGTGCTTTAGAAAATAACTATGGTGGACTGGATTGAGGAGAGATTTGAGGCAGGGAGAGCCCTCCAACAGCCACTGCAATAGTCTAGGCATGAAGTAATGAGAGCCCATGCCAGGGTAGGGGCAGTATCAGAGAAGAGAGAAGGATATGGGTTATAAGAGAAACTTCAGAGGTGAAATCAACCCAAGAGTTACCCCCAGACTGGAAATTCAGGAGAAATGCTGAGAATTGAAATGGACCAGAGATGTTGAAAAGGTAGAATTGACAAGAGATGTTGCAGAGGTGGAATTGACAAGAGATGTTGCAGAGATGAAATGGACCAGAGATGGTGCAGAGGTGGAATTGACAAGAGATGTTGCAGAGATGAAATGGACCAGAGATGGTGCAGAGGTGGAATTGACAAGAGATGTTGCAGAGATGAAATGGACCAGAGATGGTGCAGAGGTGGAATTGACAAGAGATGTTTAAAAGGTAGAATTGACAAGAGATGTTGCAGAGGTGGAATTGACAAGAGATGGTCCAGAGATGAAATGGACCAGAGATGGTGCAAAGGTGGAATCAACAAGAGTTGCCCCAGAAGTGAATATAAAGAGAGATAGTAGTAGTAGTCTCTCGGTAACCGAGGATGACGATTGTCTTTGTGCATTTTCATCCATGGTGCATAGATGAGTGTGCACAAAGATACTCGTGTGTGAAGGAGATCTAAGTGGAAAAGTTGATGCACAGAGACAGTCCCACTCTCTGGGGGTTGGAAGCTAAGAGGTGAAATGTGCCAGAGATGATGTATCTCTTGCCAAACTTTCCTTAAACTCTTTTTAACCTCCATTTGTCTCTACTTCATAAATTTCCACACTTATCAGCGTGGATTCTTACTTGTGTGAATTTGTCTAGGAGACAACCAGATTGCTGAAGTCAACAGTGTGGCAGGTTAGATTTTGGACTGGTTGAAGTCCAGGGATGTGAAGGGAAACCCCCGGCCAATTAGAAAATCGGAAACAGGCTGGAGCTCTCTGCCATTTTTTGGGCTTGTGAAAGGAGCTCTCTCAAAGCTGTTCTGGCACTTATCTATGTAAGCCATCTCTGGCAATCTCTGGCCTCCTGGTGGGGACCAGGTGCTGGGCTGGGAATCCAGGAATCCAGTCTCTTGGGCTCTAGTCTTTCCTGAACCCAAGCCCACTCCTTGGCTGGCCTGAGCCCTTGGGGAATCTTATGACGGGATGAAGCCAAATTAATTGGGCTGGGGACTGAGGAGGATAGGCTGGAAACTTTCTGTCTGTCTGTCTTACTCTTTACTAATAAAGACTTATTTATCTAGTACAAAGCCTCCAGCTGACTAAAATGAACAAAGCTCATAACCCCCCTGTAGAATTCGGAGCTACCTATATTTCTCATGGGGGTGTGAATCGCCTCTGGAGGGAAGCTGAAAGATGGAAAGTAATGGATTAAGTTCACAGGCTAGAGAGAGTGAGCCATGGGAGGAGCAGGGAGAGACAACGGCACAGGGACAAATCTTTAGCGTGGTCTCGGCTGATTTTATTGAGGGTCGGAGCCTCGTCAATCAAGCCGGCGGAACATCAGAAGTTAGAACCTAGTACTGACAGCTCAATAGCGCCTCCCGTTGCCCAGGACGGGAGCTCGTGCTACAGCTTCTGCTTTCTGGCACCAGCTTCCACCCACGCCGGCTCAGTCTTGGACGTTCCAGAGGACCTTTCGAAGGCGCCTGCTAGCTTTCAGACTGCAGAGTAGTAAAGCTTCGATTGCCGAGTCCCCCCGAACAGGATTCCGAACTCCATCCTGTGCAATATCCGCACGCCGCCCCAAGGGAGCTCCAGGAACTCTCTGCCCAGAGTCAGCTTCGGAACACCCCTCGGATGTCCTCGCGGCCCCCAGCCCCGTTTCTTTTCTGCACTGGCGGCCATCCCTCTTCGATGTGTTCTTTCTAAGGAAACGGGCTTCCGTCTGTGAAACACCGCCACGGCCGGTCCCGATCACTCGTGGCGGCCTGCTTCCAGGGCTCCTTTTCAATCCCCGCCACGTACGGCTTAGGGGATCCCTGGAACCCTAACCCCCACCCTGCCGAGGAGAGGCGGCAGCCGGGCCGATGCCAGCGAGAGCGCATGCACGACGCCACAGACACGCTCTGCTCTGCTTTCTGACGAGCCTGGGGGCACCACCACAAGCTTTCTCTCTCCAGTTCTAGCCAGCCTTAAATCCCCAACCTCCAGCAGCTGCTAACAGGCCACCTTTTAGGAAAAGGATCAAGCTCGCGGGGCCTTCTGCTAGAAGCCAAACCTGTGAGAACGTAAAGAAGCCCAGCGACAGCGAAGCCATCCAGAAGCGAGGCCGCCTCTGGGGCTCCGAGCGCGGAGGACTGCGGACAGGGCTCAGCACCCAGCGTAGGAAGCAGCCCCAGGACCTCCAGCGCTGGAGAGCCGGGAAGAGCCTGGTCTAGAAGGGCTCCCCCCGCCCTCTGCCCGAAGAGTGAGGAGGCCGGTGACGTCTGGGACCTCAGAGGCAGACACTTAGCTACTGCCACAGCCCCTGCAACCAGAGGGGAGCCGCCTCCCCGGGGCGAGGAGCAGAGAGCACCTGGGCCAGCAGGGGGAGAAGCCCTCCAGGGGCCGAAGAGGCCAATGGGGAGCACTGCTGCAGGCGGAATCCCCCACTGGGGGATGAACTTCGAGGGTTTCACATGAAATTGGGGCGTTAACTAAATCAGTCATCAAAAGTGGTCGCCAACTATTATCCCTTAAGTCAGGAAGACTGCGAGCAGCTCTTGGCAATTTTGTTTACTTGGAAGACTAGTAAAGGGGGTGGGCAAGGGAAAGAGGTGAGGAGACTGCCGCGCCGGCCCGAAATGCTGATCCGGGGAAATGAAGCTCCGTCCCCCAGGGAATCCTAGTGACTCACCAGCAGGCCTGGCAGGACTGCAGAAGAGCTCCCCGAGGCAGCAGCGAACCCCAAGGAGCCGTCCTACAAGGAAGTCCCAACCCCGAGCAGCTCCGAGCCCCAAGGAGCCGTCCTACAAGGAAGTCCCAACCCCGAGCAGCTCCCAGCCGAAGGCCCGAAGCCCCAAGGAGCCTTCCTAAAAGGAAGTCCCGACCCCGAGCAGTTTCGAGCCCCAAGGAGCCCTCCTACAAGGAAGTCCCGACCCCGAGCAGCTCTGAGCCCCAAGAAGCCGTCCTACAAGGAAGTCCCGACCCCGAGCAGCTCCCAGCCGAAGTCCCGAAGCCCCAAGGAGCCTTCCTAAAAGGAAGTCCCGACCCCGAGCAGTTTCGAGCCGAAGTCCCGAAGCCCCAAGGAGCCGTCCTACAAGGAAGTCCCGACCCCGAGCAGCTCCCAGCCGAAGTCCCGAAGCCCCAATGAGCCATCCTACAAGGAAGTCCCGACCCCGAGCAGCTCCAGGCCGAAGGCCCGAAGCCCCAAGGAGCCTTCCTAAAAGGAAGTCCCGACCCCGAGCAGTTTCGAGCCCCAAGGAGCTGTCCTACAAGGAAGTCCCGACTCCCAGCCGAAGGCCCGAAGCCCCAAGGAGCCCTCCTACAAGGAAGTCCCGACCCCGAGCAGCTCTGAGTCCCAAGGATCCCTCCTACAAGGAAGTCCCGACCCCGAGTAGCTCCGAGCCCCAAGAAGCCGTCCTACAAGGAAGTCCCGACCCCGAGCAGCTCTGAGCCCCAAGGAGCCGTCCTACAATGAAGTCCCGACTCCCAGCCGAAGGCCCAAAGCCCCAAGGAGCCATCCTACAAGGAAGTCCCGACCCCGAGCAGCTCCAGGCCGAAGGCCCAAGGAGCCGTCCTACAAGGAAGTCCTGACTCCCAGCCGAAGGCCCAAAGCCCCAAGGAGCCCTCCTACAAGGAAGTCCCGACCCCGAGCAGCTCCAGGCCGAAGGCCGGAAGCACCAAGGAGCCATCCTACAAGGAAGTCCCGACTCCGGGCAGCTCCGAACCCCAAGGAGCCTTCCTACAAGGAAGACCCAACCCCGAGCAGCTCCCAGCTGAAGGCCGGAAGCACCAAGGAGCCATCCTACAAGGAAGTCCCGACTCCGGGCAGCTCCGAACCCCAAGGAGCCTTCCTACAAGGAAGACCCAACCCCGAGCAGCTCCCAGCCGAAGGCCGGAAGCACCAAGGAGCCATCCTACAAGGAAGTCCCGACTCCGGGCAGCTCCGAACCCCAAGGAGCCTTCCTACAAGGAAGACCCAACCCCGAGCAGCTTCGAGCCCCAAGGAGCCGTCCTACGAGGAAGTCCCGACTCCCAGCCGAAGTCCCGAAGCCCCAATGAGCCATCCTACAAGGAAGTCCCGACCCCGAGCAGCTCCAGGCCGAAGGCCCGAAGCCCCAAGGAGCCTTCCTAAAAGGAAGTCCCGACCCTGAGCAGCTTCGAGCCCCAAGGAGCTGTCCTACAAGGAAGTCCCGACTCCCAGCCGAAGGCCCAAAGCCCCAAGGAGCCGTCCTACAAGGAAGTCCCGATCCCGGGCAGCTCCAGGCTGAAGGCCCAAGGAGCCGTCCTACAAGGAAGTCCTGACTCCCAGCTGAAGGCCCAAAGCCCCAAGGAGCCGTCCTACAAGGTAGTCCCGACTCTGAGCAGCTCTGAGCCCCAAGGAGCTGTCCTACAAGGAAGACCCGACTCCCAGGTGGCACAGGGAAGACATTGACAGTGATTGGTAGATGTGAGAACTGAGGGGAGGGAACTTGGATGGTTTCCTTAAAGATAGCAGGGTCTGAGGAGTGGGGGGGGTTGGAGAGGTTTTGCTCTGAGAGGTTGTGCTCTGAGAAGCTTGCTCTGAAGGAAGCTGGAGGTGGAGGCCCCTGAGACTGTTTCTCCATTTTGGTCATGTGAGTGATAGGGACTGATCTCCTTTCTTTGCCCCAGCTATCTAAGGGCTTGGGCCTTTTGGCCCAGCCTAAACAGAGGGGGTATTTAAGCCCTATTCCCTTCTCTCTCTCTAATACCTTTCTTCCTCTTGTTTGTAATTAAACTCCATAAAAGGTTGACTGCTGACTTGAGTTTTCATTTAGGAATTACATAGCTGAATTCCTTGGCGACCTTAAATTAATATATATCAGTCTTTTAAAGTGATTTCCTTGTCACACTATAAGAAGTCCCGACCCCGAGCAGCTCCGAGCCCCAAGGAGCCGTCCTACAAGGAAGTCCCGACCCCGAGCAGCTCCAGGATGGAGGCCCAAAGCCCCAAGGAGCCTTTCTACAAGGAAGTCCTGACCCTGAGCAGCTCCAGGCCGAAGGCCCAAAGCCTCAAGGAGCCATCCTACAAGGAAGTCCCGACCCCGAGCAGCTCCGAGCCCCAAGGAGCCATCCTACAAGGAAGTCCCAACCCTGAGCAGCTCCAGGCCGAAGGCCCAAAGCCCCAAGGAGCCGTCCTACAAGGGAGTCCTGACTCTGAGCAGCTCCAGGATGGAGGCCCAAAGCCCCAAGGAGCCGTCCTACAAGGAAGTCCCGACCCCGAGCAGCTCCAGGATGGAGGCCCAAAGCCCCAAGGAGCCTTTCTACAAGGAAGTCCCGACCCCGAGCAGCTCCAGGATGGAGGCCCAAAGCCCCAAGGAGCCTTTCTACAAGGAAGTCCCGACCCCGAGCAGCTCCGAGCCCCAAGGAGCCATCCTACAAGGAAGTCCCAACCCTGAGCAGCTCCAGGCCGAAGGCCCAAAGCCCCAAGGAGCCGTCCTACAAGGGAGTCCTGACTCTGAGCAGCTTCGAGCCCCAAGGAGCCATCCTACAAGGAAGTCCCAACCCCGAGCAGCTCCAGGCCGAAGGCCCGAAGCCCCAAGGAGCCGTCCTACAAAGAAGTCCCGACCACGAGCAGCTCCAGGCCGAAGGCCCAAAGCCCCAAGGAGCTGTCCTAAAAGGAAGTCCCGACCCCGAGCAGCTCCGAGCCCCAAGGAGCCGTCCTATAAGGAAGTCCTGACCCCGAGCAGCTCCAAGCCCCAAGGATCCGTCCTACAAGGAAGTCCCGACCCCGAGCAGCTCCAGGCCGAAGCCCCAAAGCCCTAAGGAGCCATCCTACAAGGAAGTCCCGACCCCGAGCAGCTCCAAGCCCCAAGGAGCTGTCCTACAAGGAAGTCCGACTCCCAGCCAAAGGCCCAAAGCCCCAAGGAGCTGTCCTAAAAGGAAGTCCCGACCCCGAGCAGCTCCGAGCCCCAAGGAGCCGTCCTACAAGGAAGTCCTGACCCTGAGCAGCTCCAGGCCGAAGGCCCGAAGCCCCAAGGAGCCGTCCTACAAAGAAGTCCCGACCACGAGCAGCTCCGAGCCCCAAGGAGCCGTCCTACAAGGAAGTCCCGACCCTGAGCAGCTCCAGGCCGAAGGCCCGAAGCCCCAAGGAGCTGTCTTAAAAAGAAGTCCCGACCCCGAGCAGCTCCAAGCCCCAAGGATCCGTCCTACAAGGAAGTCCCGACCCCGAGCAGCTCCAGGCCGAAGCCCCAAAGCCCTAAGGAGCCATCCTACAAGGAAGTCCCGACCCCGAGCAGCTCTGAGTCCCAAGGATCCGTCCTATAAGGAAGTCCCGACCCCGAGCAGCTCCCAGCCGATGGTCCAAAGCCCCAAGTGGTCTCAACTAGGCTGAACGCTGGGGAGAACAGGAACTTAGCCTTGCTGGGAATAGGCTCGGGGAGGATTAAGACAGGATGAGAAAACTGAGGGGCACAGAGCCTGGAATTCCGGTCTGGGACCTGCCTGAGAGCTGAGAGCCAGGACAGTTTAAGAATGGGCCTCTTGAGCCATAGTTCCAATTGGCCAACCCCCAGAGCCATAAGCCTCACCAAGATGGGCACCTAAGGGGTTCTCAGGGTGACTAGGGAGGCACACACACTGAGCCCTGGGAGCACTTGGTGTGGCCTCAGCACAAATGGATTCTCTGGGCACCCCAAATGATATTCCTGGGTAAGGGTGCCCCTGTCAACTTGGAAAAACACAGAACCACTAAAGTAGTCCTAAAAAGCAAATCTTTAATCAGGATAAGAGACAAAGTCCTTAATAACCAGCTGCCACCCAGAGCCAAGCACTCTGGGGACTGTGTCCCTGGAAGAACGCACTCCAAAGAATAATAGAACTTGGGGGTCTTCTATACCCTTTGTCAACTAAGGACAAGGAAATAGGATTGATTGACTTTACAATGGCTACCAGGAAATGAGGAGTCCTAGACAGGCTTATCATGGAGAGGCTGATGCTTTACAATGGGTACAAAAGGAAGATTCCGGTCTCTGATGCCAAGACAAAAGGTACTTGACACTTTATATCTACTGTATATAATATATATATAAAGAGTACTTTAAGGGTTACTGTTCAGTGTAGGACAAGGCCAGGTAACGCCCCCAGTCTGGGCTGGACATGTTTTGCTGCCATTTTTCTTAGTAACTTTTTGCTTTGAGCCCGCTACCAGCTGGCTGACTAGTGGACAGGACCCACATTGGTGGGGGCTCAGAAATTCCAATTTCAGGAGCACAGTCGGAGCAGTCGAGGCACGTATAAACTTTGGTCCTATCTTTGGGGGACTCCAAAACCCCATTCATGAGCTTCGTGCTCATTTTTACCAAGTTCCGCTCCTGGGCTCAGTCCTTAAGCTGGCCAGTGCTGAAAGATGGACTGGATATCTCAGGACCTTTTGCTTTACCAACAGCGAGCGATTGACGCAGCTCTCAGACAAACTCATGCCTTTGGCCACGTGTCCTCCGGATTTGGGGCATCTGCTACATCTACTGTTTCGGGATGCGCAGGTACCTCTTGGGGTGATCCCAGCTTCCCCCTTCCTGTCTGTAACCCCAATAACTGAGTGTGGCCCAACGGGAGGAAGCTCTATCCCACCAGAGCCTACTTGCTGCAATTCATCTCCAACCTCCTCCTGAGGGTTCACCCACGAAAAAGCCCGAGTTGTGGCTGCAGGCAGCTACAACAGCCAAGGGGGAGAAGTGCCGCTCCTCTCCCACAAAGATCGCGTTTGATCGAGGAATCTAACCATCAATGAACATGGAT
Organism: Monodelphis domestica; assembly: GCF_027887165.1. Taxonomy (NCBI): domain Eukaryota; kingdom Metazoa; phylum Chordata; class Mammalia; order Didelphimorphia; family Didelphidae; genus Monodelphis; species Monodelphis domestica. Next base: position 430,570,944 of record NC_077230.1, on the reverse strand, counting down.
CCAGCACTAGGCCATGTAGGCATTGGGGATCGCCACAGATGAGGAAACTGCGTCTGAGAGGGGTCAAATGACTTGTCCACGGTCTCAGGACCAGTCCACACGTGCACTAATAGGTGCTAGTGCTAGACAACAAAAAGTGAACAATCTCTGGAAGAGTTGATACTCTAATGAGGAACCTACAAAATAGACGCCATGAATATAAAGATGGAGGCACTTGGAGAAGTTGGAGGGAGGGCACGCCTGCGGGTGTCTCATTCCACATTCAACACTATCCACTGCGCCATTAAGCTGCCACAGCAATGAAACTCATAGTGTGCAGCCAAAGCATCTTCTGGTGGAGGGCTATACAGAACCTGCATACATAACTAGAAAGAGTTTTGTGAAAAAAAAAAGAGAAATGCAACCAAAGTTAGAAGGGAAGCAACAAACTAGGGGGGGAAATTTCTAACAAAAACCTCTGACACAAAGGCCACATTTCGCAAATGTATAAGGAACTAAGTCAACTCAAGCCATTCCCCAATTGACAAATGGTCAAGGCAGTTTCAGATAAAGCAATCAAAACTATCAACAATCGTGAAAAACTGTTCTAAATCCCTCCTGATGAGAAAAATGCACATCAAAACAATGCTGAGGGTCACCTCACATCTAGCCGATTGGCCAATAGGCCAGTAAAGGAAAAGAATAAACGCTGGAGGGAATTTGGCAAAAATCAGTACACTCATGCATTGCTGGTGGAGTTGTGAATGGATCCAACCATTCCAGAAGGCAATTTGGAACTCTGCCCAAAGGGCACTAAAAGACTGGCTGCCCTTTGATCCAGCCACAGCCCTGCTGGGTTTGTACCCCAAAGAGATCATAAGGGAAAAGGCTTGTACAAGAATATTCACCGCCGCACCCTTTGTGGTGGCATGCCCTTCGATTGGGGAATGGCTGAACACACTGGGGTGTCTGATGGGGATGGAAGACTTGTGCTCAAAGGAATGGTGAGCTGGCGGATTTCTATAGGAACTAGGAGTGAGCAGAAACAAGAGGAACAAGCCAACATCATGGCCTCTGCTACTCCGAGGCGATCCCAAGGCACCCGTGAAAAGGAGGACGTTCCACATCTAAAGAAAGAACTGTGGGAGCAGGAACAGGGAAGGAAAACAAATGACTCACCACTTCCTTCTATGGATGTGTGTCACCGTGGAAACAACACAGCACCACGGAGCAGGCAGGAGGGACACAGTGCGATCTTTGGGCCTCTGCAGCCACGCGCCCAAGGCTCTGGGAGCGACACCACGCCAACAACTGGGCAACTGAGGACAGAAGACCGTGCCTGCTTGGCTTTCCAATGGCTACAAGGCAACGGGGAGTTCTAGGCAGGATTCTCCTGGGCACCAAAGGAAAGATCCAGCCAGGGGACGTGGCCGCAAAGGGAGAACCTTCCAGAACAAAAGGGGACGGAGGAACTGCTGACCGAGTCTGGCCCACCCGAAGTCCTTCCGGGCCTCTTGTTAGTCTGACACGCTGGAATTCTCACGTGCCTGGGCCACACTGGAGGGGCTGCTCCATGCTAAGATTGCTCTAGTGCAGAAGGGAGTACATGTCCATCGTATCAGTGACCGCGCTCCTTGGATGCAGGAGGGGGAGGAAGCGGGAAGAGCTTCTAAAGAAAGACCACGTTGGCCAGTTTAAAGGGAGAGAGAGACGAGGTCGCTAAGTGAAACGCGCCGCTAACAAGCGCTTGAAGCCCTCGAAAGTAAGAGTTCTGAAAATCAGAGAAAACGGAAACTAAGAACCCTGTAACGGAACAGAACGACGGCGTCGGGCGGCTTCTGAGGGGAGAAACAGCCAATTCCCGAAAGGAGCCGTGAAAAGGGTCTGAACAAAGGCCAACAGGGGAAACCCCTTGGCAGGAAGTGGGCTTGGAGCGGCGGAACAAGCTGTGCAACCCGACGGCGACGACCTCCTCAGAAACCCAGGAAGACGTGCCCGAGCGGATGCAGAGTGAAGCCGGCAGAGCCAGGACGACGAAGCCGCTCCCGGAGCTTCTGCCTTTCCCTCTTTGGCAGCAGGGCTTCACATGGGCGGGAGGGGGATCGGAACGCAAGGAATGGAGAGGCAGCTGGGTGGCTCAGTGGACGGAGCGTCTGGCCTAGGAATGGGAGGCGCAAATGCATCCTCAGACCCCCCAGCCCTTACCACTCTTCTGCCCTGGAACCAATACCCAGGATTGATTCTAAGGGGGAAGGGGAGGGTTTAAAAAACACAAATAAAATAAAATCTAAAAAAATTGCAGCCAATGACATGCTAAGGAGCCAGTAAATTAAAGAGATGAATAATCCTAAAAACATAAAGCACAATGGACTAAAAACAGAATTTAAATAAGGTGTCACCATGGATATCTAGGAGTCAGAAACCCCAGGTTTGGCCTTCCACAGAACCGTGGTGCCACTGAGACCCAAGGCAACAGGAGATCAAAGAGGAAAAGAAAACTCAAGGCAGCACCTCCAAAGCCCCCCCCCCCCCCCCCCCCAGGTCCCCCTTCACTGGTCTCCGGCTAACAATAGACATCCGGGTGGTTTGAGTGGAAACAGCTAATCCCATCTGAGGTCAAGTATCTCTTTTGTCCCAAAAAAAGGGAGGGTTTTCCTCCCTGGCCTAAAGTCCTTTACCAAGATGGTGCAGCCCTGGGCTGGATCTTTCCCTTTTGTGTCCATTGTAGGGCATCTGCCCCTCACTATTATTTCTTTCTTACCATTGTAAAGTCAATCAACTGTCCCTCTCGCCCTAAGCCCCCAGGTCATCTAGAAAGGTATTGAAGCTCCCCAACTTTGATGGCTCTTGGGATTGGCACTTTCCCAGGGGTCAGTGACCAGAGCAGAGAGTTCAATCCTCAGCGCACAGCTCTGTTGTTGAGGCCTCCTAGCGCTGAACCCCTTTTTGCCCTTGATTAAAGAGGGATTTTGAGTATTTAATAGTTGTGTTTTTTCCCAGTCAACAAAGGCAATCTCAGAAAAAGAGAAAAGGAGGAAAGGAGGGAGGGAGGAAGGGAGGAAAGGGGGAAGGGAGGAAGGAGGGAAGGATGAAGAGAGGAAGGGAGGAAGGGAGGAAAGGGGGAAGGGAGGAAGGAGGAAAGGATGGAGAGAGGAAGGAAGGAAGGGAGGGAGGAGGGAAGGATGGAGAGAGGAAGGGAGGAAGGGAGGAAAGGGGGAAGGGAGGAAGTAGGGAAGGGAGGAAGGGAGGAAAGGGGGAAGGGAGGAAGGAGGGAAGGATGGAGAGAGGAAGGAGGGAAGGATGGAGAGAGGAAGGGAGGAAGGGAGGAAAGGGGGAAGGGAGGAAGGAGGGAAGGATGGAGAGAGGAAGGGAGGAAGGGAGGAAAGGGGGAAGGGAGGAAGGAGGGAAGGGAGGAAGGGAGGAAAGGGGGAAGGGAGGAAGGAGGGAAGGATGGAGAGAGGAAGGAAGGAAGGGAGGGAGGAGGGAAGGATGGAGAGAGGAAGGGAGGAAGGGAGGAAAGGGGGAAGGGAGGAAGTAGGGAAGGGAGGAAGGGAGGAAAGGGGGAAGGGAGGAAGGAGGGAAGGATGGAGAGAGGAAGGAGGGAAGGATGGAGAGAGGAAGGGAGGAAGGGAGGAAAGGGGGAAGGGAGGAAGGAGGGAAGGATGGAGAGAGGAAGGGAGGAAGGGAGGAAAGGGGGAAGGGAGGAAGGAGGGAAGGGAGGAAGGGAGGAAAGGGGGAAGGGAGGAAGGAGGGAAGGATGGAGAGAGGAAGGGAGGAAGGGAGGAAAGGGGGAAGGGAGGAAGGTGGGAAAGGAGGAAGGGAAGAAGGGGGAAGGAGGGAGGGAGGAGAAGGGCTCCTAAGGGGGGCCCCAGGCCCAGAGGGATTTACCAGCGAATCCTAGCAAACATTCACTCCAATGCTCTGTAGATCGTTTGCCAGAGTAGAGGGAAAAGGCACCCCACCACAGAACCATGGTGCCACTGAGACCCAAGGCAAAAGGAGATAAAAGAGAAAAAGAAAACTAAAGGCAGCACCTCCAAAGAACAGCCTGAAGAGACTCTTCCCTGCTCTAGGCCTGGAAGGGAGGTGGCTTAAACTCATTGGGAACAAACACTGAAAACACGGCAGGAGGAGAAAAAGCTTTTGAGCAGATGAACACTTTGGTCTAAAAACCTCCAAGAAAGCGCCCCAAATTGGACCGAGCTGTGATGTGCCCCGAGAGCGATGCAGGACAGACTCCCCTTCTTCCTCCTCCGCCTCTCAAAGGAGAGCTTTGCAGTAACCCTGGCTGGGTTACCCAGGAACCCAAGTGGGACCAGAAGTCAAATGGCAGGAGGGAGGCCCCCCAGTCAGGCCTACTTCCGCCCTCCTGACGGCCCGGCTTTGGGACATGGGATGAGGTGCCCCCAGGCCTCTGGGGGGTGGGGGGGCCAGCCTGAGGCTGGCCTAAGTGGAGACGGATCTAAAACAAATGGCAACCGTCATCTCAAGAAGGAAGACGTGAGAAGTGTTGCTGTGCAGCGCCGATGCTCACTTAGCAGGAAGGACTGGAAGAAATCTGCGATTCCTAAGCAAAAGCCAGGACTTGAGAGGAACGAATGCAATTACAAACCACTCTACTGAAATAAAGGAAGACTTCAATAACTGGAGAAAGAGGGCAGCAGAGCCAGGTCCTGGCTTCAAATCTGACCTCCAATGCTCCCTAGCTGCGTGACCCCGGGCAAGTCATTTAACCCCCATTGCCTAGCCCTGAAGAACAACACAAGAAAAATAACAGTAGAGCGTTGGCGCGGGTTTTTTAAGAAAGCAAAAAAAAATCAACTGATTACATATGGCAAACCTATGGCATGGGTGCCAAAGATGGCACCCAGAGCCCTCTCTGTGGACAGGTGCGCCACCACGCCCCCCCCAGAGTTCATTACTAGAAAGGCAGAGAGACTCAGGCGGAGCCCTTCCCCTCTGCCCAGCAGCCCAGTGGGAGCACACAGGGTAAGGGGGCAGCTCACAGGTAGCAGAGCTGGAGGGGAGCAGAGCACTGGGACTGCTCCCTTCCCCCTCTCTGCACTCACTTCACTCGCCCCTCCTCCCAGGAGCCCGATGGGAGGGCTTTCTCCCTCCCCTGTGAAGGGTAAGACGAGGGTACCCAGAACTTGGGGGGGGGGGGCAGCACTCCATTCCTACAAGGTCCGCCATCGCCACTCTAGGGAATTGGAAGGTGTTCTACGGCCGAGGTAAACCCTGGGTCTAGGTCAGCTTTGTTCCTCTCACTTTTTCCTGGCGGTTTTCCAAAGCAGGTCTTCGGTTCGGGGGGAGCCAAACACGGTCCGAAGTAGAAGCATGCAAGTTCTTTAGCTCAGAGGTGCAGCACCGGGCACCCTGGCGATGAAGGCGGAACCCTAAGCTCCGAGCTCGCTTCCCCCATCCGACCTAACTAGTGGCAAGGCAGAATCGGGAATCCTGGCCCAGGCCAAGCTCTGAGGACTCGGGCCAGACGTGGGCAGCGGGGATCGGGGGCTCACAGGCCAGAGCTACTGACTTCCCTCCAGACCTCTCCAAGGCACGGAGGGGATCCTGCTTCTGAAGAAGCAGCCCCCCAGCCCGGTCTCGAGGCCTTCAGTGTGTGCAGAACCTCCCGAGCACCTCGGAGGTCCCCGCCAAGGCCGGCGGTCCACAGAGAAATCCCCTTCTTGCCTGTCGGACCCCGGACCTCTGCGAGCACAAAGGTGCTCCGATGGGTGTCCTGCTCTGTTTGCTTCTCCCCATCTTCCCTCCCCCTTTCGGCTTCCCCGGGAGACCCTATTGGGGTCAGCGGAGTCTCCTTTTAGATCTAGTACCGGAGAGGGTAAATTGATCACAGAAGGGCCCTTGACGCGGAAGCCTGAAGTAGCGCCGAGGAGCTGCTAACTCGTCAAAGACGAAGCCTCTGACGTGACGGGGGGCACACGCGGCCGGGTCTGTGCCGTGGCTCCCTCCGGCCTCAGCCCTTCTCGCCCAGAGAGGCGGCTCTGGCCGGGGCCGGCGTGCGGAGCGTTCCCGCCTCGCGGCGCGGCGGCTGCTCTCGTCCACTTCGGCCGAGAGTTTTCCTGGATGCCCCGCCGGAGGAAGCCGAGGAGCCGAGCGCGGGTGAGGCGTCTTCTCGAGCTCCCTCCTTAAAAGCCTCTCGTCTTCCTCGCGGCGGAGGACCCCCCGGCACAGGCCAGGCGGGAGAAATCCCGCACCCTTTCCCTGTCCCCCTCCTCTACAGGAACTCAAATCGCCACCCCCGGCGACCCCGAGTTCACCTGGGTCCCAGCCCCAGAGTCTCCTGACCCGGGGACCCAAGGGCGGGAAGCTGCCGGGGTTGGGGCGGCTTCGCTGGGAGCGCAGCTCTGGGTCCTGCTGACTGGACACTCGGCAGGGAGGCCCCGCTCCGTCTGGGGGGAGGGGACACGGACTCAGCGCCGCCCCCCGCCTAGAAACGAGACTCCCCGGCAGGGTAGGGTTCGCTTTTAATTGTGGGCCCCTCGCGGGCGCGGCGCGGCGTCTGGTCCCCATCTGAGGCTCAGCCACTCGTTCCTGGGGTTCACCCAACGAGCTCGCGCCGGGTCACCACTGCACGGCCTTTCCTTGTTTGGGGGGAAAGGAGGCCGTCACCCGCGCGCCGCCGATTGGGAGCCCACGGCAGCTCCTTGCCTCGCGGGCGAGGCCTTCTGCATACCCTGCGGTCTAACCCGCTCCCAGGGGACCCCCCGAGGGCCCCCCTGCCTACCAGGGCGCGGGATGGAGCACCCAACGCCCCAACCCTGTGGGGGCCCTTCTCCTGCTCTGGCCTGCCTCAGTTTCCTCCTCTGTAAACAGGGGGCTGTCCCGAGAGCCTTTGTGGAAGGCTGCGAAGGAGCGTTCGCCCAGAGGGGCGAGGACAGCCTTCACCCCATTCTGGAGAGGAGAGGAGGGACTCAGCCGCTTGCCCGGAGGCGGGGACCCCGGCCTGGTGCCCCCCCAGTCACTGGCTTCTGGGAGCGGAGCCCCAGGTGCTCTGGTTTGCTGCTGGGCGCCCTCACCTCTGCTGGCCTTCAAGGGGAGCCCGGGGCTGGCCAGCGGGGGCTCCTCCCCTCCGGGGTGGGCCTCCCCCAAGCGCCCCTTTGGGAACGCTCCGGCTGCCCGGCCACTCTGGCTTAGTTCGTTGGGCAACAGCACCGAGCGCAGGCTGGAGTTCGAATCCAGCCTCCGCAGGGCCTCGACGCCATCCCCTCCCCAGCGGGCCGCCGGGAGCCTCACCCAGAGAGACGCCGTCCTTGCAGCTGGCCCGCCCGTGGCGGCGAGCGTCCCGGTGCGAAGAGGCTCGGGGCTCTCCAGACGGGGCCGGGCTGGGGCTGAAGGCCGAGGTGGGGGAGTTGGGGGGGATCGCCTGGGGGGGCGGCCTGGGCAGGCCGAGCAGGAGGAGCCCCTGGGCCGGCCTGCAGGGCCGGAGCTGCAGGGAACGCAGCAGGCAGGACAGACGGGGCCCGGGAGACGGGGGCCCGGCGGGAAGGGGGAGCCCCGCGGGGGTGGGGGGCAAAGCCTTCAGGGCGGCGCCCCTGCACACAGGCCTGCGGCTGGCCCGGCCCCGGGCAGCTTTCCCGGGCCAGTGGGCAGGTCTGGGCTGGGGGCAAAGGGGAGGAGGCCCCCCCCTGGGGGAGCGCACCTGAGGCCCGGGCCGGCCAAGCTGCCGTGGTCCAGAGGCCTGGGGACTGGCGGGGACGGATCTCCCGGGCCGCAGGGAAGCCGAGAGCTCCCTGTGCAGCCGGAGGAGCTGGGGGGCCGGGACCCCGCCCTGGGGGGGCGCCCCGGAGGGCCCGGGGCCGCTGGGAAGGGCTCTCCGGCTGCGGGACGACTTCAGGGCTGGCGGCACGGCCCGACAGAGGAGCTGGAAGGGCACCGAGTACCAGAGCTCCCCTCCGGGCTGGCCGTGAGCCATGGGGGGTCTGGGGTCGCAGCCCACCCAAGGGCCCGCGGCGGGCGGTCCCTCCTCAGCAGCGGCGGCGGCAGCGGCGGCGGCGGCTCTTTCCGGCCCTGCCCCCGGCCTCTCTACAGCACTCAGCTCCTGGGGTGGGGAGAGGAGGACACCGAGGCTGTGAGCCACGGAGGACCCCCAGGAGGCTCTCCCGCTCGGCCCCCCTCCCGGCTCCTCTGGGCCCGGAAAGCGGGCCTCTGCGGGGGAGGGGAGCGGGGGCGCCCGCCCCTGCCTCGGTTTCCCATTCTGTAAAGTGGGCGGGGCAAGAGCGCCTGCCTCCCCTGCCTGTGCAGCACTAGCCCAGCGCCGGGACGCTCCCCATCCCTCTCCAGGGGCTCCCCTCTACCACCTTCCCAGGCGGCCCTAGAGGAGCCAAAGGAGGAAGAAGAGGGCGGAGAAAGGGGCGGGGGAGGACGCTACGGCCGGTACTTTCGTACCTCCCCTCCCCGCAGGACTCGCGCTCCACCGCTCCGCCCATCACGTGCCCCCCACCCCGCTCCGCTCCTTAGCCGGACTACGCTACCCAGCAGTCCCAGCGTACACTCCTGGCCCTTTCCCACAGTGCACGGCGCTTCGACTCTAGGGCGCAGGCGAAGTGGGGTTGCCATGGGAACAGCCTTCCTCCCCTCCTCCTCCTCCTCCTCCTGCTGCTCTGTCCGGAGCTCGCGTCTTTCTCACCTTTAGTCACCGTCCCGGGGCTAACCGCTTCTCTAGTAGTGCGCGGCGCTCTCGCGGCCAAAAGGGCCGGCGAGTTGCCATGGTGAGACCTGGGTCCGAGGCTCCTGAGGCGTCACGCGCCCCTCCAGGAGGTCTGAGGTTGTCATGGAGACCGGAAGGCAGGAAGCTGCAGCTACGATTCAGTCATCTTAGCCCCCTCGGCATTTCCAGGTGCTGAAGAGAATGGCGTCTCGGCCCCGCCCCCGGTGCCTAGTGCCGGGCCTCGATTGGCTGGGTGTGCAGTCTCTCCGGACCTTCTCCAATGGGCGGATACCGTCTGTCGCGTGCTACTCTCAAGTCGGCGGGACGGGCCTAGAGTGACAGCTGCCAGCCCTGGTCCCCACGGTGTGTGCACTCGGGACTCCGTGGAGACTAGTAGCCCGTTTCCTCTTCCCGAGTTGCGGTGGACCTCTGAACCACATCCCCTGCCCTCCAGCACTCTCCCTCCGCCCCCCTGCCCCCGCCATCTCCGCCGGCAGCCCGAAGGCCAATCTCCTCCGGAAGCGCCCGAAGCTCCAACCCGGAAATGGCCGAGCGCAGCCCGGGGCTGCGCGCCGCGTCTGCGCATGCGCGCCGCGGGGCCGAGAGCGGCCAGAGCCGAAGCGGGGGAGGTGGCCGCGGAAATCACCGAAGCGGCAGGGCGCCCCGAGACCGTTGTCGAGGCCCTCCGCGACCGCCCAGGCTGAGGGCCGGGCCCAGGTTGAAGCCGGCAAGAAGTCTGTGAACGAGAGAGGAGAAAGAGAGAGGGCAGCCAGGCACCCGATCCGGGACCGAGAAGGAAGAGGCGAGGAGGGGGCGGGGCCGAGAGCGGCCGCCGGGCGGGGGGCGGGGCGGAGTCGAACCCTACTGCCGAAGGCACCCGAGCGAAGCCGAACCCTTCCGGAGGGAGCCGAGGGCTTCCGAAGCGCCCCGAGCGAGCTACGGGAGCCGAGACGGGCCGCGCGGCGCGGCGCTGAGCGGAGCAGCCGGGGCCGGAACGCGGAGGAGCCGGGCCGGAGCCGGAGCCGGGCCGGGGCCGGAGCCGGGGCGGGCAGGCGGCAGGAGGCGGCGGCGGACAGTGGGCGGGGGCGGCCAGCCGGCCAGGGCCCCGAGAAGGCGGCGGCGGCGGCAGGATGATCAAGCTGTTCTCCCTGAAGCAGCAGAAGAAGGAGGAGGAGTCGGCGGGCGGCACCAAGGGCAGCAGCAAGAAGGCCTCGGCCGCGCAGCTCCGCATCCAGAAAGGTGGCCCGGGGCCAGAGGGCGCGGGGCGAGGCCCCCCCCGTCCCGGGGGCCCCCTCCCTCCCGGGGCCCTCCCTCCCGGGCCTCTCCCGCTCACTTCCCCTTCTCTCCCTGCAGACATTAATGAGCTCAACTTGCCCAAGACCTGCGAGATCGACTTCTCGGACCAGGACGACCTCCTCAACTTCAAGCTGGTCATCTGCCCCGATGAGGTGAGCGCTGTCACGGCGCCCGCCCGCCCCACCCTCGGGGCTCTCGTGGGCAGGCGCTCCAGCCCCGCGGGGCCGGGGGGCCCGGGCGGGGGGCCGGCAGGCGGGGGTGCTGAGGGAGGGCGGCCGAAAGCCTCCCCTCCTTCCCCTTCCCTTCTCTTCCCAGGGCTTCTACAAGGGTGGCAAGTTTGTGTTTAGTTTTAAGGTAAGTCCCCGATTCCCCGGGGAGGGCCGGGGGGCCGGCGCAGGCCCGGGCCTGACCGCCTCGTGCCCGCCTGCAGGTTGGCCAGGGTTACCCCCACGACCCGCCCAAGGTGAAGTGCGAGACCATGGTGTACCACCCCAACATCGACCTTGAAGGCAATGTCTGCCTCAACATCCTCAGGTAGGGGGGGCCGGCCGGGGGGGGGGCCGGGGGGAGGGGCGGGAGCTGCTCACGCGGCCGGCCTCCTTCCCCTTCCTTCTGCAGAGAGGACTGGAAGCCAGTGCTAACGATAAACTCCATCATCTACGGGCTGCAGTATCTGTTCTTGGTGAGAGGGGGGCGGCCGCGGGAGGGGGAGGCGCCGGGGGGCTCCGCGGGCCGGGCCTGCCCTGACCTGCCCTGCCCGCGCGGCCCGTCTCCTCAGGAGCCCAACCCCGAGGACCCCCTGAACAAGGAGGCGGCCGAGGTCCTGCAGAACAACCGGCGCCTCTTCGAGCAGAACGTGCAGCGCTCCATGCGCGGCGGCTACATCGGCTCCACGTACTTCGAGCGCTGCCTCAAATAGGGGGGCGGGCAGACGGACGGACGGACAGCCCCCCCAACCCCCCCACCCGGGCCGGACCCCCCCTCCTTCCCCCCTCCCCTCCCGGCCCGGGCGGGGGAGGGGGGCGGCCCGGGGCTGGGGCCCCCCTCGGCTTCCGGGCCACATATTTATTGGGGGCCGGGGCCTCGCGCGGGAGGAGGGGTCTCCGGCCGCCCCGCCCCCAGTTCGTTTTTGGGTTTAGTTTTTTTTTTTTAAACCACGTGATTGATGGGCGCCGCCCGCCCCCGCCCCCGTCGTCCAGATCAGAGAAGGGAAATGAATTGGATTGTCCCCGGACCCCGCCCCCTCTCCCACTCGAGTTCGTGTCAGGTTATTAAAGGGGAATGTTGATGCAGCGCTTTTGCCTCGTGGCCTTCTGTCTGTGCGTCCGTCCGTCCGCCGGCCCCCGGGGGTGCGCTTTTGGCCCGGGTCGGGGGGCCAAAAAGACCCGCGGCCCGGGAAGAGAGGGGGCGGGGCTGCCGTCCTGCCCTCTGCGCAGGCTCCCTCTGTGGCAGGCCCGACCTAGTGCGCTTGCGCAGTGCGGCGCCCGGGGTGGGGCGCGCGGCAGTGACGTCACGGCGCCAGACTCCGGAAGCAGCGGCGGGTTCTGGGAGAAAGCGGGCGGCGGCGAGACGACCCCGGGCGGCGGTAGAGCGGGTTGGGCGAGCAGGGGCCGGCTAGGGCAGCGCGACCCGGGGGGCAGCCTACCGAAGGCGGCGGTTGTGCCTCGGTCTGGGGCTGGTGAGTGAAGGCCTCGCCCCCTATTCGGAACGTTACCCCCTCCCCCCCGCCGCCCCCAGGAGTCCCCGCCCTCCCAGACCTAGACCCGTACCCTCTCGGAACCCAACTCCCTCCCTAGGGGTTCCTGACTTTGGGGCCTGCCGCAGGGAGTCTCCCCCGGCGCCGGCGTCTGGCCTTGCACGCCCTCCCGAGGGCCCTCAGTCTTGGTTGCAGCCATCCTAACCAAACTCTCGGTAATCCGGGTAACCCCACGGCGTACACAGCGCCGGGGCAGGGGAGCAGTGGCAGCCTCCTTTAGACTCCTTTCTGGGCTGGTCGAACCTGGTCTGCAACTCCATAAGGGGGGGGCGGGGCAGGAACTGCTGGAAACGGGGAGTGACTTGCCCAGGGTCACACAGCCTGGCTGTCGGGATAGAATTCGAACTGAGATCTCCCAGACCCGGAGAGTCCTGAGAATGGGGACTTTCTTAAGATCCTTTCGGGTTTTGGGGTTTGGATTATGGCCCCTCAAGCTTGCACCTAGGGGCGCTGTGGGATTTGAGCCCTCTGCCCCCTCATCCCTAACCATCTGGCTTCCTGGGTTTCCGGGACATGGCTACGCCCTCCACATCACCCTTTCAAGCTTCTGTGTTGGGCAGGATGAGTCCCTCCCACGACCTAGGAGTCATCCTGGTTCCCCCAGCAGCTAGGGTGCTAAGGTCTGCCAATTTCACACTGGCCCTGGCGGCATCTCTGGTCCGTTTCACCTAGTCATTGTCAGTTCTGCGCCCTCTGGTTCATTTCACCTCTGCTAGGCTCCTGGGATGCTCCTTCTCTCTTGTGACTCAGCCCCCAACCGGTCCAGACCCTCATCACCGTTCAGTAGCCTCCAGGATGAAATCTGGCATACTCTGGCCCCCAGCGCCCTGATGGTCCTGATAGTTTCTTCTTGTGTGCTAGGCCCTGCCCTGGGCCCCAGGGACAGAAATGAGAAAGTGGCCCAAAGGGGGGTCTGGCATGTGTGCAGGGCCCTGACTGACTGGCTCCCACAGCTCCGGTGTGGCCACCATGGACCTGCTCTTTGGGCGCCGGAAAACCCCAGAGGAGCTGCTTCGCCAGAACCAGAGGGCCCTGAACCGCGCCATGCGCGAGCTGGACAGGGAGCGGCAGAAGCTGGAAACCCAGGAGAAGAAGATCATCGCCGACATCAAGAAGATGGCCAAGCAGGGCCAGATGGTGACGAGGCACCCTGGGGGCTGGGGGGGGGGTCTGGTCCTGGGGGGGCCCCCTGCGTCATGCCTGCTGTCCCCCAGGACGCCGTGAAAATCATGGCCCGAGATCTGGTGCGAACCCGCCGCTACGTCAGCAAGTTTGTGATGATGCGGGCCAACATCCAGGCCGTGTCCCTGAAGATCCAGACCCTGAAGTCCAACAACTCCATGGCGCAGGCCATGAAGGGTGTCACCAAAGCCATGGGGACCATGAACAGGCAGGTGGGTAAGCCAGCCCGAGTCCTGGGGAAGGGCACCCGTGGGTGGGGGGAGCTCCTGCCCACATGTCGTCCTCCCACCTTCCCTAGCTCAAGCTGCCCCAGATCCAGAAGATCATGATGGAGTTTGAGCGGCAGGCCGAGATCATGGACATGAAGGAGGAGATGATGAACGACGCCATTGACGACGCCATGGGAGACGAGGAGGATGAGGAGGAAAGGTTGGGTGAGGCCAGGGTTGTTCTGGGGGGGGGTTCCTCAAAGCCTCCCCCCCTCACTGCCTTTTCTCTGCTTCCCCCAGTGACGCTGTTGTGTCCCAAGTACTGGACGAACTGGGCCTGAGCCTGACCGACGAGCTGTCCAGTGAGTGTCCCCCCTGCCCCCGCGCCCCCCCCCAGCACCTGCGCCCATCCCTGACCCCCCTCCCTGCTCTCCTGCAGATCTCCCCTCCACGGGCGGCTCCCTCTCCGTGGCTGCGGGTGGCAAGAAGGCGGAACCTTCGGCGGCCCTGGCGGACGCCGACGCGGACTTGGAGGAGCGACTCAAGAACCTGAGGAGGGACTGAGGCGGCGGAGGGGGGGTGTGTGTGTGTGTCCCAATAAAGTGTCTGAGGCGCCCCCCCGGCTCCGGCTCTCTATGTCCCCCCCCCCCAAGAACAGCGCAGGCAGGCAGGCGTGGGGAGAGGCATGGCCAGCAAGTTTATTGGATGGGTGTCTCGTGAACTCCAAGCTCAGAACAAGAAGCAGGTGACAAAGGAAAGCAAAGGCGGCCCGCCTGGGGGAGGGGGGCAGCGCAGGGGGCTCCCCAGCCTCCTCCAGGGATTGTCATGAAAACCAACCCGATGGCAGCCCTTCCAGCTGTCTGTCTACTCCCGCGGGGGCCACCCGCCGCTCATTCTGCACCTTCATGACTGGGGCCTCGGGCTCCTGGGTTCCGTCTTTATTCAATGGATACAAGTAAAAACCGCATGGGGGGGGGCAGAGGGCCGAGACAGGAGGGGGGATGAGTGAGGGGCCATGAAGCCATGGGGGGGGGGGGGGGGCTCAGTTACCGTCGCTGGGGCCGCCCACCAGCTCCGGAGGGGCCAGGCCGGGGCCCGGGATGGGGGGAGGGAGGGGCTCCACCAGGATAGCCGAGAACTTGGTGTCCCCGAAGGCCTCGTTCATGCGAGTCTCAAAGAAGCGTTGCAGGCCGATGATGGACTGGACATCAGCCTTGTCCTGGGGGGGACAGCAGGGTTGGAGGAGCCGGGCCGCCCCCCCAGGCAGGCCCCCCCCCCTCCAGACCCCCCCCTCACCTCGGTGAGCTTATTGAACTGCTTGAACATGCGGCCCACGTCCTGGGCAAACTCCTGGGGGGAGCCGTAGGGCGGCGACAGCTTCTCCTGGAGGCGGGCTCGGATCAGAGTGAGGTCCAGGGTGCCCGGCTGCTCCTGGGAGGGCGGAACAAGGCCTCAGCCGGGGCCCCCCTCCCCCCACAGTGCACAAGGCCTCAGCCCCGAGCCCCCCTCCCCTCCCCCACCCCGGGGCAGTGCACAAGGCCTCAGCCCCGAGTCCCCCCTCCCCTTTCCCCCCCCCCCCGGGCGGCGGCACTCACGGCCGAGGGCGTGGGGTCCGTGGCCAGTCGATGCAGCGGGCGACACGGCTCGTGGCACAGCAGGGCCAGCAGCACACGCTCACACTTCTGCAGGGGCGAGACGGGCGGTCAGCGAGTGCCCGGCGGGCCCCTCCCGCCCCGGCCCCTCCCGCCCGGACCTACCTGCTGGTTGGAAGCGGACAGCTTGGCGGGGCACGCGTCCCCCTCGGGGGTCAAGGCCACACTCTCGGGGCCCGGCAGGGGCACCTCGTCCTTGCAGTCCACCATCTCCTGGCACAGCGAGCAGCTCCACTCCTCCCTGGGGGAAGGCCCGGTCAGGAGGCCCCCCGCCGCCCCCCCCTCCCCCGGTCAGGAGGCCCCCCGCCGCCCCCCCCCCCCCCCGGTCAGGAGGCCCCCCCGCCGCCCCCCCAGCCCCAGGCCGCCCCCTACCCGGGCACTTCCTGCAGGGCAGGCAGGTGGCACTCCAGGTGGAAGCAGAACTCGCACTGGCTGCACATCACCAGGTCGCCGGGCTTCTGGCAGACGCGGCAGATGGTGGCGCTGTCGTCCACGGCTCCCGGGCCGGCCGCCGAGCTGGCCGAGGCCGCCCCGTCCGGGCCGCCCAGCACTTCCAGGCCGGAGCCGGTGCTGCCGCTGGGGGAGGCCAGGTGGGGGCCCTCGGGCCCCGCGGCCTCCAAGGGGGGGAGCAGCAGCGGCTTCGTCTCCAGGCCCTCCACCCCTGGGGGCGCCCCGATGGCCGCCTCGGTCTCTTCCTCCTGGGGGAGAGGCGGGCGGCGGTGAGTGCCGCGCCCAGGGTGCCCCCCCCCCCGGCCCCCCTCTTCTCCTCCTCACCTTGACCATGGCCATGGGGGGCATGGGGGGGCCTCCGGGCGCCCCCGGCTGCCCCCCCCTCTCGATGACGATGAGGTTGTAGTCCTCGTTGGTGGTGCCCGGGAAGACCTTGAAGACGGGGGGCTGGCTGTCGGCCGTCAGGTCCAGGTCGAGGCGCTCCAGGCTCACGCGGGGCACCTTCCTCATGAGGCCGCTCACTTCCCCCTCTCCGCCGGACGGGGGCCTGCGGAGGGCTGGGATGAGGGGGGCCGCCCCCCCTCCCGGCAGCCCCCCTCCGCAGCCCCCCCAGCCTCTTCTGCCCGGCAGCCCCCCCTCACCTCTTCATTCTGGACACGTTGGGCTCGGCGCTGTACGGGTCATCTGTGGAGGGAGGCAGGTCGGGGTGAGCCCAGGCTCCGGCCTCAGCCCGGCCTGCCCAGCCCTGGTGGCCTTGCCCGCCCGCCCGCACTCACCTGGGCCGTAGCTGGCGTAGCCTTCCTGCAGGTCCATGGCCTGGGAGGTCAGAGGTCAGAGGTCAGACTCGGCCAGCCCCCAGCAGAGCCCCCCCTCCCCGGCCCCCCCCCTCACCTGGTTGCCCCCGGGCTTGCCAGGGGCCCGCGGGGGGGCCATGGAGCCGGGGCCGCTCCTCTCGGACACGATCTTGCCTGTGGAGGGACAAGGAAGGGGTTGGCTCGGCGGCCGGGGACCCCGGGCGCCCCCCCCACGGCCCGGCACCCACCGAAGGCCTCGGCACTCTTGGTCCACGCGTTGAGGTCCCACTGGAACTTCATGTCGCCCTGCGGCTCCACCGGGTCCACGATCATCTTGAGCGCTCGGTGCAGCTGGAAGTAAATCTGCGGGAGCAGCGGGTGAGGCGGCGCCCCGCCCGGGGGTGCCCCCGCCCCCCCCAGCCGCCCCGCCCCCGCCCGCCCCGCACCAGCTTCTTGGAGAGCAGCAGCGCCGTGTTGTTGTCGCTCTCCAGGGCCCAGGAGGCGAAGCGCAGGATGTGCTCCTGGTGCCGCTGGATCTTGGTCATGGTCCAGTGCTGGCGCTCCAGGCGCTCCTGCTGGCCCTCCGTCACCTTCTGGGCGTCGTTGACCAGCACGCGGCCGCGCTTGTTCAGCTCCTTCATGATCTGCAGGATGGCCATCTTGACGTCCACCTGCACCCGCTTCTGCACGTCGGTCACCTGGCGGATCCTGGGGGGACAGAGCGTGTGGGCGGGGCAGGGGCGGGGCAGGGGGCGGGGCGCGCGCGGGGGCGGGGCGCGGCACTCACGAGGTGCGCACTTCCTTGGTGTTCTTCTGCAGGGTGGCGTGCTTGTCGCCCAGGCGCTTGACCAGCGAGGCCAGCAGCTTCCTCTGGTTGCGCACGGCGTCCTCCAGGAACTGGTACTGGTGGTCCTTGTGGGCGTTGAGCTGGCAGTCGCGGCACGTGAGGGTGTCGCAGCTCTCGCAGAACAGCACCAGCGGCTCGTGCTTGTGCACCGAGCAGTAGACGGTGCGCTCGCCGTCGCGGGACTTGGCGGGGCCTGCCCAGGACGAGGGTCAGGGTCAGCCGGCTCCGGGCCCCGCCCCCTCCCCCCCCCCGCGCGGGCCCCGCCCACCTGTGGAGCGCACGGTGTGGTCCTTGGTGTACTTGACCCGCTGGTGGGCCTCCACGCACGTCTCGCACAGAGGCTCGGAGCACTCCACGCAGTAGCTAGTGGCCGGGGCGTTGTCCTCGCAGCTGGTGCAGCACTGGGGGAGACCGAGGCAGGCGCGGGCCTCAAGGGGAGCCCCGCCCCCACCTCCCCACCCAGGGCGGAGGGGGCGTGGCCCACCCGGGCTTCCCGGGGAGGGGGCGTGGCGCTCCCCGGGGCTCACCTGGTTGGCATCCTTGGGGTCGGGGGCCGCCTTGGTGCCGCTGTCTCTCATGAAATAGTTCTCCACGATGTCCTTGGCGAAGCACTGCTGTTTGCAGACCGGGCAGTCGACCACTGCGGGGGAGGGGGCGGCTTTGAGGCTGGGGTGGGGGAGGGGGCCCGCTGATGCCTCCCTGGGCCATCCCACCCCCTCCCGCCTGCCTGGGGGAGGTGGCGTCACCCCGAACAAAGGGCCTGCGGCGGCCGCACGCGGCGCCCCTCCCCCTCCCGGTCCCAGGCTCACCAGCGCCGTCACCGCCGTTGTTGGCCGCCGAGGCTGTGGCGGCCGCGGTCCCGGAGGTGGGCCCGGCGGCACCGCCCTGCGCGGAGGCCGGCCCGAGCAGCAGGCATTGGCCGCACACCGAGTGCAGGCAGGGCAGCAGGCGCGGCTCGCGCTCGGGCCGCAGACGCTCGCGGCACACGCCGCAGTGCTCCAGCAGCTCAGCAGCCTCGCTCGCGCCCCCGCCCGAGCCCCCCGCCGAGCCCGAGGCGGCTGCAGGGCCTGGGCCTGCCCCTGAGCCCGCCGCGCCGGTGCCGCCCCCCGAGGGGCCCCCGGCCGCTGAAGATGAGGCCGCAGCGGGGCCCGAGCCCGAGGGGCCCCCGGCCGAGCTCGCGCCAGCCGCCGAGCTCGCTCCTCCGGGGCCCCCGGGGCCACGTTTGTCCGAGCCCGCGGGCCCGTCTCCGGAGCCGGGGCTGCCTGCGCCCGCCGCCACAGACGCCGCCATCCCGCGCTCTCCGCCGAGGTTCGGCCCGGGCCTCACGCGGATTCGCTCGCGCTCCCGCCGCCGCCGCTGCTGCCGCCGAGGCCAAGGGGGGTGGTTCAGGCGCGGGCTCGCTCACAGCGCTGTGCGCGTCTCAACGAGCGCGCGCCCAAGAGAAGGGGAGGGGCGGGCTGGCGCTCCCGCCTCGCGCAGGCGCACTGCGGTGCGCGCCGCCGCCGCCGCCGCCGCCGCCGCTCGGCCCCGCTCGACTTCGCTCGCCTAGCCAACGGCCCAGGCCTGCGCCACGCGCCGCCTCGGAGCCCGCGTAAGAATGGATGAAAGAACGCGGCTGCTGGGCTAGCTGCTACGGCGCCCGACGCCGGCGAGGGGTCCGCGGCCGTGCCGCGGCGAAGAGAACGGGAGTAGGAGCGCGAGAGGGAGCAAAGAGGAACGGGAGGAGCAGCGCTCGAACAGGAGCAGGAGCAGGAGACGTAGGAGGGGCAAAAGAGAACGCACGCCGAGGGGGCGGGGCTAAATAACCGACGTCACCGCACCGCCCGCCAACCGCCTTGCTCTCGGCCCCCGCGCGCCGCGACGACTTGACGCCAAGACGCCCCGTGCGTGGGCGGGGCCCAGGGTCCAGGTGCTGAAGAAAGGCGCCAGGGGCGGAGACGGGATTGGCGCGTGCGCACTTCTTCTAAGCGGCCTAGTACGCAGTGGGGGCGGTGGTGGAGGGGAAACCCGAGGCGGGAATGGAGGGGAGGGAGTGCTCCGCAGGGGTGCGCAAGCGCAAGGGCTCCGATTTCAGGGACGTTCCTCTCCGAGGCTACTAGACCACCGCCACCCCCTCTCCCTGTCCATTTTGCGCATGCGTGCGAACCAGGCTACTGCCTCTTGGGGAGAGGCTGGCTCGGAGGGCTGAGGGGAGAAGATAATGGTGAAGGCAGCGCGTCCGCACCGCGCCTCAGCGGTTGCAAAGCATTCCCTTCTTTAGCGGCGTTCGAGCCTCTCCATAACCCCAGGGGAGAAGCTAGCCTGCCCATTTTACACACAGGCAAACCGAGGCAGGCAGCCAAGACCAGACCCGAGCTTCCACCCCTTGTCTCCATGACTGGGACTGGATTTGAACTCAGGTCTTTCCAAGTGTCGTCCCCGCCTCCGCGTTCAGTGTCTATCCTTCTCCACCAGTGCCCCCTCCCCCCTCTTTGTGTTCCCTCTTCTGGCCTCCCCTCCTTGGTAGCTGTGTGACCCTGGGCAAATCTCTGCCTCCGTTTCCCCCCCTGTCAAAGGGGCCAGAGTGGGTAACAAAGCCAAGGGTGGCCACATTGGCGCCCAGGCACACAAGCGCACCCCTAGGTGCGGGCCGAACCCTGCTCAGTTCTACCCTTTGGGGTCCGAGAAGCCGGGGGTCAACAGCTTCTTTGGGGGTCCCCCCACGACACAGCTCTGGGGCGCTTCTTGGTGTCCTTCACCCCCGGCCCAGTTCCTGACCCGTCCCCGGTCCTGGTGCTGGTGTGCCAGTCTTGGGCAAATAGCGGGTGCCACTGGAGAGGCCCAATTCCAGGAACCCCCCGGGGCACCCCAGGGGCTGCTCCAGTGCTGAGGGGGCGCCAGAGAGTCCCACCACTGCACAGGGATCCGGCCCTTTTCTGGAGGTTGGCACAGCCTAACCATGAGCAGGGACCAGGCTTCCCGCCCTTGCCCTTTGTAAGGGAAGCCATGGGTTGGGGGAGGGGCGGTCATCTTCCCCTCCCCCGCCATGTGCCCCATGGGCTTTGGGGAGGAAGGGTGGGGCCCTTCCCCAGTGCTCATCCCCTGGGGCCGGCCCTGGGCTGCAGCCCCTTCTGGTAGCCCTCCTTTCCTTTGGACCCCCCCCAGGGAGAGAAGACCCCAAGGGCCCTCTCCTCTGGAGGGTGGGGGATGCTTCTGGGTCGGCCCTGGTTCTGCCGAAAGCTCCTGTGGCTCTCTGGCAGTCTCTGGGTGTGCCCTGCTCAAGGCGCCCCATTTCTTCTGGGTTCTCCGCCTCGGCCGAGCCGGCCACTCTTTTATCCCTCCTGCTTCGGCGTCCCCTCGAAGGAGACCAGCCAGTGGCGGTGCCAGTTTTCTTGTCGCCCCTCTTTGGCATCTGCCTCTTGGGTGCTTCCTCTTCCAGTGAAACGGCCTGGATCTGCGGGCGAGCCTGTTGCAAGGGGCCTCCCCCAGGGGCTCCTTCTTTAGGCTCCTTCGGGTGGGAGAGCCCGGCCGGCCGCGGGCTGCTCCCGAAGCGCCCGGTCATCATGAGCGCCGGCCGTTGGCCCTTGGTTGCCAGCGTTTGTCCTCTGTCTGTCCTTTCATCATAGCGCACTTTTCTCGCTTACTGCCAGGCCTTCAGTCAGGAAGCCCCTCCGTAGCAGCTGTGGGGCCCTGAACAAGTGCCTCAGTTGACTCATCTGTAAAATGGGTGCAAAACGGAAGTGGCAAACCACTCCAGGATCTGTGCCGAGGCCTCACACAGGTTCCCCGAGAGCCAGACACCATTGAAAAAAGTGAGCAGCAATAAGCAGAGCCCGGCGGTTGGCACACCTGACCTGGCTCCTTGCACCCTCTCCATCCCTGCTGGCGGCCGCCCTCATAGCCTTTCAGGTCCCTCTTGAGAACCTTTGTTTAGCGAGAAGGCTCAGATGTGCAGGTGGGCAGCCTGGGCTCCGCCCCCATTCCATTCCCTCCTGTGTATTCTGGTGGATACCGAGTAGTCTTGTGAGGAGGGGCGACTGGCAGAACTTCCGTGTCCAAGCCGAGCTGTTCGAGCGGGCGGCCAGCGGGGGGCCAGCATGCGGTCAGCAGGCGGTCAGCGTGCACTTAGTGTGCGGCCAGCAGGCGGCCAGCGTGCAGTAAGTGTGCGGCCAGCAGGCGGCCAGCGTGCACTTAGTGTGCGGCCAGCAGGCGGTCAGCGTGCGGCCAGCGTGCAGTAAGCGTGCGGCCAGCAGGCGGTCAGCGTGCACTTAGTGTGCGGCCAGCAGGCGGCCAGCGTGCAGTGTGCGGCCAGCAGGCGGTCAGCGTGCACTTAGTGTGTGGCCAGCAGGCGGCCAGCGTGC
The DNA here is from genome assembly GCF_027887165.1 of Monodelphis domestica. Lineage (NCBI taxonomy): Eukaryota > Metazoa > Chordata > Mammalia > Didelphimorphia > Didelphidae > Monodelphis > Monodelphis domestica. The sequence continues at coordinate 430,549,768 of NC_077230.1, read as the reverse complement.
AGTAAGTGTGCGGCCAGCAGGCGGCCAGCGTGCAGTAAGTGTGCGGCCAGCAGGCGGTCAGCGTGCACTTAGTGTGCGGCCAGCAGGCGGCCAGCGTGCAGTAAGTGTGCGGCCAGCGGGCGGTCAGCGTGCAGTAAGTGTGCGGCCAGCAGGCGGTCAGAGTGCACTTAGTGTGAGGCCAGCAGGTGGTCAGCGTGCGGCCAGCGTGCAGTAAGCGTGCGGCCAGCGGGCGGTCAGCGTGCACTTAGTGTGCGGCCAGCAGGCGGCCAGCGTGCAGTAAGTGTGCGGCCAGCGGGCGGTCAGAATGCACTTAGTGTGCGGCCAGCAGGCGGTCAGCGTGCGGCCAGCGTGCAGTAAGCGTGCGGCCAGCAGGCGGCCAGCGTGCAGTAAGTGTGAGGCCAGCAGGCGGTCAGTGTGTACTTAGTGTGCGGCCAGCGTGCAGTAAGTGTGAGGCCAGCAGGCGGTCAGTGTGCACTTAGTGTGCGGCCAGCGTGCAGTAAGTGTGAGGCCAGCAGGCGGTCAGCGTGCACTTAGTGTGCGGCCAGCAGGCGGCCAGCGTGCAGTAAGTGTGCGGCCAGCAGGCGGCCAGCGTGCAGTAAGTGTGAGGCCAGCAGGCGGTCAGTGTGCACTTAGTGTGCGGCCAGCGTGCAGTAAGTGTGCGGCCAGCGTGCGGTCAGCGTGTGGCCTTGGGGTTTTCCTTTTCTCTTGTCCTGTCCTCCGAGAGCTCCTTGGCCCGGCTTGGACATCGGTCACCTTTGCTTGAGTTGGGTGTTGTGCTTCCGCGTTCTTCCGTGTCTGAACTCATTGAAGGGCTCTGAAGGCCACATTTGTTCCCGCTGAAGTCCTGGCCCAGCAGATCGCGCTCCGCGTCTTCGGGTTTCTTCTTGGACTCCCCGTCCTTCCTCCTCCAGTTTCCCTCCTGCCCGCCGGATGCCTGGGGGCTAACCCTAGGGTTCGGGGGAGGGTCATCTAGATGCTGAGTGGGCCCAGCGTCCTCCCCAGGGCATCCCCTGTGCGCCCCTCGTCCCCCGACGGTGCTTTGGTGTCTTTTGGGGGCCATTTCCTGCTGCCCTGTTTGTGTGGAAGGGGCGGCTGGGGGAGCCCAGTAAAGGTTTGGCCTCTGCCTGGGTGACTTCCTGCCTTCCTTCTTTGAGCTGACCTTCGTTTTAGCCCCCGTCCATCTTGGCATCCCTACTGCGCGCCGGCTCGGGCCAGAAGAGCGGTCAGGGCCAGGCCCTGGGGGTCGCCCGTCTCTGGGGCCAGCCGACTGCCCCTTCCGCTTCTCCCGGCTCTGCCGCCTTTCCCAGCGTTTTACACCGTCGTCCCTTCCCGCCTTTCTGGCTTCTCTTCTCCCCTCTCCTCCGCCGGCTCTCACGGCATTCGTAGCCTCTTTGGACATGGGCCGACCTTTGGGCCTTCTCTGGACCCCACGCGTTCCCCTGTGGCCCTGGACGTGCCGGGGAGGCCGTGGGGAGGGGGACATCGGGCCGGGGAGGCTGGGGGGAGGGGGACATCGGGCCGGGGGGGCCGGGAGGGGGGACGTTGGCCGGGGAGGCCGTGGTGAGGGGGACATCGGGCCGGGGAGGCTGGGGGGAGGGGGACATCGTGCCGGAGAGGCCAGGAGGGGGGACGTTGGCCCGGGGAGGCTGGGGGGAGGGGGACATCGGGCCGGAGAGGCCAGGAGGGGGGACGTTGGCCCGGGGAGGCTGGGGGGAGGGGGACATCGGGCCGGGGGGGCCGGGGGGGGGACGTTGGCCGGGGAGGCCGTGGTGAGGGGGACATCGGGCCGGGGAGGCTGGGGGGAGGGGGACATCGTGCCGGAGAGGCCAGGAGGGGGGACGTTGGCCCGGGGAGGCTGGGGGGAGGGGGACATCGGGCCGGGGGGGCCGGGGACGTTGGCCGGGGAGGCCCTTCTGGGGAGCAAGGAGAGGGGAGTCAGAGGTCCTTCCTTGCTAGGGAGCTTCTCGAGAGACAAAAAGGAAACCTGGAGAAGGAAGTAAAAGGCCTTCCCGGCCTCACAGGAAGCTCGGTGTAAAGCCCCTTCCCCGGCGCAGGAGGTGAGGGAGTCCACAGACCTGCAGGGGGACAGGCCGGAGCCTGGCCTGTCTTGGGGCCTGCTTTCCGCCAGATCCCCAGAGCTTGGGGTCCCCCAAATGGGCTCTGCGCCTCTGCATGGGAAAACCCTTTTCTCTTCCCCTTCTCAGCCTTCCGAGGGAACTGTGGGCATGAAATGGGGAGGCCACAGGGCGTCTGCTTCCTGCTCACACTGCCCTCCGCTGGCCCGCGACCCCAAAGCGGACTGAGCCGGGGGACCCCAGAGCCCGCGAGGGAGGCCAGACACTGCCGAGAGGGGCGTCGGGCGCCTTCAGAACCTCCCCCAAAGGCCCACCCTGGGACCCCTTCCCCAGGCTTGCGCGTGTCCTCGGGGGGCCCCGATCTCGGACTCCTCTCCTTTGACCAGCCCTGAGCCCGGGGAGAGCCCGAGATAAGGGGGGCCCTTTCCGCGGCAGGCTGGCTTCTCTCTGGAAAAGAAAACACAGACATGCCCGTTTCTCTGGCCCCCGCCTGCCTGCCTGTCTGTCCTGCTCTGGCGCGAGCACGGCGCAGGGTTTGTGCAGGGGCTGCTTTTCCCGGCCCCTCGCACCCCTCCCCACTGGTGTCTTTCTTCTGGCACGCCGGTTTGGGCCCCCCCCCTCCCCCACCGCCCGACGATGGCCCTGGCATTTCAGAAGCCACCATTTGCCCCCTGCTGGCCTCTCCAGTATACCCTCGCAGAGGCCAGGCGGGAGGTTGCCTGGCAGGAGTGTCTGGGGGCGGGAATGGCACAGTGTCAGAGGACCCTCAGGCAGCACCGCGTCTCTTGGGCTTAGAGGCTCAGTGGATATGATGAGTAGACTCCCAGCCTCTGGGTGCGAGGGGCTGACAGCCTGTTGCCTCGCCATCCGTTCCTGATGGGCCCATTGCCCCTGGACGGGAGGACCGCAGGCGGACATGGTGAAAACTGAGGCCGGCTGGCTGTGGACAGTGCCTCTCGCCGCACCGCTGCGTGCCATTTTTACTTCGTGGGAGGGATTGGGGCAAAGCGCGTCGAGAGCTCCTGCCTGGGCCCGGACCTGGTGCGAGAAGACGAGCCAAACAAGGAAGCCCTGAGCCCCGCCAGCCCTCCCCCAAATTGTGGCTGCCCAGAGTCCAGCTCGCCTAGCCCCTTCCTCCGGCCAGGATGCAGCTTGAAGAAAGGCCAGCAGATGGCACCACGGCAGATGCCGCACCTGGGCAGAGGCGAGAAGGAGCCAGGGAAGGGGCGGCCACGGCCGTGGAGGCCCCCCGGATCCTAGGTCTGTGGAAGACCGCTAGGCTAGCGGATCAGTGGGAAGCGAGGTTGGCACCCCAGGCCTGCAGTCGGAAAGGCCCGAGTTCAAATCCAGCCTCAGATCCATAGGAGGTGTGTGACCTCATTTATTGTTTGGTCATTTTGCGCTGATGTTTGTGACCCCATTTGGGACACTAGAGATGGTGGCAGTCCAAAATGGCTTATCATTGTCTTCTCCAGCTCATTTTACAAATGGGGAAACTGAGGCCAGCAGGGATTCCCGTGGGGTCACACAGCTAAAGTGTCTAAGGACGGATTGGAACTGGGAAGAGGAGTCTCGATCTGACTGCGGGCCTCCCAAGTGCTGTGGGTGCGACTTCTGGCGGGGCTTCATCGGCCTCATCAAGAGCTGAGCACCGGGCCAGGCCGGAGCAGACACCCAGGCAGCTCGGCCGCTCCCTGGTGGCCTGCCGGGCTCCTGGCCGAGCCGTCAGCCTTCTGGGAAGTGCCTTCAGAGCGGCCTGGAGGCCGGACAATCCTGGACTCCAAGAGCTGTGGGCTCCGGGCCCGGGCTGGGGGGAGGAACGCTCCCCTCCGGCTCTTCCCGCTGCCCTCTGAGAGACTCTAGCGCTTGGTTCTGGGACAGAGATCGAATCCAGCTTCAGACTTAGTCGCGAGGTGACCCTGGGCCAGTCATTTAACCTGTCTGCCTCAGTTCCCCCCTCTGCACAAGCATGGTAAGGACGGGCTCTGCGGCAGAGCTCGTGAACCTGGCAGAGGTGGCGGGAGCCGCTCCCTGGACGGTGGGAGCCTGTCCTGTCCTCAGGGACAGGAGGCGGAGGTCAAGTGACTTGCCCAGGGTCACACGGCTCTCTCAGGCTGGATGTACGGCCCAGCTGCTTTGGAGACGCCATGGAAGGAGCCAGTCAAGAACCCCGCCCCCACAAGCCTCCCAGCGCTGCTGGCCTCAGTTTTCTCCTCTTAACCATGGGCCGAAGGAGGCGTGCCCGCCCCGGAGGATCTTGGGAACCTTGCCTGAATCCCTTCGCCCAGGGCCTGACACCTAGCCTGAGGGGGGCGGCTTCCCCATGTCAGGGCCCCCAGGACCCGCCATCTTTATTCCCTTCGCTGCCTGCCTTCCCTCCCCCTCCGGGCGAGCTGCCTGCCTCAGTTTCCTCCATCATCTCGGCCTCTCCCAGCCGGTTGTGGGGGGGATCCAGGGAGCTAACGGGAGGGGAGCCTGCTGGCTGGGGCCGGCCCAAGGAGAGGCCGAGGCCTGGCACTTTCTGCGGGGCAAGGGGGCCTCCCCACTCTGGGGCCAGGCCGGAGCCGCGTCCCGAGACCGCCCGGGGGCTCCCATTTGCTTGTGCGTTTACTCCATCATTCCCTTCTGGTCGGCCGACCGGCCGCTTTCCCTGGTCCTCCAGGCGAAGAGAGCGGCCCTTCTCGATGGTGCCCCTTCTGCCAAGCCCTCCTAGCCCGAGAGGCCGCTCGTCTCTATGGTCGGGCGGGGCGGGGCTCTCCCCGGTATTTCCGAGACCGCCATTCTTCCAGCAGGGCCTCGTCTCTCTGATCCTATCGCCTACCGTCCTGCGTGTGACGTCACTTCCCATGCCTCCCTCAGTCCCGCCTCTCGAAATTGAGGCCGGAAGTGGGTGCCGGACAAGAAGAGAGCAACCTTACAGAGAAGGGCTAGAGGGCCGGGGCGGCCGCAGTCCGACCAGAGGGGGCGCTGTGGGGCCGGGGGGAACCTAAAGGGTGAGACACAAGGGCAACCGTGAGGAGGGGCCAAATCAGAGGGGGCGCTGTGGGGCCGGGGGAACCTAAACGACGAGACACAGGGGCAACTGCGAAGAGGGGCTGGACCAGAGGGGGCGCTGGCGGAGGGGACCTAAAGGGTGGGACCCAGGGGCAACTGCGAGGATGGACCCGACCCGAGGGGGCGCTGTGGGGCAGTGGGGAACCTAAAGGGTGGGACAAAAAACAGTGAGGAGGGGGAGGAGGCCGGACCCCACGGTATAGCGCTTTGATAGGGAAGGGACCAGAGTATGAGAGTCTTGGGGTCCTGACCAATGGGGAAACTGTGGTGTAGCTTGTAACACAGGGCTCGGGTGGGGGTGGGGCTGACGGGGCTCGCTCTGGGACGGGTGGGGGGGCACAGGGGTCGCTCTGGGGTTGATGGGTCGCTCTGGGGGTGACAGGTCACTCAGGGTGATGGTGGCACAGGGCTTGCTCTGGGGGTGGCACATGGGTCGCTCTGGGGGTGACGGGTCACTCGGGGTGATGGGTTGCACTGGGGTTGATGGGTCACTCTGGGGGTGACGGGTCGCTCTGGGGGTGGCACAGGGCTTGCTCTGGGGTTGATGGGTCACTCTGGGGGTGATGGGTCGCTCTGGGGGTGACAGGGGTCGCTCTGGGGGTGATGGGTCACTCGGGGTGATGGTGGCACAGGGCTTGCTCTGGGGGTGACGGGTTGCTCTGGGGGTGACGGGGGTCGCTTGGGGGGGGCCGGGGGTCGCTCCGCGGTGGGTGGGGGTGGCTTGGCGGGACCCCCCAGCAGCGGTAGAGTGGGGTGATTCTGGGCCGTGGGTGCAGGGGCACGGGAAGGCGCGGGGGATCTCCCGGGCCGGGTCGCCCGCCTCTGACCCTCCGTCCCTCTCCAGCGCAGGGGGACGGCCATGGCGACCTCGGCGGCGGCCACGGCCCCGGCCCCGGCTTCTGCGGCGGCCGCCGAGGCGGTCCACTACATCCACCTGCAGAACTTCTCGCGCTCGCTGCTGGAGACCCTCAACGGGCAGCGCCTGGGCGGCCACTTCTGCGACGTGACGGTGCGCATCCGGGAGGCGTCGCTGCGGGCGCACCGCTGCGTGCTGGCGGCCGGCTCGCCCTTCTTCCAGGACAAGCTGCTGCTGGGCCACTCGGAGATCCTGGTGCCGCCGGTGGTGCCGGCGCAGACGGTGCGGCAGCTCGTGGAGTTCCTGTACAGCGGCTCGCTGGTGGTGGCGCAGAGCGAGGCGCTGCAGGTGCTCACGGCCGCCTCCATCCTGCAGATCAAGACGGTCATCGACGAGTGCACGCAGATCATCTCGCAGGCGCGCGGCGCCGCCCGGGGGCCCGACGAGGGGGCGCCGGGGCCCGCGGCGGAGCTCTGCGCGCCGGGCCCGGGCGCCGAGGTGCGCTACAAGCTGCGCGACCTGCTGTCGGCACCGCCGCCGCCGCGCTCGGCCGTGGCCGTGGACGCGGGGCCCCACGGCTGCCACAGCCGCAAGCAGAGGCAGCCGGTGCGGCTGCAGCTGCTGGAGCCGCCGGCCGTGGCGGTCAAGGACGAGGAGGCCGAGGCCTCGCCGGGGCCGGGGGGGAACGAGGGGGCCCGGGAGGGCCCGGGCCAGGGCGACGGGCCCGACGAGGAGGACGAGGAGGACGAGGAGGACGCCGAGGACGGGGCGGAGGACGAGGAGGGCAGCGGGGGCTGCTTCGGTCCGTGCGGGGGGGCCGCCTTCTTCGGCGAGGGGCTCAAGGAGCCCCGGAAGGAGCCCCCGGCCCCGGGGCCGGATCTGGCCGCCTCAGAAGCCCCCGGAGCCAGGGACTATTTCGGGGGGGCCTCCGAAGAGGGGTTCCCCGACGGCTTCATCCCCGTGTGGCCCGGAGACGAGGTGGCCGAGGGGGCGCCCCGGGAGGCGGCTCCCCCCCCCCTGGACGGGCCCCCCCAGACTCCCGCCCGTGCCGACTGCGGCTTGGGGCCCGCTCCGAGCTCTGCCTTCGGACCTCGGCCCCCCGAGCCCCGGGCCCTGGGCTTCGGCGGCCCCTCCTCGACGGGGGGGAAGAGCTCGGGGGCCCCCGGCCTCTTTCCCTTCCATCTGCCCGCGCCTCCTCCGGGGCCCCCCCAGCCTCCGGCCTTCTTCAGCCCCCTCCAGCCCGAAGGTCCCGCGGGCGGAGGCGGAGGCGCCGCCCCGGCCTCCTCGGCAGCCCCTGGCCTGGGGGGGCTGGGCCCCCTCCCTCTCCAGCACGGCGACGCGCCTGCACCCCAGGGGCCCGGCCTGCGGCCCCCCGACCTGCCTTCCTACGAGTGCAGCCACTGCCAGAAGATGTTCAGCTCGCGCAAGAACTACACCAAGCACATGTTTATTCACTCAGGTGAGGGGGGAGGGGAGGCGGGGAGGCTGCGAGGGGGGCCGCGAGGGGGGCCACAAGGGGGGCCATGAGGGAGGCTGCGAGGGAGGCTGAGAGGGGGGCCATGAGAGAGGCTGAGAGGGGGGCCACAAGGGGGGCCATGAGGGAGGCTGCGAGGGAGGCCGTGAGGGAGGCTGAGAGGGGGGCTGCGAGGGAGGCTGAGGGGGGGGCTGCGAGGGGGGCCGTGAGAGAGGCCGTGAGGGAGGCTGAGAGGGGGGCCGCGAGGGGGGCCATGAGGGAGGCTGAGAGGGGGGCCACAAGGGGGGCCATGAGGGAGGCTGCGAGGGAGGCCGTGAGGGGGGCTGCGAGGGGGGCCGCGAGGGAGGCTGAGAGGGAGGCTGAGGGGGGGGCTGTGAGGGAGGCTGAGAGGGGGGCTGTGAGGGGGGCTGAGAGGGAGGCTGAGAGGGAGGCTGAGAGGGGGGCTGTGAGGGAGGCTGAGAGGGGGGCCGTGAGGGAGGCTGCGAGGGGGGCTGTGAGGGAGGCTGAGAGGGGGGCCATGAGAGAGGCTGAGAGGGGGGCCGCGAGGGGGGCTGAGGGGGGGCTGCGAGAGAGGCTGCGAGGGGGGCCGCGAGGGGGGCTGAGGGGGGGCTGCGAGGGGGGCCGTGAGGGAGGCTGAGAGGGGGGCTGTGAGGGAGGCTGAGAGGGGGGCCATGAGAGAGGCTGAGAGGGGGGCTGCGAGGGGGGCCGCGCCGGCAGAGAGGGCAGCGGCGCCCCCTGACCCCCGCCTGTCCCGCGTCCCCAGGGGAGAAGCCTCACCAGTGCTCCGTGTGCTGGCGCTCCTTCTCGCTGCGAGACTACCTGCTCAAGCACATGGTGACGCACACGGGCGTCCGCGCCTTCCAGTGCTCCGTGTGCTGCAAGCGCTTCACCCAGAAGAGTTCGCTCAACGTGCACATGCGCACGCACCGGCCCGAGCGCGTGCCCTGCCCCCTCTGCGCCAAGGTCTTCTCCCACCGCACGCTGCTGGAGCGGCACCTCAGCTCCCACCCGGCGCCCTGAGGCTCCCGAGGGCCCCCGGCCTGCCCGGGACCTGGGATGCTGCTGAAGGGGGGCCGGGGGGGCCGGGGGAGGGGGGCCCCAGGGGGCAGGGGGGGCCGGGGGGGCCGGGGCCTTCCTCCTTCCAAGAAGTCTGTGTGAATGGCCTCGCCCGGCCCGGCATGGAGGAGACCTGCGGGAGAGGGGCCAGGAAGGGTGCGGGGCAGGGGGGCTCCCCCAGGACCTCCAGTCGCCCTCCCCGTCCCTTCGTGCACATCCCTCTGCTTGTATCTGTCCCCTCCTCCATACGGCCTGTAGTGCCGGGCCTGGAACGTCATCGGCAGCTGAATAAAGGCTTGTTGAGCGCCCGGCGGCCCAGCTCACTGACGGACAGATGAACGCACGCACGCGTGTGGCAGGCCTCCAGCTCCCTCCCTGACCGTCTGGGGGAGGGGGCCGGCCGGTCCCTGGAGCCCTGGGTTCGGCTCGTGGAGCCCAGGGGGGGCCGAGGAGGAGGAGGGCCTGGGAGGCCCCCGTGGCTGCCCTTCTTCCTGTGTCTCTGGGCTGCTGGGGGAAGTTCTGCTGCCTCTTCCTCAATCAGCCCTGGTGGCGCCCCAGGAGGGACTGGCCGAGCCCTGCTGCTTTGCCTTCCCTGAATGGCGGCCGACATCATGGGGCCACGTGGGCCCTTGGGGTCCTCCTGGCGAAAGGCTGCCATTTCCTTCTACGGGCCAGAAGGACGGGGGAGTCACCGCCACGAAGCCGGGCGAGTGCAGGGGGCCGGGAAGAGCCTTTACTGAGGGCTCGCCATGTGCTGGGCAGAAATCCTCTCCTTGCATCTTTCCCGCAGCCTTGGGAGCTCCCCATTTCATGATGAGGAAACTGAGGCTGGGAGAGGCCAAGTAACTCAGCTAGGAAGTGAGCAGAACCTGGGGTCAGGAAGACTAATTCAATTCCAGCCTAGAGGCTTCCCAGCTGGGTGGCCCTGAGCCAGTCGCCTCACTTCGCCACAGTTTCCCCATGTGTTAAATGAACTGGAGAGGGATCTCAGGCCGCCGAAATGACTAAACAACCACAAGGACGGGGATCACAAGTGAGGGCCCTCCCGGGCTCTCCAGCGGACCGGTGGCGCTTAATAAATGCTCGACTTTCCGGAGAGGTTCTGTTTCCGGCTCTCCCTTCCCTCTCAGGCACCTCACCCTGTTTCCATGGTAACAAGCACGGAGGCGTGTGTCACTTCCGCCAGGGAAAGCCATCATTTCCGGTGCCTGGAGCAGCTGCTACCTTTGCCACCTGGACCCTGACCTTTGGCTTTTCTGTGGCCCCCCCCCCCCCCACTCCCTGGCCTCGCCATTTCCTGCCTACACTGCATTGTAAGTGCTGCTTCCGCTTCCGGTCAACCCTCCCTCCCCGCGCCGCCCCCATGACCCCGCAGGTGAGCGGGCTTTTCCTGGGAACTCCGCCCCCCACAGCAGCCGGGACTTGGTTTTGCTCCTGAGGCTGCCGGGGTGAACCCAGATGGGGACCTGGAGGCCGCACGGGGAGCCTCGGTCTGGCCCCCCCTCCCCTTTCCTGGCGCTCAGAGGCCCCCGGGGTCAGGTGACTGCTCCAAGGCGGCCACTTGAACCCAGACCGCCCAAACTGGGGTTTCCGGGAGCGCCTGGAGAGCTCCAGGACTGCGTGCCCGGGGGAGGCCGCCCCCACTTGTTTGGGGGCCCCCGTGATGGAGCGAGGGGAAGCTCCGCAGGCCCCTGTTTCCTCTGCTGCCCAATGGGTGGCTTCTCGGGCTTGACTTGGGGGAAGCCAGTGAGAAGGGGCAGAGGATTGTCTGGCGCAGGAGCTGGCGGGGGAGAGCCGGAGAGAGCCGGAGAGAGCCGAGCTCGGGGGCAGCTGGGAAAGCCGCTCCCTGCCTCAGCTCCTTCTCTGAATCCTTAGCTCCAGGGGCCTGCAGAAGCGCTTTGTCTTAACTTGGACAGCCTCCCGGGCGGAGCCCAAGATCCAAAGACCCGAGTTAGAATCCTGCCTCAGAGCCCGCAAAGGGCAGGAGGAAAGTGACAGTGCGCTCTGGCTGCAGCGAGGGCACTTCCTAGGCCCGCCCTCTCTTCCTGCTCCCCAGCGTGGACCTCCCAGCAGAAACCCCAGGATCCCGGGCTCCCTCTGGGGCTAGATGGGCGGCCAAAGGGGAACAGCGGTAGTCAGGGGCCCAGCCCCGAGCATCTTCTCTGGGAGACTGCCCCCCCCTCCCCCAGGCTCTTCCCAGAGTGGTCAGCAGCTGCCCAGAAGCTCCACCTCAGGGTGCCGCTCATTTCACTTCCTGCCTTTCCTGCTGCCTTCCGTGGTCGCCAGCTCTAGCCACAAGCCTTCGTCTACCCTTCCTCCGCAGCACTTCAAGATTTGGGGCCGTGATCCCAGCCTGGCTTCCAGGGTGACCACAGAGCTGTCCCGCGGCTTCTCCTCAGCCCGGGGGTCCAGAGTGCTGCCCCCCAGGACGAGGGCTTTTGCAGGCCGGGAGGGAGAGGAACAGGCGCAATTCACGGCACTGAGGAAAAGGGGCAGCCGAGTGCCAGCTGGAGCTGGGCTCCCGGGGCCTCTGCACAGCAGGCCCGGGTGGCCCAGTGCCTCTCCATTGCCCACGGAGCTCGCGTCTAGCACGCGTCTCTGGGTACTCGGGCTTCTCTAACCTGAGCCCGTGTAGTTGTTCCAGAGCGGCGAGGGCGAGGCTCTGGAGGTGAAGTGGCTTGCCGGCGCTCCCCCAGCTGGGAAGGGTCTGAGACCCATTTGAACCCAGGACTGCCTGGCTCTCCATCTAGCCAGCCAGCCTGTGGCCTGCCCTCCCCTTCATCTCCTCGCTTTCACGTCTAGCTCACCTCATAAGTCTCCTCCTCCTCTTCCTCCTCCATCTCCTCTTCTCTCCTCTTCCTCTTCCACTTCCTCCTCCTCCTCCTCTTCCTCATTTTCCTCCTCCTCTTCTTCCTCCTCCCTCCCCTGTGCAGGGTCCCGGCTTCTCTGCAGCTCGTCACCGCCATTCTGAGGCCCCATCGGCTCTGGCGTCCAGCCCTGGCCCTCTTTCACAGCCCCTGTGCCTATTCGCGGACTCCGAGGCCTTCTGGCTGTTGGCCCACGTGGCAGCCCATTTTCCGTTCCGGAGCCACTGGGGCCTCTCCAGCTCTGCTGCTCGGTTCCTCCTTCAAACAGGAAGCCGTGCCAGGTCGGCTCCAGTTTCCATTTCTCAGGCCCGGCCCAGCGTGCGGCCCAGGCCCAAGTCCAAGCCCCGAGGTGCCGAGGGCCGGCCGAAGGCGGTGGCCGGAGGAGATCCCGGCTCCAGCACAGACTTCTCTCTCAGCAGCGGGGACGGGCCTCGCTGGGGCCGTATCACCTCACGCTTTGTGTCCCTGCTTTCCGAGGCCCGATCCTGGCCAAACGCTCCCTCGATCCCCCGGCGGCACGCTCTGAGACGGGGGTAGCCCTGCTCCCGCCTCCTGGCTGTGTGGCCCTGAGTGAGTTTCTGGCGTCCTTATTTGGGAAGTGCAGCCGCTGCCTCGCTAGAATTTTTCCGTTTCCCCAACTTCCTTCTAGAGCGTCGCCCGCTTGAGGGCAGCCATGGCAACAAGTAGGTCTTGAGGACCTACTGTGTGCCCACAGAGGCCTCTTGCCGAGTACTAGAAAACTGGCTGGATAATCGCCAGAGGGCAGGCTCTAGCACCGAGGGGTGGGATTTTAACAGGAACTTGGAGGAAGTCAGGGAGTGGGGGAGGAAGAGCATTCCTGGTGCCCAGGCAGAGTCGGGATGGAGTAGTTCATGGATCAGCCAAGAGGTCAGGCTCCCTGCTTCAGAGTTCTTCGAGGCAGTGTCAGGTGTTGGGAGGCTGCAAAGGCTGAGGGGCTGGAGGTTAGGGAAGGGCTTGAATGCCAAGGAGAGGATTTTCTACTTCATCCTGGAGGTAAAGAGGGGACGCTGGAGGGGGTGAATGAGGGTGGCAGCAGTGTCGGAGGAGAAAGGGGGGCCTAGAAAGGAATTGCACTCCTGTGAGCCTAGCTTTCCTGCCTCACCATCCCTTTGGCTGGCTCCCGAGCCTCTGCTCTCTCGGTGCCTCTCTTACATTTTGGTGGTGACTGAGGGAATCCATTGGCTACTTAGCAGTCTTGAGCAACAGATTCAGCACTGAGTATTTGAACCCTTAACATGCTGGGGCCAGAGAATCCCATTCATTGCAGAGGTTACAGCTGGGAAATAGATCTGGCAACCGCTTGTCTAGAGATGATTATTGAGTCCATGGGAGCTGGCAAAATCGCCAAGGAAGACACTCCAGAGGGCCCTCGGTACCCAGTGGGGTCTAGATGAAGGCCTGGAGGCCGTAGAGGTCCGGGAAGGAGCAGCGAGAGAGGGAGGAGGAGAACTAAGAGGAGGGACCCAGAAGCCCAGGGAGGAGGGGGTGATCAAAGGGCCTAGGCTGTGGAGAGGCCAAGAGCAATGAGGTCTGGGAAAAGGCCATTGGATCTGGTCACTTTGGGGAACAGTCTCAGAGGAAAGAGGAGGCGGGAAACTGGAGTCGAGAAAGTTCTAGAGGACGAGAGGAAAGGAACCTTCACTGGAGACAGCCCTTTGAAGGAGTTTGACTAGAGAAGAAAGGAGCGATTACGGGCTGCTAGGCTGACAGGCCACGTACTTCAAGCAAGGACATTTTGAGGGTTGTGGATTTGTGGTCAGCAAATGTTGGCGAGAATTTGAATCCCCAACATCCTCTCTCCCTTCCCAGCTTTAAAGGCTAGAGCAGCAGGTGGTTCCAGGCACTATTTCTGTTCTTAACAATTTCTTTCAGATCGGGTTACTGGGCCTGAAACCATGGAGCCATTTTCCAAGCAGGGCCCTTGTGTGGAACAGTCATCTTCAGAGAGACTCACACAGAATGATGCCTTTGTTTTCAGCCCAAGAGAAACCTGGGAAGGTGCTCTTGGCTTATCCTGGAGGACAAGCCTGAGCAAGGCCAAGTCACCCAAAGAAACATCCCCAGTAAAGTGGGTGGGTCTGAGCGTAGACGAGATGGTCGAAGGGCTGCTTTAGGGCCTGGTGATTTTCCTCAGCAGAGTTTCAGTCCATATTCCAGTCTCAGTCTCTGTAATGGAAACTTCCAAGAAGCTGGCTTCTCAGTGTCACGAATGTGGGAAAACCCTCAATCATAGCTCAGCTGTTATTCTCCCCCAGGCAGTTCAACCCAGGGCCAAATCCCCTAAATATGATGAATGGGAGGAGTCTTTCCCCCAGAACATGCAGCGTAGTAAACAGCTGGGAGTAAACATTCTGGAGAGAGATTCAGTGAACACAACAACTGTGGGAAGGTCTTCCGCTGTGGCTTATTCCGTAGCTCCTCTTACAGGCTTCACACTAGCACAAAGCAACATGAATTCAGTGACTGGGGGAAGGTCTTGGCTGCAGCACATCCCTTATTTCCCATCATCAGATCCACACTGGAGAGAAGCCATTTGCATGTGGTGACTGTGGGAAGTCGGCTTTCTCAGTATCACTGGAGAGAAAAAGTCTTATGAATGCCGTGTGTGGGAAGATCTTCCTCCAGAGAACAGAACTTACTCAGCATTGGAGTAGTCACACAGGAGGAAAACCAGCACAGTGTAATCAATGTGGGAAGCTTTTCCCTCATTTCCCATCAGACAATTCACACTGAGGAGGAACCTTAGGAATGTCAGGAATGTGGGACAGCCTTCCCCTGGTGCAAACAGCTCACTAGGCACCAGAGTATTCATACTAGAGAAGAACTTGATGAATTCTATGAATGTGAGAAAACTGCCCGCCAGAGGATAGAATTTGCTTCTCATCAGAGTGGTTTGGCAGGAGAGAAAGCTTGTGAAGACAAGGCATGTGGGAAGACCTTTAACCGAAGCTCATCCCTCACTTCTCATTGTAGAATTCATAGCGGAGAGAAGCCATATGATGGTAATGAGTGTGGCAAGGCCTTCCACCTGAGGAAATAGCTGACTGCCCATCAGAGAACTCACACTGGAGAGAAATTGTATATATGTAGTGAATGTGGCGTGAACTTTAGATTGCTCCATCCTACTTAGTCTAACAAAAACAGGAATGTCTACACCCCTTTTTAAGGGTTAAGAATTGAGAAGGTTGGCCTATCACAGACATGTGCTAGCAAGTGACAAATCAGAAACAGCTGACAGACCCCTGGGCTGTCCTAAGTCAAGCCTAAGAGATCACTGGTACATGTGGGACGCAGGAAAGTGATGTAAAAGCGGTCTATATATTTGCTGGACTTCCTCTTGCCGGGTGCTCTTTGATGGCTGTAAACCTTAAAATTTCTTAGACTTATAAATGTTGGAAATTTCATACTTGAAAAATTTCCTATTGATAGTGGGTCTTGGCTATTGGAATGTGAACCCCATTGGCATGGGAGGTTCCTCCTCCTCCCTTCTTGAGATTACTTTAGGACAGAAACCTTTTGCTGAACAATGGAAAGGGCTTTGACCTATGCTTAAGCACAGAACAGGAATTTCTTTGAGTCATGATTGATTTTAGAATTGATACAATGGAGATACTTGGAATGACAGAACCAAGTCTTGGAAATTGCAATCTCCACCCTACTCAGTCCTAACAGAATTTAGGAAGGGCTGCAGCATAGATCAAAATTTAATTATTTGAGAATATGACCTCCAACAGACATGTGCAAAGCCACAGACCTCTGGGCTCTTGTCACATTGTGGAGGTGTTGAGCTCAGGGTCTCTCCATCAGGGATGATGGGTTCGACTATCAGTGTGGCTTATGGCAGTGTTTTGGCATTATAGTGACCCCCCACGGGAGTCCTACAACATTTATCTGTGGGTAATAACTTGAGGAGGGGAGAGGAGGCTAAGGAAATGGGAGAATAATAATGACTCAAATGTAGAAGTAGAAACACATGGGAGTAATGTGAACTCCAAGGAAATAAGAGGAACAAGAGAATAGGTGGGGAGTACCAACCCCTTGATACCCCTAGACAAGAGAGTCTGCTTTGGGAGTGATAGCATCACTAGAAAAAGGGGGGAGTCTCAACTCCCTGGTACCTCCTATAGCAATAGGAAGCACTGGCGACAGCATTGCTATGAAAGAGATATAGTGAAGCAAGAGAGGTAAGAGGAGAGAAGGAAGAAGAGTAAGAGTGAGAGAGAGTTGAGGAGGAAGTGAAGGGGGAGAGAGCTAGTTAGAGCGAGCTAGTAAAGGGCTAGAAAGAGAGTTTGTAAGAGAGCGTTTGGTGCGAGTCCCCTAGTATTTATTGAAGGTTTTAGGACTGTGGATCAACAAATACGTAATATGACATAGGTTTTAACATTGGTTGAACTGACAATGATGAGATCAAAGAGGTGGGGATTAATCCAACCAGTCCCAGCAGAAGCAGTGTGGCCCTGAGGCAGTGTGGTCAGTCAAGGTCCATCCTTTGCTAGTGTTTCGGCCTATCCCTTTCCATACAATGACCACGAAGAGGTCTGACCGTGTGTCTGGAAATACAATATCAATACCTCAATCATACTTCCCAGATGCTAACATGCCTGGTGTGCTACAGGCATCTTGGTGTGGGTCAGGTGAGGTGTCTTCCCTGATCTCTCAGAGTTTAGGCTGATTCCTTGTTTTTCTTTACCTTTCCTAAAGGTTATCCCCCTAGGAGGCCCCTCATCTTGGAGGAGGCCTCATGGCTGAGGTCTCTGAACTTCCCTCGGCTCTGGCTAGGCCGGAGAAATCTTATACCCTTTTCTGTCTCTCTTCTTCTTAATTCCTTCCCTCAATATTAATTAAACCACCATAAAATTTCCAAACTGACTTGAGAACTTTTATTGGGATTTGAATTAATCCCTGACGACCATAAGGATAACATATTAGTCAAAACCCTCTAAATGTACCCCTTACAGTGGGAAGGCCTTCACATGTAACTCCTCCCTTATTTCCTATCAGACAGTTCACACTGGGGAGGAACCTTATGAATGTCCCGACTGTGGGGGATCCTTTCCCAGAGTACACAACTCACTCAACATCCGAGAACATTGAAGGGAAGCCCAATGAAGGTAAATGCTCCTGAATATCATGAACATGAGGAGGCGGACATCGGCCAGAGCGTACACAGCCTTGCCTGAAAATAAAAGAATGCAACAGAATGCAGAGCCTCGGGACCAAGCAGGGGTCCTCTTCCTGCTTTGCCACTCGGCTACCTCCATCTCCTGTTTGACTTCCTCCATTCCCGCCTGTACACGCTTGGTGATGACAGAGACTCCTTATTCCCAGTAGAAGTTGTGGCCACAGGCTTCTTCCCTGCCCCCTCCTTCAGAAGTTCTCAGCATCCTTGCCCACCTTTCCTCAATCGGGCCCATTTCCTCCTGCCTACTCTGGACCTCGTCCCCTCTGGAAGTCCTCTGCCTTCATATTCGCTAAAGACTCGAGTGCTAGGAAAGCCGGCGACAAACCCCCCAAGCCTGTTCTTGATCCTTCCTACCATGCGTTGCCGGCCCATCTTCTCCCCTTTGCAACCAAAGTTCTCTGGCATCGCAGCTCCCCACGTCCTTAGCCCAGAGGCAGAGAGCCCCGTGGAAAGAACATTGTCTGGGGTTTGGACACGTAGGCTCAAAGGCCATCCTTGAGGACGATGAGCAGCCGGACACCGGCCGAGCCACTCATGCTGGGCCTTGGTCTTCCCATTTGTGATTCGCTCTCCCTGTGGTGTCGCAGCCATTCTTTTGTGTGGATAAAATGCTGGATCTTAGGGAGGAAGATCTGAGGGCAAATCCTGCTCCAGACACTTCCTCTGTAACTGCTCATCTGTGAAACGGGAACAGGAGGGTGAAGTGAGCTCAGGCATGTTGTAAGCCCTCAGATGGTCTCTCTGGGACGACGCCAAATGGACTCTCAAAAAGGAGCGCCTTCCCGGACTTGTGTCTCCTGCTGTCCTCTCCTCTGTCTTCAGTGGCTGCTGGTCCCAGGGCCTGCCCTCTGCACGGAGCAGCCCTTCGGCCCGCGCATGGCGCCTGGCCCCATTGGGAGCTCCGGCAGGCCAGCCTTCCAGGTGCCCGACGGCCTGGCTCCGGGCCCTGTGGGGTCTCTTGTTCTTCCCACGGGGGCTTTCCATGCCCGCTACCTGCGCCCTCAGCCCCAAAGGCTCAGGCTTCCTGTCAGAGGACACGAGGCATCTTCAGCCCACCAGCTCCACCAGGAGGGGGCGCAGGAGGAAGAGGAAGAGACGGCCGGGCTCTGTGCACTTCTGCAATGGCTCCGGGCCCAGCCCGATTCCACTGAACAAATGCTTGTTGACTGGCTGACTGACGGCTGTTGGCTCCTGGGGGCTTCACAGCTAAGATCACACACAGGCTGGTGGCCTTTCTAGGCTGACCCTCATTCCGTACCTCCCTCTTCGTGCCAGCCGTAGGTGCTAGGAGAGACCCGGCAGGCGCTCTAGAACGTTGATTCCTTCTAAGCCAGGCCCGGGCCGAGCTGCTCACCACTACCTGCCGGTGGCCTCGTGCCCTCTTGGTTCCTCAGGCCAAGGGCTCCCCCTTCTGGGCAAGCGCACTGAACGGCTCAATCCCAGAACTACTATTCCCAGAAGGCATTGCGCAACCACTTCCGGCTGCTTGGGATCACCGTGACGTCACGTCCGATTTCTCCTGTTTATGCTGCTGCCGCTGCCGCTGTTGCCAGTGTGCTACCTTCCGGAGGCTCCCCGTGTCTGGCCAGGTCAGTCCGGGAGGGGCTGTGGGGAGGCTACCCTGCCTTGAGTCTGCCTCTCTCCCTCCCTCCGTCTTCCCTTCCTCCCTCTTTTCCCTCCTTCCTCCCTTCCCCCCCTCTCTGCCTCTCTCTGCCTTTGTCTGTCTGTCTGTCTGTCTGTCTGTCTCTTGTCTTTGTCTCCCTCTGTCTCTTTGTCTCCCTCTCTGTCTCTCTCTCTCTGTCTCTCTCTCTGTCTCCCTCTCTCTCTCTGTCTCTGTCTGTCTGTCTCTCTCTGTCTCCCTGTCTCTCCCTCTCTCTCTGTCTCCCTCTCTGTCTCTCTCTCTCTCCGTCTCTCTCTCTCTCTCTCTGTCTCTGTCTGTCTGTCTCTCTCTGTCTCTCCCTCTCTCCTTCTCTCTCTCTCTCTGTCTCTCTCTCTGTCTCTGTCTCTTTGTCTCTCCCTCTCTCCTTCTCTCTCTCTCTCTGTCTCTCTCTCTCTCTGTCTCTCTCTCTGTCTCCCTGTCTCTCCCTCTCTCTCTGTCTCTGTCTGTCTGTCTCTCTCTGTCTCCCTGTCTCTCCCTCTCTCTCTGTCTCCCTCTCTGTCTCTCTCTCTCTCTCTCTCTCTGTCTCTGTCTGTCTGTCTCTCTCTGTCTCTCCCTCTCTCCTTCTCTCTCTCTCTCTGTCTCTCTCTCTCTCTGTCTCTCTCTCTGTCTCCCTGTCTCTCCCTCTCTCTCTGTCTCCCTGTCTCTCCCTCTCTCTGTCTCTCTCCTTCTCTCTCTCTCTCTGTCTCTCTCTCCGTCTCCCTCTCTCCCTCCCTCTCTCTCTCCCTCTCTCTCTGTCTCCCTCTCTCTCTGTCTCTCCCTCTCTCTGTCTCTCTCCTTCTCTCTCTCTCTCCGTCTCCCTGTCTCTCTGTCTCTCTCTCTCTGTCTCCCTGTCTCTCCCTCTCTCTCTGTCTCTCCCTCTCTCTGTCTCTCTCTGTCTCTCTATCTCTCTTCCTCCCTCCCTCCAGAGACAATCAGGAGATTCGGTGGGTCCTTCTTAGGAGGACATGGAGGAGTGAGGGAGGTGCAGAGGGGACAAGTACGGGGAACCCCAGAACACCTTTAAGGGAAGAGCTCAGGTTCCTTTCTGAGAGGACAGGCTGCAGCTGGGGGGTGATAGGGAGCCTGGGCGCTTCTTGGGGGACGTTTCTGGGCGCTTCTTGGGGGGACGTTTCTGCGCTTCTTGGGGGACGTTTCTGGGCGCTTCTTGGGGGACGTTTCTGGGCGCTTCTTGGGGGACGTTTCTGGGCGCTTCTTGGGGGACGTTTCTGGGCGCTTCTTGTGGGGACGTTTCTGGGCACTTCTTGGGGGACGTTTCTGGGCTCTTCTTGGGGGGATGTTTCTGGGCGCTTGGCTTCAGGCGGACCCTCTTTCCCCTCCTGCTCCCGAGGACACGTGGACGTGGGAGGGCGTGCGTGGTGCTTGGCACAGCAGACAGCGCAGCCCCCTCTTTGTGCCCCGCTCTAACCCTCCAGGTCCGACTTCTGCCTGGCCGTCTGTCCATCCGTCTTCAGTTGCCACAAGCCCGGCGGAGCCCCTGCAGGTGAGTGGGAGTCTGGGGGGTCCAGCCGAGGGATTAGAGCCCCCCACGCTGCCCCCCATCTTAGAGGGGAGGGAGGCGCGTTCCTGGGCCCCCCGAGCCAGGAGCAGAGCCCAGCCTTGGAGGGGGTCCCCCTCCCCCCTCCCGCAGCCCTTCCCTTCCTCCCTTGGCGCGAGGCCCCGAATGACCGCTTCGTGTCTCCGCAGGCTTGACGGATGGACGGGCTTCGATGGAAGAGAGCAGTGAAGGGCAGGTGTGGTTGCCGGCCCGGCTCCCCCCTCCTCCCCGGAGCCGCCCTGGCGGACCCCCCCCCACGTTTATGGAGACCCCCGACGGGCTCCAAGTCTCGCTCCTTGGAGGGGGGGAAGGGAGGGAGGGGAGGCAGGGGGAAGGGGCAGGGGGGGCCCTTGCTGGCGCCTCTGCCTGAGTTCTTCCCCGAGGGCTCCCGCCCTCCCCTGGCCTCTCCCTGGGCCCCGGCTTGCCCCAGGATGTGGCTCCGGGAACCTCCCGCCCCCTCCGGCGTCTTCCGGCCTCTGGAGTGCCGCTTGCAGGCCGGCTCCTTCCTGCGCGTCCCCCCAGGGTGCCAAGCCGCAGCCTGCGGGGTAAAGAGGAAGGGGGGGCTGGGGGGGCCGGCCCGGGGCTGGTCACTCAGTCTGGCCAGATGCATTGTGCGGGTCAGCATCGCTGGGCTTCCGGACGGGGCTGGACCTTGACCCCGGAGCAGCGGGGGCACCCCTGGAGGTGATGCTGGAGCACTCCCAGGACAGGCCTGCCCGGCGGGGCCGTCTTGGGGGTCCTCCTGACGCCGGCCGGGGCGCCCAGGCTGCCAGTTCTTGGGTGGCCCAAAGCCGGCGCCGGAGGGGGCGGCAGACGTCCGGCCTCACCTATGGCAAGGCAAGAGGAACGCGGGGACTCGTGACCTGTCCGAGGTCAGCTGGGCGGCCTTGAACCCCGGCGAGCCTTCGCCGCCCCTCTGTCTCTGCAAGGTCCATCCGTCGTCTTCCTGCTCGCCCTGAGTGCTCTTTTGCTCTGTCGTTCTTTCTGGGTCCCTCGAGCGCCCCGGCAGCCGCGCTGAGCCCCTCGAGCCCGTCTGGGGCGGGGACGGGCGCCCCGCGATGGGCTCTGGGCCCCGATCGGAGCCGGGACGAGCTCAACGGACAGTTGCTGCGGAAGGGGGCGCGCTGGAGAAGGCTGCCCGGGGGAGGGGAGTCGGGCCAGGAATAGCCTTTTCTGGGGCCCATCTGCACCCCGGGGAAGCCCTCGCGGCAGACACAGAGTCGAATGAGCCAGAAACGCTCGGAACGCCTCGAGCTTCCTCCTGGTTCTGCTCCGACGGGCCCGAACAGGTTTCCGGCCCCCTCGGGCGGCTGTGGGCTCCTCCATGGCCCCGGGTCCCCTGGGCGGGCAGCCCCCGGCCTCGGCTCTTCAGCTCCCTCTGACGTAGCCCTGGGTCAAAGGGGAGGCTGGATCCGTCTGCTTTCTCGTCTCTCCCACGTCCTGCTGGTCTGTCCTCTCCCCCCCCCCCCAGGAATGAGGGCCTCCAAGGTCCTGCCATGCCCGCCTCTTCCTGCCCAGGCCGGGACAATGCCCGCCTCTTCCTGCCCAGGCCGGGACAATGCCCGCCTCTTCCTGCCCAGGCCCGGACAATGCCCGCCTCTTCCTGCCCAGACAGGAAGGAGGCACCAGGAGGTGCTTCGCGAGTCTGGCTGCCGGTGGGACTGTCTGCTTTGGAGTCCTCCATCGGGACTCGACTGACTCCACTGCAGACCCTCCCCTGCGCGGTCCAGCCCTGCCCCCGCCTCCAGGCCCGAATGGCTCTTCCCGCCTTTTCGGTCTGACGTGTGAAGGGGAAGCCCGGCGTTGGCGAATCTGCCCTTCTTTCCGCTCGTCCTCGGGCTCGATCCCTCTTTGGAAGAAGCCTGCCTGTTGAGGCCCTGCCAGGGCCTGCCTTTTGCTCTGCTGTATTTGAATTGAGCTCTGGCCTTGGCGGGGAAGAGCCGAGTTCCGATCCAGCCTCAGACGCTTGTCGCTGTGGTCACTTCTCCGCTCTCACTGGAAGGGCGCGACCCCGAACTAGGAGAAGGAAGGACAAGGAAGGACGGCCCGACTGCGCCTTCCTCCCTCCGGGCCGGGAGGAGTTGGCCGCAGATACTGGCTTCTCCAACGGCTTCTCTGCCGGGAGCCTCCTCCCCTCCTCCTCAGCCTGCACCCTTTGGCAGCTTCTCCCCCACCCCCGATCCTGCGGTGTTTGCTTGTTGTTAACCCTCCCCTTCCAGCATGGAGTCCGGACTGTGGATCGCCTCCAAGGCACAAGAGTGGTGAGGGCTGGGCCAGGGCCGGATTGGAACCCAGGACCTCCCGGTGCTTTCCCTCAACTCTCATCTGTGGCCCCAAGAAGCTGTAGCCGGCCTCCAGCCCCATCCAGCTGATGGGCTGCCCGCCTGTCAGCGCCTTGGGCTGGGGCCTCCTCCGGAGGAAAGGGAGGACGAGAACAGCTTCTTCCAGGGGCCTGAAGGCCGCCGAAGCACCCCCCGGGGAGTGCTCAGAGCTCGGCGAGATGCAGAGGATGCCTCCGTCCGCCACTGCGCCTCCCGCCATTGCCGGGCAGCCCTGGGAGGCCCGCCCGCGGCGTTGCGCTTTTCTAGTGGGCAGGAAATCCAAAAGGAGCGACCCGCGCGGCTCCCTCCGTTTCTTCTTCTTCTGGCTACATCGAGCGCTGTGGATCCCCTTCGTTTACACCCAGTCAGAGCCGACTGGCTCGTGGTTTGAGTTTAAATTTCTTGGCCCGTTAGAGGAAGGGCCACGTCCTGCTTCCTCGTCTTTTCCCAGAAGCCTTCTCGGGCCCGGTGACGGGATCGAACACCCGCGTGATTCTTGATGAGTCTGTCCTGTTGCTAGTTTTCTCATCTTGAACCCACTCGGCATTCGTGGACCGTAATCTTTGCTGACAGTCAAACGCGTTGAGTCAGTATTCACCAGGGATCTTGGTTTGTCATTTCCCTCTTTTATCTGTGCCGCATTTCTGTTAGAGAAGGAATTTGGCAAAGAAACCCCTTCTTTCCCAGAGGTTTTTGTTTGTCGTTATTCTTTGAATCATCTCAGAATTCACACGTAAATCCATCTGGTTCCAACGCTTTTCCTTGCCGGCTCATTTATGGCTCGTTTGTTCATTTGCTTTCCTGAGACCGGGTTAGGGTCTCTGTTTCTTGTTACGCCATTGTACATTTTGTATCGATATTCGTTTTTTAGCTGGTCGTCTTGTGGGCACGTCATGGGACAAATTCGTCTCTGGGAATCCTGTTTCTTCCTTAATATTTCACTTTGACTCCTAATCGTCTGGTTTTCCTCTTTGCTGTATCTAATTTAGTTCCCTGCCAAAGCAAATCCTGGTTTATTTGTTAATTCATTGTCTTTTCTTCTTTCGGAAATGTAGCTTGGCTCATTGGTGTGTGGCTCACAGTATATGGCAGAATTCCCTCTGCCATTTTCCACAAGGGCCACATTCATCTTTGGGGATTTCCTAGCCTTGGGTCTCCCACCAGATTATGAGACAGGAATGTCGTGATCGATTTTTGCTTGTTGTCTTTAGGAAACCCTCGAGCCGTCCACGCGGTAGTTTTGGGACTGCCTGTTGGAGGTGGAACATGTCCTGCAGTATCTTTCCTTCAGGGCCATCAACTACGGCTTTAGCCAAGGCTGGGTCTGGATGGTGCCACCTGGTTCTTAAGTGCTCCAAAAGTGCCTGTAATCTATTCTGAAAGTGAATTCTCAGGTCTCACAGTCTTCCCCAGAGACTGTGTTGGTGTTCTTCTTGCTGGCTCAGCAACGCGAGCCTTCCAAGATGGTCCGCACTCAAAAAGCATGACGGAGCCCAGAGAAAACGATGGCTCTGATCGAGATAGAAGCGGACCTCGCGTCCTCACAAGGCATGTCAGTGTTCTCAGTTTGATTGATCTCTCCTTTGATCTTTAGAATTTGTTTTTCTTCTTCATTGATTAAAAGACAGTTTTCTGGTTTTTTTAATCACTTGCCCAGTTCATCAACTGTTCTTCCTTTTTTTGGTTGATAAAAGTGCTTAGAGATAGAAAATCTCCTCTGAGGACTGCTTTGGTTGCATTCCAAAAAAAATGTCGACATGCAGTCTTTTTGTTGTCATCATCTTTAATGGTATCTCTTCAGTTTGTTCTTTGGTGCGCCACTTCTTTAGGGTTCAGTTATTGAGCCTCTAATTCATGTTTCATCGTTTTTTATTGAATGTCATTTTTAGTGCCCTGTAATCAGTAAAGGATAAGTTGAATCTCTGATTTTCTGAATTCATTTGTGATGGTTCTATTCTTGAGTACAGGGTCAGTTTTTATTTTTATTTATTTATTATTTTAAAACCTCACCTTCTGTCTTGGAGGCTATACTGTGTATTGGCTCCAAGGCAGAAGATTGGTAAGGGCTAGGCCATGTGACTTGCCCAGGGTCACACAGCTGGGAAGTATCTGAGGTCAGATTTGAACCCAGGACCTCCCATCTCTAAGCCTGATTCTCAATCCACTGAGCCAGGCAGGTGTGCCAGGGTCAGCTTTTATAAAGGTGCCATGTGCAGCTGAGGACTATCTGGTAATTGCTTATGTAGCTTCTCTATAATCCTCTTCAGGCTATTCACTCCTTTATTGTTTATTTGTTGGTCAGACTCAGTTTGGTCCTGAAAGGGTTACCTTGTGGTCCTCTGCCGCTCTAGCTATATTATTTCCCTTGAAAATCAGCTTTTTCTTTTAGTATTTCGGTGGTCTGGGATGCCATTCTCCCATTCGTCTCTGCTGTGCTCCACTTGGACTGTCCGAGTCAGTAGTTGAAGTTTTCTCACCTTTGTTCTTCTCTGGAAAGCTCTCGTTTCTCTTCTGACTTTTGTTCTCATTTGATCTAAAAGATTAAACACACACAGCTCACCTGACACAAGTAAAGCCTGGGGGATTGCGTGTTGGCTGTGGGGGAGGGAGAGCAGGAGGAACTTGTCCCCATGGACAGAGATTCTGAATGAATTCATTAAAGACACGTCTTCAATAAAAACCGCACAGTGGTCCTCGCTCCGTTCCTCCAGGAACTCTCGTTGCCCTCTGTTGGGGTGTGTGAGTCAATTAAAAACAAAACCAAAACTAAAACCAAAAACAAAGAAAGAAAAAATAATGAAAGAAAAATTAAACCCTTTTATATATATATTTTAAGAAAAATTCAAAATCAGCATCAAAATATCAAAAATCTATGTATACAAAATTTTCAGTAAGCAAGAATAAATTTCTCACAGGCCCTTGTATTAGGGTCCAATTAAGTAATTTCTATCCCACAAGTCTGTAGGACAGAATGCAGTAATATTTCACTTACCCATTTGCAGCCAAGGCTACAGGAAGTTGCCATACTATAGGAGAGAAAAAAGGACCAGATTTTTATTTTGATAGGGAAGTGTGTCATTCCCTGGTCTGATTTTCCCTTCATTCTCCGGGACAGAGAGGGAGCCAGGATGATAAGCAACCTTTGGTACTCGTCTGTAAGTATTTTCACAAAGAGTGTGGATACAAGGAGTCCCTCATCTTAACGTATGTCAAGCGTTGCAACCTTGAGTCTCACACTCGGTTCAAGTCCTTTGTATTGGCTTAGAAGTGCATCAATCCTACCTGGATTGGTTCTTCCTTTGTTGACCTGTGTGCTCTTTTGGCACTATTCAGGTTAAGTCTGTGCTCCATTTTGATCCCGTTCCTAGAATCAGACACAAACATTAATCACAGTCCCATAACAATTATCAATAAATGGCAGGTTCCCACAGACTAAAGCTGTTTGGGTATATGTTAATGTTATAGCAAGTATATATATTTAGACTTTATATTATTATAGAATAAAAATGAATATTGATTGTACCTTGAGTACACAGAAATGAGAAAAGGGAAAAATCAAATATTTAAAAAATAAAGGAAAAAATAACAAAATAAGGAAAAAGAGAAAAGAGAAAAAAATTCAGGAATTCATTGGGTTAGAAAAAGACACCCACTTGTCAATGGATTATTATCTTCAATGCATGTGATATGCATATGATATAATACATGTGACAGTCAATCAGTCTCAGCAGAAGATGCTTTCTTCACACGTGAGCAATGAATCCAAGAATCTCTTTCTCCAATCTTTATAGATGTTGGAGTAGTTAATATTTGGAATGGTCCCTCCCAGGAAGGCTGGGTTGCTCCAGTAGGCTGGAAATTCTTAATATACACTTTATCTCTTGGGTTCAGGTCATGCAGAGAAAAGTCTAGTGGTCCGGCTTGAACTGCAGCTCCAGATTCATGAAGGTCATGTAGTTTGTGCTGTAATTCCTGTATATAGGAAGCAATAGTAGTATCTCCCCCTAATAGTGATGTATATGCAGGGGGGAAAGGGTTAACTTGTATAGGCAGATGTCCAAAAAGCATCTCTAATGGTGAGATGTGTAAGTCTCCTCTAGGCCTACTTCTAAGAGAAAATAGTGCCAGAGGGAGAATTTCAGGCCATTTATAATGTGTGAAAAATTCATGCATAATTTATGGTTGTATGGTTCCCTTTGTGGACTTTTTTTTTTGTCCCTCAAAAATCAGGGTTTTATTTTTTTAACACTTTAAGGTTTGTCAAAAATAATTATGCCTCCCTGATTTTAGAAGATGGTATTTAAATCAATACACTATTTAAAGTGTTTTGCATCTAAAATGTGTGGGAAAATGAGATTTTGTATTGAATTGTATGTTTCTCTTTCTTATATGAATTTTCTTTCTTTTTTTTTGAGGAAACATTTTCATTACTTTTTCAATGGGTGCTAACTAACCATAAAGCTATGGAAAACAACCATTTCTGAAATTTCACCAGTACATATCTTTGCTTTTGTAACATTTTGCAAGTACTTCTTCAGTGTTTATCATTTGAAGAGTGCATATAAATGATGTGAGAAAACTAAAAAAACTATTCACCTTCCAGTCTTAGGAGGCAATTGTCTTAGAGACAATATTGCAGACATACAACACAGTGTAAAAGATACATACACATGTGAAATTTAAAATTATTCCACCCTAATCAGACCATTTTTTAGAAGATGTGATTTAGCTATTCAGTAACATCAGTAACAATGGAGATACTTGGAATAACAGAATCAGGTCTTGGAAACTCTACATTCTCCACCCTACTCAGTTTAACAAAATTAGGAAGGTCTGCATCAAATTCAAGATTTAATTATCTGAGGAGATGGCCTTCAACAGATGTGTAGAAAAAAGGACAGACCACTGGTCTGAGTCAAGCTAAGACCTCATTGGTACAGAAAAGTGATGTAAAAACGTCCATATAAGGCACGGAACTTCCTGTCCCTTCCTTTTTTCCCTGCAGAGGCAACTCTGGCTGAGACATCTTGGAGTGTTGGGTGGTGAGTTTTGCCCTTGAGCTGATTCAGGTTCGGGCATCTTAGCTGAGCCCCTTTGCAGGTCAGGCTGATTCCTTCCTCCTTTATACTCCAAACCCTTACTCCCTTATCTCCTGATCTCCCCACCCGATACTAATGGGGGGGGGGGGGGAGAGGGAGAGAAAAAAACCTACTCCTTTTTCTTCCTTCTTCTTAATCTTCTCCACTTTCAATTAAATCACCACAAAATTTGGCAGTGGACTTGGGTATGTTATTATTTGGGTTTTTCATTAGGACTTTTATAAATAAAACACATGACGACCTAAATTAATTGTACATTCAGTCTCAGCCATAATTTCACCCTTTACACCGTTAAGCGTCTAAGGCGCGTCTTCCTCTTCTCAACTGCGTTCCTTATCTGTTCCTCGGGCTCAGAGTCTTTGCAGAGAACAGCCGAGGCTCCAGTCGTCCTCTTTTGTCTTCCAGGTCTGCGTGCTTTCCTGGCTGACCTCTGGCCCATCCCCAGCTGATGCCCATCTCCAGGCTTGTCGGACGTGGCCCTCCTTGGCCAGTGTCTCGGCTGAGTCCTGCCCCGGGGTCGGCACTCAGCGGGGCCCGTCCCAGGCCTTCCTGGATCCTGCTGCTTTTCCTGGCATTTAGCCCCGACCCTCGCCTCGCTCTTGATGCACTGAGGCTGCTGGTCCGCCCCTTGATTTCCGGGCCTGTCGGGCTGGGATCGCCCCTGCCTGGCGCATCTGGCATCGCGGAGCCGCTCTACCGGCCCTCCTCCGCCCGCCTGCCCGGCTCCTGTCGGGAGTTTATACGCCACCCTTTATGGGAGACGCCTTTGGCTGTGCAGTAGAAGGTACGCTGGAGTGGGAGGGACTTGTGTCGGGGATGGCAGAAAGAAGGCCCCCGCAGTCGCCGGCTTGCCAGAAGGGACGAGATGGGGGGGGGGGGGGCGCCACAGACGAGCTTGAGAGGGCCAGGGACAAGACACGGCGGGGGCAGCCGCGGTGGGGCCTGGAGCTCAGGGAAGAAGAGACGGGGAGAAGCCGGGCACCCCCATCAGGGGCGCCGAAGGAGAGGCAGTCGGGTCATCAGGAATACGCCGGTCACCTCGGGGAGGCCAGGGCCCGGGGAAGGGGGGAGCCAGGACAATGGCAGGAGCCGCCTGCTGGAGAGGAGGAGAGGAGCCGCCTCAGACACGTGCAGCCTTCCGGTCGCCCCCGGGCCCTGCTCCCGGAGTGGCCAATTTCCAGGGCGCTCAAGCAGAGCAGGAAATGGCTGGCGATGGGCAGGAGGGGGCCAGAGGGGCTTCTGGGGGAAAGCCTGCCTGATTTGGGTCAAGGGTGAGGCTGCCAGGGACAGTGGGGGAGGGGGCCGTCAGAGGGTCTGGTCAGTGGCCCGGGGGGCGCCTGTTGCTCTGAGGTCGTGAGGGGTCCCCCTGCAGAGGGGGGAGGAGCGACAAGTGGGCCGGCCTTGGTGAGGATGAAGAAGGGCCCGGAGGTAAGCTGGGAGGGAAGCCTGGGAGGAGAGGCCGGGCCAGCGCGAAGATGGCGGCAGATCTGGGGCGGACCTTGGGGCCATGGCAGGAGGAGGCGGCGCTGCTTTCCAGGCCCTTCCTGCTCCCGAGGAAGCTGGAAATGCTTCTGCACGCGCAGCTCCTTCCCGCGCTCTGCCCCCGCTTTCCCTCCTCCCCCAGCGCTGCTCCCCTTCCTTGGGGCACGCGCGTCTGGGCCTCTCAAGCTGCCCCTGGGCTTCCACCCGGCCTCCCTGCCTCCTTCCCGGGCAGAGGGTGACCTCCGGGAGGGCAGGGGCCGACACGAGCCTCCTCAGCTCTGGCCTCTGGAGGGCGCTCGCCGGCATGAGGCAAGCACTGAGGCAGGCTCAGGCTGCCCTGCCACAGTCCCAGCTGGAAGGGCAGAGGGGCGGCCAGACTAAGCCCTTGGGGCGCCTGCCTCATCAGCCTTCCTGGCTTCCTGGCCTTGGCGTATGGGAGCCGGGGTCCTTGGAGTCGGTGCTTGGCTGCACCTCTGCACGTCCTGGGAGGGCCGGACAGCGTAGCCTGGCCCACTGGGAAGACAGAACTGAGATCTGCCTCCAGCGGGGCCGATTGGCCAGCCCGAGTTCCCTCCCCCTCTGCTGTCCCTCGGGTGCCTTGTGCTGCGAGGTGGCCTCCCCCCTCCTCCCTCCAGTTATCCGCCTTGTCTCCTGCCTCAGTGTGGCCTCGGGCATTTGGTCACTGTCTCCTCCTCCAGATTTAACCTGGGGCTTCCCCAAGGCTCCGCCCCTTCTCCATTTCCCTGGGGCCTTGTCGCCTCCCCATTTGTCCAGCCCTAACTGCAGGGCTGACCGCCATCGTGTTGGAGTTTGGACTGAGGGGGTCTCCGTCAACGGGCCCCAAACTAATTTATTATTCGTTGCTGTTCAGTTGTTTCTGACTCTTTGTGGGTTTTCTTGGCCAAGATCCTAGAGGGGTTTGCCATTTCCTCCAGCTCCTGTTATAGATGAGGAAACTGAGGCAGAGAGGAGCTAGAGGGTCTGAGGCCAGATTTGAAGTTATCTTCCTGACTCTAGCCACTATATGCCCATTCAATTCATTGCTGTACCCCCCAAAACCCTGCGACCCTGCTTGTTGCTCCCCCAAGACGTTCCATCCCCCAAAAGGCCATTTTCACTGGCTCTTTGTCTCCCGTGCCTAGAACTCTCTCCCACGTGCCTTCCTTCAGACCTCCACTGAAACACTGCTTCTGCCTGTCCTGGGCCCCTTGATGCCATCTTGAGCATATGGACTCATGGGTTTCGCCTGACGTCTCCCTGCTGGTTTTTACCTTTCCTTGGCTTTTGCCTGCCACATAGGAGGGCTTAGTCAATGCTTGTGGTGGACTGACCACTAGCACTTATTTGGGTGGCTTTAGGCCAAGTTTCTCTGACCCTCCATTTCCTCATTTAGTGTACGATATAGTCACGGATTACAACCTTGTGAAGATGCGGGCAACTGGTTTGGACAGACTGCAATGATTATAAAATAGAGAAAAGGTGGTAAATGGCTATTTGGTCTAGCCTCACGAGTGGGACCCGAATTGCTTTTTCTGCAGAAGAGAAGTGGGGCAGGAGAGAGCTACATTTTTTCTTTCTTTCAGATTGGGAGAGTCGACCCAAAACCAAGGAGACAGCTCCAGAGCTGGGTGTTTCCATGGAAACCTTCCTCAAACGACTCCCAAGGTATGATTTCTGGATATTCAGCTTGAAACAGGCCTGAGCGTGTTGTGCTAAGGCAAGAGGAGGCATCCAGGAATTTGGGAGAAACAGTTTCGGCAAGCTTCGATGGCGGAGAAAACTCAGCCACGTACCCACCAGTGGGGATAGGTGGTGAGCAGTCCCCATCAATGCAGTGGCTATACATTTCCATTCTAAGTAGACTGAAGTCAGTGTAATAGAATCTGTGGAACAGAGATGTTTTCTAAGTATCCCAAATCTGGGAAATTGGGTCTGTTGAATCAAATGCATCTTCCAGAGAAAACACATGAATACAGTATGAGAACCTCGTCCGCCCTAGCCCATCCATAAAAAATGAAATGATGGAGGCTGTTCAGTGGTTCAGGAGTGGACAGACACACCCTAGCTGTTTGACCCTGGGCAAGTCACTTCACCCCAGTTGCCCAGAAACCATCCCCCTCATGCCCCCCGCCCCCCGCCCCCAACTAAGACTATTCATACTGGAGAGAAACTAAGTAATGGGTGGGCTTTCCTTTAGAGTGTACCACACATTGAAAGTCAATCAGAACTAGATATATGGTAACGCCTCTTAAGCCTAGTTCATCCATCCCTTCCCTTCACAGGATTCATCCTGGGCAGAAACCTTATGAATGCAATGAATGTGGGAAGACCTTCTGCTGGATGGGCGAGCTTGTTCGACATCAGAAGAATCACACCGGGGAGAAGCCTTACGAATGTAATAAATGTGGGAAGACTTTCCTCTGGTTGGGCGAACTTATTCGACATCAGAGAAGTCATGTTGGAGAGAAACCTTATAAATGTAATGACTGTAGGAAGGCCTTCTTCTGGATGGGCGAGCTTGTTCGACATCAGAAGAATCACACTGGGGAGAAGCCTTACGAATGTAATGAATGTGGGAAGACTTTCCGCTGGATGGGCGAGCTTGTTCGACATCAGAAGAATCACACTGGGGAGAAGCCTTACGAATGTAATGAATGTGGGAAGACTTTCCGCTGGATGGGCGAACTTATTCAACACCAGAGAAGTCATGTTGGAGAGAAACCGTATAAATGTAATGAATGTAGGAAGGCCTTCTTCTGGATGGGAGAGTTTATTGAACATCAGAGGTGCCATACTGGAGAGAAGCCTGAATTTAATCAGTGTGGGAAAGTCTTCCTCCTGGGGAGAGAACTTACTCCACATCAGAGGGGACTTACAGGAGGAAAACCCTGTGAGAGCAATGAATGTGAGAAAGGCCACTCCCAGAGGCCGGACTATACTCAAAGAATTCATACTGGAGAGAAACCTTATGAATGTAATCAGTGTGGGAAGGCCTTCCGCCTGAGAGAATACCTTACCCGACATCAGATAGTTCATAACAGAAAGAAGTGCTATAAATGTAATGAGTGTGGGAAGGCCTTCTCTCTGAGTACAAAACTGATTTGTCACCAGAGAATTCATACTGGAGAGAAACCTTATGAATGTAATGAATGTGGGAAATGTTTCTTTCGTGTATCAGACTATGCTAAACACCAGAAAATTCATACCGGAGAAAAGCCTTATGGATGCAGTCAGTGTGGGAAAGTCTTCTACATGAGAGCACGATTTCTTCGACATCAGAGAATTCATATTATAGAAAAGCCTTATGAATGTAATGAGTGTGGGAAAGCCTTCTGCCAAAACATTGACCTGATTTGTCACCAGAGAATTCACACTGGAGAGAAACCGGATGAGTGTGATGAACGTGGGAAGACTTGCTGCCAGAATGGGGATCTTCCTCAACATCAGAGGGACTGCTAATGACTGCACAGATTGACTTTCAGTGACCTTGCTAGCCTCTATGGCTTTAAATGATCATTTCTATTATTCCCAGATCTATATCCCTGACCTCAGCCCCCTGAGCTCCAGTACCCATATCACCAACAGCACATTTCTATCTGGATGTCTCATCAGCATCTTAAACTTGGCACGCCCAAAGCAGAATTGATTGTTTATACCTCTAAGACGATCCCTTTTAACTTCCCTATTTCACCTGAGGGTACCACTGTCCTCAGAGTCATCCGTGAATCCTCACTTGCCCTTGTCCCTCTCATGTGTGTCCCCTTCTGTGTACTCACACAGCCACCACCCCATTGTGTGCCCTCATCCCCTCCTGCCGTTGATTCCTAAAGGTTCTCTGTGCTTCTATTCCATCTTCCACCCAGCTACCAAAGTGATTTTTGTAACAGAAGGGAGTCACTGTTACTCCTATATTTGCTACATTTCAGTGACTCCCTATTATCCCCACGTTAGATCTGTTAGAAACTCCCAGCATGGCTCTAACTTGCCTTTCCAGACTTATTATGTGGCATTCCCCTTCACACATTCTTTGGTCCAGCTAAAGTGTCACAGGCAAGCGACTTGGAGTCAGGAAGACCCGGATTGTCTCCAGCCTCAGACACTCATTAGCTGTGTGACCGTTAGTTGCCTGCCTCAGTTTCCTCACAGGAAAATGGGGATTACAATAGCATCTACCTCCCAGGATTGAGTGAAGGTAAAATGAGACGATTTCTATTAAGTGCTTTGTAAGCCTTAAAATGCTATATAAATGCTAGCTCTTGTTCTTGGTGTCATCACTACTCCCGATACACTGTTCCCAGCACAAGCTCTGCTCCTATGCTCACCCAGTGACTGAATCCTACCCTGTACCTTATGGCAGAGGGTAGGATGGGAGCCCAGTGTGAGGCCTTTACGTTCATGCCCGTTGAGCCGCCTCATCCTCGACTGCCAAGGTGTCATGCCTGCCAATCTGGCAGGTGTGCTGTCGATCCCTGCCCAGTCAACACAGAATCCTTGCTAGCGCTTTCAATTCAGCCATTCATTGAACTGAGTTGGACTGTGTGGATGCAGAGGTGCTTCTTGGGCCCCCTCTGCCTACAGAGCCCTGTGAAGAAGACCTGGGACAGCTGCCAGTCTGGCGGAAACTTCCCCCCGTGGCACTTTGTCTTATGGACCCTGGGCCAAGCAGACTCCGCTAGGATGTAACAACGTGCCCTGCGGCCTAGAGAGTGTGAGCAGGTGCAGCCCACGGTCATCAGCCCTTTTCCATCGGAGGGTGGCACCAGCACCCTATGGAGCATGCACAGCCACAGAACTTGAACCCAGCTCTTCTGCATGCTGCCAAGACTGCTGCTGTACTAGTTGCTCTAATAACAGTAAAGATAACAGCATTTACTTTCCAGTCTCTCACTGGATCCTTAGAGCCACCTCAGAAGATAACCCCATCTTACAGATGAGGAAACTGAGGTTGACAGCTGTGACTCATCCAGGATCCTAGAACTTGTGTCTGAGGCTGGATTTGAACTCCAGGATTCGGGTCTCCAGGCCCAGCAGTTACCTCTAGCAGATAGAAGGAAAGGATGGGTCCAGGGGTCCAGCATGAGGCCCAAGTTGGTGCTCTGATCTCTCAGTCCATCAGCCTCCCCCCCCCCCCACATAGCCCTGGAGCGTTGCTGTTGCCCCCTCCCTCCCCCTGGGCCCTGAACTGTCCTGGCACGTAGCAGTGGTTAAGGCCTCTCTCTGGGGATTCTCCTCTGATCCTGGCCTGTGCACGTCCCCCGGGAGCGGAAGAGGGCAGGCCGGCCTTAGCACTGGGCAACAAAGCCTGGAAGCGGCCAGTTCGGGTGGTCTCCCGGGAGCTGCTGTTGCCCTTTCACTCTCCCTCTTGGACCTGAGCAGAGCAGGAGAGCCATGTGGGAAGGGCTGCCCACGAACTCCTTCCAGGCCCCACCTCTTGGCCTGTTTCCTCCTCTGGGAAATGAGGGGAATTGGAGGCCAGTGGGTGTATGGAGGGCCACAGCCAGGCATCCGGGCTCCAGGCTGGGGGAGCTGTCCCAGGGTCGGTGACCCAGGCACTAGTGGTGTGATGGGGGCAGGGTGAGGGGTGCTGAGAGGGCCAGAGGGCCTTGAGCCAGTCGGGTAGAGAAGGGAGGGGCTGTTTGTCCCGGAGACACCACTTCTGCACTACATTTCCCAGAAGGCTCTGCCTGCCCCGGGCACAGCATCCCCAGTTATTTCTGATCTATTGTCACCATCCTCTTCCCAACTGCTCCAATGCACCCCCCCCATCCCCGTGTTCTTGCTCTGGCAAGAGTGGGAAACTGAGGCAGTGCCCCTGGCCATGGCGGCAGGGCAGGTGAGTGTAGAGGCTGGGTCAGACCAGAAGTTTGACTGGGGGAGCCAGGCAGTCTCCAGACAAAAAGCAGTGGTGGGAGATGCAGTGTCCTGCTCATGGGCTGGCTGGAGGCCAGGGTCACTGGATAGAAGAGCCTGAGGCAGGGAAGTGGGATGGAAGAAGACTGCAGTGAGAGAAGGGAGCAGCAATTTGTGCTTGGTCTGGGAGCCACTGGGGTTTATTGGGTAGGGGGTGACTTGGTCAGTCTTGTGCTTTAGGACAGTCACTTTGGTGGCCGCCTGGAAAATGAACTGTAGGGGGAGAGAGCTGAGACAGGCTGACCCCTAGCAGATGGGAAGATGAGGGGGGTGGAGGATGAGTCTTTCCCAGGGTTGGGGCAGGGGCAGAGGAGAGAAGTTGATGCATACTGGATAGAAGCAGCTGAGGTGAAATGCACCAGGGGGGAATCCGACAGAGATGCTGCTGAGGTGAAATGCACCAGAGGGGAAATCTATCAGATGCTGCTGAGGTGAAATGCAGGGGGGGGGGGGAATCCATCAGATGCTGCTGAGGTGAAATGCACCAGAGGGGAAATCTATCAGATGCTGCTGAGGTGAAATGCAGGGGGGGGGGGGGGAATCCATCAGATGCTGCTGAGGTGAAATGCACCAGAGGGGAAATCTATCAGATGCTGCTGAGGTGAAATGCAGGGGGGGGGGGGAATCCATCAGATGCTGCTGAGGTGAAATGCACCAGGGGGGAGGGAATCCATCAGATGCTGCTGAGGTGAAATGCACCAGAGGGGAAATCTATCAGATGCTGCTGAGGTGAAATGCAGGGGGGGGGGGAATCCATCAGATGCTGCTGAGGTGAAATGCACCAGAGGGGAAATCTATCAGATGCTGCTGAGGTGAAATGCAGGGGGGGGGGGGGAATCCATCAGATGCTGCTGAGGTGAAATGCACCAGAGGGGAAATCTATCAGATGCTGCTGAGGTGAAATGCACCAGAAAGGTTATAGACCAGAAGGGAAATCATAGACAAAATGCACCAGAAATGTTATGACAGGCCAGTATGACTCACACCTTCTGAGCCTCAGGAACTGGAAGGATGGTGGTGCCCTGGACAGTAATGGGGAAAGATGTTGTTCACTTGATTCAGGTATATCTGACTCTTTATGGCCTCAGTTGGAGTTTTCTTGGCAGAGATACTGGAGTGGTTTGCCATCTCCTCCAGCTCATTTTATAGATGGGGAGACTGAGGAAGAGTTAAGTGACTTGTTCAGGGTCACTCAGCTAATAAATACCTGAGGCCGTTTTTGAACTCAGCAATGGGAGTCTTCCCAACTTGAAGCCCAGCATTCTCACCATTGAACCATCTGGATGCTCCTGTATTTGAGACATAACTGAATTTAGAGTGACTATTGGACATCCAGTTGGAGATGTCTGAAAAGCTGGTAGAGTTGAGGATGGGGCTGGAGAAGTAGATTTGAGAATAAATGAATGGAGGATGGACTGGAAGACAGAGAGACTTGAGGCAGGCAGACCTACCTCCAGGCCCTTGTGATGGTTCTGGTGTCCAAGGAGGGAAGGGGTGCCATTAGATCTGGAGCTCTAAGGGTAGCCTCTTGTTTTTGGCCTTTCTTTGCAGTGCTTGTGCTTAGAAGGTGCTTCTTGATGCATGCCTGGAGAAGAGGGGTCAGAGCAGCTTGGCCTTGGGCTTGCCCAGCAGCATTGAGGTCCCTTAGGGTCAGGCCGGACAAGCCCAAAATGTGTGTGCTGAGGGTGCAGAGCCAAAGGGTTTTCCCTGTTCTCCCATCTCCAGATCCTGGACCAGTAGGTCTGTCCTTGGCTGGGACCAGCTCCCTCTTCCCCCTTTTCTCTGACTTCTTCCTCCTGACTCTCCTTTGTCCCCCTTTCCTGGGCCATGTCTGAGGGTGCTGCCATTCGTTTATGGCTGTGCTGAGTGACGGGGCCCTTGGTCCTTTGGCGGGTTCCCCTCAGGGCTGTAGGGTGTGACTTTTAAAATTAATATTCAATAACTAAGTATATTTTAAAAGTTTTAATAATAATAACTAGGGCAAAAGAACTGCCTGAATTCAGCCCAGACGCAGGTCCAAAAAGAGAAAGAGGGAGGAGTTACAGCCACTTAAATACAATCATGCAAAACGTGGGGATGCAGGAAAAGGGAATTTTGGGAAATACTAAGGGACTTCTGGGGGATGAAGTCCAAAGGCTCAAAATCTCCATTTATACAAGGGCCCAGCCCAAGCAGCCAACGAAGCACTCCCTTGCCTTGTGTGTCTGAAGGATCCTCAGAGCCTGCCCTTCCCTTGCTCAGATACTCCTTCAGTTGGTTTTAAAGATACTGGAACGCCTGATGGAAGGGGACTTCCATCTTCCATATGGCACAGTGGCTAGAGAGCAGGCCTGCAGATCCTGTCTTGGATAGGGGTCGGCCACATGAGCTGGACAGGCCACTTCCTTTTTGTCTGCCTCAAGTTTCTTCACCCATGAAATGGGGATCCTAATGATCTGGCCCATAGTAGGTGCCATATGAATGCTAGCTCTAATCTTAGCCTTTGGTCTGGGTAAGAGGAGCCTGGGGGGAGGCTTGCTGGGGAGAGGACTGTCTCAGGGGGGAGGATGAAGTGATGTGCACTGGGGAGCCAGAGCAAGGCTAGAGAGAGTCGCTGAGATCAGGGAGCACCCAGAGTCACGAGGAGAACATCTGTGCTTGCAGACAAGTGCGAGGACAGGGCGGAAGCCAGGGGAGAAGGGCAGGTGGATCTCTACTTTTCTCTCACTCTCTTTGGGGTATGGGCTTCCTGTGATCTTTTCCTTCCATCCTGCTCTGCCCTTCTGGAGCTTGGCAGCTGGGCTCCTGGCCCCTCGGCTTCCCCATCTGTGGGGTTTCCCCTGAACCAGCAGGGGCCACACAGAAAAGGGGGTTCACCTTTGTGGTAGGGACCCGAGGAACCCGGGTGAAGAATGACAGACACGGGACAAGTTAGTGTTTGAATAGGGCAGGCAACCCTAGGATTCTCCCCTTGGGAGGAAGATATGAGGATCAATGGAACAGGAGGGGGAGGAGAGGATTAAGATGGAGAACGTAAGCCGGCAGGGGCTGGAGAAAGAGGGGGAGAGGGTTAGGAGCCCAGTGGAGCCCCAGAAGGGGAGAGGAAGTCCCAGAGAGCTTCATGGGCTCCGCCTTGGGCTTTTATTGCTGAGTGAGCGGGGAGGTAGAGGGAACACCTTTGGGCGGTAGATTACATGGGAATGTTCTCTGGGGATGCTCCCCGGGGTTCTTTCCTGATGGGGGGCTCATTCTCACCCCCCCCAGCCCTGTGCATGGCACAAAGGCAGCGCCCAACGAGTCGTGAATTCACAGCCAACTCTCAGCCGTGAGTCGGCCGACTAATCATCACTACGTGGAGCTCTTGGCTACTCCCAGTCAGTCAGTTCACTTAGACCAGGCAAGTGGGCCAAAGAGGAGGCCATGTCTGGGCCGGTGAGCCTCTCGAGTGAGCCCTTTTCCATGGGGATTTCCACAGAGGACAAATGACCCTGCTGGGGTCCCAGCTGGCTGGTGGCCCTGGCCTGGAGCCAGCACTTGACTGTCTCTCCATGGGGTCCAAGCTTTCGAGGGTCCCTGGACCCCGCTCTGCTTCTCACAAGCAATCCACAGTGTGGGTCAGGCATTGCACCAAGCCCAGAGGGTGAATGGATAGAAAGTGAGCAGAGGCAGAGTTATTAGTTATTTAAACCTCCCACCCTTCCCTCTTAGAATCAATATTGTGTGTTGAGGTGAGGGCTTGGCAGTGGAAGTGAAGTGACTTGTCCAGGGTCACATTGCTAGGACCTTTGAACCCAGGACCTCCTGCCTCTCTATCCACAGAGTAATCCATACACAAAGGAGATAAAAGGTTTGAGATGGTTGTATTTCTGTGGGTGTGTATCTGGGAGGTTCCTCTGATAGCCAGCCACCCTGGCACATCCCTCTTCTTTTTGTCCTCCTCTGCCTCTTACAATCCCCACAATCCCTGATCGACTGGCTTGTTAACTAGCCTCTTTCCCTCCCTCCTTTGGAGATGTCGAAGTCCTGAAGGGGCCCTGGATGGCTCCGACTTTCCGGGTTCCTCTGCCCCAGCTCTAGCTGCTGCCTTGGTGCTCACAGATGCCACGTGGGCAGTCTGGCCAAAAGAGAAGGGTGAGAGATGAGAAAGGAACCAGAAGTTCTCCTGATTTAGTGTCCCAGCCAGGCCTCCCCAACCCTAACCCGCTGGGGCTGGACGACCAGAGTGTCCTGCCTTGTTGCATTGCTGTTGTAGCAAGTCCATTACACTGGAATCCTCCACAATGTTTTCCTATCTGTGTACGATGTTCTCCTGGTTCTGCTCATTTCACTGCATCAGTTCCCTGAGATTCTCCCAGCTCATATAGAAAGCCTCCAGACCACGATACCCTGAGTATGAAAGCGGCCACTTGTGAACAGGTAAGCATGTTTGATGATAGAAGCCTCCGGGAAGTAGGAACTTCCCTTCAGATGACGCCCACACCCCCTCAATCTGATTAGCCTTAAAGAGTGTTTCCATTTCTCCACTTCCTGTTCATTATAAGAGAGGGATAAATGTGGTTCATTACGAGGTGTCAGAGACAAAGTCAACTCAGGTCCTTCTAAGGCAGCTAGCTTAGCCCAATGACTCCCTCTAGAGACAGGGTCAGTACCCCTATATGGGCAAGATAATGGACTAGAGCCAGACCTGCAAGTAGCTGGAGAGCAGAAACCACCCCATTGATAATCTTTGTGCTTGCAATATACTCTCTAACAGAGGTTAGAAACCCTCTGGAGCCACAGCATGCCCACTGCATGGCAAATACCAAAAGTATATCTAGAGTCTGTGTAAATTGTTGCTTTCTTCCCCTTGGCAAGTACATAGGCATGTTTGAAAGCTATCAGTTCTGCACCTTGAGCACTAATATTGGGGAGCACTGAAACTGACCAAACAGTGGTAAATTCTGGGACCACAGCAGCTACAGTGTAGCCTATGACATCCCTCATGAAAGGGAAGGGAAGGGAAGGGACAATGGAGGAGCCACCTCATTTCTGTTTAAATGTTACAGCCACAGGGGCAGCTGGATGGCTCAGTGGATGGAGAGCCAGGCCTAGAGACAGGAGGTCCTAGGTTCAAATCTGGCCTCAGATACTTCCTAGATGTGTGACCCTGGGCAAGTCACTTGACCCCCATTGCCTAGCCCTTACCACTCTTCTGCCTTCAAACCTGTACCTAGTATTAATTCTAAGATGGAGGGTAAGGGTTTTAATAAAATAAATAAGTAAATAAATAAATGTCATAGCTACTCAGCTTTGGGGCATAGTGGACCTTGAAGTGGATTCAGATCTCACCTCTGTTACTTGTGACAAGGAAATCACTTTAAAAGACTGATATATATTAATTTAAGGTCGCCAAGGAATCAGCTATGTAATTCCTAAATGAAAACTTAAGTCAGCAGTCAATCTTTTATGGAGTCTAATTAAAATAGGAGGAAGTAATTAGAGAGAGAGAGAGAGAAAAGGGAGAGAAGGAAATAGGGCTTAAATACCCCTTCTGTTTAGGCTGGGCCAAAAGGCCCAAGCCCTTAGATAGCTGGGGCAAAGAAAGGAGATCAGTCCCTATTACTCACGTGACCAAAATGGAGAAACAGTCTCAGAGGCCCCCACTTTCAGCTTCCTCCAGAGCAAGCTTCTCAGACCACACATCACACCGACCAACTTCTCAACCACCACCCCGAGTCTTCAGACTCCCCTATCTTTAAGGAAACCATCCAAGTTCCCTCCCCTCAGTCCTCACATCTACCAATCACCTGTCCATCAATTTCCCTGTGCCAATGGAGGCTCTAGCTTAAACCCAGGACCGCCCAGAGGTCTCTGGCTTTTGCACATGTCTGTTGAAGGTCATATTTTCAAATAATTAAATCTTTGATCCTTTGCTACAGCCCTTTCTAAATCCTGTTAACCTGAGTAGGGTAGAGATTGGAATAATTAAATTTTGATCTAGGCTGCAGCCCTTACTCAATCCTGTTAGGACTGAATAGGGTGGAGATTGATTCCAAGTATCTCCATTGTATCAATTCTAAAATCAATCATGACTCAAAGAAATTCCTGTTCTATGCTTAAGCATAGGTCAAAGTCCTTTCCATTGTTCAGCAAAAGGTTTCTGTCCTAAAGTAATCTTAAGAAGGTAGGAGAAGGAACCTCCCATGCCAATGGGGTTCACATTCCAATAGTCAAGACCCACTATCAATAGGAAATTTTTCAAGTATGAAATTTCCCAATGGTGAAATTTCCAACATTTATAAGTCTAAGAAATTTTGAGATTTACAATCCCCCCTGATGATCATTGGGAGACTAGTCTCCCCATTGATCATTTAACATAATCATTTTGTAGTTCTAAATTCACTTCTAACTAAAGATATACACAATATTCAATTTTCTAAGAGAAATTAGAATAGTGAGAGAGGAAATAGAAAAGAAAAGAAAGCAAAACCAATGTTTGCTAGGCGCATTGACAGAAAGCCAAATTAGGGGCAGTCCCTTTTGGCATAAATGTGTACAGTTACAATAAATGTTCAATCAAAAGTTCAGTCCAATCAATCACATCCAAAGTTCATTTTTGATCTTCTTGATGAAGTGTAGGGTTTCGGCATCTTTCTGCAACAGTTCATTCTCTGGATATAAAAGTTTCAAGCTTCTTTCTTGAAGATCTTTTCTCAAACAGAATCAAAATCTTTGAATTTTTTATAAAAGTAAAATCTTAAACAAAATTCTTGGATTTTTTTTTTTATAAAAATACAATCTCAAACAAAAAAAAATTAAAAAATTCTTAGATTTTAAATTAAAATACAATCCCCCCTGAAGTAAGTATTAAAAAAAATCAAGTTTAGCTCAGAATGCAATGTTCAGTTATGGGGGTGTATGTGTCAATTATCAAAAGAATAGAAAAATAATCAAAAACATAAGAAAATTTCAAAATAGACCTTGTATAGGTCCAGTTTAAAGTAATTTCTATCCCACAAGTATGTAGGACAGAATGCAGTAATATTTCACTTAGCCATTTGTAGCCAAGACTACAGGAAGTTGCCATAATAAAAGAAGGAAAGAATTAGAATTCTATTTTGATGGGGAAATGTCATTCCCTTGTCTGATTTTTTCCTCAGGGATATAGGGAGCCAGCATGATAGTCAAGCTTTGTACTTGTTGAGTATTTTGAAAAGAGTGTAGATACAAGGAAGTCCTACGACTTAAACATAAGTTAAGCGTCGCAACCTTGAGTCTCACTTTAATATTTCTTGTGTGCTCTATTGGCACTATTCAGGTTTAGTCTGTGCTCCTTGTTTTTATCCCTTTTCCTGGAATCAGACACAAACATTAATCACAGTCCTATAATATTTTATCAATAAATGGCAGGTTCCCATAGTTTAAAGCTTTTAGGCATATATTGATATTATAGCAAGAATATATATATTAACTTGTATTACTGCAGGGAAAAATAATATTAATATTAATTATGTGTACCTTCAGTACAAAAATGAGAAAAAAATCAAATATTCTGATCAAAAAATAAAAGAAAAGAAATAAGAAAAATAAGAAAAAATCAGTAATTCAATATATTCTTGAAAAAAAACAGCATCCATTTGTCTATGGATTATTATCTCCAATTCTTATGATAAGATAGAGTCACAATTCATATGATAGGATAGAGTCAATCAGTCTCAGCAGAAGATGCTTTCTTCACATGTGAGCAGTGAATCCAAGAGTCTCTTTCTCCAATCTTTATAGATGTTGGAGTAGTTAATAATATTTGGAATGGTCCTTCCCATGAAGGTTGAGTTGCTCCAGTTCGCTTGAAATTCTTGATATAAACTTTATCTCCTGGGTTCAGGTCATGCAGAGAAAAGTCTAATGGTCCGGCTTGTACTGCAGCTCCGGATTCATGAAGTTCACATAGTTTGTGCTGTAACTCCTGTATATAGGAAGCAATAGTAATATCTCCCCCTAATTGCGATGTATAAGCCGGGGAGAAAGGCTTAGCCTGTATAGGCGGATGTCCAAAAAGCATCTCAAATGGTGAAATATGTA
Organism: Monodelphis domestica; assembly: GCF_027887165.1. NCBI lineage: Eukaryota > Metazoa > Chordata > Mammalia > Didelphimorphia > Didelphidae > Monodelphis > Monodelphis domestica. The sequence continues at coordinate 430,507,137 of NC_077230.1, read as the reverse complement.
AGTCTCCTCTAGGCCTGCTTCTAAGAGAAAATAGTGCCAGAGGGAGAATTTCAGGCCATTTTAAATGGGTCTCAGTGCATAATTTGCCAATCATAGTCTTAAGTTCTTTATTCATTCTTTCCTACTATTTGGAGAGGAGAAAAAAAACTGAAAAAGGTTAATTAATATCAACAAAATCAATACAATCTAAGAAGAATCATCTTTATTATATTAGGAAGTTCCCTGGGCACCATCCTGAAGGGCACCTCTCTGAGGTTCATTAGCACCTCGAGCATTTTTTGGACGAGCTCCATTTCTCATATATTGTTGTTTTTCATTATCATTATAATTTTCTTTAATTGGAACATTGTCATTAATTTCCCAATTCCTATTTCTATAATTCTGGTTTCTAAAGTTCTTATTTCTATATTCATTATAGTTATTTCCATAGTCATTATTATAATTTCTAGAATTCTGGTTTCTATAACCATTATCATCATTTCTATAGTTATTCTAAAACTATTATTAAACTGTGTATTCCTTCCAAACATCTTAAGAAAGGTTCTACATTCCATCATATTGTGGCCCTTCTTCCCACAGAAGTGGCAAGTAATGGATTGATAATTGGATTTCTGGAGAGGGGCAATTGTCGTTGATTCATTATCATGCCCACTTTCTAATTTAGTCATCCTATCTATTAAATATCTCATTTTTTTCTTTATTTCCTCTATGTCATCATTATTTTCTTCCCCCTTTTCCTTGTTTCCCTTTAAAACATATATAGCTGTTTTTCGCAATTCTTCAAGGTCCATATCTGACCATCTTGGGCATTGTGTTCTAAAATAATTCTTAATTGCTTTGCAAGAATTGTTTACAAAGATTCTTCTAACTTGTCTTAAACTACTCTCTTTAGTTAAGTCCCAATCTAAGTATCTGTCCCCAAACTCGATAATTCTATCCATAAATCTGGAGGGTGTTTCGTCTTCCTTTTGCTTAATTTTTTCCAGTTCCATCCACTTATCTGTACTGTCTGCACATTCCTTCATAGCTGTGAGGATGGCCTCTCTACAATGGTATAGTTTTAGATAATCCTCAGGATTGTTATAGTCCCATTCGGGATCCTGAGATGGCCAATGTGCTGCATTACACCCCCGGGTTTTGTTGACATGAGCAATTATTTTATTTTTTTCACGTTCACTTAAAAAAGCCTGTAGTAAGTTCTCAACATCCTTGTAAGACGGATTATACTGAAAAAATATGTCTCCCATCTTTTTTTGTTACTAGAAAAGGATCTTGTTCATATGTGGGGATATTTCGTGTAAATTCATTTATTTCTTGGGGAGTAAACGGTACCCTGTGTCTTAAAGTCACCACATCCCCATTCCGTCCTATTTCAGGTACTTCTCTTAGAGGAAACAGGCCTCTAGTTGAATTTTGTACCTGTGGGTCAGTTTGACAAGGACAGGTTTCTCTAGGAGGGCAAGATCTCCCTTGCATTGGAATTTGGTTTTCTGTAGGAGAAGGAACATGAGAAACTGGGATTGCAGGGGAAGGGTTTTGGGGATTAAATTCAGACAAGATTTGCACTACACGAGAGAAGCAGTCTGTTAACTGGGCTATAGGGAAGGTGTTTTCCATCTCTATTTCAGGGAAGGAAATTTCCTCATTCAAAGGTTCAGAAACAGGTCTGTTTCTGGTAGAGTGGTTGTTTGCCAATTGATCCTGTAAGAAACATTTTAGATCTTCTAATTGGGCTTGCATTTTATCCTCAATTTTTTCTATTTTATCCTCCATATTTCCCATTTTATCCTCAACATTTCCTATTTTATTCTCAATATTTCCTATTTTATCCTCAAGTTTTTCTATTTTATCCTCATTTTTTTCTATTTTATCCTCAACATTTTCTATTTTATCCTCAATATTTTCTATTTTATCCTCATTTTGTTTTATTTTATCCTCATTTTTTTAATTTTATCCTCAATTTTTTTTATTTTTTCATCTCTAAATATAGTATTGAGGAGTACAAAAATGACAGTACCTATTAATATAAAAATTTGGAGGTATCCTTCATTCCTCAATGCCCCTAATTCTTCAGCTGCCATATAATTGTCAAAGAATGTAGTACTCATTTTTTAAATATATTTTGTAATTTCACAAAACACATGGGGAGCAGGGCAAAGCAACAAACTTTCCACAGGGGTTTTTTTTTTTCTAATCCAGGAAGTTGTTCCTTAAGGGAAAGGATATTTAGAAACAGCTCTTCCAGCCAGGACTTTAGGGTCCTATTGCTGAGATTTAAAACAGCTGTTTTTTGTCTATCAGAGTCACACAGCTGGGAAGTATCCGAGGTCCAATTTGAACCCAGGACCTTCTGTCTCTAGGCCTGGCTCTCAATCCACTGAGCTACCCAGCTGTCCCTTAAGATTAAAGGGAAGAAAAAGAAAAACTGCTGATTCCAATTTAACTTAAGGAGAAAAGTGAAAAGAGAAAAAGTTTTTTATACTCACGTGTTCTAGCAGCTGTGTCTTTAAGCCAAGTTTTTTGTTAAAAAAAAGGGACTAAGTGGTGAGACGGTATAGTAAAAAAGCAAGGAATTTCAGAAGTTTTATTGAGAGGATTCTTTAGACTCCCGTGTGGTCAGCCACAATGTGACAAGGAAATCACTTTAAAAGACTGATATATATTAATTTAAGGTCGCCAAGGAATTCAGCTATGTGATTCCTAAATGAAAACTTAAGTCAGCAGTCAATCTTTTATGGAGTTTAATTACAATAGGAGGAAGTAATTAGAGAGAGAGAGAGAGAGAGAAAAGGGAGAGAAGGGAATAGGGCTTAAATACCCCTTCTGTTTAGGCTGGGCCAAAAGGCCCAAGCCCTTAGATAGCTGGGGCAAAGAAAGAGATCAGTCCCTATTACTCACGTGACCAAAATGGAGAAACAGTCTCCGGGGCCTCCACCTCCAGCTTCCTTCAGAGCACACTCCAACCACACCGACCAACTTCTCAACCACCACCCTGAGTCTTCAGACTCCCCTATCTTTAAGGAAACCATCCAAGTTCCCTCCCCTCAGTTCTCACATCTACCAATCACTGTCCGTGTCTTCCCTGGGTCTCTGGCTTTTGCACATGTCTGTTGAAGGTCATATTCTCAAATAATTAAATCTTTGATCCTTTGCTACAGCCCTTCCTAAATCCTGTTAACCTGAGTAGGGTAGAGATTGGAATAATTAAATTTTGATCTATGCTGCAGCCCTTCCTCAATCCTGTTAGGACTAAGTAGGGTGGAGATTGTATTTTCCAAGACCTGGTTCTGTCATTCCAAGTATCTCCATTGTATCAATTCTAAAATCAATCATGACTCAAAGAAATTCCTGTTCTATGCTTAAGCATAGGTCAAAGCCCTTTCCATTGTTCAGCAAAAGGTTTCTGTCCTAAAGTAATCTTAAGAAGGGAGGAGGAGGAGCCTCCCATGCCAATGGGGTTCCCATTCCAATAGTCAAGACCCACTATCAATAGGAAATTTTTCAAGTATGAAATTTCCCAATGGTGAAATCCTAATTAGTTTGTTGTTGCTGGACCAACTGAGTCACTGAATCTCCGTCTCCTCATTTAGAAATATAAAAACTGATCTCCCTATTCAAGAAGTTGTTTTGAAGATGAGTTTGAAAACATTTTAGAAACCACGAAGAGCTGTGCCAACACGATTTGTTCTCTTTAGAGTGTGACTCGGTTTCTTTTCTTGAAACCCCAACTCTTCTGAGAAGCCATCCTAAGTATCAGTTCCACAGCAGAAGACTGGTGAGAGCTAGGCAATGGGAGTTAAGTGGCTTGCCCAGGGTTACCCAGCTGGGAAGGGTCTGAGGCCAGGTTGGAACTGAGGTCTTTCCAACTCCAGGCCTGGCATTCTATCCACATTTTTCTCGATGGAAGGAGATAGAAGAGAGGACTCTGTACACCAAGTGAGTACTGCGGAGATGTCCATCTTTACTTTCTTTCACATTGGGAGACTAGATCTGAAGCCAAGGAATCTGCTACAGAGCAATCATCCCGAGAGAGATTCAGGAGGAAGGATGCTTGTATTCTCTATGTAAGGGAAGCCCGAGACCACAGCGATGTTGGCCTAGAGACAAAGGAATAGGAGGACGTCCAGCCGGCCCTCGTCAGCCACCAGAAAACTCCCCTCATGCCCCTCACTGGGGTGACCCCAGAAGCTTCCATCTGGGGTCCAGCCTCTTCCCACCTCAGAGAGCACCTGTCAAGGAGACTTTCTGTCATCTGGGGACTCAGTGAAGGAGCTTTGGGTCACATTCAGAGCTAAAGTCTAAGGAATGTAAGCCCAACCACGTCATCCTTTGCTGCCCATCAGACTCGAGAAGCATTATCAGTGTAGCAAGTGTGCGAAGGCTTTCAAGCGCAGCTCATCCCTGAGCTGCCATTACAGCATTCTTACTGGGGGGGAACCGTACAAATGCAGACAATGTGGGGAGACCTTCCCCCATAGGGCCCAGCTCAGCGCCCATCTCAGAAGCCTGATGAATGTAAGGAGCGTGGGGAGGCTTTCCTCCAGAGGACGCGGCTTAATCGGCATCACGATGTTCACACCGGGTTGGTGGAGGAGTGTGGGAAGGCCTTCAGCCAGAGCTCCTCCCTCATTTCCCATCACAGGCTTCCCACTGGGGGGAACACTCTAAGGATGAGGACTGTGGGAAGGCCTTCAGCAGGAGAACGGGACTCATTGATCGCCAGAGGATTCACACTGGGGAGAAACCTTATGAATGTGGTGTGTGTGAGAAGTCTCTCTCCCATAGGCAGAACTTAACTTTTCCTTATTGGATTCATATGGGCGGAACCTCAATGTAGCAAATGTGAGAAGGCCTTTGATCAGAGGACACAATTTGTCGTCAGAGAATTCACACTGGAGAGAAACCATATAAATGTGTTGGCTGTGGGAAGGCCTTTGGCCGGAGAGCTGATTTAATTTATCATCAGACGATTCACACTGAACGTAGGGAGTGTGGGAAGGCCGCCCCTCACAGGTCAGAACTTGCTTCCCATCCGAGGATTCACACCCGGGGGAACTGGTGCCCTCGGACAGGGAGAGAAGTCTCGGGAAGTTTGTGCCCGACTGTGAGCCAGACTGCAGAGAGGCCACTCCTTGTGCGGTGGATTAGGAATCCACGTGGCAAAAAAGTCGTGTGCATGAACCAGGCTTCAGACGGAGTCCCGACGGTCTTCCCCTCCTTGACTGAACTCAGTGTAAACGTGATGACATGGGGGTGGGCTTGCCTGTTCTTGCACCATCCCTGCTCCTGCTTCCTCCCCGCTCTAGGGCCAGAGCATAGATTTTGTTCCCTCACCCTTTACTTCCTCAGGCCCTACTCCCTGCAGACGGTGCCTTTCTTTCGGAGGACGAAGGGCGTTGCAGGTAGAGCGGACGCTGGGGCGGGCTGAGAGTGCGCCTCATTCTGCCCTTGGGATCCACGTTGCGCCGCCGCCGGTGCAGCTCCCGTTCCGGTGTGTTCTCTGGACTCGTGCCTTGTTGGCGGAGCAGCGCGTGCACTGCCTTTCCTGGGGAGGGAAGGTGCTTGTCCAGAGGTGGGCCCCAGAGGCCTTTAGGCACCCTAATCCCAGCCGGGTTGGAATTTACTTTTCCGATTGGTGCAGCCACTGTCCAGTCTCGGGTAACAGACTCCAGCGTCTCCCTTCCGCCCGGCTCCCCGCCAGCCTTCCCTGCTCGGCTTCCTCAATGCGTGCCGCCACTACAAAGCCACCCATTAGTCACCGGGACCTGCCAGCTAAGGGGCTGAGCGGAGCGCCAAAGGGCAGCCTCCGCCGCTCCTCGGCCACGATCGAGACCTCTTTATTTGCTTGTGGGAGCCTTTGGAGGGCGCCGACCACCCACCGCCCGTGCCGGGCGCCCACTAAGTGTTTGATGGGGGGCGTCGGCTCTCCCCCCTCTGTGTGGCGGCCAGAGCGAGCCCCGATTCTCACGAGGCTCCCTGGAGCGGGCTTGTCCTCGGCCCGGTTGGAACAGCCCTTCTGGGGGACCCAGAGGTGTTCCTGAGCTCCGGGTGCGCAGCTGCCCTTCTCCTTCCCCGGCGGCTTGCGCTACCCCATCTCCAAGTCAGCCGATGCTTATTGAGGGCTTGCGTGTGCCGGTCCACAGGCAGGCAAAAAGGAAGTCTGCCCTCAGGGAGCTTCCTGGAGGAAGCCGGGCAAGAGGGTCAAAGGGCTGGGGGAGGAATCGGGCTCGGCGCTTTTCCCCTTTCCGGAGGCCTTCTGAACTCGGTGTCCTTTGTAGGGGATCCGGGCTGCGGAGCGCCCCTCCCTCCTACTCCCCCTCCCCCTCCCCGGCTCGGAGCGCGCCCCTCCCCTGCCCCTCCCCCTGTGGGGCGGCGCTCCGGCAGGGTGCTCGATCCTCTCTCCACGAGTGCTCTGACGCCGCGGAAGGGAGCCGCTGCTTGTGCCCCGATTCACTCCGACTCCCCCCAGTCCCGATTCAGACTTGGCCCGGCGGGCGTCGCTTTCCCCTTAATTGGAGAATGATCCGGAGAAGAAGCCCAGGGTGGGCCGGAGCTCAGACTGGCCCGGGAAGGCTCCTCCGGCGGAGCCAGGACTTTCCTCAGGGTCTCCGGGAGCCGAGCCGCAGCCAGCCGCAGGCCACATGGCGGGGGCTGGAAATAGGGCCGTCATCCGGGGACTTTGGGCTCCTCGCTGGCGGAGCTGGGCGGGAGCAGGTGGCACCTCCCGCCTCTGTCTGCCCCGGAGCTTCCTCGGCTCCTCCCCGGACCTCGCGTGATGTTCCCTCTCTAGACTGGCATTTTCTGGGAGAAGCCCTGAACGTTCTTCTGCTCTGCTGCAAACTCCTGGCTCTGCCCCAAGTCGGACTAGACGCTCAGAGGGATGACCGGAAGAGCCGTGTAGACGCGGCACGCCTGCCCTTTGGGCTTCTTCTTTGGGCCCCGAACAAGCCCAAGGAAGTGTCCTCAGTCCCAGCATGGATGTCCACTTCGCGGGCTCCTTGCGCCGTGCCTTGCCCTGGCCAAAGAAGGATGAGCCTTCCTGTACTCACTGGGCTGCTTCTCGGACGTGGGTCAGAGTGTGCGGTGAGCCTTGAAGGCCAACCTTTACTATTGACGCTCACCTGCGCTTATCACAGTGCCCGGTATACAGTAGGTGCCTAATAAATGTCACTGAACTGAATTTTGCCAGTTTGCTCCATCCCTCAAGGCACTCTGCGATCTCCTTAGCTTCTAACGGACTGGCTTTATCCTCAGCCTTGTCCCACAGTCTGTCTTCCAGGTCTACATCTGGAGGCAGCCAGTTGGCCCAGTAGGTACAATGTTGGGACCAAGGCTGGAGAAAACCACAAAATCGGTCCATGATCTCTTCGGTGGCCCTCACTCTTGCAAGCTAACCCTTTCACATCTCCTCTTTGTCACTCTCCCTCCCCACCGACAGCTTGTCCAAAGCCTTTCCTCCCTCTCTAGCCCTCCATAGCTCCCCATCTCCGCTGAGATCCTTGTCTCCTGTCTCTCTGGGAAAAAGGTGTCCATCCATGGAGCCCCCCCTTTTCCTCTTCCTCAGTCAGCATCTCTGAGAAGCCTACTGTCACCCTCTCAGTGATCCCCTTCCATAATCTCTTCCCCAGCAGATTGTGCCCCTTGTCACGCCCCTCCTGCTCACTTGGCTTCCATCACTCCGTGTCTATCAGTTGTTTCTTTAATGCTAAGAAACATGGCTGTGAACTTGCTCATGTAAAAAGTCAAGAAACATGTAACTTCCATCTTAGAATCATGACTGTGTGTTGGTTCCAAGGCAGAGGAGTTGTAAGGACTAGGCAATGAGGGTTAAGTGACTTGCCCAGGGTCACACAGCTGGGAAGTGTCTGAGGTCAGATTTGAACCCAGGACTTCTTGGCTCTCAATCCACTGAGCCACCCAGCTGTCTGCCTTGTAATCATTTTACGGAAAAAATCTCCAGATTTCTGGAGCTAAGATGGCAGAGTAAGAACTGTGTCGAGCTCACCCAAACCCTCCATAAAAAAGAAAAAGCCTCCAAACAAAGGAAAGCAGGAGGGAGCTGTCTCATGTGTGAGAAGGGAGAGTAGCCCAGCTTGTGAGGCATCACAGGGGTCAGACCAGCACACAAGACGCCAGAGGAACTGGCAGCAGGGGGAGTGGAATCCAGTTGGACAAAGCAGCTACAGGACTCCCTACACAGGTTATCTCATTGCAGTGCACACTGTGGGACCCAAAGGCAGCTAGTCCCACCCTAAGTATCAGAGAAGGTTCCAAGCTACCCTAGGAGCAGAGAAGAACTTCCACGTATAGGAAAGGTAAGGAAGTGATGTGTGGGAGCCAGAGAAAGATGAGGAAAAGTCAAAAGAAAGTTCCAATCTGGCCTCAGACACTTCCTACCTGTGTGACCCTGGGCAAGTCACTTAACCCCCATTGCCTAGCCCTTACCACTCTTCTGCCTTGGAGCCAATACACAGTATTGACTCCAAGATGGAAGGTGAGGGTTTTTAAAAACAGTCCAAAGAAAAAGTCTAACCTTTGTAAGGATAATTTTAGGGTTCTGACCTAATCAAAATTAATTTTGGTCACCAGAGGAAATGCCAAATAAAGTACCCAAGTCAGCTGGAAATTGAGGGTGATTTTAATTAATATAGAGGAGAGAAATTAAGGAGAAGGGAGAGGGAAAAGGTGTAGGATTTCTCCCACCTGGCCTGTGCCAGGGGGAAGATTAGAGGCTTTCTCTAAGAGGATAGTGTTTGGAAGGGAAAGGAGGAAGTATCAGACTAAACTCTGAGAGGGATCAGCTAAGATGCCTGAACCTGAACTAGCTACTCAGCTTCTCCCAGTATAGTATCAAGGAAAATTCACCGCCAAACTGGACAATAGCTGCCGCCATGCCAAGATGTTGAAACGCTCAGCAAGCTTCCGCCAGAGCCACCTCTCCATGCAAAGAGGCCGGAGGGAGGAGGTGACGCAAAACATATAGACAGTTTTACATCACTTCCTGCGTCTCACATGTACCAATGGTAGCTTAAGCTTGACTTAGGACAGCTCAGAGAGTCAGTCAGTTGTTTCTGATTTGTCACTTGGTAGCACATGTCTGTCATAGGCCATCCTCCTAAATACTTAATCCTTAAGTAGGGGTTAGACATTCCTGATTTTGTTAGACTAAGTAGGGTGGAGTAATCTAAAGTTCATACCTTAGAAAGTTAGTGACAGGGATGATCAAAATGCAAACTCAGAAGAGGAACACAATAGCAAAAAGGAAGTGTAAACCCTCAAAGGGAAGTGTAAAAAGATGTTACCCCCCCCCCCAAATAAAAACCCTGGAAGGACTTGAAGTTAAAGAAATCAAGTAAGAGAACTGACAAAAACTCAAAAGCTGGGGGGAAATTTGCTGAAGAAATCAACTCCCCACAAACTATAGTAGGCTAAAAGGAGTAGAGGCTCAAAAACACATGGAAGAAAATAGTTTCCTAAAGTATAGTATAGACCAAATGGAAATGGAGACAAAAAAAAAAATCACTGAGGAAAACAACTTTTTGAAGACTAGGATTAGCCAAATGGAAAAGGAAACAGAAACTCAAGGAAGAAAATAGCTTCCTAAAAATTAGAATTCAACAAATATAAGCTAATGATCCTATAAAAACAAAAAATCAACAGAATGAAAAAAAAATAGAAGAAAATTTCAAATCCCTCACTGGAAAGATAACTGACCTAGAAAATATATCCAGGAGAGAGGGTCTAATGTAGCCCCCAGTAGTGAGAGTAGGCCCCAATAAAATCAGAGCCATCAGCTAGCTAGAGCCAGGCACATGTGATCTCACCCAAAGCACCAAAGCTTCTTGGCTGTTCCTGACTGTCCTTGTTCTACCCACTGAAGCAAACATTTTCCTGAGAATCTGGACTGAATGGTTACATATTTACCTGTGATTTATTATCCAATAGAAAACCATTTAGAATCACTGAGGTAATCTAAATCCATTGCCTCTATCTTGTGAATCATTACTAACCATCGCCTCTGCAAGAAGCTTACCAAATCCCTTAGCCGATGTCATTTCCCCTATAAAATATGTACCCCAAATCATTAAACATCATCACTGATCAGCATGAGGCCTTGTGTCTGTCTGTAAGTCTGTCTTTGACCCTCCTGATCCCAGTCACATATTTCTTATCCCATTCCGTGAATCCCAAATAACTTGATAATCTAAGAATCATAGGAATACCTAAAAGCCTTGATTAAAAAGAGCCTGGACCCATTACAAGAAGTCATCAGAGAAAATTTCCCTGAAATCTCCAAATGAGGGAAAACCAGAAATTTTGAGTATTCCTTGTTCACCTCCTGAAAGACACCCCAAATAAACTACCCCAAGACTAATATATCCAAATTCCAGAACTCAACCAAGCAACAAGTACTACAAGCATCCAGAAGGAAAAATATTGTGGAGGCACACAAGACCTAGAAGCTTCTACATTAAAGCACCAGAAAGGATGGACTATATTGAGAGGCAAAGGATCTAGGATTATGAACAAGAATTGAATACCCAGAAAAATGACATAATCCTGCAGGGGAAAATTGATGTTTAACAATACAAAGGAATTTCAGACTTTCTTGACCCAAAGAAACCAAACCAAAAACTGAAAAGAAAAATTGATGAGCATATTTGACACTCAAGAGAAGCATAAAAAGGTCAAGTGAAAACTTAAGGATGTTAATAAGGTTAAATTGAGTAAATTCATACCTGGGAAGATGATCATTGAAATAATTAAGGTATCTATGATACTTGAGATGCTTAAGGTACTTAAGTTGTGCAAGATGCTTAAAATAGGCAAGATTCCTTAAGACGTTTAAGTACGTTATCACTATTAAAGCAATGAAAAGAAGTAGACATAGAAAGAAGGAATGAAGCTGGATAGGATGGGATTCTATCCAAAATATATACATCAAGGGATGGAAATAGGAACAGATAGGGAGAAGAGAACTGGAGAGATAGAAGGGGCAACACTCTCTCTCATGAAAAGGCATATGAGGCAAAACAGTGGAGGGGAAATGGGCTGGCCTGGGGTACTTGCTCTCATCCAATTTAGCTCAAAGTGGAAATAACCCTCGCACTCAGTCCGCTATAGAAACCTACCTTACCTATGTGCAAGTAGAAGAGTAGAGGGAATAAGGGAAGGGTGGGATTGGAAGAGAAAGGAGGGCAAATGGGGGAAGGCAGTCATCTAAACCAAAACATATGTGAACAGAAAAGGGATACAAAGAGAAGGGTAAACAGAAAATAAGATGCAGGGAAGCGACAATCATAACTATTCGTGTGAAGGGGGTGAGCTGACCCATAACGTGGTAAAGGACAGCGGATTTAATAAAACAGAATCCCACAATATGCTGTCTGCAAGAAACACATTTAAAGCAGGGAGATACACGGAATAAAAGGCTTGAGCGGAATCATGATCTTGAAGAAAGCAAAGGTAAAAATCAACCTAATTGAAAGAGATAAAGAAAGAAATTACATCTTGATAAAAGGCACCACAGACAATAAAGCAGCATCAATGCTAACCATATATGCACCAAATGTCACAACATCAATACTTCTAAAGTAAAAGTTCCAAGTGTTGCAGAGGAAATAGGTAGTCAAATGTAATTAGTAGGGGATCTCAACCTCCCCCTTTCAGAAGTAGATAAATCCAACAAAAAATAAGAAAGAAGTTAAGGAGGTAAATAGAACTTTAGATAAATTTGATATGATAGGCCTGGGGGGAAAAAAACTCTGAATGAGAACGGAAAGGAATACACCTTCAGAAGTCATGGCACCTTCACAAAAATCGACCATGGAACAGGACATAAAAACTTCATAACCAAACCAACTTCATAACTTTTCAGGATATAATACAATAAATATTACATTCAACAAAGGGTAGCAGAAAGCTGTCAGTTAGCAGAAAGCTAATAAGATCAAGAATGAAGCAATGATGACAATGATCACTATTAATGTTGTACTAGAAATTTAGTTTGAGCAATAAGGAAAGGAAAAGAAATTGAGGAAGTGAAGGTAGACAATGAGGAAACGAAATGATCACTCTTTACAGAAGATGGTAGACTTCGATGCTCCTAGAGAATGCATTCCAACATTAGTTGAAAGAATCGATAACTTTCGTAAAGTTGCAGGATACAACATAAACCCACACACATCCCGGCCACGACTATACCCTTCCAACAAAGTCGAGCAGCAAGAATTAGAAAGAGAAATTCCATTTGCAATCACTCTGGACAAGGTAAAATACTCGGGAATCGGCCTGCCACAACAAACACAGGAATCACAGAATCACGAAACGCCTTTCCCCAAATAAAGTTAAATCCAACCATTGGGAGAGACAACCTAATAGAATAAAGGTAATTCTAACAATTAAAGTACATACTCAGTATCACGTCAAACGTATTTTATAAAACGAAAAATAATGACAACTTTCATCTGGAAGAATTTTCCAGGGAATCATGATAACAGTATGTGAAGGGCAGTAGTAGAGGCAGACCTTGACCTGTGCTATCAAACAGTCATCATCAAAGCCATCTGGTCTACCTGATAAGAGAAGCTGCGTCAATGGACTAGATGGGGTCAACGACCTCAGCAAAGCCAAGATCCCAGCCTTTAGGCCAAGAACTCGTTATTGGACAGAAACTGCTGGGGAAACGGGAACCCGGCATGGCGGAAACTAAGCACAGGCCAGCGTCTTACACCCTACACCGAGTAAGGCTAAGAGTAGGCGCAGGATGTAGGGAGAGAGCGACACTGAGCCGATTAGAGAAAGCTGCCAGATGTGAGGACGAGGAAGGACTGACAGCCAACAAGAGACAGAACATGCCACAAGCCATGAAGTGAGCCCTTCTGAGTACATGAAAGGGAAGGCTTCAACACAAACGAAAGCAATGCAGCCGAGGCTGGAAAGGAGAGCCCTGGAGAAGAAGAGCCAAGGCAGACCCAGAAGACAAGCTGGCAAACGGCCAGACAAGCCCTTCAGAAGCCCGTGAAAACGGCTCGAGATTGCTCTGGAGGAGAAGATGTGGCTTAAACCAGCTCTGGGGCACCTAATGATCGGCCGACAGACAGTCAAAGAGGGCAGAAGGGCGGGGGGCCAGCTCAGGGGCACCAGCGCACTGTTGGCTATGAGGGACGAGGAATGGGGCGGTTCAGAGACCGCTGCGGCGCGACTGTGCAGCCAGAGTCCTCGCCAAAGCCGCCAGGTATCGGCTCTGGCTGGGCCGACCTCCCAAGAACGAGCGCCGGCATGACGGTGTAGCCGGCGGCAGTGCAGGGACAGGAGGCGGCACTGAGGGGGCTTTGACTGACCGGGAAGGCCGTTGGGCCGGGGAGCCCCAGAAGCTCGGAGACATCCCCGGAGAAGGAGGGGCCGCAGGTTCAGGCCACAGGCCAGGAGGGGTTTCTGCCTCGCCGGAGAGAGTCGGAGAGCCGGCCAAGACTCGCAGCCTCCTGACACCCCAAGAGACAGCCTGAGATACAGCCCAAGAGACAGCTCAAGACATAGCCCAAGAGATGCCCCAAGAGACACCCCAAGAGAAAGCCCAAGAGACACCCCAAGAGACAGCTCGAGAGACACCTCAAGAGACACCCCAAGAGACAGCTCGAGAGACAGTCCAAGAGACAGCCCAAGAGACAGCTCGAGAGACAGCCCAAGACATAGCCCAAGAGATGCCCCAAGAGACACCCCAAGAGACAGCCCAAGAGACACCCCAAGAGACACCCCAAGAGATAGCCCAAGAGAAACCCCAAGAGATACCCCAAGAGATGCCCCAAGAGACAGCCCAAGAGACGACCCCAGAGACAGTCCAAGAGACACCCCAAGAGACAGCTCAAGAGACAGCCCAAGAGACAGCTCAAGAGACAGCCCAAGAGACACCCCAAGAGACAGCCCAAGAGACACCCCCAGAGACAGCCCAAGAGACACCCCAAGAGAGAGCTCAAGAGACAGCCCAAGAGACAGCTCGAGAGACACCCCAAGAGACAGCTCAAGAGACAGCCTGAGAGACAGCCCGAGAGATGCCCCAAGAGACAGCCCAAGAGACACCCCAAGAGACAGCTCAAGAGACACCCCCAGAGACAGCCCAAGAGACACCCCAAGAGACAGCTCAAGAGACAGCCCGAGAGACAGCTTGAGAGACAGTCCAAGAGACAGCTCAAGAGACAGTCCAAGAGACAGCCCAAGAGATACCCCAAGAGACAGCTCAAGAGACACCCCAAGAGATAGCCCAAGAGACAGCCTGAGAGACAGCCCGAGAGACAGCCCAAGAGACAGCCCAAGAAACAGCTCGAGAGACACCTCAAGAGACACCCCAAGAGACAGCTCGAGAGACAGCTCGAGAGACAGTCCAAGAGACAGCTCAAGAGACAGTCCAAGAGACAGCCCAAGAGACACCCCAAGAGACAGCCCGAGAGACAGCCCAAGAGACAGCTCAAGAGACACCCCAAGAGACAGCCCAAGAAACAGCTCGAGAGACACCTCAAGAGACACCCCAAGAGATAGCCCAAGAGAAACCCCAAGAGATATCCCAAGAGATGCCCCAAGAGACAGCCCAAGAGGCAGCTCAAGAGACAGCCCAAGAGACAGCCCAAGATATACCCCAAGAGACAGCTCAAGAGACACCCCAAGAGATAGCCCAAGAGACAGCCTGAGAGACAGCCTGAGAGACAGCCCAAGAAACAGCTCGAGAGACACCTCAAGAGACATCCCAAGAGACAGCTCGAGAGACAGTCCAAGAGACAGCTCAAGAGACAGTCCAAGAGACAGCCCAAGAGACACCCCAAGAGACAGCCCGAGAGACAGCCCAAGAAACAGCTCGAGAGACACCTCAAGAGACACCCCAAGAGACAGCTCGAGAGACAGCCCAAGAGACACCCCAAGAGATAGCCCAAGAGAAACCCCAAGAGATATTCCAAGAGATGCCCCAAGAGACAGCCCAAGAGACAGCTCAAGAGACACCCCAAGAGACACCCCAAGAGGCAGCTTGAGAGACAGCCCAAGAGATGCCCCAAGAGAAACCCCAAGAGATATTCCAAGAGATGCCCCAAGAGACAGCCCACGAGACAGCTCAAGAGACAGCTCAAGAGACAGCTCGAGAGACACCCCAAGAGACAGCCCAAGAGACAGCCCAAGAGATGCCCCAAGAGACAGCTCGAGAGACACCTCAAGAGATACCCCAAGAGACAGCTCGAGAGACAGCCCAAGAGACAGCTCGAGAGACAGCCCAAGAGACGCCCCAAGAGACAGCTCAAGAGACACCCCAAGAGATAGCCCAAGAGACAGCTCGAGAGACAGCTTGAGAGACAGCCCAAGACATAGCCCAAGAGATGCCCCAAGAGACACCCCAAGAGACAGCCCAAGAGACACCCCAAGAGACAGCTCAAGAGACACCCCAAGAGATAGCCCAAGAGAAACCCCAAGAGATATCCCAAGAGATGCCCCAAGAGACAGCCCAAGAGACAGCTCAAGAGACACCCCAAGAGACACCCCAAGAGGCAGCTCGAGAGACAGCCCAAGAGACAGCTCGAGAGACACCCCAAGAGACAGCTCAAGAGACAGCCCGAGAGGCAGCCCGAGAGACAGCCCAAGAGACAGCTCAAGAGACACCCCAAGAGACAGCCCAAGAGACAGCCCAAGAAACAGCTCGAGAGACACTTCAAGAGACACCCCAAGAGACAGCTCAAGAGACACCTCAAGAGATAGCCCGAGAGACAGCTCGAGAGACAGTCCAAGAGACAGCCCAAGAAACAGCTCGAGAGACACCTCAAGAGACACCCCAAGAGACATCTCAAGAGAAACCCCAAGAGATATCCCAAGAGATGCCCCAAGAGACACCCCAAGAGACAGCTCAAGAGATACCCCAAGAGACACCCCAAGAGGCAGCTCGAGAGACAGCCCAAGAGACAGCTCGAGAGACACCCCAAGAGACAGCTCAAGAGACAGCCCAAGAGATGCCCCAAGAAACAGCTCGAGAGACACCTCAAGAGACACCCCAAGAGACATCTCGAGAGACAGCTCGAGAGACAGCCCAAGAGACAGCTCGAGAGACAGCCCAAGAGACACCCTAAGAGACAGCTCAAGAGACAGCCCGAGAGACACCTCAAGAGACACCCCAAGAGACAGCCCAAGAGACAGCCCGAGAGACAGCCCAAGAGACAGCTCAAGAGACACCTCAAGAGACAGCCCAAGAGACACCCCAAGAGACACCCTAAGAGACAGCCCAAGAGATGCCCCAAGAGACACCCCAAGAGATGCCCTAAGAGACAGCTCAAGAGATACCCCAAGAGACAGCCCAAGAGACACCCCAAAAGATGCCCCAAGAGACAGCTCAAGAGACAGAGCCGGCAGCTGGCCTGAAGCCTGCCAGCTCCTGCCTCCTTCCTGTCTTGGTTCCTTAAGATCAGGATGAGGGCTGGGAAAGGGGGGAGCGTTTCTGCTCGGCCTCAGGGCGCCCAGGAAGAGGGACCTCCTCAGATCCTCTGCCGACCCCCCCAGCGCCCTGATTTATGAGAGGCTTTCAGATTTGCAGCCAGATGAAGGGAGAGACTGTTGGGGGGACCCCGAGGCCGCGGCTCAGCCATTACTCAGCCCATGTGGATGCACAGAGGGGAGGCTCACACTTCTGGGCAGGCTCCCCACACTGGGGCCCCCCGAGGCCTTCCAGAAGGGGCCCCTCGTTCACTGGGGTCCGCGAGAGGAGCACCGTGTGTGGCCTCAGGCACGGCACAACTTCCAGGACATCATCCTTGGCCGCACCCAGGTCTGAGAGTCACTGAAGGAGCACGAGGCGTCTCACAGGGGACATCGGAGAGCGGCGATCCGGCCTCTGCCGTGAGCCGCCAGCGCTGCCGCCCTGTTGTCTGGGTCACACAAATGGGGGAGGCGCGGCTGCACGAGGCCCCCCCAGGCTGTACCCGGCGGCCCAGCTTCGTGTGTCCGGCAGCTCTTCCGTCCGCTTTCCAGAGCGGAGCATCTCCGGCTGCGTCTGGCCCGGGTGACGGCACCGCTCGGACAATGACCGCCTCCTGGGCCGACAGCAGGCCCGGAGCTGCCCCGGAGCGCGGCCGGCAGACGGACAGACGGACGGGTCCCCCGTTTCCCTTTTCACTCCTCTGCTTGCACAGGGGCCTCTTCCTGGCTTCGAGAGTCCGGCGGCCCAACCGGCCCCCCTGTAGAGTTTGGGGTCCCCTCGGTCACAGCGTGCGTGTTGGGGCACCGGAGGGCGGCTGCTGGCTTTCCTTCTCTCTGTGCCGGGCTGTCCCTCCAGAGCCGCCGGCTGGGCCTAAAGTAGGGAAGAGGGAGGAGCCGAGGCGGAAGCTACTGAGCAGCCCCAAGAGGGACAGCAGAGCGGGGCCACCCTCAGGCTCTGCTCCAGGCCGGGCCAGACAAGACTGAAGCGGGAAGAGGCCGGCCAAAAGAAAAAGAGGAGAAGATGCTGCGTGTGTGTGTGCACGCACATGTGTGCATTTCTATGTGTGTCTGTGTGCACGTGTGTACATGTGTGTCTGTGTGCATGTCTGTGTGTGCCGGTGTGCATGCGTGCAGGTGCATGTGTGCATGCACGTGTGCACGTGTGCATGTGTGTGAGTCCATGTGTGTGTCTGTGTGCATGTGTATGGGTGTCTCTGTGTGCGTGCGTGTACATGTGTGTATGCGAGTGTGTGCATGTATGTGCGTGTGTGCACGTGCGTGTACACATGTGTGCGTGTGTGAGCATTTGTGTCTCTCTGAGTGTACATGTGTGTCTGTGTGTGTCCATGTGTGTGTCCGTGTGCTTGTGTGCCTCTCTCTGTGTGCACATGTGTGTCTGTGTGCGTGTCTGTGTGAGTCCATGAGTGTGTGCATGTGTGTGCACGTGTGTGCGTGTGTACACTTGTGTCTGTGTGTGTGTGCATGTGTGTACGTGTGCACGTGTGTCTGTGTGTCAGTCCGTGTCCGTCCGTGTCCGTGTCTGCAGCAGGAGGGGCTGCTGCAGAGGCAGAAGCCGAAAGGCGCTGGCATTCTAGGAGGGACGCGCTTGCTTTGCGGTGGGGACAGTCGGGGCTCCCTGGGGGCCTCGTCTCCGCCTCTCGTGACCGTCCCTCTGTCCGGGGTGCCCGGGAAGGCGGGACTTTGGGGGGCAGCGCAGACCCGAGAGAGGAGGCAGCCCGGGGGAGGCGGAGGCAGAGCTTCCTCGCCTGCCACTTTCTGGGCAGGATCCCCCTCGAAGGCCTCCACACCGCCCGCCCGGCCCAGCCCTGTCCACAGAGGCTGAAGGGACTCGGCCCCGGCCTTGCCTTCTTCCCCAGGATGGAGCCAGGGTCGTGGCTGCTCGTGGGTGCTGAGGCCTCCCTGGGACCCTCCGGCAGAGGCTCAGGCTTAGGGGTGGCTCGGACGCTCCCAAGGGAAAGTGGAGCCAACAATCCAGTCTGGAAGGGGCTCCTGGGTCCCTGTGGGCAGCACTGAAGTCTGGGAAAGGGCCACCCGGTGGTCAGGAAGCCAGAAAAGAGGAAGAAGAGGGAGGAGCCAGGCCTGGGGTGCTCCTGGGAGCCCTGAGGCGGGACACCCGTCAGGACCTAGGTCTGGGGCGCCCTAAGCTTGCCCGAACAGCGGACCTTCGCTCCCGCTCGGAAATCTCTGCTCCACCCCGTCCCCCTTTTCCAGGGGCTCAAAGAGCTTTGCTGACGTTCCATCTGGGAGTTCTCTGGGGTTCCACGGCAAGGAGGCAGGAGCTGGGAGGAGGCTCAGACCTACCCGGGACCTGCCCCGGGAAGGCTGCAGTCACGTGCTGGGCCAGGAGGACCCCAGCGATGAACAGCAGCCGGTCTTATTGTCGCCCTTTGGGCTCTCTGCATTGATTTTGTTGGTGCCGTTTGGAATGGAATGGAAACAATCCAATGCGCCTCACAATGTTCTCCGTTTCTGATTTGCTCACAAACGCGCCCCTCATCAGTGAACGGATCTGAAGGGTGAAACTGTTCTGTGCCCCGCCTGGGTCCAAGAGGTCGAGACGTTCGGGCCGGATCCTGGTTCCGAGCAAGGCGAGAGCTCAGGGCGCGTCTGTGGTTCCTCCGATGGAGGGCGCGCCTGCAGCTCTGACTGAGGGCTTTGGATGTTGCTCGCATTGCTAGAAGGAAGCGTCTGCGTCTGCAGAGGGAAGTGGCGGGAGACCAGCAGGAAGACTCTGGAACTTTGAAGGAGGCGAGGCTGGGACCAAGGCTGTCAGCTGGATCTCTGGAGAATCCCTGGAGCGGGTGGCTGCACATTTCCTTGGTGCTTAATCCTGTCCTTCCTGCTCACTGTTTTGCTTGCTGTGCTTCACCAAGGCAGTTCCTGTTGACTCCGATCCATCTGCAGGGGTCATGAGATCGAGTCTGCATCCTTTCCGGATCTAAGATCTTCCCTGGCCCTAGCAAAGCCTCACACAGACCCTTTCCTTAAATCCAACTAAGGGGGGTTCAGTTGAGGGTCTTAGTGAAGATCAGGGACTGGAGATCTAGGGAGTTAGGGAGGGTCAGAGGAGGACGTTTCACTCAGAAGAGATCTCTGAGAAGAGATATTTAGAGAGACCTTCGTTTAGATGATCCCAAATCCCCCTTTCACCTTCCCTTGTTTATTAAAGATGGGAAGAGGTAAAATTAGGGGTTATTGCCCGAATCTATATTATGCGAGCGATTGCCAGGGATTAATTCAACCCCAATAAATTACTCAAGTCGGTTTGGGATTTGTATGGTGATTTTAATTACAATAGAAGGAAGAAATGAAGAATAGAGGGGAAAGGGAAATTGGACTGCTCTATCAAGCCAGATAGGAGCTCAGAGGCCTAGGCCAAGGGGTCTTCTCAACCTAGCGCGGCTTCCAGTCACAAGGCCTCCTCCAAGATGAGGGGTCTTCTCGGAAGATAGTTTCCTTTAGGAGGTAAAGGAAAAAGGAATCAGCCTAACCACTCACCAAGCACACCAAGAACTTCTCCCAGTCACCTCACCATCAAGCCACAAACGCCAAAACACTGTCCAGCACTCCCCACGCTGCCAGCAGAGACCAACGTGTCTGCGAGTGAGAGCGAGAAAGAGAGCGTGAGAGGAAGTGACGCAAAATATATAGGCCGCTTTTACATCACTTCCTGCGTCTCCCACATACCAATGGTGGCTTAAGCTTGACTTAGGACAGCCCAGGGGCTGTCAGTCGTTTCTGATTTGTCACTTGCTAGCACACGTCTTTCTTTCTTTTTTTTTGAGTGTTCTGTGTATTTATTGTTTTACAGCAGAATGCCCAACACAGATCATAACTGCCAAATAGTCAGCTGTGCAAAATAGTATATATAGTGCTTAAGTACAAATGGGAGACATGATTTTTTTCTTCGAATAAGTAACTTAAACACAGATTTATGGTCCTACAAAATAGCATTAAACTAGATGGTCTAAGTTGATCTGCCTCCTTGGCCCCACAGTAACGGTTAGTTCCCCCCAAACCAATACAATCAATATACTGAATCACCATCAGCCCCATTGTGTGAATAATGGATCACAAGAAATGAGTCCCTCCTTCTCAGAGCTTTTCCTGGCTTCTCCACAAACACGATCTGGCCTGGATAGAAAGACAACAGGGATTTCTTGAAGGTCAGCGGTCCGAAACGCTAAGTGTGGTGAAGTATTCCACATGATCTCGGTCACCGTCCCACTTTTAGGTAGGATGTACTTAGGTTACTTTCTTCAATTCATCAGAGAGGACAAGCACAAAAGCTCCACCCGTGCCTCTAAGAGCGTCGGACCAGGCACCCTTGAAGAAAGCTTTGCCACCCTTGTCTTCAGCAATCTTCCTCCAGCAGCCACTTGTCCCAGCATACGTGAGATCAGCTCCTTTGTGCCCAGGTTGCATCATCATTTGCCCCTTACTGTATCAAAGGGATCGGAATCTGCGCCTGCTACAGCAGTCGCTGTTTGGGCAATCATCCAACTTATCACAGTATGGGTGTTCTTAGGATCTGGAAGCATCCCTTTTGCTGCATCAGAGATTCCAAAGTGGACTGCTCCAAAGAGGATACTACCCTGCACTGAGACACTGAAACCTCGATATAAGCCCCGAATCCCATCAGACTTGGTGGTGTTCACAAGGCAGTCTCCCGGGCCTCGGAATTCTCTCTCAGTGCCAGATTTCCCAACATCAGCTTCCAAGCGGGTTTTCACAAAATCCAATGGGTAGACAAAGCAGAGAGAGGTGGCTCCAGCTGCACCACCAGAGGCAAGATTCCCAGCAAAATACCTCCAAAATTGTGTGTGCTTGTCCACTCCTCCCCCAAACACCTGCTTATACTCATCCTTAAAGGCGAAGTTAAGGGCCTGAGTGGGGAAATCTCTGATGACATTTGCTAGGTTACCCCGCCAGAAGGAAAGCACCCCTTGTTCCTTTAGAATTCGGACTATACAGTGCATAATGCCTTTGCACTGCTTATCTGCAGCAATTCGTTTACTTGCATGCTGCACCTGCAATAGTAGCTGGACTCTCTCGATGGGGCCACCGCGGTCTTGGAAATAGCAGCGGCGATGCCACCGGCCAAAGAGTCCTTGGCAAAGGAGATGGCCTGTTCCGTCATGGTTACAGAGGGGATAGGTGGTGGAATTGGAAACAGAAAGCCGGTGGAAGAGGGCTGAAAGCTGGGGAAGGCTTTGCTGTATGAACAGATCCTTGCTACAGCTCGGACCAAAAGGCTAGCACATGCCTTTCATAGGCCATCCTCCTCAACACTTAATCCTTGCTGATTCCTGGTTGCTAAATTTCTAAGACTAAGCAGGGTGTAGAAAATCTAAAATTCACAATACAACAATATGTCCCTGTTTATAGTGGTCTGTATTTATTATCTCAGGACAGGCTCAGCCAGGACTGGGCCTGTCAGCCACCAATAGCCTTCCCAAAGTTTATTCTGATATTGGCCCTACATTGTAACATCTAATTCCATCCTCAAAGCCCTATCATTCATTTCAGCATTCATAAGGTTTCTCATTCGTGTGGATTCTCTCATGTCCAGAAAGACTGGAGCTGTTTCTGAATGTCTTTCCACAGTGTTTACATTCATAAGGTTTCTCCTCAGTATGGATTCTCAGATGTACAGCAATATTGGAGCTGTCTCTGAATGTCTTTCCACACTGATTGCATTCATAAGGTTTCTCCCCAGTGTAGATTCTCTGATGTGCAGCAAGATTGAATCTGTTTGAATGCCTTTCACATTGCTTGCATTTATAAGGTTTCTCCCCAGTGTGGATTCTCTGATGTACAGCAAGACTAGCCCTGTGCATAAAAGCCTTTTTGCACTGATTATCTTCACTAGATTTTCCCTCCGCGTGCATTCTTTGATGTTTAATAAGGGATGAATTTTGAGATTCAACACAAAATTCTCTTGAAGCTAAACTATCGGGACTATCACTCATGAATCTTTGTTGGCCCATTTCTTCCACAGAGAGGCTCACTTCTGTTGGAGTTGCCTTCATTTCAGGTCTGATCTCTCCTTCTAAAAGAAACAAACAGTAAAACATATGTACAAAGCCACATATACACATATATCTACTTTATTCCACTGTCAGAACATAAACTACTTTATTTCCTATTTCCTTGAGTAAGAAGAAAAGTCTTGCAACATAAACAGGTCCAATCCATCATTTGAACATGCCATTAACTCAAATTTAAATAACAAATTAATTAACAAAGAGCCTCACATTGCATTACATTGGCTCTTTGTGATTTTGGCAAAGCTGGTATTATTACATTCCTATCTCAGACCATGACCTCAAAATGGCTGGCTGAGTGACTTGACCCACATCATAGCAGCTCAAACAAAATCTTGTGAATGGGCATGGTCTACCCATAGTAGTAGACAATTCACTTCCAATTTTTCCTTTTTACTTTCATTTTAATTGCTTATACATTCATTTCTATCCTCATATGATACCAGTGTGCAAAATTTTGCTATTTTTTCATGATCTATCTTATCCTTAAGCATTATATAATTTCCTTCATGGTTGCTAATTTTAAACTTATTTTTGTTGTTGTTGCAGGGTCTGAGATGAAATGAAGAAAATCAACACTGTTTTGTATTCACCCAAAGCATGAAAGATTTTGTTCTGTTCCCTATTTCTTGAGGTAACCTTTGATTTTCTTTGAATGCCACTTTTCCCTACAATAAAATCCTTCTCCTGAATACAATTAAATAAAGACATGGCATTTTTCATGTTTAAAAATATATCTCATATAGTAACTTGAGCCCATCATCCTTTTGTAAGGAAATGGGCTGCATGCTTCATTATTAGTCCTTTTGTGCCATTCCCTTTTAGTGGTTCATAAGCCCTTTGGAGATTTGAGATCATGCTCCAAGGACTTGGGCTGAAAATTAGTCACTGGCACTTAAAGAATTAATGGTCCAATTTTGTTATAACAACATTTTCCCTCTTGGGTAACAAGTATTTCAAACATAATCTTTTTTCCTGCAGTGATTCCAAATGATCCTAACCAGGAATATGATGCTTTTGGGGTGCACTCAATGATGACCTCAAACTCTAAGTAAAACACATTCTTTTAGTTTCTCAACTTGACACCAAATTATTTCCAAACTTCCAGGAAGGTTGGTCATTCATGCTAACAGGCAAGCATAGACTCTCACTGGTTGTCTCTACATGTGAGGAGTTATCCCATTCCTGGGTTAACCCTGTAATTGCATCTCATCAAGTTTATAATCACGAGATCAAGACATTACTTGAGTTTGCCTTATTCTTACAGCTGAGATAGGAGGCTCTTTGCACACCCTGGTAGTAGCATGCCAGGCATGTTGGCATCTGGGAAGTATGGTTGATGTATTAGATACTTGATCAGATCAGTTAATGATCAATGTAAGGGCAGGAGAATTCCTGAGCTGCCACAAAGGCTTAGCCCTCACCTTGTCAAACCTCATTCCTCTGAAAAGCACATGTCAGGGGAATCTCCTCCTCCTCTGATCTTGTCATTGTCTATGCAACCAAAGTTAAGAAGTACGTGCTATGTCACGAATTCATTGATCACCTCACAATCCACAATAAAGGCTGGGGTGAGGCCCCCTGCTTTTTCTCTTGTTTCCTGCAACCTTGGAGTTCTCCCTGCTGTCTCTCTTTATCTGTCCTAGTGCGACTCTTGGCCACGTGCTATTTCTATCTTCTTACATCCACGCGGTCTCTTATTTCTCATATTTTCCTTTAATTAATTTTCAAAGGAAAATATTATAGGCTCTAGCGCCACTCCCCATATCTTTTAACTTGTCTTTGAGTCTTCATTTATCACCCATTTTTCTCAGGTTCCCTTCTCCTTCTCAAACTATCACCCACAAAGGAAAATTACATAACAACCGCTGGCCGGATTGTTATATTGGTCACTAGATATGCAGAGGAGAGGCCATTATGAAACCCTCATTGACCACAAGTTTTTTACAAAAAAGCCCTTCACTGGTCACTCACTGAAATGCTGTGCTTGTTTTCTGAGTTTAATTTATTCTCCACTCCAGGTCAGGGTCTTCTGGCTGGAAGATCCTTAAAAGCCTTGGGCTGCAACACAGGGTAGTCATTCAGTAGTTTCAGTGAGAGTGAAGCCAATTTGCCAGTGGAGAAAAAATGAAATTATATCCAATGAAGGTGATTTTGTAGAGCAATTTTTAAAAAGAAAACAAAGCAATCCATGCCATTGATCTCCAAGCACATTTATCATTTAATACAATGTTTGTCATGAGTCAAAGGAAAAACAAATCATTCCCATAGTAGGTAGTGTGCATCTTAAAATTTCTCAGACTTGTGAATGTTAAAGATTCTCAGACTCTACCTTAGAACATTTGGTTAAGACCATTCCCCATTTTAAACAATGAAGGTACTTGATCAGGAATGTGAGAACTCTAACCTTACTCCACCCACACTTAAGCATACTTTAGGGGAAGATAAAGTTGTAAAATCCTTACTGAACAATGAAAAGTCCCTAACTCATACTTATAGTGAGGTGAAAGCCCTTAAGCTAAGTCTATTTTTAGATCTAATACAAAAAGGTGCTAAGTACCTATGAAGGCCAAATTAATCACTAAAAGGTCAGGCAACTTGCAAATGGCAAAGAGGTGTGAACTCACTCAGAAGTTTTAGTCTACCCAGAGAAGTTGAGAACTAAAGAAGGTGTGAACTAAGAATGGTCAGTCCTGTGAAAATGTCTATTGTGATTGGTAGATGTGAGAACTTAGGGGAGGTGACATAGGAGAAAATTCTCTTTAAGAGGAGGCCAGAAGGCCTCTGAAGTTTTATGCAGCCTTGGAACCTGAAGTGGAGCTTCCTGAGCTAAACTTGAGGGTTTCTCTGAACACTAGAGTTTTGCTTGGAAGGATCTTATGGTGAGTGATTAAAGACCAACTGGTCTCTCTTAAGGCTTAAAGCCTAGGCTGGCCTAGGCTTTTTCCTACTATTCCCTCTTATTCTGTTTCTCTCCCTTTCATTAATTCCTTCATTTCATTAAATCCTTCATTCCTTCATTAATTAAAATCTCCACAAAACCCAGCTGACTTGGGTATATTTCATATTTGGGAATTTTCCCATGGCGACCACTTATTTTTGATTTAACTCAGGACACTGTCTTGAAACCATATTTTTGCGGTCACAGTTTATGACAACCACTCTTTTAACTGTCACAGTTTATGGCAACCACCCTTTTGTCTGTAACAGTAGCAAGTCATATTGTTGGCTAGTTAGAGAGCTAAAACCAAAAACACGAATTTTCATCCCTCAGCCAGAGAGCTCCTATAATTCTCTTCCTATTGCCTGCCTTACATAGATTATGGCAATACAGGTGATGATGGGAAATTCTAATTCTACCTCAGACATTTGCTAAACTTTTAACCCTGAGTGATTCCCAGGAGCTCTGTCTGTCTCAGTCTCCTCAACTATAACATGGGCATAATAATAGTAAGTAACTGCTAGGGTTCCTATGAGGAGTAAAAGAGAGAATATTTATAAAGTGTGATACATAGTAGATGCCCTAGTCTAATTTTGGATTTTATTTTATCATTTTAATTTGATATTTCCTCCTTTTGATTGCTTTTCTACTTAAATATCTTCATTCCTCCATTTTTTATTTCCCTGTTGAATAAATGCGTTTCCATTCCCCAACACTCTTTTCTCCCTGGATCATCTAAGAGTGAGATTCAGGATCTGTTGCTTCTTTTTAAACCACCTCCACGTTGGGATCCTAGATGGTGAGCTGGTTTTGTCCTTCCTTTGCATACTCAGGGGTTATTCCTAGAATACATTTTATATTTAATCCATGTTTATTGACTTGGTCCAGGGCTTATGAGAGGTCCAGGCTCTGTCAGCATCCTTGCATTCTGGTCTCTCTCCTGGAAGGCAAATGCACGCTCTGGCCTCAGCCCTGTTTCTGTCTCTTTCTTGCCCTTACTTCTCAGTTGTCAACAGTGATTCTGTTGGAACTAAAGCAGACCCAGGCCTGAAGATCACAGAGGTTTCTTTCTGGGCTTCCATGTCCCTAAACTGAGGGGACCTGGTCCCCCAATTCTCCAGAACAAGACAAAGCCTGAGCCCAGAGATGGGGAAAGAGCCTGGGGCTGGTGATTTATGCAGTTTTCACTCCTTCTCATGTGCTGTTGAAGGGAGAGAATGAAAACCATGAAACAGCTCCCTGGGTCCACTATACATTTGGGCTCCCTAATCTCAGCTGGGTCCTCACTATGGTAAGGCAATCCTTTGACATCTCCTTCATTGATTCCCGTTTCCATTCACCACACAGCATCTTTTCTAAATATTTTCCTTGGTCTCCAACTCTCCTTTACGGCTTACTCCTCCTCCCTGCCCACACCTTCTGAGTTGAGAACTTGGTTGCATATTTCACTTTTAAAAAACTGGATGTTTATGAAGAGATATCTTTTCCTCTAGATCTTAAAGAACTCAGATGTCCCCTTTTCCTCTTTGGCCTCAGTATCAGAGAAAAAGGTTATTCTCCTCCTAGCTAAAGAAAATCTCTTTACAGGTGCAAAATACCCTATTCCACTCCCTCATCTAAACACAGTGTATTCTTTCTTCCAGGACCTCTATTTTTCTTTCATTTTCAGTATTTCCCAAACCCATGAAATAATGGCTCCTTTTCTATGAGAACCAATGAAAACACTTCCCCTAATGCTCTGAAAACTCTCACGTGTTCTATTTATTCCCATGAGATATTGTCCAACATCTGTCCATGGTTTCAAGGCTAAACTGCTAGAGATGGCCATTTGCAGTTTGTGTTGCCAATGCATTTCCTTGTTTCCTGTTATTCTGTTTGCCAAATATCCTCAAACTAGAGTTCTTGAAGCTCCAAACCACCTTCCACAGTTAAGACTTCTCTAGTGCTCCTTCACTTTTGTGCCTTCCCTCTCTTTATCCTCTATTATATTTAAAATCAATATATATATCTACCAGTTATTATTTTTCATAAATTTTATTAATAGAAAAGGTAGATAAACATAGATTTAAAGTCTTTTCCTTACTCTAAGTTCTGACCACATGCAGCCATCCTCCTGCATCTCTCCCTCCATCACCTCCCTGTTCCCTCCAAGGATCCCTGCCAAAAGACCCAGGTGGGCTCCGCCCATCCTCTCTTATTGATGTTCACAGATGCTTCACAGACATTCACGGATGTTGTGCTGGCATGTGAAAAATGTTGATTCACCGGTCAGCAACCCAGGAGGGGGAGGGGATGAAACCCCTTCGACATAATCCCCCTGTGATCCTTTGGGAGACTAGTCTCCCCAATAGATTATTTAAACATAACTATCTTATATCTCCAAGTATCTTCTAACTAAAAGCACATACAATACTTCACTTTCTAAGAGGAAGTCACAATAGTTAGAGATAAGAGGGAACTATGAGAAGAAGACAACAAAAATGATTGATACACATTGACAAAATGCCAATTAGAGGGCAATCCTCTTTGGCATAAGAGTTACATTCAGAATAAGTATGTTCAACCCCCTTCACTTCAGTTCATTATATCCCAAAGTTGGTTCTGGATCTTTTGATGAGGTGTGTGGCTGTTGTTCCATGATTCATGATGTTTTTAAGTTTCTTTTCCTGAAGTTTCTCCAAAAGATTTTAAATCTCAGATTTTAGGATAATCACACAATCCCCCCCTGAGGAGGGTTTTGACCAACACCAGGATCACCCCGGGATGCACAGCTGAGTTTTGAGGTATAGGAAACAATTGTCAAAGGAAAAATACCCCCCATCCCAAATAAAAGAGCAAAAATTAAATTCTATATAAAAATAATAAGTACAAAAATAATAAAAACATGTATAAAATTTTGAGTAAAAAAAAAATAAACCCAAACCTGTAACAGGTCCTTGAATCACCAGCAAGGCCCAATTAAAGTGATTTATTTCCCACAAGCCTGTAGGGCAATTGCAGTGATGTGGCACTTTACTCATTGGCAGCCAGGACTATAGAAAATTGCCAAAGTATAAGAGAGAAGTGTTACAGACGAAAGAGTGGTTGCCATAAATGGTGACTGCGAAAATATGGGTTCAAGACTTTGAATTGCCAAAACTGTAAAGATAATTTTTAGTGTCTTGATTTAAATCAAAAATAGGTGGTTGCCATGGGAAAATTCCCAATTATGAAATACCCAAGTCAGCTGGGTTTTATGGAGATTTTAATTAATACAAATGAAGGAATTAAGGGAAGGAAAAGAGACAGAGTAAGAGGAAATAATAGGACGGCTATGGTCTAGGCCAATGGCCTAGGCCTTTCTCT
This sequence comes from Monodelphis domestica, assembly GCF_027887165.1. NCBI lineage: Eukaryota > Metazoa > Chordata > Mammalia > Didelphimorphia > Didelphidae > Monodelphis > Monodelphis domestica. The sequence goes on along the minus strand of NC_077230.1, from coordinate 430,478,340 downwards.
TTAAGAGAGAAAACTAAGTCAGTCTTTAATCCACTCACCAAAAGATTTTGTCCCATGCAAAACTCTAGTGTTCAGAGAGACCCTCCAGTTCAGCTCCTGAGCGCAACTGATCCTGATTAATTTAACTTTTATAGGTACTTAGCACCCTTTTGTATTAGATCTAAAAATAGACCTAGCTTAAGGTTCGTTGCTTCACTATAAGTATGAGTTAAGTACTTTTCATTGTTCAGTAAGGAGTTTACAACTTTATCTTCCTCTAAGGTATGCCTAAGTATGGGTGGGGTAATGTTAGAGTTCTCAATACATTCCTGACTAAGTACTTCCATTGTTTAAATGGGGAATAGCCTTAACCAAATGTTTTAAGGTAAAGTTTGAGCAGTTTTAAGATTCACAGAAGGGACGAGTTTTCAGCTGAAAATGGGAAAAATCATTCCCTGGCCTGATTTTACCTTCACTATCAGGGACAGGGGGAGCCAGGATGGTAGCCAAACTTCGTACTTGACTGAGAATAATTCACAAGCAGTGTGGTACAAGGACTCCTGCATCTTAACATATATCAAGCACTGCAACCTCGAGTCTCACACTGGGTTCAAGTTCTTTTGTGTTGATGTATGTCAACAATCCTGCATGGATTGGTTTGGTCCTTCTTGACCTCGTGCTACTTATCACTGTATAATGGCTCTTTTGTTCCCTTCTCTTGGAATCAGACACAATCATTAAGCAAAGTCCCATAGCATTTATCAATAAATAACAGGTTTCCATAGTCTAAAGCTTTGGGGTAGGCATAGTTATTAGGGTTAATATACTGTAAACTTATCCTTCAAGTCAAACACATTAATACTGATTTCATGTACTTCAAGTACTATCAAGGACAGGAAAAAAGAACAAAATCAAATACCCTATTGCAAATATAAAGAAAAAATATCAAAAAATAATAATTTTATAGTTCACATTCATGTGACAATGTTTTAGCCACGGGACGGGCAGGCCAACGCCTTCATCTTACTGCTACGAAACGCAAGCTCAGGGGTGCCATGGTGTACCCAGGAAGCCGCTGCTAAAATACCTGAGGAAGAACTCCAAGCCAGGTCTTTGTGCCCTCAAACCTGGCCCTGGCTTCACTGCGGCACGTAGAAATCTGGCAATATCAGCTCTCACGGGCCTCTTCTTGCTATGATGATTGAGTTTGCTTTGTACTAAATCCGAGTCATCAAAACGTGGTCGCCAATTATTATACCAGAAGTCAGGAAAACCACCAGCATCTTTTTACAGTTTTGCTTAGTTGGAGGAGATGGAGTATGGAAGAGAGGCTCGAGGGACAGCTAAAGACAGTTGGGAGGTTGAAGAGCAGAGAGTTCTGGGAAAGAAACTGTCTCAGGGGAAGAGTTCATTCTGTGAATGTTAAAAACCTGTAAATGCCAAACTCTGTAAAGGTTTTGGCCAAACTGGTAAAGATAATTTTAGTGTTTTGACTTAAAATATAAATAAGTGGTTGCCATGGGAAATTCCCAAACATGAAAATACCCAAGTCAGCTGGGGATTTATGGAGATTTTAATTAATATAAATGAAGGAATTAAGGGAAGGAGAGAGAGAGAGAGAGAGAGAGAGAGAGAGAGAGAGAGAGAGAGAGAGAGAGAGAGAGAGAGAGAGAGAGAGAGAGAGAGAGAGAGAGAGAGAGAGAGAGAGAGAGAGGGAGAGAGGGAGGGAGGGAGGGAGAGAGGGAGGGAGGGAGGGAGGGAGAGGGAGAGAGAGAGAAAGAGAGAGAGAAAGAGGGAGGGAAGGAGAGAGAGGAGAGAGAGACAGAGACACACACAGAGAGACAGAGAGAGAGAGAGAGAGAGACAGAGAGAGAGAGAATAGCCAAGCAGTAGAAAAGGGCCTAGGCCAAATGGCCTAGGCCTGAGCCTAAGGGAGAGCAAGTCAGTCTTTATCACTCACCACAAGATCGTCTTCAAGCAAGCTCCAGTCCTTCGAACTCCCAACTCCCACTACCAAACTCCAACTACATTTTTAATTGCCCGAACTGACTTCTCCTTTTAAAGAAATTTTCTCTTATGTCACCCCCCCTAAATTTTCACATCTGCCAATCACAGTAGATGCTTCTTCCTAGGACTGCCCATTCTTAGTTCACATCATTCTTTAGTTCTCACCTTCTCTGGGTAGACTAAAACTTCACACCTCTTGCTAAGCTCGCCCTTTGCAAATTGCTTGACCTTTTAGTGATTAATTTGATCTTCATAGGTACTTAGCACCCTTTTGTATTAGATCTATAAATAGACCCAACTTAAGGGTTTGGCTTCACTATAAGTATGAGTTGGGGACTTTTCATTGTTCAATCAGGAGTTTTCAAATTTATCTTCCCCTAAGGCACTGCCTGAGTAGGGTGGAGTAATTTTAAAAGTTCCCAATACATTCCTGATCAAGTATCTCCATTGTTAGAAATGGGGAATAGCTTAATCAAATCTTCTAAGGTACAGTCTAAGCAGTTTTAAGATTCGCAGTTCCTGGATCCCTGACTGAACGGAGCTCCTGTTGCCACCTCAGGAGTGAATCCCAACAATCCTTGAGCATTTCCCAACCTTCTCCTTTGATCTCAAGGCTTGTGGATTGTGCCTGTTGTTCATGGACAGCAAAGCATTAAGAGGACTGGCTGAACTTTTAGTCTCTTGAGTTTTGCCTGGACAGGCAGGCTGAGCCAGGCCCGAAGAAAGAAGCGTCTTTCTCTGTGCTAGTATATTGAAAGACGTTTGTAATTTGCCATTACTAGCTTAGGTTATGTAGAATTGAAAGTCTGTCCCCGAAAAAAAGAACTCTATTTCCGGGTAGCCCACTGACTTCCTGTCATCATGCACTTCTTGTAGAGGAGGGGATGTAGAGGGTCCCAATCTTTGGCATGGTGATAGCAAGCTTGGTGGTGGTAAGGGGGGTGTTTTGTTTAACCCCTCACCTTCCGTCCTGCAGTCAATACTGTGTACTGGTTCCAAGGCAGAAGAGTGCTAAGGGCTAGGCAAGGGGGGTTAAGTGACTTGGCCAGGGTCACCCAGCTGGGAAGTGTCTGAGGTCAGATTTGAACCTAGAACCTCCCATCTCTAGGTCTGGCTCTCAATTTACTGAGCCAATTAGCTGCCCCATAAGGGGAGTGTTTTGAAATGGCTGATCAGCCATGGGTATGTGGTCATGGTTTTTTAAATTTTGTATTCCTTTTATTCCTTTATTTCTAATGATCATTAAGAAGTCTCTTAAAATATAATATTTTATTATTGAGATTTAATTTTAATTTTTACAGGTAGCAGCATAGGGAAAGGAAGAAGTCAAAGAAAGGTTCCAAGCCAGGGCCTTTTGGTGTTAGGCTTAGGGGTTAAACTCTGTGTTTTGGATTAGGGCACTCCTGTTCCTCCCTCCAATCCTTTGCTTGATATTTATTTATCTTATTTTATTTCATTTATTTATTTTTTAAACCCTCCCCTTCTGTCTTGGAGTCAATACTGTGTCTTGATTCCAAGGCAGAAGAGTGCTAAGGGCTAGGCAATGGGGGTTAAGTGACTTGCTCAGGGTCACGCAGCTGGGAAGTGTTTCAGGTCACATTTGAACACAGGACCTCCTGTCTCTAGGCCGGGCTCTCCATCCACCGAGCCACCCAGCTGCCCCCTGACATAGGTTTATGAAACCATCCATGAGTTGATAACCAAGTGCAATCAGATGTCATTTAGGAGGGTAGAAGGGGCTTGAAGGGTGAAGGCTTTCTTGGTGGAGGAGGGCTCTCCTTAAGGCCAAGTTCAGTCAAATCTTGGGGTGTCGTTATTGCTCTCCCTCTAGAGGGTTTGGCCAGAAAGGGACGTTCGGGGAAGGCCAGATTAAGCAAAGTCCTGACCCAAAGTCGATCCTCATTCCTACGGCGTCTCAGACCCCTTTGTCTCCATTCTATGCCACAGGGACAGAGAGCAGCCTAAGCAGTCTGGGACAACATCGTTTAGGGGCCTCCCTGATCTCCTTTAACAAGTCCGTCGAGCTCACGGGGCAGCCCTCTGCCAGACACAGGACGTTTCCCCGAGGGCTGATCGGCCAGCTTTCACCAGCTAACCGGCCTACCCTCACCCAGGGCTTCTCCTAAATTCCCTGTCACAGAGTATTAGTAAAAGGGGGGTGGGCAAGGGAAAGAGGTGAGGAGACTGCCGCGCCAGCCCGAAATGCTGATCCGGGGAAATGAAGCTCCGTCCCCCAGGGAATCCTAGTGACTCACCAGCAGGCCTGGCAGGACTGCAGAAGAGCTCCCCGAGGCAGCAGCGAACCCAACATGGAGGTCCTGACCCCGAGCAGCTCCGAGCCCCAAGGAGCCTTCCTACAAGGAAGTCCTGACCCCGAGCAGCTCTGAGGCCCAAGGATCCGTCCTACAAGGAAGTCCCGACTCCGAGCTGCTCCCAGCTGAAGGCCCGAAGCCCCAAGGAGCCATCCTACAGGGAATCCCGACTCCGGGCAGCTCCGAGCCCCAAAGAGCCGTCCTACAAGGAAGTCCCGACCCTGAGCAGCTCCAGGATGGAGGCCCAAAGCCCCAAGGAGCCATCCTACAGGGAATCCCGACTCCGGGCAGCTCCGAGCCCCAAAGAGCCATCCTACAAGGAAGTCCCGACTCCCAGCCGAAGGCCCAAAGCCCCAAGGAGCCTTCCTACAAGGAAGTCCCAACCCCGAGCTGCTCCCAGCTGAAGGCCCGAAGCCCCAAGGAGCCGCCCTACAGGGAATCCCGACTCCGGGCAGCTCTGAGCCCCAAGGAGCCTTCCTACAAGGAAGACCCAACCCCGAGCAGCTCCAGGATGGAGGCCCAAAGCCCCAAAGAGCCTTCCTACAAGGAAGTCCCGACTCCGAGCTGCTCCCAGCTGAAGGCCTGAAGCCCCAAGGAGCCATCCTACAGGGAATCCCGACTCCGGGCAGCTCCGAGCCCCAAAGAGCCGTCCTACAAGGAAGTCCCGACTCCCAGCCGAAGGCCCAAAGCCCCAAGGAGCCGTCCTACAAGGAAGTCCCAACTCTGAGCAGCTTCGAGCCCCAAGGAGCCGTCCTACAAGGAAGTCCTGACCCTGAGCAGCTCCGAGCCCCAAGGAGCCTCCTACAAGGAAGTCCCAACCCTGAGCAGCTCCCAGCCTAAGGCCCAAAGCCCCAAGGAGCTGTCCTACAAGGAAGTCCCGACTCCCAGCCAAAGGCCCAAAGCCCCAAGGAGCTGTCCTACAAGGAAGTCCTGACTCCTAGCAGCTCCGAGCAGAAGGCCCAAAGCCCTAAGGAGCCATCCTACAAGGAAGTCCAAAGGAGAAGATCCAAGGAGCAGAGCCTCCAAAGGAGAATTTTACTGAAGAGGAAGTTCAGGACTTTTTATAGTCGTTTCCCCGAGTCCCTTCTTGTCCCTTGCCCATTTGCCTGGCACGGCTGGGAGCTGGGACGTGGGAGGGCCATGGCACCCACTCCAGTCCACTCCGGTGACTTGTGACCTCTCATCCTTGGTGGCTGAGTCGGGGTGCTTCAGCTTTTATGCTGATCTTCGCATTCCTCACTCACCCGGGCAGCAGATTCTCAGCCTCTTCCTCTAGCATCCACGGGGCGTCCCTTCGCCCAGAACAAGCAATTACGGCTCCTCTGCAAAGCTGCCAGCCCTGGGCATGGGCAGTGCATTAGGGAGGAGGATGGGGAGACCTTCTCTCTAGGGAAAGGCCCGTGAATGCCGTTACTCCACTTGGGGTCGGCACATGGGCTCGCCCTCACCTCAGAGCATTTGTAATGCCAGGAACCCGGGATGGGAGGTGCCAAGTTTTCCTGGAATGAGCAACAGCCAAATCCTGTGCCCCCACCATGTTGGGTTCCATCCTGGCAGAAACTCCTGGGCACAAGCTGGGTAAAGGGGGTCATTGTTCTGGCTCAATCTGAACCCGGACAGGGACAGCAGGTTCTGGGCATTCTCCAGCATCACCTCCCTGCACAGCTCCTTCTGGGGAGGCTCCAAGAGGCGCCACTCCTCCCGCGTGAAGTCCACAGCCACATCCTGGAACGTCACCGCCTCCTAGAGCATCACAAGTCAAAGCACAGGCCTGAAGCACAGTTCTCGGAGGAAACCAAAGCACAGAGAAGGTCTGGCCCCAGCCTTTCCCTGACGTGTGTCAGCGTCCACACGTGAAACCGTAGTGAGGAAACGGCTGCCCTGGAATAGCCCCGAGGAGCGTCTGACTGAAATCCCCGAACCCCTCAGGGTTACACGAGTGTCTCCACTTTGTCCTCCTTTACTTGTTTCGGCACCAGAGACCTTGGATTTTCCAAGACAATCGCCCTCTTAGGCAACTCACACAGCCGCTCTGTCTCCCCCCAAGCCGTATGGGGTGAAAGGGGCATTCAAACACACCCTTATTTCTCATCTTTTGTTAATTGTGGCTGTCCGGCCTGATGCTCAGGAACCCAGGATTCGGGGAGCAACCTGGAAAAGCGTGTTTTTAGCAGCAAGACTGTGGGTACAAGGAGGCCGCTCCCAAGGCTCCGGGTCTCCGGCTGCTGACCGGAGTCCGGCGTCACTGTGACACTGACCCTCTCTCAATAAACCCATTTCTTTTCGGCTTGGAGACTTTGTTTCCCTTTTTGGCATCTCAGCTAAAACATTCTCGCCACAGAATGCATCTCCCTATGAAATCATGGAGCAAAGCTGTGTTCTACTGGGAGGTGTGTGGATCTGTGGAGGAGAAGAGAGAGTGCGAGGTACACATCCTTTCTCCGTAGAACTTGCAAGTTCCACGTTCTACACCAAAACTGTGTCTTCTGGAGGGAAGAGCTGTACGGGACGCCTTCAAAGAGAACACAGGGACAGAGACGTTCTAGCTTGTTTTCTGCAGGACGGAAATCAAGTCTGATCTGGTGATCTGGGTGGGTTCTCAGTCAAGTGAAGGACTCTTGTCTGCCGCTACAGTCAGGTCTGCAGTGTTTCCAGGGAAACCTTTTGCTGTGTGATTGCTTCCATTTGTACATGGCCTATCTTTCTGATGATACAGAAATAAGAGGGATTGTGATGGAGGACGGAGAGGTCCTTTATTCGATAAAAAAGCAATATTTATCCAGATGCCATGCCAGACCTCTTACATCGATCTGTCACCACCGTGGGGCGAAGGAATGAACTCCACAGCTCATTCTGAGGAGAAAGTCAAGCTCAAATATCTTCTTTCTCACCCTGATCTACTGTTGGGGCTTTTTCCTCACTGATTTCTCCACCGTGCCCTTGGTATGGGCACCTTCTCTCCCCTCCACAACCCCTTTTCATGCCTCTTTTGAGTATTGTCTTCCTCTACGACGAGACGGTTAGAAGCTTGAAGCTAAGAGAACAGAAAACCTTGAGTCTACCAAGGTAAGCCTCCCCCAAGAGCACGAGAGCGAGAACAGCAGATTTGCCATGGAAGTCCACCGAAGCGAAGGACAAGTCAGGAAAACGTCCAGAACATTCCAAGATATCTCGCCACTTCCAAAGCCAGATATGCTGATCTCAGAGCCAGGATGACCACAGAGAGCTCACAGGTCATGCAGAAGACCCCGCGGGATCTCCCAATAACGAGAGGAACCACCCAAAGCAATCGGCGAGAACTTCTGAACACAGAAAACGAAATTCAAGTGCCAAGAAGCCAGACTGTCTTGGGGTGAAAGCAAAGGCTACGAACTCCACTCAGGGAGAGGCGACCAAAAATACGGGGCTACGAGCCATCAGGAGAGAGAAAGACCTTCCGATACAATGGAATAACGCGAGGCTATTCCCAATCCAGGAGAAGTGAAGAACGTGCCCCAAAAGGCAACGGAACTCAGCACGCAGCTGAAAGATTTTGTCCGACATGTCCAGAGATTAGCCTCATGGTTCCCGGACCTGAATAGGGTCACTATAGAGGATTGGGAACGGATTGGATCTGAATTTAAGGACAATGAAGAGCCACAGCCTGAATTTGCTCTAATTTACAATGTTGTTGGGTTATGTTTGGAGGATAAAGAGGCAGAAAAGAAAATTACATCATTACCAGAGCGCCGAGTCTGAGGCAGCAGCGGGAACCTTAGGGCCAGCAAAAGGACCTCAGGGCCGGCTATTCTGAAGGCCGCATCCTGAAAACAACCTGACCCAGTCACGGGGGCACCCAACACAGATAGCAGGGAAACAGAGAGAGATGGGGGGGGGGGAGCCTGTAGCCCCCAGGCTGGATCCTTCCATCTGAGTCTCACAGAAGGTCCCTGCTTCAGGGCATACTCAGTTCAACCCAGCTGAAGTTAATCCTATCAGGAGCCCTCTGAGCTCCCAGAAGCCACAGCTTCCCCCCCCCCTAAAGTGCAGGCTCTTCTGGCTGGCAAAGGCACTGAGATACCTTGCGGACAGTGCCAAGCCAGGCTCAGAGTGTGGAAGTAAGGCAAAGGAGAGGCATCGGGAGGGAACTGAGGAGGGCAGTAACACCGAAACACCAGCAATTCCTGGCTTCCCCGGGAAGACAGAACAGCTGCAGAGAATGGACAATTTGCCTGGGGCTAAAGCCTCTGAACACCAGACAGATAAAAGAAGAGCTAGCCCTCCTTACTCAAAGATGGCTAACAGCACAGAAGCACAAAAGTCTCAAAACACCAAGAAAAACAAGAAGAAGGGGGCGACTTTTGGACACATTTTATGGAGCAAAAGTACAAAATACAGAGGAGATAGAATAGGAAACACAAGCAAATGCTCCAAAATCTTCCAAAGGAAATGGAAACTCTCCACAAACCCATGAAGAATTTGAATCGGAAATGATAAAAAAAGATGGAAGCCTTCTGGCAGGGAAAGTGGGAAATAATGCAAAAGGAATTTACGCAACTACAAAACTGGTTTGACCAAACTGAAAAGGAAAACCAGGCTTTAAAGGTCAGAATCAGGCAATTGGAAGACAATGATCTCGAAAAAGAGCAAGAATCAATAAAGCAAAGCCAAAAGATCAAAAACGAAACAGATGCGTTGATTGTTTTAGAAAGGGAAGTAGCTCAAATTCCAAGTGAAGATCGGCAGGTCTTTTGGACTCCAATGATCACAGACCAAAGACCAATGAGTGACCATCTTCCCACAACACTGTGGGGGAGAGATTTACTAAGACAAATGAAGGTGCAGGTAGGAAATGATTTTTCACAGGGGTCACTGAAGAAAAGAGAGCAATGCCCATCACTTGGAAGTCAGACACACCTATTTGGGGTGCTCAGTGGCCCCTTACATTAGAAAAGCTCTCTGCCTGGCAAGAAATCATTAAGGAACAATTACAAAAAGGGCATATATAAGCTAGTAATAGACCCTGGAACTCTCCAGTGTTTGCTATGAAAAAGAAATCAGGAAAATGGAGAATGCTCATTGATTTGAGAAAAGTCAATGAAAGTATGGAAGAAATGGGGGCTCTACAACCAGGGTTACCACATGTACCCTGGAGTCCTGAAAATTGGCCGTTGTGGGCTATTGATCTTAAAGACTGTTTTTATACTATCCCTTTACAAGATCAAGACTAAAAGATTTGCCTTTTCTATCCCCTCTGTTAATTTAACTGAACCACATAGTTGTTAAAAGTTCAAAGTACTCCCCCAGGGAATGAGAAACAGCCCTACTATGTGCCAACAATATGTGGCTTCGGCCCTCCATTCTGTAAGACTACACTTTCCTGCTCTGTACATCATCCACTATATGGATGATATTCTTATTGCGGCTGAAGGTGAATCCCAAATAAGCAGGTGCGACAGTCAGTTGGAAATTACCTGGCAAAAATACCATTTAGCCATCGCTCAAGGAAAGATTCACAAAACACGTCCTGCACTCTCTCTCTCGAGGGGCTTAGCTATAGGCAACAACTGTTATGCCTCACAAATACAATAAAGAAAGGACTGTCTTAATGATTATCAGAAATGGTTAGGTGACATCAATTGGGCCAGGCAACATTTATTTCTTACTACATTAGAACTGTTATTCACAACACTGGAAGGCAGTTCTGACTTGAATTCCCCTGGAATACGGACACCCGAGGCCTCTCTTGCTTTAGGGATGGTAGAAGACAAAGTGAATCAGGCTCCACTTAACCATATCCGCCTCCCTTCGCCGTGGAAGTGACTCTTTTTGCCTCTTCAATGTTACCAACAGGTGCCTTAACTGAGAAACAGAGTCATTGAATGGCTACGTCCAAAAAGCAATTTGGGAAAGGCTTGACAGAGTTCTGACTGTCTCATGGCTCAGTTATATGGAAGGGCACAGAGCATGCGGTCTGAGGTTTAGGACGGCATCCTCAGGACATCTGGGTCCCCATTGCTAAAGAAATACTCCAGAAATACTTACAAAGTCACGACGAATGGTCTTGGCTATTGGTGTACCCATTGCTATGACCACCTGCACTCCACAGGCTTATTTCCTTTTCTGTCAAACTCGGGGCATCCAACACCTCACAGGTATCCGTACAATCCACAAGGACAAGCTACTGCGGAGCGCAGTAATCAAACACTAAAAACATTCCTTTTAAACAAAAAGGGGGAGACAGCACCCCGCATCGACGATTGGCAATAGCTGTACATACTATCCATAATCTGATCTTTGCTTCCAATAACATCCAGTGCTGGAAAATGTTTCTCTGCATTTTCCTAGGAACAGAATTCAGGCACCGCCACTCCCGGGCTCCCTGCCTGCCCCAGAACAACAATCTGTCATGTGGAAAGACGATGATCAATCCTGGCAAGGCCCCCACCCAGGGGTCCTGCAGGCTGGCTGTGTTGGTGTCTCCACAGGTGAAGACAGAGTTCGGCTCCCTCCCGCCGAGTTCGAGAAATGGACCCCAAAGAGAAGGACAAGGAGAGGACGCAGGAAGCCTCGCAAGGAGCCTCGACCACGTCTCCATGAGATGCTGCCTCTTCTGCTTCTGTTCCAGAACAAAAGTGCAGCTCCTGGAGTAAAGAGACGGTCTTTGGGGAACAACCCCCTTGGGTAGAGTCTGTCGGCGTGGGACACGCTTTACTGGGAGTCGTCTTCTATATACAAACTAACTGATATTCCTGGCATTTACCATTGGGAGAGACAAGCTAAGGACAGCAATAGGCCAACAACTGGTTTGTGTCTTTCAACTGGACTGGACTGGTTGGGGCACCCCAGTGGGCCTCGCACGAGACCATCTTGCCTGCCTGCCCCTCAGATCACTGCAGGCGCCTTACTATGGCCATCCTGACCTGTCAGACTCCTTCTGGACAGGACCTTGTCGTGTAGACAAAGGGGTAAAATAGGAAGGTCACGGCCAGCGGCAATGTCTAGGTTGGCTGCGGGAACCTTGTGATAGTACTTGGGGACCACAAAGACCTGTTTGTCCTTCTGTGATGGGATGTGAACAAGGAGACACCGTTAATATGTTTCCGCCCTCGCTGTCGTGCAGATCTAAGAGGGCGTCACGTATTCATTGGACAAACATGACCTGGGAGTCTTGGCACGACGACACAAGGCGGATTGGACAGAAACTGGACTCTTATACATTTCATGACTGTTTTAGAGGCTCACATGTGTGGGTGATGCTCCAGAGCTAATCGGTGACGCTCTGCTACGTCACCCAGACGTTGACTGATTACGGACAGACAGCCCTGGCGTTGGATAAAGAGAATGTGTCTCCCTGTGTGACTGTCACTAATACTGGGAACGTCCAAACACCAGTGACTAGAAGTGTTACATTAGACATTCAGGCTTGCCTAACTGGGATGTGCTTTTATAACTGCAGTAAAAGATCATCCTGAAGCCTTGAACATGACTGATATGACACACAATTGCAGGGTCCGTTACTGTGTAGGATCACGAGTGGACGGGCCGGTCTTAACCATCAAGTGACCACGCACAGCCCTTTTTTCCCCTGAACATAAAGATTCATGGTGTGGTCGTCCAGGGGATCAAGTTCTTCATGTATTACGACCACAAATAAGACCACGACGTAGACGATGTATGACTTGTATTGCATCAGGCATGGCAGCCTGAGTTTCTGCATTGGCTTCGACTATAAAAGGTTCTGTATCTTTGGCACAATCAGTTTCTAACTTACATACTCTTGAGCATGACGACAGTTATTGGGCAGCCTTGGCGGCTACTGTAACCTCAGCATTAGAAAGACAAAAAGAAACTGATACGAGTTGTTACAAAAGTATGATGATGTTACAGAAAAATATGATCTAACAAATGAAGTAGAATATTTGTCATTGAAAACCCGCATGAAATGTGATTATAGATATGCTGCATTTTGCTTGCTACCCATAACAATAAATAATGACACAAAAACATTGGAAAAAATTAAATTACAATGACAGGGATTAAGGGACCATGAAAATATCACCAAAGATATTAATGATTTGGGTATATTAATTCAGAATATTGATTCATTCTTACAGGAGGACCTTGAAGCGCAGCATATTGCAGATTCTTTGTATAATTGGATTGAAACAAAAAAGGGATCATTTTCCTCATTTCATGATGTTACTCTTCTCGTAGTTGGTGCGCTTGTGATTTTGTTTATCTGCTTGTGCTTGGGCCTTGTTTACTAAAAGCTTTAATGACTAGTTTTGCAAAAAAACTATTCATGGGACCCTGGACCAAAGGGAACTGGATGGCATAAACAGAAAGGGGGAATTGCAGTGAACCTTCCATGACCTCATGGAATAGAGTTCCTCTTCCCAGGTGTTTGTGACCTTCCATTCCTGCTGAGTCCGCCAAAACGTAGTCATCTCCCTTCAAGGCTGCATGAACAGTTCCAAGATCTCCTGGGAACGGGTTAACTCCCCTGTTCACACTCTGGAGAGGATAGATTGTGCCTCTCGAGAAGAGCTTGAAATCTGGTGTGCTGCTTGCAATAAACGTTCATTATCCCTCTTTGATAATGTTCCGGTCTTGCTTTCTTGCGACTCCATAGCTATTCTCCAACAGTTCTAAACTGACCCCTACTGCAACTCTGTAGATGTCCCCAACACACTCCCAACACCTGTAAATGTGAGTTCAACAATAGTGGCTAAAAAGTAAGTGTTCACGAATGAAGAGGAGCCGGAAAAATTTTTAGGGAGAAAACCTGAAATTTGCTTCTTGAAAAGCCCCAAGAGCACAACGCAGCAGGGAATGGCTCCAGACCACAATGGCAGCAGAGGAGCAACAGAAGAAGAAGGAAGCTGCACAAGGAGAGTGGGATGAATGAGGAACCCTGGTGGGGTCACAGTGCAGACAAAGATGGAGGGTATTGTGGAAGAGGCATGAAGGAAGAGAGAATTTCAAGCATGCAAAACAAAGTAAAGGACTTCAGCTGTCAATCAAGAAAGAACATTCTAAATAGAATGTTCCAGGAAAGTCAGTTGGAGAGTCAAGCCAGGCTGAAGGGGAAGAAGCTCTGAACTGGACCCCTGTTAGCTTCTGTCCTAGGCTGAAGGATCCTTGGGGGAGGGGGGGCAGGGTTCTGGAGCTAGGCTGAGAAATTAACTTTTGTTGGTGGTTTAAAGTGTGAAGAACTAATTGTATATTTGAGATTTGAGTTTGAAGAAAGAAGATTAAACAGTTGTCCTTCCATCTCCCTGACAGACTTTTGTGTCACAGCTGTGACAGGACTGACATTTCCCCAAATCCTCCTGACCCTCCTTATAGACTAGGGACAACCCTATCCCTCTCACCTCAATTTCCATCCTTGTCCTGTTTTTCCCAATAAACCTCCTTACCTGAGAAAGAGGGAAAAGGTATCTTCTCTAAACCTCACAGTTCACCTTTGAATGACTTAGAAGGGTGGCTGACTAAAGGGGGAGGGGAAGGGAGGCAGGAGGGTGTGGGTGGAAAACTGGGAGGTGAAGGGTGGAGGGTAAGAAATATCTTGATCTATTAGCCATCAGTAGTGATCACTAGGCAACCCCAGAGTATCCCCTCTAGTAGTATCTCTATCTCCATTACAATTAGGAACCCTCAGGTTTCCCCTAGTATCTCTCTAGTCAGTGCAGAGTATCCCAATTATTACTACTAATCCCCACTTCCCACATTTATAAAAATGTGAATGGATGGGACATCACAGTCTCATACTAAAGGAGCTGGGAAATTAGTCCCAGGGCATGGTACCCCTGGATGGCTCCCTCAAAGGGAGGATCTCTCATTTATAACTCTTCAGCTCACTTTACACTTTCATCAGAATGATCTCTAAATTTCTTGATGATGTTCTAGACCCAAATAAGTTTTACTTTGTTTAAAAACGTATTTGCCAAGGTTGAAACATTGGTACACCTGAAAAACTTGTGACAGGTACCCATTTTCTTTAAATGTCATACAGCAACTTATGTGAAATATGATAGTAGGTTTGTTTGCTATTGTAATTAATTGGGATATTGAGAATTTTGGGGATATTGATAACTACATATTTGTACTACTGTTCTTTATAAAAAACTGTTTCTTTGTGAAATTCATTTGCTTGTACTCACAGTGGATCATGGCCAGGTATGAAGAGGAAATGGATCTCATTTTTGGTGAGAAACCTTGTATTTGATATTTCTTTAGCTGACACAGTGTGTCAATGATTATAAGCTATATTTTTGAATTTAAAAACTTGTAATATAAGTTTAAATTATATTTGCTATAATGTCAATGCATACCCCAAAAGCTTGAGACTATAAAAATGATGCCATTAATTAAAAAAAACGATGGGACTTTGCTTACTAATTCTGATTCCAGGACAAGAGAATACAAAAAGAGTCATTGCACAGTGCCAAAGAAGCACAAAGCTAAACTGCATAGAGCCAATCGAGCACAAGGTCAAAGAGACCAACCAATCCCAAAGGGGTTGATGAAAATTTTGAGCTATGACGAGGACTTGAACTTGTTTGGGGTTCAAGGTTATGGCTATTTAACACGTGTTAAAGGTAGGTCTTCCTTGTTCCACATTCTACCAAGTATCTCAAATTTGGCTCCTATAATCTAGTCCCTTTTCTGTCTTTCATAGTGTGGCAAACTTTCTGTAGTCCTGGCTACTGACTGGGTAAATGCATCATCGCTTAGATCGTTTTAATTGGGCCCTGATTCAAGGTCCTGTTATAGGTTTATTTTTCTTTTACTTAGAATTTTTCCACCTAAGACTTTGATAGTCTATATTTCATCCAGAACTATCCCTGTGTTTTTCAATCACCCTCTTCAGGGGGTATAAAATATTATTATTTTAAATCGCAAAGTTTGAATTCCTTTAGAGAGTAATTTTAGGTCAAGAAACACGCTAGCTCTCCGAATCCAGAAAGTGAACCCGTTGGAGAAGACACCGTGAAGATGCCTCCACAGACCACAAGCTGCACCAGAAGACCCAGAGTGAACTTTGGGATGTGGTGATTTGCCCTGTGTGGGGCTGGAATGCATTTGTTTGTATGTATAGTCTTATGCCAAAGAGGACTGCCCCCAACTGGCTTTGTGTCAATGCGCCGAGTTCTGTTCTCTTTTCCTCTTATCCTCAAATGATGGCAATTCCATAGCTGGTATGTTTACAAGACCCATCAGAGACTAGTCTTCCTCGGGCCTCGGGGGCATGTGTACAAATGGAGATTTTGAACCCCAGACGTCCATCCCCAGAAGTCCTGGGTATTTCCCAGAGTTCCCTAGAATCTCTCCTGAGTCTCCACGATGGCGACTTCACAATGGGTATTTACCTGGCAGTAACGCCTCCCTGGCTCTCTCCTCTCTTCCAGTGGCAAGCTAAGCGCGGGGACTCTGAATGGGCTGACCAGCCACGGGCACGCGGCTTTTGTTTTGTATCTTTATTCCTTGACTTTTAACGACCCTTAACAACCCTCATAAGATAGAATGCTTTTGCTATTGGAGAGAGAATTTAACTTTGACATCCCTGAAATAATGAGGAGTGATAGGAGGAGTTCCTAGAGAACATTCTCTCTATCTACAGGGCGAATCCCTGAAGAAGAGCTGGTGAACGTCACTGCCAGAGAAAGAACGGAGACGGAGACAAAACCCATAAATGTATGTCGTCAGGGTTGGTGGTGAACTCGGTCCACAAGCCCTTCTGTGTCTGCCTGTGCTTCCCTTGGAGTGAGTTGGAGGCCCAGATGTATAGAAACTGCTTGGAGGCAGGCTAGCAAACACAACCGTATTTAACATAAATACCACCGGTTACATGAGGAAGGGGAGAAAGTGCGTTGAGGTAAAAGGGGTTCGACAAGCTGCGCAGCTCTGGTTCTCCTCTCGAGTGACCTCGCAACCTCCCTACGGCTCCCGGATCCTCGCTGACCCAAGTCGAACTCGGTCCCGATGTCCCACTATTTTTCTTACTTATATGAAGAGCCGCCTCCTTGCCGCTGTTGGCTAGTTTCCCAGATCTCACTCAGCCCACGTTTGGCTTGCTGGTTCACGCTTAATGGCCCCAACGCGGGTGGCTCAACTCTGGAGCCACAGACGAGCACAATCAGGATTTTCTTTATGAAAAGGGTTTAAAAGCAGCCCAACTTCCTCCGCTTCCACAGCTGACCCAGTGGCTAGAGGGATTACTGCAAATCCAAGATTTCCCCTCTGGATACGGAGCACCAACTCAGAGGCACGAACTAACTGTAGGGAAGTTCCATCAGACTCTGGACTGCAAAACCCCAACTAGGGCAGGCGTTTGCTCTCCCTTATCAATGATCTCTCCCTAATCGATAGCATTCCTTGTATTTCTGTTAGGAGAGCCTCTGCGGCTTGGGGAAGGGACAGCTCCTTTTCCCTAGTCCCTTTGGGTCCGACCAACTTCTGCCCATGCCTCTGTGCAGGCAGGGCCAGCTGGGTTCGGAAAGGACCCAGGGCAGAAGCAGAGCCCAAACTAGCAGCAGATTGTGTGAATCTTCCAAAGGACACGATGTTATTGAGGCTGCTCTAGTGTCTAAGGGGGATCTTCTGTGGCTCCCTGCTTCGCCTTTGGGATCTTCTTTCCTGCTAAAACATCCTGCCTGGAAGGGGCAGGGGACTCCCAGGGGAGTCCGTACAGGATGCAATTTTACCTTGCTTTTAAGGACCAAGGAGTCCTGCCTCCTAGGCCCCCACTTCTCTCAGGACTATCCTTCCCCTCCTGGGGCCTCTGCCAGGCAACAGGATTCCTGGCACGTGGTTAGGGTTAGGGTCTCCCCTGGTCAAAGTCTCCCCATGTAGGAGCAGCCTTTCTGCTGTTAGATTTAAAATAGTTTTGGGGTTTAAATTGTTGGAGATAAGAGAGTGGGAGCCATAAACTGTGATAATTAAAATGTTTGGGAGCAAAGGAAATATATAACAATTATGACCGCTGAAATATGTTTCCTACTGTGTCTTGGTTCTATATAAATATAAGATGGTTGCCAGGGAATATATTCCCAATTTATGAATATGCCCAAGCCAACTGGGTTTTATAGAGAAATCTAATATATAATACACTGATTAATCAATAGAAAAAGAGAGAAAGTAAGAAAGGAATGAATGAATAAATCAGTCAGTTGGTTTTATCACTCACCCAAGATCTCTCTAGGTAAGGCTTCTCATGCCAACCTCAGGCTCCACCTTCAAGAGAGCCTCCTTTCAAGAAATGTTTCCAGAGAATTCTCCTCCTGACTCCTCCTGAGTTCTCCTTCCACAGCCTTCTTCAAGACCTCTCCAGGAGCTCTCCCTCCAGGACCTCTCTCCTCTCAGACCTCCTCCAGAGCAAAAAACTCTCCTCAGTCCTCCTTCAGAGCAACCTCTCCCCAGTCTTCAGACCCCGCTATCTTTAAGGAAACCATCTAAGTTCCCTCCCCTCAGTTCTCACATCTACCAATCATTGTCCATGTCTTCCCTGTGCCAATGGTGGCTCTAGCTTAACCCAGGACCGCCCAGAGGTCTCTCCCCTTTGCACATGTCTGTTGAAGGTCATATTCTCAAATAATTAAATCTTGATCTTTGCTGCAGCCCTTCCTAAATCCTGTTACTCTGAGTAGGGTGGAGATTGGAAGTTCCAAGACCTGGTTCTGTCATTCCAAGTATCTCCATTGAATCAATTTTAAAATCAATCATGACTCAAAGAACTTCCTGTTCTATGCTTAAGCATAGGTCAAAGCCCTTTCCATTGTTTAGCAAAAGGTTTCTGTCCTAAAGTAGTCTTAAGTAGGGAGGAGAAGGATCCTCCCATGCCAAGGAGTTTCATATTCCAATAGAGTTCTTACTATCAGTAGGAAATTTTTTCAAGTATGAAATTTCCCAATGGGGAAATTTCCAACATTCATAAGTCTAAGAAATTTTAAGGTTTACACTGCTCTCAATGGAAACTCCCTGCTCTTGGCTCCTTTGGTCTCATTCCATTCCCTCCTGTTGTCTCCCCTCCTAATGGCTCTTCTATGTTGAATTGTATTTACCCTCCCCCCTCCTTGTGACTGTTAAAGGGATTTTCTTAATCTCTGCTTCTATCTTCTTACGAAGCAAGAAAGCAGGTGTTAGGGTTGGATAAAATTTAGAGCAGTTGAATAAAATAGTTTAATTTGAGAAGTACAGATAGGAAATAGAAAAGGAGGAAAGGGAGATTATTATTCTAATACCCTATAACTATACCTAAACTTATAATACTATCTAAAATTTCTAAAACCCTTCTTTTGTCTTCTCAGGACAGTTTCTTCTTGCCTGGCAAGATCAGGTCTATCTAACCTACAGTATGTAAAATTGATTCACTAACTACTTATCTTCTTAAATAATTAGACATTCACCATCCACAAACATCCTTTGTACCACTCAGCTGTCAGTAGCTAACTGCCAGTAGCCCCTTGCCTCAGAGACAGATCTCCTACTCTATCGAGATCCAGAGGCAAAAAAGCCCATCAGCACAGTGTCCTTTTCCCTTTCCTGGTCTCCCTAATAATGGAATCCTTAGTTCTGGCTCACTGACTTCTGTCAGTTCTGATCTACTTAGAAACCCTGCTCTCTTGCCTCTTAAGGAGACAGAGGGAGAGATTAAGAAATCTTTTGGGAGACTAGTCTCCCCAATGAATCTTTCATGCACGACTAGGAATATATATATATATGTATATATATTTATTCCTAGTCAAAGTTGCCTATAGTATTAATTCTTTCTAATAGAAAACTATACAAATACAAGAGACAGGGAGAGAATGAAAGCAAAATCAATCTTGGTTTTTACATGTTTCAAATTACCCAAAATTACAAATTAGTTACAAAATTACAAATAATTGTAGTTATAAACAATACCATTCTGACTACACAGAAATAAGAACCTAAAGATATTAATTCAAATTCAACTTACAATTAATATGTACAAAAATTTATAAGATTATATAAATATTATATACAAGAATATTATATAAATACATACCTAATCTTAGAGCAAGATGAGAGCTCTATGTGAAACTATGATTTCACTTATGCAGAGCAAGAGTGGAGTTCCATATGAATGTCTTTCCACATTACTTGCATTCATAAGGTTTCTTCCCATTTTGAATTCTCTGATGCTGAGAAAGATTGGAGATGTTTGAAAGTCATCTTACATTAATTTTATTCATGTTTCTCATGTGTGGATTCTCTGATGTACAGCAAGATGGGAAATCCGACTGAACGTCTTTCCACATTGTTTGCATTCATAAAGTTTCTCCCCAGTGTGGACTCTCTGATGTTGAGCAAGATAGGAGCTCCGACTGAATGTCTTGCCACATTGTTTGCATTCATAAGGTTTCTCCCCAGTGTGAATTCTCTGATGTCGAGCAAGAGTGGAGCTCTGAGTGAATGTCTTTCCACATAGGTTGCATTCATAAGGTTTCTCCCCAGTGTGAATTCTCTGATGCTGGGCAAGATGGGAACTCCAACTGAATGTCTTTCCACATTGCTTGCATTCATATGGTCTCTCCCCAGTGTGGATTCTCTGATGTTTAATAAGATTGGATCGCCGACTGAATATCTTTCCACATTGCTTGCATTCATAAGATCTCTCCCCAGTGTGGATTCTCTGATGTCCAGCAAGTTTGGGTCTCCATCTGAATGTCTTTCCACTTTGCTCGCATTCACTAGACTTTTCCTCAGAATTCATTCTTTGATGTTCAGAATAGGGTGAATTTTGAGATTCAACGCAGAATTCTCTCCAAGCTACGTTATCTGGAACATCACTCATGAGTATTTGCTGGTCTGTTTCTTCCACAGAAGGGCTCATCTCTGTTGGAGTCTCCTTCATTTCTGGTCTGATCTCTCCTTCTAAAAGAAACAAACAGGGGGCAGCTGGGTAGCTCAGTGGATTGAGAGCCAGGCCTAGAGACAGGAGGTCCTAGGTTCAAATCTGGCCTCAGACACTTCCCAGCTGTGTGACCCTGGGCAAGTCACTTGACCCCCATTGCCCAGCCCTTACCACTCTTCTGCCTTGGAGCCAATACACAGTATTCACTCCAAGACGGAAGGTAAGGGTTAAAAAAATAAAATGAAAAAAAAAAAAAGAAACAAACAGAAATACATATCTGCATAGTCACATATACACACAAATAACCACATCTCCTTTCCTCCATTATCAGAACATAAACTGCTTTATATCCTATATCTTGAGGTAAGAAAAAAGTCTTCCAACTTAAATGGACACAATCCATCCTTTGAAAATGTTATTACTTCAAAGCTAAAGAACAATTTAATTAACAAAGAGCCTCCCACATTGGCTCTTCATGACAAACCTGTGATTTTGGCCAGGCTAGCATTATTATATTCCTATCTCAGAGCATGACCTCAGAAAGGCTAGCTAAGTGACTTGACCCAAATCCTGGCAGATGAAACCAAATCTTGTGATTGGGTGCGCTGTCCCCACTAGACAATTCACTTTCAATCTTTCCTTTTGCTTTCCTTTTCACATCCTATCTTCATAGTTATGATTTCATGATCTAGCTTATCTGTAGTCCTTACACAATTTCCTTCATGATTCCTTTCAAACTTATTTTTTTCTTACAATATCTGAGATCAAAGGAAGAAATTACACTCTTTTTGGCATTTATCCAAGTCATAAAAGATTTTGTTCTGTTCCCTACTTGACAGTAGCTATTACTTTTTAAAAAAGTCTCATTTCACTACCATAAAGGCCTTCTCCTGAATACAATTTAAACAAAGACATGGCATTGCCCATGATTAAAAATATGTCTCATATAGTAACTTGAGTCCATCATTTTTTTTTAAAGAAATGAGCTGCAAGCTTCTATTTTTTGTACTTTTGTACCCTTCCCATTTATTCGTTTATAAATCCCTTAAAGGTTTGAGATAATGCTTCAACAAACTTGAACTAAAAACTAGTTACTGACATTTTAAGCAATAAATAAAGGCACCCAATTTTGTTAAAACAATATTTTTCCTTCTGGACAACAAGAATTACAAACATAAATGGATCCCCCCCCCTCCCCCCGTAGTGATCCCAAAAGATCCTAACCAGGAATATGATGCTTTTGGGGTACATTCAATGACAACCTCAAACTCTGATTGCTTCTAAGTGTAACATATTCTTTTAGTTTCTCAACTTGACATCAAATTATTTCCAAACTTCCAAAAAGGTTGGTCATTCATGCTCACAGGCATGCACAGACTCTCACTGGCTGTCACAACACACGAGAAGTTGTCCCATTCCTGGGTTACTCTGCATTTCATCAAATCTGTAGCCATGAGATCAAGATGTTAGCTGGGTTTGTATTCTTGCAGCAGAGATAGCAGAGTCTTTGCAAACCCCAGTGACTAGACATGCAGAGGCCGTTATGAAACCATCAATGACCACAACCTTTTTATAAAAACAGCCCTTTGCTGGCCACTCACTGCAGTGCTGTGGTTGTTTTCTGACTTGAACTTACCTTCATTTATGTAATCATTCTTCTATCTCGGGGGTTTCTTAAAGGAATTGTTTGGTAACTCAGCCTAGTCATTCAGTAATTTCAGTGACAATGGAGCCAATTTGCCAGTGTAGAAAAATGAAATTCCACCCTTACAAAGTGAATTTCTAGATAAACTTTGCTTTAAAGAAACAACAGTGATATATGCCATTGATCTCTAACCATGTTCATCATTTAATACACTTCTTTTCATGAGTCAATGGAAAAACGAATCTTTTGCAAGGTAGGTAGCAATTTTCTTCACTGGTTAGAGAGCTAAAACCGAAGAATTTTCATTCCTTACCAAGACAGCTCGCAAAATCCTCTTCCTATTTCCTACCTTACACAGAATCTAGCATTTTCATGGTATTCTTCTTAAAAATCCCCATACAGGTGGAGTGGTATATTCTAATTCTACCTCAGAAACTTGCTAGGACTTTGAGCCCTGGGCAATTAGCAGGAGTTCTGTCTGTCTCAATCTCCTCAACTACAACACAAACAGAATAGCATCAAGTAACTCCTGGGGCTCCTATGAGGATCACACGAGATCATATTTATAAAGTGTGTTACACATATTAGGTGCCATGTGCAAACAGTGGCTTTTTTTTAAATTTTGATTATTTCCTCCTTCGATTGCCATCTTCCCCCATTAGATCTCTCTAGAGCTACTTCTGTCCAGAGCCTTCCCTCTCTTCATTGGCTGCCTCGGAGCTGGGATCTAGAGCGCTTCTACAGAGCTGTCGACCTGCTGTCTGCTCTGGCAGAGGGTGAGCTCCATGAGGGCAGGGGTGTCCACTGCACCCTTTTACATCCCCTACAACTCAGCACAGGACCTGGCACAGAGCAAACACTTATATATGTTTTTGGATACTAATAAAGAGCTCAGAGGGGATAAGCTCAGCCCTTCTGGCACCTGCAGAAGACTTCCAGGCCCTTCCGTCCCAAACACTGACCTCTTAAGAAGGTTACAGAATGATCCCCTGAAAGGGAGCTGATAGGAAATGGAGTCCAACAGCCTCGTCTTACAGATCGGGAGACTGAGGCTCATGGGTGCAGTGACTTGCCCAGGAAACCCCTGCTAAAACCTCTGAAAAAGAATTCCAAGTCAGGTCCTCCTGCCCCCAAATCTAGCCCAGCCTTCACCAGAGCATATAGAAGCCTCTGGTCACCCCAGCTCTCCCATGCTTCTTTTCCCTTCCCTCACCTGGGTGGCAGCTCCTCAGGTCTTCTTGCTCCAGCATCCATGGAGCTTCGCTCTGCTCCAAATAAGAGAGTACATCTTCTGTGGGAACTGGAAGCCCTGGGCATGGGGGATCAGTCAGGGAGGAGGATGGAGAGAAGTTGTCATTGAGTTCTCTTTAGGGAAAGGTGGGGGAGTCCAGTGACTCCACTCAGAGACTGTCCATGGGGTTCCCCCAGAAGTCTGCCCTCACCCCTCAGTGCCGGTAATGCAGAAGCCCAGGGTAGGATGTGCCTGTTATCCTGCTGGGGAACCTGGAATGAGCAACAGCCCCTCCCTGGCCCCATCCTGTTCTGGTCCAATCTGGCAAAAAATCCTAAACTCCCAAACTGGGTCTGAGGATCCGTGTTCTGGGTCAGTGTGAGACCCCAAACACAGGGACCGCAAGGGATCAGCTTTTGTCCTATGACCCTGCCTGCTCCTCCCTCTCTCAGCCCTCATGGACTGTTCTCTTGGGGAGACTGCCTCTTCTCCTGGGGAACTCAACAATCCTTGTTGGGCCCAATTCTGACTTTCAATCAGTCCATTTGTCCTGACAATGACAGAGGGGTACAAGCAGTGTCTGAGGGAGGATTCTGTGGTCTCATGGAAGAAAGTCTCCCCAGCATTTAGGGTGGGGAGAGAAGGGGGGAAAAGGTCAGGAAGTCAATTTGGAACGAGAACATTTGGTTCTAGGACATTTTCTTCAGATAAGGCTGGACTCTGTCCTTAGTTTTTGGCTATCTGGAAATGAGAGGCAGCCAGAAGGGGAGCAGCCAGGGGCCTGGGCAGAGAGGCGGGAAGGCCTCAGTTTAAATCTGGCCACAGACAACTTCTCTGTAGGTGCCTCAGAACAACCACTTACTCAAATCTCTATTTCCTCATCTGTAAAATGGGGATAATTTTGTCACAAAATTTAGAAAATGAAGGTGAGGGAGAAGTGCTGTAATATTATCAAGAAAACCCTGGGCAGAGCACCTGGCCAAGAGCAGATCATTATAAACGCTTCTTCCCTTCCCTCCCTGTCTTAACAGGCTCTGCTGGAGGAAGACTAAGGACAACCCTGCTCTGCTGGGGACACTGAGGAGCTATGAGCTATGGGTTTATGTTTGTTAAAGAGGAAAAAATATCCCCAATAGTAGATTCACCCTAGAGAGGAAAGAAAACCTGTCCAAACAGTTTTCCCAGATGGGTTTGGGAGATACCATTTAAGGCAGGTAGAGGCACGATGGAATCATCTCTGAGATTCTCCAACATAGATTTGATCTCGGACTTCAGGAGCACCAAAGGGAACCTCCAAGGTCCCATTACACAAAGACCTTTACAGGAGAACCAGGCAGCAGGGGGGCCCTGACTCTGGGACTCGCCATACCAGCCCTCATCCCTTCCTCCTGACTGAAAACTGCTCCCAACCCTGCTTCCTGCTGAGGGCGACATTCCCTTGGATGGCAGACTGAGGCAGCAGGGAGAGGCTCCTTACCCACAGAGAGCAGGTTCCGGGCATTCTCCAGCATCACCTCCTTGTACAGCTCCTTCTGGGGAGGGGACAGGAGGCGCCACTCCTCCCGCGTGAAGTCCACAGCCACATCCTGGAACGTCATCACCTCCTAGAGCAGCCCAAGCAGAGCACAGAAGGCTGAAAGTCACATCACAAGGAAGAGCCCACCTCTGGTCAGTTACAGAGGAAACTGACCCACAGAGAAGGGAGGGGCCCAAAGGTCCCACCCTTTGTCAGTATCAGTTAGCACTAGAAGCTGAGTCTTTAAGAGCCCAGGATGGTCAATTACAGGAGGAAACTGACCCACAGAGAAGGGAGGGGCCCAAAGGTCCCACCTTTTGTCAGTATCAGTCAGCACGAGAAGCTGAGTCTGTAAGAGCCTAATGGAGGCTTGAACAAAGCGACCCTCCAGAACAATGCTGAGGAGTTTTTATTGTGTGAAGGAACATATCTAGGGGACCTCCATTCCTGCTTTGGTCCCAAGGGCCCCAGCCAGCAGAGAGATGTAGGTGACACAGAGTCATGTGTCTGATGCCCTGCACTGTGTCCTGCCTCACTGTGAGTGTCCTTAGCGTCAGTGTGCCAGAACCAGCACAGCTTAATCACAGAGGGAAGAGTACAGTAAAAGGAAAGCGAGGGAAGGAGAGGGGCCTTTTGTGCCTCCTCGCTGGGGGCCTGTCTCTGAGCTTTCCTGATCTCTTCATCTGTGGCCAGCTCAGCCTGAGCGAGCTAAATGGAGAGTGAGATCTAGAAAGGCTGAGAACTCTCTCTTTACCGGTAAATGCTCACACATTGAGCAATAAGCCTCCAGCAATTTCTAACTATAACATTATGGAACACGTCTCCCTAGGAAATCATGGAGAAAGTCTGTGTTCTAGTGGAGAGGTGCCTGGCTCTATGGCAGAGAAGAGAGGGAGGCTGGGGTGAAAGTTCTTCCTTCACAGAACTTACAAGTGAGAATCTGGTCAGTGTGGTATATTCTGGAGGGAAGAGAGTTCTGCATGGTGCTGTGGAAAGGAAACTAGACTGACAGTTTGTGGGGGAAGGGGCAACTGGGAGTAGCAGTTGGGTCTTGTGACTAGCGCTTCCTCCCGGCCGGTTGGGACTTGCTTCCGAGTGTTGGAAGAGAGTGGAGCTTGTTCAGCCCAGTCTGGAGTGGCATGCTCTTCTTGGTTCAGCCCGAAGACACAGGCTTCTGAAGGTTAGACCTGTTCTTGTTTGCTTTCTATCTACTGCTAAGATTCTGAATTAGACAAAGCAGGACTGATATAGAGTAGGTGGGAGTGGGAGAAACCCTCCACCAGCCTCTGGCCTGGCCTCAGCTCTGAAGCTGAGGAAAGAACTCCAATCCCAACTGGTTATTAAACTTTATATTATTTGAACTCGTAGTCAGATCTTTTCTGGTCATAGAGGGAGCTGAACTTCAGTTCAGTCATTCCAGGACAAACAGTCCTTATCGGACCCCTGCTGCTTCCTCTCAACAGGGGGCATCTCCCTCCCTTGCATCACCAAGCAATATACCCTTTCTCCCTTTATCTCCTCCACACCCCCATACAAACCTCCCATTTATCCCCATTTTTCCAATCCCATTTGAATTACAACAAAGCTAACGAAAAGATCTTGTTTGTTTTCTGTATCTGGATGAAAGCACGAGGAGGGTCCCAAGGAGATATTCATTATAATGTGGATTCGATGAAATGATCTGGGATGCTTTCCAGCCAAGTGAAAGAGACTTGTCTGTTGTGACATTCAGGGTTTGAGACTCCTCTGGGTAGGATGGATGACAGCCAAACATTTCCTTTAGGATTGCTTTCATTTGTATATGGCATAAATTCCTTACTTAAACTTTATGGCACAAAAATAAGAGTGACTATGATGGAGAAGGGGGAGTTTCTTTATTCAATAAGAAAACAATATTTATTTAATCAAC
This sequence comes from Monodelphis domestica, assembly GCF_027887165.1. Lineage (NCBI taxonomy): Eukaryota > Metazoa > Chordata > Mammalia > Didelphimorphia > Didelphidae > Monodelphis > Monodelphis domestica. Next base: position 430,451,879 of record NC_077230.1, on the reverse strand, counting down.
TTGAGTTTTGTTTGAACTAATTCATACAAAAAAAATCGGTGCTTTATGAGAAAGAAATGATCTAATTATACACCTAGAACTCAAGAAAACTCAAAGAATGGTCAAGGGAATGAGTGAAAGAGGCCTGCTAATGGCCCATATAAAGAAGCTGGCCAGATCTGAATATAACTTGATCATCTGGAGGGACCACTTCATGTCCAACCTGCTCTATGCACATTTGTCTGGCCAATGTGTCTGGAATGAAATGTTTTCCCATTTCACTTCCTTTATTCTAGGATTTGACTTCTGAACTATTGAAGAATTTCTTGCTCTCTCTAATGCTTTTTTAGATTCCCAAGAATTTATAAATCTTTTCTTTCCTCTAAGATCTCTTGAGTTACTCTTCTTCACTGCATAGTGTCCATTGTGTGGGTTCTCAGCAAAGAAAGGCAGACCTTTTAGGGACTGATAACTGATCTTTAGTATTCTCCCTGAAACACTCCGAAGATGCTATTCCAAACCTCTTTCTTTCTCAGACCTGCCACATCCATCCATCACCACCAGGGGGTGAAGTTATGAACTACAAACCACTTTTCAAGGAGAAACTGAATCACACAAACATATTATTTCTCACCTGGATCTACATTTTTGGGTATTCTCTGACTTATTTCTCCACCAGGACCCTGGTATGGGCACCTTCTCTCCACCCAGAACCCTTTTCATCATTTGTGTATTGTCTTCCTCTGTGAGGTTGTTAGAACCCTGGGGCTAAGAGAAAACCCCAAATCTACCATGGATTGAAATCCACAGAAGGGAAGGACAACCTTGAAGAAAGTCAACCATAGTAAAAGAAAATCTTCCCACTTCCAAAGCCAAACATCCTGATCTCAAAGACAGGAGGAACATAGATAACCTAATGGTCAGAGGCCACTCAGAAGAACACAACTGGGTAAAAAACATGAACACAACAATGAAAAGAACAATCAAAGAGCATTTGGGAGGCGAAGCTAAGATGGCCTCAGAGTAGCAGGAACTGTTGGATTTTCCTCACAACTAATCACTATAAAGCATCTCAAAAGGACAAAAATCAAAATCAGGTGAGTAAAGGGGCTCTGCCACAGAGTACAGCCTTAAAGGTAGGCAGCGTTTAGGCATTTCCACACAATAAAGGGGTAAAATTACATGAAAGCACAAGCTGATCATGTCTCCCCCACACCATGAGCGAGTGCCAGGACAATCTCTAAATTTTTGGAAGCTGCCTGAGGGCACTATAGACTTATCCTGAGGGCAGTGCAAGGCTTTGGCAGCAAGACTTGGGAAACTAGGCTGAAGGATGCAGAGCCTGGGCATGGAGATAGGACAGAAGTGGGCTGGCCACAACAGATGAGACTGAAAAAATAACTTCAGGGCAAATGCTTTAATTTAAAGCTCAACACACAATGAACTGCGAGCCCTCCTCACTCGGACTTCTGGCTGGGAAGGGAAGATAATATAGACAGAAATGTCCACCAACACACAGGAACCACAACCCACAAATACCAAAAGAAATAAGCTGCAGCAGAAAAAGCTTTTGACCCAGGATAATTTCTATGGAGAAAAAGAACAAAACAAAGAAGAGACAGCAGAGAGTGACAAAGAAGCAAATACATCCAAACTTTCAAAAAAAAAAAAAGAGGAAATTGGTCACAAGGTCTTGAGAATCTCAAAAAGGAGTTCAAGAATTAAGTAAGAAAGATAGAAGAAAAGTGGGAAAAAGAAAGTAATTTAAAAGAAAATAACAGTTTAAAAGACAAAATTTCCTACTTGGAAAAAGCGCAGAAATCAAATGAAGTAATAAGCAAATTGGAGACCAGGCTTGACCTACTAGTAGCCATAAAAAGAAGGATAGACCAAATGGAAAAGGAAAATCAAAAGATCATAGCTGAAAACCAGTCTTTAAAGACTAGAATTGGACAAGTAGAAGCTAATGATCTCAGGGGACAGCAAGAATAAATAAAGCAAAGTCAAAAGAATGACAAAATAGAAGGAAACATGAAATATCTCATTGAAAGGACAAGTGACATGGAAAACAGATCTACGAGAGACAAAAGCCTTGACAACGTATTACAAGAAATTATTCAAGAAACTGCCCTGATATTCCTGAAAAAAGAGGGCAAAATAGACATTGAAAGAGTCCATAATAGGGGGATTAACTAAAAGTAAACCACTGGTTTAAAAGGATATAGCAAAAGGAGAAAGGACAGAACTAGGAGAGGATATCAAAATGCTGGGGAATTAGGCGGCAATCATAACTTTGAACATGAATGGGATGAACTCACCCATAAAACTTAAGACGAATAGGAGAGTGGTTTAGAATCCAGAATCCTACCATATGTTGTCTACAAGAAACACACATGAGGCAAGCAGATACTTACAAGGTCGGAATTAAAGGGTGGAGCAAGACCTTTTGGGCCTCAACTGACAGAAAGAAGGCAGGAGTCGCAAAGTATAGGAATAGAAGGGTCATTCCTAAAAATAATAAACAGTATTTAAAACCATCAGCCAACATCATCTGCAATGGGGATAAACTAGATGCATTCCCAATAAGATCAGGAGTGAAACAAGGATGCCCATTATCACCTCTATTATTTGACATTGTATTAGAAACACTAGCAGTAGCAATTAGAGAAGAAAAAGAAATTGAAGGTATTAAAATTGGCAATGAGGAGACCAAGCTGTCACTCTTTGCGGATGATATGACTTAAAGAATCCTAGAGAATCAACTAAAAAGCTAGTGGAAATAATCAACAACTTTAGCAAAGTTGCAGGATACAAAATAAACCCACATAAATCATCAGCTTTTCTATATATCTCCAACACAGCTCAGCAGCAAGAACTAGAAAGAGAAATCCCATTTAAAATCACCCGAGACAATATAAAATACTCAGGAATCTAACTGCCGAGACAAACACAGGAACTACATGAACACAACTACAAAACACTCGCCACACAATTAAAACTAGACCTAAACAACTGGAAAAACATTAACTGCTCATGGGTAGGATGAGCCAATATAATAAAAATGACCATCCTACCCAAACTTATCTATTTAGTGCCATACCCACTGAACTTCCAAAAAAGTTTTTTACTGAATTAGAAAAAAAAATAACACAGTTCATTCGGAAGAACAAAAGATCAAGGATATCCAGGGAAATAATGAAGAAAAAAATACAAAGGAAGAGGGCTGTGCAGTCCCAGATCTCAAACTATACTATAAATCAAAACAATTTCGTACTGGCTCAGAGACAGAAAGAAGGATCAGTGGAATAGACTTGGGGTAAGTGACCTCAGCAAGACAGTCTATGACAAACCCAAAGACCCCAGCTTTTGGGAGAAAAATTGCTAGGAAAACTGGAAGACAGTGTGGGAGAGATTAGGTTTGGATCAAAACTTCACACCCTACATCAAGATAAACTCAGAATGGGTGAATGAGTTGAATATGAAGAAGGAAACTATAAGCAAATTAGGTGAACATAGAATAGTATATGTGTCAGACCTTTGGGAAGGGAAATATTTTAAAACCAAGCAAGACTTAGAGTCACAAAATGTAAAATAAATAATTTTGACTACATCAAATAAAAGGTTTTCTACAAACAAAACCAATATATCTAAAATCAGAAGGGAAACAACAAATTGGAAAAAAAATCTTCATAGAAACCTCTGACAAAGGTTTAGTTACTCAAATTTATAAAGAGCTAAACTAGTTGTACCAAAAATCAAGCCATTCCCCAATTGACAAATGGGCAAGGGACATGAACAGGCAATTCTCAGCCAAAGAAATCAAAACTATTAACAAGCACATGAAGAAGTGTTCTACATCTCTTATAATCAGAGAGATGCAAATCAAAACAGCTCTGAGGTATCACCTCACACCCAGCAGATTGGCTAACATGACAGCAGAAGAAAGCAGTGAATGGTGGAGGAGATGTGGCAAAGTCGGACATTCATGCATTGCTGGTGGAGTTGTGAACTGATCCAACCACTCTACAAGGCAATTTGGAACTATGCCTAAAGGGCATAAGTTAAAAGACTGCCTGAAGGGCAGCGGGGTGGCTCAGTGGATGGAGAGCCAGGCTAGAGACGGGAGGTCCTGGGTTCCAATCTGGCCTCAGACACTTCCCAGCTGTGTGACCCTGGGCAAGTCCCTTGACCCCATGGCCTAGCCCGGACCCCTCTTCTGCCTTGGAGCCCATCCACAGTATTGATTCTAAGACGGAAGGGGAGGGCTCTAATTAAAAAAAGAAAATAGACTGCCTGCCCTGTGTTCCAGCCATGCCACTGCTGGGTTTATACCCCAAAGAGATAATAAGACTTCTCTCTTTCCTCTTTCTGCACTTCTTCTCCAATGAAACTACGTGTTTGTATTCCACGGCGCTCCTCGCTTTTGTCAGATCCCTGCTTTTCACCCGCACACACCCCTGGGGGTTGCTCGGGTCATCAGGTAAAGGAGCCTAAAGGGTGAAGAGCAGCGCCCCAAAGAGGGCTGGAGAAACTCCTCTACTCTAAGCCCGAGCTTACCGCTAGAGGGAGCCATCCGGCCACGGCGGCTTGACAAGGCGGCAGGCGGAGGCCCGAAGGCCACAAGGAGACTCCTCGGCAGGACGGAGCCACCCTCTCGGCCCCGCTTCTCTCGCCGACATCCCTCACGAGGGGGGCCGACGAGCTTCTTGTCCTCTCCCTGGTCTCGGCAGCAGCAACAGAAGCACAAAACACTCGCACGCAGTGCCTCAAAGGGTCCCCCACAGAGCCAGCCCAAACCACCATCACTGGCAGCAAAAGCTGTGCCCGGAACCCCTCCTCCCGCGCTCTGAGCATCAGTCGCTCCCAAGGAGAGGCCTCGGCGACTCGGTTTACCAGCCAAAGCCCTTCTCCGCTGGCTCGCCAACGACGGGAAGAGGGCCAGAAGCCCTCCGGGCCTCCCTCACCGCCGAGCGCTCTCGAACAGTCGCGCGGCTTTCCTTGAAGGAAGTTCAGCTACTCGTGAGGAAATCATCGATCTTGCGCAAACCTCGGGGTATCCTGCCCGAATCGGGAGCGACACGCGCACAGAACCCTCTCAGAACGTCCAGAAAGCGACGTGCTCGTGTGCCACGTATCCAACGGTCTTTAGTTGGACACGTATGTTGGATACGTAACTGCGTGCCGAGATGAAAAGAAGCTCAGTCTGGGCAGGGCGGAGAAGCCACTTCACGCAGAGCTTTGCCCCAGGGGCGCACACGCAAACACACACGTGCGCAGACACGCACGTGCACACACACGCACACTTGTGCACACACGCACGCAAACACACACGCACACTTGTGCACACACACAAACGCACGCATGCACACACGCACGCAAACACACGTGCGCAGACACGCACGTACACACACGCGCACGCACACTTGTGCACACACGCACACTTGTGCACACACGCACACGGCTGCCTTCCGTCTCTCTTCCGCCTTGCTGTCACACCTGGCTGAGAACCCCCAACGCCTACGAGCTGGGCAGGCCGCGGCAATGAGGGGTGATCGAGGGGAGGTCAGAGGTAGAAGCGAAAAGCGGAGAGTGCGAGAGCCGCGAGGAGACGGCGGGCCCGAACATCAGGCTGCAGGCAGGGCCGAGGGCGGGCCTCTGCTGTCTCCGGAGAAGAGCGTGCAGGGAGCAGGCAAGGAGGCCTCACCTTGAAGAGGGGGCGGGCCCCAGTCACGCATGTTCTCGCGGGGGCAGGGCTCGCGCTGGCCTGGCCCTCCCCGGCTTGGCCCGGGGCTCCTCCTCCAGTTGCTTCGGGCCAGCCCTCGCAATGAGGGGAGGGACAGATGGGGGTCCCCAGGACGGTCAGGAGAGCTCCTCCAGCGGACGGGAAGCGGCCAAGCCGGCTCCACGACGAGTCCCAAGGGGAGCCAGCGACTTCTCGCCCTGCCCCATCCCGCCGACAAGGGAGCCGGGCCTCGGAGGCTCACAGGAGCGGCCCGAGTTCTGGTTCTCGGGACCAGCACGCTCGCAGCCCAGCTGCCCTTTCGGCACCCTACTTGAATTACGTCCGTGGAGCTGCGATCCCCCGAAGGGTCAGACCAGACGAAGGACAAGAGCGACGGCCAGGCAGACGGTGCGCCCGAGGAAGAAGAAAGGAAGGCAAAGAAAGCAGCGGCGAATGCACAGGAAATGACAGCGACAAGGACACTAGGTCTGATAGGGAACCGGAAAACACTTTTCCTCCAAGGAGGTCACTCAACGCTCTAGTGCAGCCGGTGGGTCCTCATCAAAAGTGCGGAGGCAGGTCACGACCCAGGAACTCGAACCCCCGAAGAAAAGGTCTCCAAAAGGTACCGACCAGCCCTTCGGGACACACAGAGAACCCAAACGTGCTCTCAGGGTCTCTGATCCACCCTTCCGAGAGGCGGCCAGATCACAGCCTGACTAGGTGGCCCCCCGGAGCCAGGGGAAGGCCCGGATCTGGCAGATCCCACTTGAGGAAAGGCAGGGTCGGCTCTGGGGCTCCAAGCCCGATGGGGCCAACTCAGGCAAGCCAAAGGGGCCCGTCCGGCGGAACCGAGGCCACCCCGAGGGGTCCACTCGTCACGCGCCTCCCCAACGCACGAGGTGGCCCTTCCTGAGCACGACGGAGGCACGCGGGACGGGGAGATGGACGGACCGACCCCAGCGCTCTCCCTGCCACAAGGGAGGCCCCCGACCCAAGACCGTCTCCTGGAAAAGAAATGGGAAGGGAAGCTGGGCACAGAAAGCGAGACCGCACTCGCTGCCGCCCAGCAGCCAACTGATCCAGGAGAAACGCAACAGGCCAGTAGAGCCGACCCCCAAGAGTCCGACGTGATGAGGAGGCAGGCGGAGAAGGGGACGGGCCAAGTCAGCGACCTCCTGGTTCTAGGAAATGGAAGAGGGAGGCAGGCGCGACTGCCAGCTGAACGCCGCCTGTGATCTCGCCAACCTGGAGACCCGGGAGAGGTGGGAACCAGCGAGGGCTTCTGGGATGGACCCAGGAGAGGTTACTGGGAACTCTGGGAACCAGCGAGGGCTTCTGGGATGGACCCAGGAGAGATTACTGGGAATTCTGGGAAACAGCGAGGGCTTCTGGGATGGACCCAGGAGAGGTTACTGGGAATTCTGGGAACCAGCAAAGGCTTCTGGGGATGGAAGCCTGGAGACCCAGGTGAGATTACTGGGAATTCTGGGAAACAGCAAGGGCTTCTGGGGATGGACCCAGGAGAGGTTACTGGGAACTCTGGGAACCAGCGAGGGCTTCTGGGATGGACCCAGGTGAGGTTACTGGGAATTCTGGGAAACAGCAAGGGCTTCTGGGGATGGACCCAGGAGAGGTTACTGGGAACTCTGGGAACCAGCGAGGGCTTCTGGGATGGACCCAGGAGAGGTTACTGGGAACTCTGGGAAACAGCAAGGGCTTCTGGGATGGACCCAGGAGAGATTACTGGGAATTCTGGGAACCAGCGAGGGCTTCTGGGGATGGACCCAGGAGAGGTTACTGGGAATTCTGGGAACCAGCAAAGGCTTCTGGGATGGACTCAGGAGAGGTTACTGGGGATTCTGGGAACAGCGAGGGCTTCTGGGATGGACCCAGGTGAGATTACTGGGAACTCTGGGAAACAGCGAGGGCTTCTGGGGATGGACCCAGGAGAGGTTACTGGGGATTCTGGGAACAGCGAGGGCTTCTGGGATGGACCCAGGAGAGGTTACTGGGGATTCTGGGAACAGCGAGGGCTTCTGGGATGGACCCAGGAGAGGTTACTGGGGATTCTGGGAACAGCGAGGGCTTCTGGGGATGGAAGCCTGGAGACCCAGGTGAGATTACTGGGAATTCTGGGAACCAGCGAGGGCTTCTGGGATGGAAGCCCGGCCTTGGACATCTCTGTTTCTACAAATGAGTGGGACCCAAGTGAGAACACCGAATGCCCGGAACCAGGACAAGCAAAGCCTCCCCAGGGTTATGACGACGAGACGTTCTCTGGGCACGGAGCAAGTTGCCGACCGTCGGCAGGACTTGCTGCAAGATTAGGGGCTGATCACGGAGGTGGCTTTACAGAGAAGTCGAGGGACGCGGCCTGCACAGATACGGATTTCGAATGGGAAGGAGGAGAAACAGGCGCCACTCAGGCAGCGAGAGGGGCCCCGAGGTGGGCCGGAGCCCCACGGGGGAACACACTGCCCAAGACCTCGGGAGAAGGCCGACGAGGCCTTCCAGCCCGAGAACAAGGAAGCCGTTCGACGGCCACCGGAGCTCCCGCCACGTTCCTAACCGGGCAGGCCCAAAGCAGGCCGCGGCAGCACCGAAGACTTGAACAGCACCTTGGAGAGGAGGACCAACGGGAGAGCCAGATCTCTCGGCCGTCGCCCGAACAATCTCTACAGGGGGGAAGAGGGGGAGCAGCGCGAAGGGATGAGCTCAGCGTTTCAGACGCCTCCGTGAAGACACCCACAAACGGAGCAACCCATTCACGTGGCTGACGGCTCTGCCCTTCTTTGCGCACTGATCGTCCATTCGGCTTGTCCTCACTTTTAGCGCCGTCTTGTCTTCGCGACTCGACTCCAAGCTGCTGGGGGCGGCCTCCCGCCTCGCTGCTCTCCCCCGGCTAACCCCGGCCCTAAGCACGAGCCTCGAAGCTCCTGAACCACAAGGCGGCCCCTCCCCCCCCATCTTACGCAGCGCCTGGCGCGTTCCACGGGCGGCTCCCGACGGGACTCTCCGGCGCGGATGAAGTTGATGATGGCACTCAAGAACCAGCAGGTGCGCCTCCCTTCTGAAAGGGAAAGCAGAGCGCGGTGAGCGGGACGGCTGGCACGGGGAGCCTCCCCTCGGAGCGGTGGGCGTGTCCTGGGCGGTGCCCCCCCTTCTGAGGGGAGCCTGCCCAAGCCCGCCCGGCGCAGAGGAGCAGACGAGCGCCTCTGGACTGCGGCTGGGCCTCCTTTCCCGGCAGGAGCTCCGGGGCGAGGCTTTGCGCGGCGGCACACGTCCGACTGCTCGAGCCGGGGGAGAAGCCACCGAATTTGGGGCTCAGAACTAACACCGGAAGGCCAGCGTTTCCACACGCGAGCAGGGAGAGCACGGCTGGGGGCGGAGGGCGCGGCGGAACAGAAGTGCCGCCCTGCGAGCCCAGAAAGGGGCTCCACAGCCCCCCGAGAGCACTGGAAGGAAAGCGCCACTTACTTGGGTGCAGCACGTCGGCGAACTCGAAGTCACTGACCCGGCAGACACGAAGGAAGGCGTCCCTGGGAATCCGGACAAAGCGGCGTCAGCCCGACGGGGACAGGACTGCGCGGGAGGCCTCTCGGCCGGAGCCCCCGGCGCTCCCCCCCCCTGCGCTCCCGCCCCGCGTCAGCTGGCCGGAGCCCTCCCGGTCAGAGGCTGGGGGGGGGGGGGCGCCGCCCGGACAGGGGAGGCGGGGCTCCAGCCGCCCCCTGACTCACATGGACGTGAACAGGTTGCACAGCGGCAGGAAGCCTTCCATGATCTGGGGATACGCCACGTCCACGCTCACCGGCATCTAGACACGCAAACGCAGGGGGCACTTAGTCCAGCCCTAAAGAGCTCGGAGCCAGCAGGGGGGGAGCTCCGGCTGAGCGCCCAGAGACGGACCAGCCCAGGATCCTCCCTGCCCTCAGGGGGGCCTCGAAGGGAGATGAGGACAGCCAGGAACGCCCGGGGCAGAGAAGCCGGGAGCGCAGACAGCAAAGGGAGGGAGGGCTCTGGCTGCCACAGAGAACCTGGAGCCGGTGGGGGAGCCCTCGGAGATCCCCCAGCCGCTCCTCTGCCGGGCCTCCCCGCCTGGCACACAGCAGGTGCTCAATTAGTGCACAGCGAATGACGCCTGGCGGGAGAAGGCAGCAGCAGAGGGGCCTTTCAGGGGGGCCTCCTTCACCTCGGCGCCCGGCTGATCTAAGACGGACTGAAACACGGAACCCCCCCAGATCCCCGGGAGAAGGAGCAGAGCGCAGGCGCCCTTCGGCCCCAGGACGGCCCTCAGGAGGGAGGTTCTACGCCCACCCAGATTCGGGCTGCCCTGGAGCGCGCCTCGGTCAGCACCGCCTGTCCCTGGCCCGCTGGCGTGGGGCGGGGAGGAGAAGCACCGAGGCCAGCTCCCGCCTCTTCAGAAGCCCAACCCCAGCACACCCACCGTGTAAAGGGGGTCCTGGGGGCTCCGGCACACCATTTGGAGGCTCCGCCAAAAAATCCTGCGCACGACCTCTGGCTGTAAGAGAAAAATGGCCGTCAAAATCCCCCCTTTTCCGGGGGGGGGGGTCACCGAGGGAGGCTGGGACGCCCCTGGAAAAGGGAAGCGCCCCCTCTCTTCTCCCTTCCCCACTTCGGCTCCAGGATATCCGGCCGAATCGGGGCTCACGGACGGGGCTGGCGGACTGACGCTGGCGCCCGGGCTCCCGTGAGCATCACGTGACACCAGACACGCCCCCTCGCCTGAGCAATCAGGAATCAGGTGGCTCCGGCTGGGAGGAGCCATCCTGACCCCAGGACAGTCCAGAGAAGTGGCAGCCAAGGGGCGGAGGAGAGGCTGCGCACCTCCTGGTGTCTCAGCGTCCAGTGGGAAATCATACCGAGGAGGTGCCAGCACGCCCAAATGACAGCTTCCTATTCTCTCTCCGCCACATGGCATGAAACAAGGTACAGAGGTAGCAGAGCCTGGGGGCTGGGGTGCGGAAGTCCCCATTTCTGAGTCCTGGGTTCAAATCCCGCCTCCTCACTGAGCTGGGTGGCCAGAGCCTTGTTCCCATCTCCTGTAATACACAGGGGCCGCCCTAGCTGCCTCTCGGCTCAAGGCCATCCAAGTAAGGGCGCCAACAGGCTTCCTCCCAGACTAAGCGAAGGCCATTCGCAGCGGCCCGGAAGCACAAGGACGGCGCTGGAGAAGGTGACATCTTAAGAGGCAAATACATTTCACTGTTTAGAAGTGCGAATTCAAAGCTTTCAGAGCCCGGGGGCGCAGGAGCGCCTGCCCAGCTGCCCGCCCATCATGGCGCCAAGTGGACAGGCACCCTGGAGGCTCCCAGATCTGTGGGCGGCCATGGAGGGAACCGCCCACTCCTGGAAGTTCCTCAGCTGCTCCCCCAGGGATCAACACTGGGCGAGGCTGGGGGGGACCCGCCCAGGAGCCCCGCCCGGCCCCAGGACCTAAACCAGGGAAGGGGCAGCGCGGGTACCTTTGGATCCGGAAAAAGGTCGTTCTTGGACAGGTGTCTGCCGTCAGCTCCGGTCAGGATGCAGCTCTGCACGTGTGCCACGATCTCAGCTGGCTTCAGGCTGGGAAAGGCGGGGCTTTCCATGGCCACGCCTGCAATCAAAGCCCGACCATTAGCGGCGGTGGAGTCTCCCGGAAGCAGCCCCATGTACCTGGGGACGCACTTCCGGCGGCTGGGAGCCAGCCCTGGGCTTGGATCTCCCCCAGGCACATCCACGCCCCCTCCTGTCGCCCAGAACCCTGGAAAGCGCTGCTGGGCTCCAGTAGAGAAAGGGGCCTGGGGCTGGGGAAGTGGCTGACAGGCCCAAAGGGCCATCGCCAAGCCCCAGCGGCTTCCCTGGACTGTACCGGGCGCTTCTGCGGCTCCTGCTGCACCTGCCGAGCCCCGCTGGGGCCGCTCATCTCACACGCAGGCGCTCTAACCCTAACCCTCCCGTCCTACCCCTGATGGAGAACAGGTGCTCCCGCCTAAGTAGGACTCGAACTCGGCTCTTTTCGGGGTGTCACATGCAGCCACGGAAGCCCCGGGATAGCCAGGCTCCCACCTCATTTTCTCATACATTCTAGGTGAACACGGTCAGTCCTTGTGGGTTCCTGTCCAAGTGCCCGAGTGGGGACCCTCCCTGCCTGCCTCCCCCCAGTGGGGCCCCGCTCGCCTGGCCACTCTCTTTCTCAGCTTCCCCATCCCGGAGAAGAACACGGAAAAGCACTCCAGCACTTCTGCCGAGACAGAGGAAAAGCGCGACCCAGGCCCCGAGGCGCCCCCGAGCGGGGAGGGGCGCGGGGGGGGGGGCGGATGGTGCCATCCCTAACGCGGACAAATGAGGGCGGGTGGAACAACGCAGGGAACGGGAGCCCCCGAGCCCGCGCATGCTCCGCACTCCGTTTCTGGCACCCGCAGCCTGAACCCGCGGTCCGCAGGCCCCTGCCCGCCCCGCCCCACAAGGCCCCGGGCACCCCGCAACGGGAGCGGCCCAGCCGTAAAGCCGTCAGCCGAGGCCTCTCCTCCCTTCGAGAAACACTTGCAGGTCTCCGGACAGAAGAGTTGGGAGCCGCGCACGAGCCCTCCGCCACGGACCTCCCCACTCGGTCCTGCTCGGCGGCCCCACGTGCCCCGCAGGTCCGAGTGTTCCGGGGAAGAGCCGCTCCCGTCCCGGAGGGCCCTGGCGGACGGAAGACGGACGCCGACCCGGGAGCCCACGGCGATGGGGGCAACGACGCATCCGGGAGAAGCGCGCTGGCCGCCAGGCCAAGCAGGGGCAGCGGCGCCCACTTACTGCCCAGGGCCTCCAGCCTCCGGTCCGGCCTCCTCGCCTCTCCGCCCCCCGCAGCTTCTCCTCCGAGCCCAATCGCTTTTCAAACCAGCTGCGACAGGAAACCCCGCTCCCCCCGCCCCACTTCCGGTATCTGTCGCCCTTATTACCGGAAGGGGAGGCTTGGTCCAGGCCTGGGCGTGTCTTCAACCCGAGCTATAGGGTCTTCGGGCCCAGTGGGAAAGTAGCGGGAGGAGCGCAGGCGGAGCCTGTGGGAGTCCAGCCTCTGGAGGCGGCCAGTGATTGAAGCAGGAACTTCAGCGGTGGTGGGGTAGCTAGATGGGGTGGGGGGTGGGGGGAGGGGGCTGAAGAAAGGACTTGTGGGAGGTGCGATCCCAACCTCCTCCCCCTGGCCAGTTCCTCATGGTCTGCCCTGGTTCTGTAAGGGGTAAAATTAGGGGTTATTGACTGAATATTTCAATCCCAATAAATTACTCAAGTCAGTTTGGGATTTTTTTTATGGTGGTTTTAACTACAATAGAAGGAAGAAATTAAGAAGGAGAGAGAGGGAGAGGAGACACAGAGAGAGAGACAAAGAGAAGGAGAGAGAGACAGAGAGACAAACAGAGAGATAGACAGAGAGAGAGAGGGAGGAGAGAGACAGAGAGACAGACAGAGACAGAGAGATAGAGAGAGGAAGGGAGAGAGACAGAGAGAGAGACAAAGAGAAGGAGAGAGAGACAGAGAGACAAACAGAGAGATAGAGAGACAGAGAGAGAGAGAGGGAGGAGAGAGACAGAGAGATAGAGAGAGGAAGGGAGAGACAGAGAGAGAGACAAAGAGGAGAGACAGAGATAGAGAGAGAGAGAGAGAGGGAGGAGACAGACAGAGACAGACAGAGAGATAGAGAGACAGAGAGAGGAAGGGAGGGAGACAGAGAGAGAGACAAAGAGAAGGAGAGAGAGACAGAGAGAGAGACAGAGAGAGGGAGGAGAGAGACAGACAGAGACAGACAGAGAGATAGAGAGACAGAGAGAGGAAGGGAGAGAGACAGAGAGAGACAAAGAGAAGGAGAGAGAGACAGAGAGAGAGAGACAGAGAGAGAGGGAGGAGAGAGACAGAGACAGACAGAGAGATAGAGAGACAGAGAGGAAGGGAGAGAGAGAGACAAAGAGAAGGAGAGAGAGACAGAGATAGAGAGACAGAGAGAGAGGGAGGAGAGAGACAGAGAGACAGACAGAGACAGGCAGAGAGATAGAGAGACAGAGAGAGGAAGGGAGAGAGACAGAGAGAGAGAGACAAAGAGAAGGAGAGAGAGACAGAGATAGAGAGACAGAGAGAGAGGGAGGAGAGAGACAGAGACAGACAGAGAGATAGAGAGACAGAGAGAGGAAGGGAGAGAGGCAGAGAGAGAGAGACAAAGAGAAGGAGAGAGAGACAGAGATAGAGAGAGAGGGAGGAGAGAGACAGTGAGACAGACAGAGACAGACAGAGAGATAGACAGAGAGAGGAAGGGAGAGAAAAAGAGAGAGAGAGAAAGAGAGAGGGAGGGAGGGAGAGAGGGACAGAGAGAGAGAAGCAGAGACAGAGACAGACAGAGAGATAGAGAGACACAGAGAGACAGACAGAGAGAGAGAAGCAGAGACAGAGAGATAGAGAGAGAGGGAGATAGAGAAAGAGACAGAGAGAGAGAGACAGAGAGAGAGGGAGAGGAGAGAAAGACAGAGAGGAGAGAGACAGAGAGAGAGGGAGAGAGAGACGGAGAGAGAGAGAGACACAGAGAGAGGGAGGAGAGAGAAAGAGAGGGAGAGAGACAGACAGACAGAGAGATAGAGACAGAGAGAGGAAGGGAGAGAGACAGAGAGAGAGAGAGGGAGGAGAGAGAAAGAGAGGGAGAGAGAGATAGAGACAGACAGAGAGATAGAGACAGAGAGGAGAGAGAGACGGAGAGAGAGATAGAGAGACACAGAGAGAGAGAGGGAGGAGAGAGACAGAGAGAGAGGGAGGAGAGAGAAAGAGAGGGAGAGAGACAGAGACAGACAGAGAGATAGAGAGAGACAGAGAGAGGAAGGGAGAGAGACAGAGAGAGAGAGAGAGGGAGGAGAGAGAAAGAGAGGGAGAGAGACAGAGACAGACAGAGAGAGAGAGACAGAGAGGAGAGAGAGACGGAGAGAGAGATAGAGAGACACACAGAGAGAGAGGGAGGAGAGAGAAAGAAAGAGACAGAGAGAGAGGGAGAGAGAGACAGAGATAGAGAGGGAGAAGGAGAGACAGAGACAGAGAGAAGGAGAGAGAGACAGAGAGAGAGGGGGAGAGAGAGGGAGACAGAGACAGAGAGACAGAGACAGAGAGGGAGAGAGACAGAAAGAGAGAGGAAGGGAGAGAGACAGAGAGACAGAGACAGAGAAGAGAGGGAGGGAAAGAGAGAGACAGAGAGGGAGAGACAGAGAGAGAAAAAGGAATTGGACTGCTCTGGCAAGCCAGAGAGGAGATGGAGGTCAAGGAAAGGAGGACACACAGGGAGGACGCCTCACCTAACCCACAATACAGAGCTTGTCCTCACCAGGAAGCCACAAACGCCAAACCCCAACAAGAGCTGCAAGTGCGCCAAAAGGCTGCCCAGTGTGTCTGACAAGGACCAACATCTCCACCAGAGGGTGTGAGAGGAAGTGATGTGAAATATACGTCACTTCCTGCCTCCCATGCACCAATGGCAGCTTAAACTTGACTTGGGACAGCCCAGGGGTCTGTCAGCTGCTTCTGATGTGCTCCTAGGCCATCCTCCTCACAGTTAATCCTTAAGTAGGGGTGTAGACATTCCCCGTTGCTAGAATTTCGAAGACTAAGCAAAATGGAGAAAATGTAAAGTTGACAGTTTCCAGGGAGCGTCCCTGGAGAGGCCCCACCCGGCCCCACCCCTGGTGAGCCCAGGTAAAGGGGGTGGGTGCGAAGGACTTCCCTTCCTCTGGACTTTGGCTCCTGGTGCCTCCTAGTGCTGGCCCCACCCACGTGGCAGGGCCAGAGGATGGGCCAGGCTACCACAGGCTGCCCTGAAAGAAGAAAGCGCTGGAGACACGCCACCTGCAATGCCTACCTTGCTGGTCCTTTAGCTGTTGTGCCTGTGTTGTGAGTCACACACCGGCCTCCTTTGGCTCTGTTGTAGGGAAGGGAGGAGCCGGGGAATCTCCCAGGAGGTCGGGGTCTCTTCAGACCAACCAGCAGTGGAGAGTCAGCTTTTCCCTGACCACGTGTCAGTGCACTCAGCAGACCCTCTGCCAGCCTCCGCTCCCCTCGGGCAGTTGGCGCCCCTTTCTGGGGCTGCTCCTCCCCTCATCTTCGCCATCACAGCTGACGCTTCTGCTTTAGGGCTGCCAGGGCATCAGCCGCCATTTCACATGTGGGTCACAGACCTCCCACTTGATGTGTTCACACCTTTGGTAATTAAATCTAAACATGGGGAGGGGCCACAGTTTGGTCTCCACAGTCAGGGCCGAGCTGGATTGAATCTCCACAAGCCTTAGTCTCCTAACGGGGGTCTGAAGCCTCTCTATATGCCCACCTAGATGAGGCCATTCCGGGAGGGGGCGGGTCCTCTCCCATAGAGGGGTCACAGCCTGTGCACTGAGGCCCGGCAGCCTGGGGGAATCCCCTTTCCCTCTTTGGTGGCCTTCAGCTCACCCGTGATGTTGCCAAACCCTTCTACTTGCATTCGTGCCTTCCTCCTCTGCGCCCATTTTTCTGCAGATTCCTGCATGGAATGCCAGGGAAGGGAGGTGGGGATTTCCATGAGCTTCAGTAAATAAGCAAACCCTGAGCGGTGGCTGGGCCATTCCATCAGCCCCTAGGTTCAGAGTGGCAAACCTGCGGCACGTGTGCCAAAGGGCAGCACTCAGAGACCTCTCTGTGAGAAAGTCAGAGGGAGCTGGGCTGGGCTGTTCCCCTCCCCCTCTGCACCCCGCCAGGGCATTTCTCAGTTCAGCAACCCCTTGAAGAGATTCGCCATCACTGTCTTGGAGTGTCACAAGAGGCGGGGGCTCCTCCCCACCCCCTTCCCCTCTCCACGAGCCTAGGGATGTCGGTCTTTCCAACTTTTTCAGACACTGCCCTGTTCATTCCTTTGAGCACAATAGTATTCCATCCCCACCGTAGAACACAATTTGTTCAGCCATTCCCCAGTTGCGGGACATCCTGCTAGTTTCCAATTCTTTGCCTCCCCAAAAGAGCAGCTATAAATATTTTTGTGCAAACAGGTCTTTCCTATTCTTTTATCTCCTTGGAATTGTAGAATTAGAATTCTCTCCCCAGGGACTCTCTTTCCCACCATCCCTCCCTCTCTTCTCCCAGAAACATGACGGTGGAGGTGGGGGGAAGGCGAGAGGCAGGAGAATGTTACTCAGATTTTTACTTTTGTTCTTTTTACTTTCTTCTACTTCAACTGATTATTAACAACCCTTATAAAATATAATACTTGGAGTTATCAGATATTAATTTACATTTTACAGGATAGACACAGTAGTGTATTCCTGGACCAAAGGACACACTTGGCACCATTCCAAATTGCCCCCAGAATGCTTGGATCCATTGATAACCAGCAGCTGTGCATTAGTGCCTCAAGTTCATTTTCTTTTACTGTCAAAATGCCCGTTCCGATAGGTGTGAGGCACTACCTCAGAGGTGTTTCCATTTGCATTTCTCCAATCAACAGCGATTTAGAACATTTTTTTCATATGATTATTGATGGCTTTGATTTCTTCATCTGAAAATTGCTTACTCATATTCTTTGACCATTTGTCAACTGGGAAATGATTGTGTTCTTATTAATGTGTCTTGGTTCTCCATTGAGAAATGAGACCTTCATAAAAGAAATATGTTATGAAAAATTTCCCCAGCTCATTGTTTCCCTTCTAATCTCGGTTACATTTGTTTTGTTTGCACCAACCCTTTTTATTTTAATTTGGTCAGACTCCGTCATTTTACATCTTATAATGTCCTTTATCTTTGCTTGCTCATAATGTTCTTCCCTTCATCAATCTGCTAGGCAAACTCTTCTAGGTTGCTCTGTTTTACGTATAATATCATGCTTTCCATTGAAGTCACATACCGTTTTTGACCCTCTCTTGGGATAGGGCAATGTTGACAACTGCAGTTTCAGGCTGCCTGTGATCCTCCCACATTCCCTCAGACACTAGAGGGAGGAAGTGCTTGCACTGGGCTGCTGGGCAGAGGGGCAGTGCATGTGAACATTGTCCCCAGGGGGTGGTGGAGAGGGGGAATGGAGCAGCCCCCTCCTTGCCCCAGGGTCCTGGAGCCACACCTTTGCCAATACAGTATAGGGTGTGAGATATTGATCTAAACATAATCTAAACAAAGTCCCAGGACGTTTATCAATGTATGGCAGGTTTCCATAGTCTAAAGCTTTTGGGTATGCATAGTTCCTAGGGCTAATAGATACTGTGAACTTTACCCTTCAGGTAAAAAAAGACCTTAATACTGATTTCATGTACTTCAAGTATCACCAACGATAAAAAATCAAATATCCCATTACAAACATAAAGAGAAAAAATAATTAAAAAATCATAGTTTCACAGTTCACATTCCATGTGGCAATGTGTTAGCCAAGCAGAGGCACAACACAAAAGGTGCTCCCTCAAAAATGAAATTTATAACCCTCTTAACTTGGCCAGGATCCACAGTGTGAATGCACATAATTTTTTCACCAGGTAAAAACCATTTAAAAACAGTGGTACAACTAATACAGATTCTAAGAAGTACCCCAAATCCCCAAAATTCTAAGAACCCATTAATGGCAATAGGAAACCAACCAACTATCATTAGAATTCACATGACTTGTTGTGTGACATGTAAGAAACCTTTGAAATCATGAATATTTGTCACAACTTCTACCGATTTAGCCAGTCTTTCAACCTTGGCAAAGATATTTTTAACAAAGTCTATTATTACCATCATTCCAAAATGTGGTAGGAGAGAAACCTGAAAAATGTCTGTACTGTTGATGAAGAAAAATCATACCCACCTTCTGGATGGGATTATAACACATTGCGCAGGTTAAATAAGTCACTTGGGCACCTCCTTCCCTCATGGTATGAGACTGTAACAGTGTAACAGACTGTCTCCAATATGTCCCAACCATGTTCACCTGGAGTCAAGACCTAAAAAGGAAAATTACTGAAGGTAAGTCATCCGTTACATTTACAATAAATGCAGAGATGGGAAAATACAACAGTGCCATACTGGACCTGTACCTCTTGTTACAAACAACACAGAGGCAAGCAAATAAATCTTCAGAGGTAGGGATGCTCCCACATATCTGAAAACCATGTCTGAATACTCATTAAAATCAATTGAGATTATTAGACAATTAAATTATCCAAAACCATTATACAGGTTGAAACCAATGTGATGGAGTCCATCCATCATCATATATGTGACAATTAACAAAGGCAAAAAAAGAACAAAATGCTGTTTATGGGCTTTTTACAATGATATTCTTCTACAGCACAATCATAGGCGAGGTACCAATAAAGATAATGTAACCAAATATTTCAATTTTGATAATTTATGAAGTGGTTATTATTAAATTATATACATCTTGTATTTAGAATTGTGTTACAGAGACTTCTTCATTCTGGGGAGGGGAACAAACTGAAACAGTCAACATCAATAAAGCAATGAGATCTGAAAAGGCTTAAAAATTCACCTCCAGATTCTTTGAGGTTCCTTCCTCTCCCAAGTACTATCAGTCATCACAATCTCTTTGTCCATACCTCTGGAGTTCCCCATACTGAGGGGAGTTCCCACACTGAGTACAGATGTTTGGGTGTGAGTTCTAATTTACCTCATTTGAACAACTATTCCTCCTATCAATATTATTATTCCTGAAACTTCTATTTCTATTTTCCTGATTCCTCTTCTTACAATTCATAATTACATGATCCACTTTTCCACAAAAATAGCATGTTAGTGGTTGTTTTGTGGATTCTTGTAAGGGACCTATGATCTTTCCTTGCTTTACCTTTCTAACTGTTGTCTAACTGTTCAGTTAATTCTTTTATTTCCTTCCTCAAAGTCTCTACCAAAGTAGCATTCTCTTTATCCTTCGCACCATGCTTAGCAGTCAATTACTTTATTTCCTTCCTTAATGCTTCCACTAAATTAGTGTTCTCCTTCCCCTTTTCCTTATGTCTCTCAAAAGCATGAACTGCCACTCTTTTCAATTCTTCAAGGTCCATAGTAGGCCAGTTTGGATAGCTAGTCATAAAATAATTCCTATCTTACAACTGTTTTTTTTTTAATTTTTTACAAATTGTATTCTGATTTCTCTAACATCCCATTCCCTATCCAGATTGAGCTATATATATATCTACTTCCTAGCTCAACAAGTATATCAAAAAACTGGATTTTTTCATTTTCTTTTTGCTTAAGATTTTCAAATTTAGCCCATGTTCCAGGCCTATCAGAGCAGGCTTTCATAGCTTTTAGCAACACCTTTCTAGCCTGGCATAGTTGTAAGTAATCTTGCTTTGAATTTGGATTCCAATTGGGATCCTCAGTTGGCCAATGAGTTGTTTCCTCTCCCTGTGCCTGATTACCAAGAGATTCTTATTCCTTTCCCCTTTCTGTTAGCAAGACCTGGAGCAAATCTTCCACATCAACCCATGTGGGGTTATATGTATGAAAAATGTTCTCAATCTTATTTATTAACAGTATAGGTTTGGTTTCAAATGAGGGAAATTTTTCTTTGAATCTCTCAATGTCCTATGGAGAAAAAGGAGGTATATAATGTCTGATGTTTACTAAATCTCCACATCTGTTATTATCTTTTAGAGGGAAAAGACCTTTATTTGAATCATCTATGGTAACTGCTACTTTGCCTGTGTTCTGGAATTCAAAGGAGTGGGTTGTAGTGAGGCTAGTAGGGGAAGGGGGGGCGTTGAATGGTGTTATAGTCAAATCACCTTAAAGGCTGATATAATGTTATTTATGGTTGCCAAGGAATTTACTTATGAAATTCCTAAAATGAAACACTCAAGTCAGAATGGAGTTTATGGTGGTTTAATCACAACGGGAGTAAGAAAGAATGAGAGGGAGAGAAGGAAAGAGGGGGAAAAGGAAAAAGGTTAACTCAACCTTCTGGCAGAGCCAGAGGGAGTTTAGGCCCAAAGGCCGACGTAGAAAGGAGAATCAGTCCTTGACTCACGTGACCGATCTGAAGGAAAGCTGTCTGCGGGCCTCCTCTTTGCTCAAGTTCCTAGCATGAACTGGTGCCTAACTCTGTCCCCAGGAAGTGAGTGAACTCTAGAGGCTGCTTTCTACATCACTTTCTCTGCCTCACAAGTGCCAATGGTGGCTCAAGCTTGGCTTAGGACAGCCCAGGTTATTTCTGGTTAGTTATTTCTGATTTGTCATTGACTAGCACATGCCTGTGTAGTGTGGGTGTGCACAATTTTGGGTGCTAGACCAAGCAAGATGGAGATTTAAAAATCACAATGGAGAGGGTCAGGAGGTGGGGAGTCAGGGCGAAAAGATTGGGGGTGGGGTGGAGAGCAATGAGGGTGGGGCTGGGTGGAGGGGAGGGGGGACCTGGTATGGGGTGGAGAGGAGTAGGATGGGTGAGGTCTAGAGGAGGGTATGGAAAAGGATTGAAGAAGGGAGGGTTCAGGTGGGGATAGGGGAGATGGGTGGGCACTGAGTAATTAGAAAGGTGAGGTGTTAGGGGAAGGTAGAGAGGTAGATTTGGGGGAAAGGGGATGGGAAGAGTAGGGGATTAGTGAGGTCTGATAGGGAGACTAGTTGAAGGGTTCAAGTCCTGGTTTGGGTCACTATGAGGAGAAGTCTCCTCACAGGCCAGGTAGGATGATATAGCGTGTTTCTTGCTAGATTTCACTGAAGGAGTTAAGCTAGAATGGTTTGATTAAAAAAAAAAAGAATGGTTTCCTCACTGGAAGGGATGGTCGATTTATCAACATGATATGCCCACAAGTACCAGTATTTATAATCTTTCGAATCTTCGTTTTTAATGGCTAACTTCAAATCTTTTAAGATCTTGAAATCAAAAGGGCCATATTTTTGGCCAGGTAAAAGATATGTCCATCCATGCCTTACAAAGCTTTCTAGCTTCTTTCCTTGTTATCCAATTCTCCTTAGGCAAATTAGAATCTGCCCAGGAATTTAAAAGTGTACAGTGGTGAATCAGGAGGAATATTTCCTGATTTCCTTTAATTTGTTGCAGTATTTCCCATATTGTCAAATCTGTCTGTCTTAATTGGCCTATTTAAGCTAGTCTGAGTATAACTAAATAGTCAGATTAAACAATGAAAAGTTTCCAAAACATAAAAAAAAATGGAGACACAAAGTTCTTCAATGTTATTATGGAAGGCAATAAGAGGAGGCTTAAAACATAAAGCTAATGTAAGGAAACAGTAATTGTTGCAAAATAATAGTATCAATAATGAATGTATAATAGTTGTTATTAATGACCACCACCAACATGCATTTATTATAATTGCCGTTATTAATATTTAATAATAATACCTTAGTATAAATATTGATAGCAATAATTGATAATATGCATTTATCATAATTATTGTTATTAATAATCAATAACAATAAACAATCATCTGGGCCCCCCCTTGCTGGGGCCTTTTAAACCCTGCCTGGTTCGGACCAGCCAGAGTAAATATCTATTCTCTGTGAGTCTTGAAATTTCTCAGACTTGTGAATGTTAAAAAAATTTCCCCATTGGGGAATTCTCCATTAGAACAATTCCTTACTGTGACCATTCCCCATTTGGAAAGTGAGAACTCTACTTAGATCAGAAATGGGAAGACCTCTACTCCACCCATACTTAAGACTGCTTTAGGGGAGAAAACTCCTTGCTGAACAATGAAAAATACTTACACCCATACTTAAGCCATGCCTATTTTTAGAATTAATACAAAGGGGTGCTAAGTACCTATAAAGGTCAGGCAAATTTACAAGGAACAAAGAACTGGGAGACTTACTCAGAGCTTTCCTGGTGTGAATTACTAAAAAATCCACACTTTCTTAGGTGTGGACTAAGAATGGTCTGTCCTTTGAAAAACGTCTACTGTGATTGGTAGATGTAAAAATTTAGGGGAGGTGACAAAGGAAAATTTCCCTTTATAAGGAAAGGAAAAGCTGAAAAACAGGAGATCTCTGGAGCTCTCAAAAGACAGTCTTTAAGGAGGTTGTTGAGAGAAGGACACTCTCTAAGGAGGTCTCTCAAGGGAGGCTGACTCTGGCTGGAACTCCCTCTGGGGAGACTCTGTCCCCCTGAATCCTCGCTTGAACAGATCTTATGGTGAGTGATTAAGGACTGACTGATCTTTTCTTTTAGGGCTTAGGCCTGGGTTGGCCAGGGCTGCCTGGGCCGGCCTATTCTTTTCTCATTTATTTCCTTTTTCTCTCTCTCTTTCTTTGATTCCTCATTGTATTATTAATTAAATTCTCTATAAAACCCAGTTGACTTGGGTATATTCATAATTGGGAATATTTCCCTGGCGATCACCTTATATTTGATTTAAACCCAAGACAATGTAGGGAAACATATTTTCTGCAGTCACAATTTACTCACCCACTCTTTATATCTCACCTTTGTCATTTTCCTCAACAAAATTATTAATTGTTTCTATGATTTCTTCTCTAACTATCTGATTTTGGAGTATCATATTATTTAATTTCCAATTAATTTTTGATTTGGCTCTCCATGTACCCTTACCCATCAAAATTTTTATTGCCTTGTGATCTGAAAAGGCTGAATTTATTATTTCTGCTTTTCTGCATTTGAGTGCCATGTTTCTGTGACCTAGTGTATGATCTATTTTTGTGAATGTGCCATGTGGTGCTGAAAAGAAGGTGTATTCCTTTTTGTCCCTATTTATTTTTCTCCATATGTCTATTAACTCTAATTTTTCTAAGATTTCATTTACCTCTTTTACCTCTTTCTTGTTTATTTTTTGGTTTGATTTATCTAAATTTGATAGTGGTTGGTTCAAGTCTCCCACTAATATGGTTTTACTGTCTATTTCCTCCTTCAATTGTCCTAGTTTCTCTGTTAAAAATTTGGATGCTATACCATTTGGTGCATACATGTTGATTAGTGATATTTCCTCATTGTCTATACTCCTTTTTAACAGAATATATTTACCTTCCCTATCCCTTTTGATCAGGTCTATTTGTGCTTTGGCTTTGTCTGATATCATGATTGCAACTCCTTCCTTCTTTCTATCAGTTGAGGCCCAAAAGGTCTTACTCCAACCTTTAATTCTAACCTTGTGAGTGTCAATCCGCCTCATATGTGTTTCTTGAAGACAACAAATGGTAGGTTTTGGGGTTCTAATCCAATCTGCTATTTGTCTACGTTTTATGGGTAAGTTCATCCCATTCACGTTCAAAGTTATGATTGTCATTTGTGGATTCGCTGGCATTTTGATACCTTCCCCTAGTTCTGACCTTTCTTTTTTAGCTATATCCTTTTGAACCAGTGATTTACTTTAGGTCAGTCCCCCTAGTCCCCTCCCTTGAGATGCTTCCCTTTCTAGCCCCTCCCTTTTTATGCTCCCTTCCCCTCCTCCCTCTCCTTCCCTCCCTTTTTATACTCCCTTCCCCCTCCCCCTCTTTAATTTTCCTTTCTTTCTTGCCCTAATGGATAAGATAGAATTCAGGATCCCACTGGATCTAGATGTTCTTCCCTCTCAGATTTGATTTCACTGAGAGTAAGGTATAAGTAATTCCACTTCACGCTCTCTTCCTCTCCTTCTCATATGAGAGTTCTTCCCCTCCCCTTCCCATGTGTATCTTTATATGGGAAAGATTATTCCATTAAGTCCCCCCTATTTCTTGAAGTAAATCTTAGTGTTATCGACGGTTCCCCCCTCCCTTTTCCTTTTTTTGTCCCCACTTTCCCCAAATCTTCTTAATGCCCCAATCTTTCCCTATGCATGTTTCTTCTAACTACTCTTATGATGCATACAATTTTTGAGAGTTACACATAAGATTTCCCCCAAATATTAATATATATATATATAATTTGATATAAATATAGTCCTTATAGAAGAGAGTTTGACTTAAAGAAAAAGATAAGATTTATCTCCTTTTCCCTTTCTTTCGTATTTACCTTTTTATGTTTCTCTTGCTTTCTGTGCTCGGATATAAAATTTTCCACTAAGTTCTGGTCTTTTCTTAGCAAATGCTTGGAAATCTTCTATTTTGTTGAATGCCCATACTTTCCCCTGGAAGTATATAGTCAGTTTTGCTGGGTAGTTGATTCTTGGTTGGAGACCCAGCTCTCTTACCTTTCTAAATATCGTGTTCCATGCTTTGTGGTTTCAGTGTGTTAGCCGCTAAGTCGTGTGTGATCCTTATGGGAGCCCCCTTATATCTGAAGCTCCTGTTCTTGGCTTCTTGTAGGATTTTCTCCTTTTCTTGGAAGTTCTTTAATTTGGCAATTACATTCCTAGGGGTTGTCTTTTGGGGATTTAGTATAGAAGGTGTTCTATGAACCCTTTCTATTTCTATTTTGCCCCCTTCCTCCAGTATGTGTGGGCAATTTTCTTTTATAATCTCCTGTAGAATAATATTGAGTTTATTGTTTATCTCTGGTTTTTCTGGGAGACTGATAATTCGGAGGTTGTCTCTTCTTCCTCTGTTTTCCAAGTCTGTGACCTTTTCAGTGAGATATTTTATGTTTTCTCCTAATTCATTAATTTTTTGGGTTTGCTTTATTGATACTTGCTGTTTTATGATCTCACTTTCTTTGAGTTGCTTAATTCTGGTCGTTAGGGACTGGTTTTGCTTTTCAGCTTTGTCTGCCCTTCTATTGGATGCTTCAAGCTCTTTTTCCAATTGAGCAGTCTTATCTGTCAGACTGCTGATCTCTTTCTCCCATTTTTCTTTCCAGGTTTCCATCTTTTGGATAAGTTCCAGTTTGAGATCTTCCAGAGCTTGTTGATAGTTTCCATTTTGGGAGGCATGTTCTGATTTTTTTTTTTGGATTTCATCCTCATTCTCTTCTTTTCCTTGGGTACTTCCACCATAAAAGTTTTCAATAGTCACCTTTTTCCCCTTTCTTCCTGGAGGCTTGATTTTGGGCCATGTGAGCCATCCCTTTGGTGGTTTTATTCCCCTTTCCTTTTTGGTCTAGGGTCTGGGTGATATGGGCGGGTTTTCTGTGAATTTAGGTTGCCTCAGACTAGTTCTTCCCAGCCTCTGAGGTTTCTTAGAGCGCTGGGTCCCTGATCACAGCCAAACTGCCCAGGTGTTCAGCTCCGCACAGATAATCAGTGTGTGGTCTGCCCCTGGTGTTTAGCTCCACCCAGATGCTCAGTGCAACCGCCCTGGCTCCCTGGGCCCCCAGTGCTCAGCACATGATTCTCCCATGAAACTGCCCTGAGAAGTTTTTTCCTGGCAGTCCCCAGATTCCAAGGACCCTGGAGTGCCCCCCCCAGACAGAGACATTCCCCACTCACTCACTGTCCCAGTGAGTGCTCTGGTAGCTCACTCTGGTTTGGTGGGGGAGGTGGGGGGGGAGGGCAGCTCAGTTCATGTTTTTGTGCAAGCTTTTCCTCTTTCTTATTATAGTGTGGAAATGTTCAAACCCCCATACCTTTGCCTCTGAGGGGTACTGGGGAGTGCTGGGGAGTCCTTCTGTTCCTCCAAAGGTGATTTTTATGCTCCTTTGATGTAGTCTATTTCGTTCAGTACCGGGGAGAGGAAGCGTGTGGCGTCTAGATTGCAGCCACGACTACCCACTCACCCACTCGTTATATAAACTACAATTTAAGTCTTCCACTATTTTAATCATCACAATTTATGACAACCAACTCTTTTAAATGCCACATCTCTATGATTTTCATACTTTCACTCTTTCTCCATTTGTAATGTGGAAAGGAAAACTAAAGCAAGTTTTGGACTTTCTGCCAATCAGGTGGAACAAACAGTAGTTGGAATGTTAGAGAGAAGATATTGACAAGAATGACAGTTAGTGAGGGAAGGGGCAACTGGGAGTGACAGTTGATCTCGTGACAAGTTCTCACTTCGTGGCCCTCAAACTGGAAGGAGTCTCTCTCCCTTTCTCTGGAAATGTTTCTTTTCCTGAATTTCCCCACTGTGTGCTCTACCTGGATCCCTGTGATCGTGTTAATTGAGCAAAAGGACTTAAGGGAAGCAGTTTCTACTGTAAGGCTGATCTTTAGGGGTGTCATCCCAAAGAGACAGACCCAACCAGCTCTGAAGGATCAGAACTTTTCTTCCTTTTGCTGTCTACTGCTAAGACTTTGAACTTAAGTAAACTAGCACAGATTAGCATAGACCAGAATAAAAGAAACCCTCCCCCAGCCTGCGAGGCCTGGCCTCAGCTCAAAAATTGAGAGAGACTCAACCCTCACCTAGGGAAATCCCTCTTCCCTCTTTCCTGATACCTCCCAAATCCAAACTTGTTATTAAAATTTATCTTTATTTAAATAACCGCAGTCAGATAGGAGGACTATAATCTCAGGACTTTAATCTCAGGACAGCCATTCAACTATATATGGTCCTTATTGGACCCCTGCTGGGGGACTAAGTCTGGGTGGGAGGCTTGTCCCTCAGAAGAGTCCATGTTTACCTGCTTTGGGGTATCTTTCACATCTACTCATAGTGCTATCATAAGTGACCCATTTCTTGGGAATCCCATTTTTCAAAAGTAGCCTCTTGGCAGGGGGCATCTCTCTCCTTTTACCTCAATGGCAGCCATATTCCTCTCTTCCTTCAACTCTTCACTTCCCTGTTATAAAACCTTCCTTATTCCCTGTTCTTCAATCCCACACATTTCCCCAAGAAATATTACAGTAAATAAACTACCATAAAAAATCACTTGGAATTGAGTAATAATTCCTGGTGACCACACATATATTTAGCCTAACCCTTTTAATTTTACCCCTTACATTCTGGCCCTTACACCATTCACTTTCTGGATTTGGGGAGGTAGCAAGTTTCTTATCCTAAAATTACACTCAAAAGAATTTTAACTTTGCATTATAGGATAATAATACAACCCCCCACCCCCGCCGAGGAGGGTGTTGACAAACACATGGATCACTCAGGGAATCCATAGCTGAGTTATGAGGTATATGAATCAACTGTCAAAAGAAATAAAAACATCAAGAAATCCAAATAAAAGAGAAAAAAATAACTTCTGGAGGAAACATAAAATGTCAATGTCTTATGTGTAAAAATTTTAAGTAAGGAAAAATAAACCTATAACAGGTTCTTGAATCAGCCTGATTAAAGTGATTTATGGCCTATAAGCCTGTAATAGCAATTATGCACTTACTCAATCATCAGCCAGGACAACAGAAAATTTGCCACACTATGAAAGAAAGAAAAAGGACTAGATTTTAGAAGCAAATGGGAAATAGCATTCCATGGTCTGATATTACCTTTTCTCTCAGGGATAGGGTAGCCAGGATGGTAGCCAAACTTTGGTAATTGGTAGAATGTAGCATGGGGAAGACATGCGTCTGACATATGTCAAACAGCTGCAACCTCAAACCCCAAACAATTTCAAGTCCCGTGTCTTGGCACAGAAACTCATCGATCCCACTGGGATTGGTTGGTCTCTTTGACCTTGTGCTCATTGGCACTATTCAGGTCAACTTTGTAGTACCATCTGGAATCAGACACAATTATTAGTCAAAGTCTCATAATTTTTAAACAATGAATAGCACTGTTTCTATAATCTAAAGCTTTTGGATATGCATTGACACCAGGGCTAATCAACATTTTAAACTTACCCTAGTGCAAAATAAAAAAAAAACAACTCTTAATACTGGTTACATGTATATTTTAATTTAAAATCCAAGATTTTTTAATTTTTGGTTTGAGATTGTATTTTTATAAAAATCCAAGATTTTGATTTTGTTCAAGAAAAGATCTTCAAGGAAGAAGCTTGCTAACTCCTAAATCCAGAGAATGAACTGTTGCAGAAAGATGCCAGAAAACCTACCCTACAGCAAGCAAGATCAAGAATGAACTTTGGGTGTGGTTGATTGAACTGAAATTTGATTGAACATTTATTGTAAATGTACACTTTTATGCCAAGGGGACTGCCCCTAATTTGGCTTTCTGTTAATGCGCCTAGCAAAACATTGGTTTTGCTTTCTTTCTTTTCTGTTTCTCCCTCACTACTGTAATTTCCTCTTAGAAAATTGAATATTGTATGAATCTGAAGTTAGAAGTGTATTTAGGACTACAAGATGATGATGTTAAATGATCAATGGGGAGACTAGCTCCCAATGATCATCAGGGGGAATTGTGAATCTTAAAATTTCTCAGACTCTACTTTGGAACATTTGATTAAGACTATTCCCCATTTTAAACAATGAAGGTACTTGGTTAGGATGGATTGAGAACTTTACATTACTCTACCCATACTTAAGCATACTTTAGGGGAAGATAAAGTTGTAAACTCCTGATGGAACAATGAGAAAAAGTCCCCAACCCATACTTATAGTGAAGCAAAAGCCCTTAAGCTAGGTCTATTTTCAGATCTAATACAAAAGGGTGCTAAGTACCTATAAAGGTCAAATTAATCACTAAAAGGTCAAGTAACTCACAAAAGGCAAACTTAGCAAAAAGGTGTGAAGTACTCAGAAGATACAATCTACCCAGAGAAGGTGAGAAGTAAAGAGTGGTGAGAACTAAGAATGGGTAGTCCTAGGAAAAGTGTCTACTGTGATTGGTAGATGCGAAAGTTTAGGGGAGGTGACACAAGAAAAAATTTTCTTTAAAAGGAAGGAGCTTGAGGTCTCTGGAGGGAGTTCAGCTTTGGAAGCTGAATTGGAGGTCAGGAGTCAGAGGAGGCTCTCTTAAGTAGTTGGAGCTCGGACTAGTTGGATTAGCTGGGTCTCTGAACACTAGAGTTTTGCTTGGGACAAAATCTTGTGGTGAGTGATTAAAGACTGACTTAGTTTCTCTCTTAAAGAAAAAGGCCTAGGGCCTAGACCCTAGCCTTTTCCTATTATTTCCTCTTACTCTGTCTCTTTCCCTTCCCTTAATTCCTTCATTTGTATTAATTAAAATCTCCATAAAACCCAGCTGACTTCGGTATTTCATATTTGGGAATTATTCCCATGGCAACCACTTATTTTTTATTTACCTCAAGACACTAAAAATTATCTTTACAGTTTTGGAAATTCAAAGTCTTGAAAACCATATTTTTGTGGTCACACATGTGCTTCAAGTACAAAAAATTAAGAAAAAAAGAAAACTCAGTGTATTGCACACAGAAGGGAAAACAATAAAATTTAAAAAAAAATCAAAAATATATAGTTCACAATCAGTGACACACTGTGTTTATCTAAGGAGAGGCAGAATACAAAGTTTTCTCACCAAAAAAATGAGATCCATTTCCTTTTTAACTTGGCCATAATCCACAATGTGAGTACAGTTGATTTTCACCAAATAACAGCTTTATAAAACAGTAAATGCACATTCAAAGAAATACCAAAATTCCCCAAATAGTAATAGCCCAGTTAATGACAATAGCAAACAAACCCACTATTATTTAGATTCACATGAGTTGCTGTGTGACATTTATAAAAACCTATGAACTCATGGATATTTTTCACAAGTTCTACAAATCTAGTCAATCTTTCAACCTTGGGTAAAATATTTTTTAACAAAGTCTATTACTGCCATCATTCCAAAATTTGTCAGGAGAAACCCAGAAAAAACACTGACCAAAGGATTACTAGGTATGAGATAATCCTGTTGTATAATGAACATATCACAGTAAAACACTGTGGAGTTCTTAATCCTTCAACCTTGTTCCCCGATTTACCAATTTTTGGAGAACCTTTACATGATTGTATATCTTTAGTGTCAACTGTTGATAAACCTTGTAATGATTTACTGGACATTCCTTTGGATAATTTGGATTTAATATTGTTTACAGATGGCTCTTCATTTATGAGGGATGGTGTATGCTACACAGGAGCTGCAGTAGTTACCAAATTTGATACTCTGTGGTCAGCTTCCTTACCCTCAACTGTAAGCACACAGGGTGCAGAACACACAGATTTGAAACACACTTGTATCATTGCAAAGGATAAAAGAGTCACAATTTACATAGACTCCCACTATGCCTTTGGCATATGTTACACCGTTGGCATGCTATGGCTTCAGAGGGGATTCTTAACATCAGCTGGAAAATGTATTGCCAATGCAAACCTCATTACTGATCTTATTTCTGCAATCTGTGTCCCCAAAGCCGTAGCTGTTGTTCACTGCTCTGCACACATAGGTGGCACTGACCTTGTCTCCAGGGAAAACATCCAAGTAGATATGGCAACTAAACTAGCAGACTTAGAAGGACCTGAGTTAATTATGCCACTAACAATTACTGTTAATTTGGATCTATCCCTTTCTTATAATGACAAGGAAGTGGAAAAATGAAAGCATAAATTTAAAGCAAAACAGATAAATGGAGTATGGGTATCATAAGATGACAAATCCCTGCTCACTAGAGTTTACCAGATTTCCCACTCCATTCATAAACATAGCCATTTCAGCACCCAAGGCATTGTAGACACTGTTAAAAGAGTATTGTGAACTTTAGATTATTCCACCCTACTTAGTTTAACAAAAACAGGAATGTCTACACTCATACTTAAGGATTAAGTATTTAGGAGGATGGCCTATGACAGATGTGTGCTAGCAAATGACAAATCAGAAACAACTGATAGACCCCTGGAATGTCCTAAGTCAAGTTTAAGCTACCATTGGTACTGTGAGGTGCAGGAAAGTTATGTAAAAACTATCTATGTATTTCACATCACTTCCTCTCTCTGGTCTCTTTCCACAGAGAGGTGGCTCTGGTGGCAACTTGCTGAGCATTTTGGCATCTTGGCGTGGTGGCAGCTATTGTCTGGGTTTGGCGGTGAGTTTTCCTTGATACTATCTTCACTGAGCTCTCCTGGAGTTTAGGCTGATTCTTTTCTCCTTTACCTTCCAAACACTATCCTCTTAGAAAAGCCTCTAATCTTCTTCAAAGACCTCATGGCAGAGGTCTTTGAACTCCCCCTGGCACAAGCCAGGGGGGAGAAATCCTATACCCTCTTTCTCTCTCTTCTCCTTAATTCCTTCTCTCTATATTAATTAAAATCACCATAAATTTCCAAACCGACTTGGGTATTTTATTTGGGATTTTCTCTGGTGACAAAATTAATTTAGATTAGGTCACAACCCTAAGATTATCCTTACAGTCTGAATAGCACCTGGAATAACTACAATTACCTTCAAAGTATGTACAGCTTGTCCTACCTGCCAGGCCTTTAATCAACATGCCTTTCAAGGAAAAGCCTTTGGTGGACATCCTCTTGCTTACACACCATTTGAGCAGCTACAAAATGACTTTATCTCCATGCCAAAAGCTGGACAGTATAAATTTTGTCTGGTCATAGTAGATCAACTAACCAGGTGGCCTGAAGCATTTCCTACTGCTCATGCCACAACAACTTTTGTTGCTAAAATCCTTTTGAAAAAAATTATTCCCAATTTTGGCCTGCTAGCACGTATTGATTCGGATAAAGGAACTCATTGTACTGATTCTGTGTTGTCTCAACACAGAATCAGACACATGGTCAGACCTCTTGATGTTCATTGTATGGAGAGGCACAGTCCTAAGCTCTAGCATAGGCTGGGCCTTGGCAGCCACGCTGCCTCAGCTCGGAGTACTTTCATTTGCAAAGTGTGGTTCAATAGCTCAGAGTACATTCATTTGCAAAGAGCGTGTTGGATTAATCTCCACCTCTTTGATCTCGTCATTGTCAATTTAACCAGTGTGAAAACCTATGTCATGATAGGTATTTGTTGATCCACATTTCTAAAACCTTCAATAAATACTGGGGAACTAGCATGAAACTCTCTCTTACAAGCTTTCTTATTGTTACTCTTACTCTCTCTCTCTTCCCCTCCTCTCCTCTTCCCCTCTTGCTTCTTTCATAGCGACGCTGTTGCCCCAGTGCCTCCTATTGCTATAGGAGAGTTGTGACTCCCCCCCTCTTTTTAGCGATGGTGTCGCCCCCAGTGCCTCCTAGTAATGTTCAGACTCCCTTGTCTATAGGAGGAACCAAGGAGTTGAGACTCCCCCCTTTCCTAGTGACGCGGTCACCCCCAAAGCAGACTCTCTTGTCTATAGGAGTTTGATACTCCTCACCTATTCTCTTATTCCTCTTATTTCCTCGGAGTTCACCTTACTCCCCATGAGTTTCAACTTTTGTCTTTGAGTCATTATTATTCTCCCAGTTCCTTAGCCTCCTCTCTCCACCTCAGGTTATTACCCACAGATAAATATTATAGGACTCCCGTGGGGGGTCACTATAATTTGCACTTGCACTGTGGATCATGTTAAATCTAAGAGGAAATGAATCTTATTTTTTTTTGAAAACTAGCTTCTATACTTCACCTCTGTAATTGTGAAATATACACATTTTAATATTTTGTTTTCTTCCTACATGTGTCACATAGTTTTTTATTTTCTCCTCTTTCTTTTCTCATTTTTTTGCCTTTAAAATACATGTTACTAGTATTGAAAAGGCTTTTTAAAACTATTTTTACTTTTTGCAATAGAGTAAGCTAAGATGTCTGTTTACCTAACATATAAAAAGCACACCCCAAAAGCTTTGGACTATGGTAACCTGCCACTAGTTATTTAACTATCATGAGAATTTTGGTTGATGGCTATATCTAATCAAAAGAGAAACGGACCACAACAGAGCACAGAACTTGACTTGCAAAGTTCCAAATGAGCACAAAAAGGTGAAAGAAACTCAGCCAGTCCTATGGGAATTAATGACATTCTGCACAAAAAGCACATTGACTTGATCATGTGTGAGACTCAAGGTTGCAGCTATTTAATATGTGTTAAATTCAGGACTTCCTTGTACCACACTCTATATAACATTGATTGTTCTGGCACCATTTTCCCAAAAAAGCAAAGAAAAGGGTTGAATCGAGGAATTCTACTTCCCATTTGTCTTGTGATCTAGTCTTTTTTTCTATTTTCTCTCATGATGGGACAACTTACTGTAGTCCAGACTGATAAATTGGGTTAGCGACTGATTGTTGTTGTATGCTCATGGGACATGGATTGCTACAAGAACCTGTTGTGAGTTGTGATAATTTTTCTTTGTTTTTCTTTTTTCCTTCTTCTGAGAATTTTTCAAGTTTTCTTTTTATATTTTATAACTGATTCAGAAATTGGCACGTATTTAGGGTTAGGGTTAGGGAACCCTAATCCTAACCCTAAATACTTTTTAAATTTCTTCAATTCTTTTATATTTTTTGATATTTGATTCATCTGCCTTAAAATTCAACCACGTATCCCTGTGTAATTCCTGTCAGAGGTAGAGATCTCAGAGCCTGTCTAGGATTAAGATGAGTGTCCTCTTAGAGGCAAATTATGCAAAGTCTATCTAGAAAAGTTTCAAGTGTCTTTTCCCTTACCTTCTTTATACTTAGCATAATAAAACATGTTATTGTGGGCAATAACATGTTATTAATGATTAGACTGTTCCATGAACCCAGGTGACGTTGGAGCCTTATCTGCTACACCTTCTCATTGATGTTTCTCCAAGGATTGTTTTACTGTCTGTGGTTCTTGCCTTTAAGAGATGTTACCAGCTTGAATTAAGGCACACTCATTCTACCACCAGTACATGAGGTCCTTCTGACTCCAACCTTTTCTCTGGTCTCCCATTTTCCCTTGCCCTTACCTGAAGAACTCCTGGTCTTGGTTCTGCCCCCCAGGGGAGCATCTTACAATTCCTACATGTATCTCTGTATCCTCCTTGGGGGGGGATGTATTATTATTTTCTTCAGGGTGGACTATGTTATTGTTGTGAACTTTGACTTGAATTTGAGCCTCATATAGAACAAGAGACTACCACCCAGAATTTAGAAGGTGCTGTGAAGATGCCTGCGGAGACCACATGCTACACCAGAAGATCCAGATTGAACTTTGAGATATGATGAATTTGAACTTTGGGGGGTTGAAATACTTTTGTTTTGAATTTACACTCCTATGTGAAAGGGGTCTTCCACAATTGGCTTTTTGTCAATGCACTTATCATTGGTTTTGTTCCTTTTCCTTTCTATTTTCCTCATCTCCAAATTATTGTAATTTCCCTTTAAAAACTGTAATATTTGTATATACCTCTAGTTCAAGTTGTAAGTTAGTTATGTTTTCATGATCCATTGGGGAGACTGGTTTCCCAAAGGACTACAGGGGGAATGTATTGATTTATAATCTCAAACTCTAGAGATTACATTTCCTACTCTTTCCCTTTTCCTGTTTGTGCATCTCCTTACATGGATTTGGTTTTGAGTTTCTGTTTCCAGCTACTTACTCTCTCTGGCATGTATGTAGGGTTAGGGGTGGAGGAGGGAGCATTTTTTTTTGCATTTCTCTGTTTTTTAAAATTTCTCTGGTTGTTTTTAATTTCTCTCTGCTCTGAGTGGATTTTAATATATAGTATTAAAATAATACTTGGAGTATTGAACATTCATTTGTGATATGGAAATCACTTTAAAAGACTGATATATGTTAATTTAAGGTTGCCAAGGAATTCAGCTATGTAATTCCTAAATGAAAACTCAAGTCAGCAGTCAACCTTTTATGGAGTTTTTAATTACAAACAGGAGGAAGAAAGGTATTAGAGATAGAGATAGATAGATAGATAGATAGATAGATAGATAGATAGATAGATAGATAGATAGATAGTGAGAGAGAGAGAGAGAGAGAGAGAGAGAGAGAGAGAGAGAGAGAGAGAGAGAGAGAGAGAGAGAGAGAAAGGGGAGAGAAGGGAATAGGGCTTAAATACCCCCTTTGTTTAGGCTGGGCCAAAAGGCCCAAGCCCTTAGATAGCTGAGGCAAAGAAAAGAGATCAGTCCCTATCACTCACGTGACCAAAATGGAGAAACAGTCTCAGGGGCCTCCACCTCCAGCCTCCTTCAGAGCAAGCCCTCCTCTCAGACCTCTCCAGGAGCTCTCCCTCCAGGACCTCTCTCCTCTCAGACTCCTCAGAGGTTTGTGAGATTCCATTATAAGCCTTTCAAGCAGGATCCAAAGACTGTTAGAAGATTCCTCAACCAGTTGGAACAGACAGACTTTGTGGAATCATTTCATTCAACAAATGGCTTTCAAAGGACATATTGCTCTAGTCCAAGGCAGGAGTTCTTAGTCTGGGGACCATGGAATTGGAAGTGTGTGTGTGTGTGTGTGTGTGTGTGTGTGTGTGTGTGTGTGTATACACGTCGTACGTGTATAAAATTGTATTTCAGTCTCACAGGCATCGTTTTTAATCACATGCAGTGACTGGAGTGAAAAGAGACGAGTTCAAAATGAGGTTCAAGTTGGAAGTGATCAGGGATGAAATGAGATCCATTGGAGGCAAAGGCAGGGATGGCAAATGGAATCCAAGGCTCAGAGAATTCTTCTGATGGGTGAGTGGGTGAGAGCCCTCTCTAGCTCCCTGTGGAAAAGGTCAGCTCTGGCACACCTTACAATGTTGAAGTGCCCAGGGAAGCGAAGCAGCCTATCCTGGTGCAGCTGGCAAGCAAATGTAGTAGGAAGCTAGAATTTCTATGGCTCTAGATGGGGGGAACATTTCCAAAGCTAAAAAGAGAAGGAAAATGAAGATGATGATGAAGGAGGAAGAAGAAAGAGGAGGAAAGACGAGTTTGGACCTGATCCTCCCCCCCAGCCACCTTGCTACTGAAGCGTTACATCCCCAACTTTAAGAGAAAGCTGTGAAGGCATTTCTCTTTGACACGACTTTCTGACATCCCAGGGATCACATCAGGGAATTCCCAGGTAACTCAAGCTTGCCTCTGAGTTCAAGAACATCCTCTGTAGTCCGCCTAAGAGGGACTACATTATAGAACATCATTTCAATTTTATTGACAACAGAATCGTCATGATTGTAATGATGTCATCGTTATTCTAATCTCTGTGCTGTACCTTAATGATCTTCGGGGCCACTGAGGCACGTTGGTTTTGGCTTGTAAATAGCTGGGTCTGGTTCCTCTGGCTATTAGCTTGGATTCCTTTTTTTGGTTTTCTATGTCCTGTGGCCCGGGAAACAGTCACTATACATGATAGAATTATATGTGAAAGATTACAGTAGGCCCGACACGGGCCTGGGGGGCTCTCCTAGGAGGAAAGTGCATGCGTTTTAGTGAGTAGCATTTTAAAGCACCATTTCTGACTATACAGAGGCTGCTCCACAGAGCAGTCCATGTTACTGAATGAAAGTCAACTTTGGGAGCAACAAGGGGACTCAATGGACAGAGACCCAGGCCCAGGAGAGAAGAGATCTTGGGTTCAAAAACTGACTTAGACTAGTGATGGTGAACCTTTTAGAGAAGGCGTGCCAGGCCCCACCCCATCCCCCCACAGACTGAGTGCTGTGCTCCTCCATACAACTTATTAGCCTACACAAGGATGGAGAAAGTGCTCCCACTGGGCTGCTGGCCAGAGGGTGGGTGAAGTGAGGAATATCCTGAGGGAGTGTGGAGAGGGGAGGGGAGTGGCCTGAGCACTTAGCTTCCCTCCAGCTCTGCTGCCTGAGCCGCCAACTTAACAGGCCCCTCCTCCTGCAAAGGGGCCGGTGAAGTGAGGAATGCCCCCAGCCCGGTTAGAGAGGGGGAGGGCAGCAGCTCTGAGAGGGTGGGTAGGGCGGCCGCATTCCCACAGAGTGCTCTGTGTGCCGTCTTTGCCACCCATTGCCATAGGTTCGCCATCACTAGTCTGTGATCATAGGCATGTGACTTAACCCTGATTGTTTTGTCATTGGCCCTCTTTAGCCTCGGAACTGATACTTAGTATCAATCCTAGGACAAATCAGGGCTAAACAAGAAATCATAAAGTACTAAAAGGGGTAAAAAGGGTTCTTATAAAAGGCTGGACCGGCTTATTTAAGAATAGAGTCACTGGAATATACTCCCAAAGAGATTTAGGTATAAAATATGGAAAGAGTGAAAGTAAGAAAAATCGGAGCGAGAAGAGGGTAAGCTATCTAGCCTCAGTATGTTGTTCCTGCCCCAGGCTCAACCCAGGCAGGGCTAATCGGCCCTTAGCGGGAGCCTCTCTCAGGAGGGGAGGCCTCTCCTGAGGCTGGTCCCTTCAGAGGATCCAGGAGAGCAGAAGCAGTCAGAGATCCTCAGAGTCAAGGCACCCTTCGCAGGAAGTTCTTGGTGTTTTGAAAGGCCTTCCTCTTTGTCACTTCCTGTGACTTTCCTCCACTTTACATGGACCAGTTACAGCAAGAGCTTTGCTTAGGACAGCCCGGGGGGCCGTCAGTCGATTCTCCTTCGTCGCCCACTGGCACACGTGGCTCGCAGGCCTCCCCCCCTCGAGTGTGAGTGGGGTGTGCACGCTTCTGAGAGTGAACGCAGATGACAGAAGGAACCCTGCAGAGCTGCAGCCACTTCCTGTGAGCGCTTCCCCTCGTGGCCCTCAGCGTCTTCGTCTGCAAAGTGCTGGCATCGGAGCAGGAAGTGTTCGCTGGGGCCCCTTTTTCACCTTTAGGCCGAGCATCCCAGCAGACAAGGAGAAAGCTGAACGCAAACAGGAACTTGCTGTAAGTGAAATCTTCCTGCCTCGGACACTTGGAGCTGGAAGGGAGATGTTAGCACGGAGGGGAAATGGAGCAGTGCAAGAAGCAAGAGAAGAGAGGATTCTGGGAAATCGCCGATGGGTGGAGCTTCGGGTCCGAGCCTTGGACCGGCAGCAGCTTTTGTCCTCTTCTCAGGATGTGAGTCCCTCCCATCTCCCTAAGGACTCCCCATTGCACTCAACGCCAGTTTGTCTGTGGATAGTTCCTGTGCTTTTGCCCCACCAAGCTCTAAGTGGCCTGACTGGACATCTCAGGCTGGCCCAAGAGAGATGTTCCACGGAGGGCAGGCCGTGTCCAACACCTTCCTCCGGGCTGTCCGTAGCGTAAAACCTCGTGTCGCCACATAGACTAAGAATCGATGAGCATTTCAGCCTGGTGCCCCCTTGGCTGGCCCAAGGCTGGGGACTCACTGCCGTCTGGCCTCCTCTTTCACCGCTTCCCTCACCCCCTCGTGGTCGCCATCGCAACTCACCGGAGCTTGTTTATTTCCAAAGTGGTCCGATGTAAAGATTAAAATTTAGGGGAGACGGAGGCATCTGAAATGAGTTTCTCTCTGCAAGGAGTATTATATTTTTTAGAGGTTTATTAAGGATTAAAGAAAATACAGGATAAGGAAAACGTGCCTAGGCCAGAGGCCTAGACAAGACCTCACCTACATTAAGGAAAGAGCCCCATCTGCTCCAAAACGGAAGTCCAAAAAGAGACCCCAAAACCTGTGCCACCAGCTTAAATCCTTCCTCAATCTCGGCCCACCTCAGAATTGCGTGAGATTGCAAAGCATTTTGGGGAAGTGGAGCAAAGGCTTGTGGGGATTGAAGTCCTGGATTCCAGTCCATTTTTACATTCCCCTGTTTGATCCTCTGGGAAGAAGTCCTTCCCCAAAGGATCATAAAAACAGAATCAATTTAAAGATTACGATAATTTGAGGATAAGAGGAAAGGAAAAAAAAAACAATAATTGCTGAACACATTGACAAAAAGCCATTAGGGGGCAGGCAGCCCCCTTTGGCATGAGAGTATACATACAAATAAATGTTCAATCAATCACACCCAAAGTTCAATTTTGTGCAGCTTGTGGTCTGGAGGCTTCTTCACGGTGGCCTCTCCAACAGTTCAGTTCTGGATTCAGAGAGGGAGCATCTTCTTTACCTAAAATTCTTCTCAAAAGGAATTTAAACTTTGCCATTTAAATAATGATATTTTTACATTCCCCCCGTTAAGAGGGTGATTGACAAATACAGAATCACTTAGGGATGCACGGCTGAGGTATGAGGTATATGAATCAATTGGCAAGAGATATTAAAAAGACATCAGAAAAATCCAAAGAAAAGAAAAAAAATTTCTGGATGAAAATATAGACTATCAAAGTCTTATGTGTAAAAATTCCAAGTAAAGAAAAATAAATCTATAACGGGTCCTTGAATCAGGGCCCAATCTAAATGATCTAAGCAATGATGCATTTACCTAGTCAGTAGCCAGGACTACAGAAAGGTAGCACCCTATGAGGCAGAAAAGAGGGACCAGATTATAGGAGCCAGGGTTGAGATACTCGTCTGTGAGTATCTTCAGAGTGAGTGTGGACACAAGGAAAGCCTATGTCTAGCAATGATAAACACAATAACCTCGAGTCTTCACACTAGGTTCAAGACCTTTGTGTTGGCCTAGACGAGCATCAATCCATCCTGGATTGGCTTTTCTTTGGCTCTGTGCAATGGCTCTTGTGTGTATATCTTGTCCTGGAATCAGACAGAATCATTAAGCAAAGTCCCATAATTTATTTAAATAATTAGTGGCATCATTTTTATAGTCTCTAGCTTTTTGAGCATGCTCTGACAAATGTATTTCAAACTTGTAGTACTGAAAATTCAAAACCTTAATGCTGGTGACATGTGCTTTAAATATAAAAAAGAGAAAAAAATAAAAAATACTGAAAAGTATATTGCACATGCAAGAAAAATATAATAATAAAAGAGCTTTAAAAATTCAAAAATGTAGCTTATAATCATTGACACACTGAGTC
This sequence comes from Monodelphis domestica, assembly GCF_027887165.1. Classification (NCBI taxonomy): domain Eukaryota; kingdom Metazoa; phylum Chordata; class Mammalia; order Didelphimorphia; family Didelphidae; genus Monodelphis; species Monodelphis domestica. The sequence continues at coordinate 430,411,685 of NC_077230.1, read as the reverse complement.
AGCTAAGAAAATATAAAATGCAAGGCTTTCTCACCAAAAATGAGATCCATTTCCTCTTAATATCTGGCCATGATCACTGTGAGCAGAAGGCAAATGAACTGAACAGTAGTACAAATATGTAGGTATCGAAATTCCCCAAATTCTCAATAGCCCAATTAATTACAATAGCAAACAAACACACTATCATATTTCACATAAGTTGTATGACATTTAAAAGCCTATGAATTGATGGATATTTGTCACAATTTTTACAAATGTAGCAAATCTTTCAACTTTGGTAATAAACATATATATATTTAAACAAGGTAAAACTCATCTTGGGTTAAGAACATAATCAAGAAATCTATATATCATTCTGGTGCAAATAAAATAGTGAGCTGAGGAGCATAAATAAAGGGGTGCTCCTTTATCTTGGAGGCTTTTTAGGGGTACAAATGCCCTGAGATTAACTGCCCCAACTTCCATTCACATATTTAGAAATGCGGGAAGGTTGGGGGGTTATAAAATGTATTTCGCTTCAGCTACAATTGGCCTTACCTCGTGGTAGGGGCAGGCAAAATAACCAGAGATTGTTAAAAAAAAATTCCAAAAATCATATTTAAAAACCCTTAAAATCAGTTGAGATATTTAGCATATTAAATTTTCCAAAGATTGTTATAGCAATTGTAACCAGTTCTGAAGTCCATCTATCCTCGGCAAAATAGAAAACTGTTTTTTTTTTAATATGGGCTTAATTACAATGATATTTTTTTTAGCACAGTTATAGGGGAAAAACAACAGAATTTCAAAACTCAGTACATTCAAAATAAATTCAATCAACCTTCAGCGTAACAGAATAATATTCAATCCAGTAATATATGAATTTAACATCACAAAGTTAAATCTTAAACCAAGCAATGCAATAGAATACAGAGATTTTTATAAACCATTGGAGTTTGAAATGCCTCAAAATTTATCCTTTAGTCTCTTTGGCGTTCCTTGGGGGTGTTTATCCATTTAAATGTCTATTGTCCGAAGGCAGAGTGGTAAGGGCTAGGCAATGGGGTCTGAACGATCTGCTCCGGGCCACACGGCCATGAAGTGTCTCAGGCCAGATTTCAACTAGAGACCTCCCATCTCTGGGCCTGGCTCCCAGTTTGCTGGGCCACGCATTTGCCCCTTCAAAGTTAAAGTTGAATCTTTGGGCTGAGTCTGCTCCCTGACAGGCAGGTGAAGTCAATGAAATTACCAGAAGAGTCAAAAGGTATCCTTTTAAACAGCCCATTGCTATTAAGTTTCTGTTTGAAAAGTCTGTTTCTTCTCCTCTCCCTTTCTCTCTCCCCTGCTCTGATACCTTCTCCTGCCCCAGTCCACATGGAGCCCAGGCCGCCCACGTGGAGCCAATACCTCCCCCCCGCCCCCCCGTTTTGTTACCCGTCAAGGATCTGGGTTTGTTGGGCAGGCAGGTCACCAGGTGATTGCGATCTTGGTTGAATCAGGTCTGGAATCGGGGGCTGAACGCCCGCAGGCAAAAGCGGCTGAGCCGGGTGGGGTGGGCGGCAAACGCAACAGGTCTGGATCGAGCAGCAGCTTTGCGAGGGTAAAAAATAACCTTGACCAGAGAGATGTGGCTCAAAAAAAAATTTTCTAGGCACTAGATATTAAAACTGAATTTAAGATCAGAAAAGAAATCAGAAGATTGAGAGGTTTTTCTCCCGAAGTGGTTACGCCAAACTGTCAAGATTAAAATTTAGGGGAGACTGAGGCAGGTAGAAATTAGTTTTTCTCTGCAAGGAGGATTACATTTTTAGAGGTTTATTAAAAGTTAAGGATTAAAGAAAATACAGGATAAGGAAAACGTGCCTGGGCCAAGGGAGGCTGCCTGGGCGTCTGCTCTTCCCTCTGCCCTTTTCACCCTCCGAGGTCATGTGTTGGGGGGGGGGGCCTTGCTCGGGGCAGAGCTTTAAGCCCAGAGAAGCGCTTCTAGGAAGGCCCTTCATCAGCGGAGCAAGTGGCACCGAGGTGGGGATTTGAGCTAAAAGCGGCTTCTTTGCTTTTCCCCTTCCTGTTCCTCTAGGTCAGCTCCATACAGAGCCAGATGCAGTCCAAAGGAGGCTATGGTGGGGGGATGCCTTCCAATGGCCAGATGCAGCTGGTGGAGACAAAGGCCAGATAACCCTGGGAGTCCCTCGAGTGAGTGTCTGAGAACCCTGCACGTCCCACTCAAGGGGTGCTCAGTCCAGGAAGCAGACCTCTGCGCTTCGCGATTTCTAGTCCTGACACAGGCAGACGTGCGTCCGAGTTGTCAACTGAGGCCAGTTCAAAGTAACTGAGCTACCAGGACTGCCATTTCTAACCTCTTCCCCGTGGACTAAATTTGACAGGGAAATCCAGTTTGGTCAGAAGCCTGGCCCAGTTTTCCGTCCTTCGGCTTTCTAAATTGAGGTCCTATTTTCTTTAAACCCTCCCCTTCCACGTTAGAATCGACGCTGTACTCCGAGGCAGAAGAGGGGTCAGGGCTAGGCAGTGGGGGTTCAGTGACTTGCCCAGGGTCACAGATTGGGAAGTGTCTGACGCCAGATTTGAACCCAGGACCTCCCGTCTCTAGGCCTGGCTCTCCATCCAGGTACTATTTTTTAAAAATTCAGTTCAGTTCAGTTCAGAGTGCCTATTTTCTATGGGCTTCGACAGACCCAAAGAATGACATCCGTTTTCCCTTTTAACAGTGTCTTACTTGAACTTTAAAATGAGAAGCTTCTTAAAACCAAAACAAAAGTCTAAATATTCTCAGTAATGTTGGAACTAACTTGGCTTGTTTTTCTTGTCTTCACAGGTTCGTGTGAATTTCCGGATCTCGTCTACTGTTTTGGGGTTTTTGATTTGGAGATTTGGGGCTTTGGGAGTTGTTTTCTGGTTTGGAATTGGGGCGCGCGGGCTGAGCCTGCTTCACGTGTTCATTTTGAGAAAGAAATGGGCTGGGACCGCGTTCATCCTCTCGTGACGGCTCTGGTGACGTTTCTCTGCCGTGCTCCAAAGACGCTGAAGTGGATCTCGTCGTCCTTCCAGCGGCGTGCGTGCGTCTGGCTTCCCCCGCACCGTGACTATAGAGTAGCCCGGCTTGCGGTGTTCTGTCTTAGGCGTATTCTCAAGGCCTATCCGGTAGGCGACTGGCTTTAGCATCTGCCCCTCGTTTCCTCTAAACCGTCTGTCCCAGCACTTTTCTTGTCCTGACTTCGGTCCTGGGCATGCCAGAGAAGGTTGGTCTCTGGACAAGCACGATGACCCTTTCTCCTCTTGTTGGAAGCCCGGCTGAGCCCCTGGGCTTGAGGAAGCCGCCAAGTTTTCCGGGTGGCCCCCACTCTCTCGACATCACAGCAAAGATCGCTTGTCACAGCTGCTTTCCATCGGCGTCCCTTTTCGTTCTCTGCCATTTTGAAACGAAACAAAGCTGGCGTTCAGAAGACACGACGTTGTAAATGTTGAGTATGTTTATTTTTAAAGGACACCGTCAAGCCTGCAAAGAGCAGATGAGTGCTTCCATCCATGCTCTCTCTTTTCCCTTCTCCTCCCTGCTGTCTTCTTTTATGTTCCTCCTTAGACTGCCCGTCATCAGGAACTGCTCCCCACACAGTTGGCAGGCTTGGGTTTTTCATCTAGCTGTATTCAGGTCAGCTTACGTTGCTCATAGCAACGCGCTGACTTGGCAGAAAAGAAACTTGAAAACAACTCACAGGGTCACTTTTTACTCTTGAGAGGCGAGAAGCCTTTTGCTCAGGTTCCAAAGTACGTGAATATTGCACTGTCTCCAGATTCTAGAGCTGATTCTTCTCCCCTTCCTCATCCCCACGTCTTGCTATCACGGTTGTCAGAATAGAGTCGTTGGTTTGATTTTCTGTGGATTTCTTTCAAAAGCACGTGCCCAATCCAGCTCCTCCATGCCTGCCTGTGATCGAACAGTAGGGTAACCCGAGTACCCCCACCAGCCTGGAAATAAACGGATGGGAAGAAGGAAATGTCTTCTGTTGACTTCCCGTTTCCCTCTCAGCTGAGCCTCACTTCCTGCTGAAACAACGAATGAAGTCAGTGCTAGATGCATGAAGCGTCTTATTCTGGCACTTCCTACGTGGATTCACTGGAAAGGAAACTGCCATCTTGCATATTGCATGGTACCTCCAACGTGGTCAGATGCAAGCAGGTTTGCCCAAGAGTGCCAGACTGCTGTCTCCTTGCTGGCCCCCAGATCCTTTTCCTTAGTGAAGATCATCTTCTCCTTGGGCTTTGGCAGGAAAGTCGCCCTTGTCCTTACTGCATCTTCTTGCATTTCCTCTTTCTGGAGATCCGTCTGTGCCTGGCCCAGCATTGTTCCCAAAGCAGTACTGGCAGACTGAGTGCTGCATCATCACTCCCTACAATGTTATCAGAGGCTTGCTCGCACTTGAAAAGATCAGCGCTCTTTGTAACAGGTAACAGTTACAGGCCAACTCCTTGGTTTCCACTGTTTCCCGTATGGAAATTCTTCAGCTGCACATGAAGCATATTGTGCACAATGCAGGGCTGCTACCCTGCAGGAGGAGCAGTACTTGCAGGTCTTATCTTGCTTTTGTTCCCTGAGGGCTGAAATAGAACATCAGGAGGATCCAGAAGTCATTGTCTCTTCCAAATCATGTTTTTCTTCCCTTTAGAGTGGAGTCCATTTTCCCTCCCATTAGAGATATTCCTGTTGTTTATTCCTTCTCTGTGATCTCATTTGGAGTGTTCTTTGCACAAATACTGAAGTGGTTTGCTATTTCCTCCAGCTCTTTTTACAAATGAGGAAACTGAGGCAAACAGGGTTAAGTGACATGCCCAGGGTTAGACAGCTAATAAATGTCTGAGGTCAAATTTGAACTCAGACCTTCCTAATTCTAGGCCTGCCACTCTGCACATTCCTGTTCCAGAAGACCCAATGTTGTAAGCAAGGACTTTGTTTTCTCAGTCCATCACTTTCCAAACTGCTCCAACGATACCTTTAAACCACTGTGGATGATTGTCACAGGGAGGAGATTTACCTTTAAAGGACACAAAAACTTCCCAAATGTGGAACCACCTTTTCTGGAGTTTTTCCTACTGAGGATGAAAAGTAAGAAGGATGTTGAAGTTTTGAGGCTGGTTTTGACTGACTTTCAGGCATTTTAAAGGTTGATTTCAATAGGTCTAAGGGCCAAACAGTTCTCATTTTAAAATGGAAGCAAATAAAAAATAGCCCAACGGGAGGGGAGTAGGAGGAGGGGAGGAAAGAACGGGAATCCTGTAGCCATGGAAAAGCCTTCGAAATTCATTCACTAATAAATAACTTCATTAAAAAACAGAGCCCACTTGGCCCAGTTTCGTGTCTAGCCCACTTTAAGAAAATGCATTTATTTTTACACTGGGAGGTAACTTGCATAATGGCGGCTAACCATGAAGTGGTGCCGATCTGTGAAAAGCAAAATGAGGGGTGAGTGGGGCAAAAGGGGGATTTAGGAAGGGAAGTCAGTATTACAATACAGTTGGCCCGTCCACAGACAAATGTTGTGATTACAGTAGTTGTTCCTTTTGCCATCAATTATCAATCAGTGCACATTCAGAGCTTGCTGCTGTTCACTCTTCCCTGGGGAAAATTGGCATATTTTTGTAGCATACTTTAGAGCCCACGTTTTTGGTAAACTGTGATCATTCTTGAACAACGTCGTTCCCATGTTGGCTTGGAGATATTGAAATGAAAGTGTTCGCTTTGACTCAATAAATGTTTTCTTCCGGTTTCTGCGCTGCCTTTCCCTTCTTCCCTGCTCCGGCATTCGCTTTTCCAAAATGAACTTTGCTTATTTTATGGCCACGTCCTTGGAGACTCGGTAGCAGCCTTTTGAAATGATTCCCCCCCAAAAGTCGGACTTACCGTGAATTCCCCCTGGGAACGGGTCTGTTCTCCAAGAAGTGATATGGCCGGGGAGGCTCAGCCGGAAGACAGAGAAGCCCGTCTTTGCTGGAGGCCTCCCTTTCCTAGTTACAGAAAAGGCGCTGACCTGACCCGAGAGGCGGAGTCTGCGCATGGAAGAGCCAATGGCAGTGCAGGCCCCCATGTGGCCCCGCCCTCAGGCTCTTAGGTGAGGCAACTAACCTGCCTAGCAGACAGGAGGGTGGTGCCTTGTGAGGTCTTGGAACCTCCGCCAAGTCTAAGGGCCCAAAATGGGGGGGGGGGTGGATTTTCAGTCCCTGGAAGACCGAGCACTGTGGCCAAAAGCTCTTCGGAAGCTAAAGCAGGAGAGGCGCGACATAAGGCTCCGCCGTGGGCCAGTCAATTCCTGCACACAGCTTGGTAACCTGTTGTTAAGGTCCGGATTTTCACCCACCACCAAGGAAGTCCACGGACAATGTAATCAAGCCAGGAGAAAGCCTTTATTGTGAAACTGATACGCGCATCAGTGGGAACCTCTGCCATCAGAGTTCCAAGTTGCTTCTGACAGGCTGGGCTTGAAATACTTTTCTGTAGGCCTGGCTTTCCAGCCCCTTATCAAACATCCTTGGAATTTTGCCTGCATGTATGGCTCTCATCTGCTTCCCACTATTCTTGGAACTTTGACAATTCTATATTATTGGGGTCTTCCTGGCCTGTAGTTTGACATTTATTGGGGTCTTCCTGGCCTTTATCTGGTACTTGGGGTTTGACATATTTAGGGTTCTGACAAACTTTTCAAGGCTGGTAAGGCCTAGGACGTGCTGTTTTTCCAAGGCTGGTCATTTTGGCCTCCTTCACATGCTCAGGATGTTCCCACCTCCTCCCCATGTCCTGGCTAGGTCTTGGAAGTAAGAGAGCCAGGCCAAGAATGCAGGGGAGGTTTGTGGCATTTAAAAGAGTGGATGCCATAAACTGTAATGGTTAAAATGGTGGAAGACTTAAATTGTAGTAGATAAAGAGTGGATGAGTAAATTTATGACCGCAGAAAATATGTTTTCACTACAGTGTCTTCTTTTTTATCAAATATAAGGTGGTCACCAGGGAAATATTCCCTATTATGAATATACCCAAGTCAACTGGGTTTTATAGAGAATTTAATTAATAATATGATGAGGAATCAAAGAAAGAGAGAGAAAGAGAGAAAAAGGGGAATAATGAGAAAAGGATAGGCCAGCCCAAGGTGGCCCTGGCCAACCCAGGCCTAAGCCTTTAAGAGAAAGAATCAGTCAGGCCTTTATCACTCACCACAAGATTTGTCCAAGCAAGGATTCAGAGAGACACAGTCTCCTCAGAGGAGCTCCAGCGAGCCTTCTCCAACAGACTGGTCTTTTTCTTATTTAGCAGGTTTTCTCCTATGTCACCTCCCCTAAGTTCTTCCATCTACCAATCACAGTAGACGTTTTCCAAAGGACAGCCCATTCTAATCCACACCTGAGTAGGCTAGAATCTCTAAGTAAGTTTTTTCCTCTTTCCTCCTTCTAAGTTTACAAGTTGCCTGACCTTTATAGGTACTTAGCACCCCTTTGTATTAGTTCTAAAAATAGGCATGCCTTAAGTATGGCTGTAAGTATTTTTCATTGTTCAGCAAAAAGTTTTCTCCCCTAAAGCAGTCTTAAGTAGGGTGGAGTAGAGGTCCTCCCATTTCTGATCCAAGTAGAGTTCTCACATGTTAGATCTAAGTAGCTTCACTGTTTAAAATGGGAAATAATTCCAATAGGGAAATGTCCCAATAAAAAATCCCCTTTAACATTCACAAGTCTGAGAAATTTCAAGATTCACAGGTTGCGGGTTGGCTTTCTGCAGGGAGAAATGGCTGCCTTGAGGCAGAGCTGGATGAAGCATGCAGGGTAAGCGGGCCACTCTAGGCGATGCCATGGAGTGGTCAGGAGAAAGAGCAGCAGCAGTAGCATTAAGGCACAAATCTGTTCTGCCATCGAAGCCTTGTTCCTGTCAGCCTAAATGGGGAGGAAGAAGATGGTCTCTGGGTGGGAGGGCATGCATCTTGTAGAGCTAGTAAGTGAAGCTCCTGCACCTTTCTTTTCATTTCTGCCACAGTTTTTCTCCCTGCCCTTGCCTTCCTTCCTGCTTTCTTCCCTCCCTGGTGAAATGAAGGTCCCGTCATGAAGGTGCTTCTGGAAGGTAAGTGTAATGAATCCATTTCCGCTCACCTTCCTTGTGGTGGTGGATGCCAGAAGACTGGGTAGGGTGCTGCTCCCTTCCCCAGGGGGTCCATGCCGGGGTGGGAGGGAGTTGTGTGTCAAGAGTAGCAGCAGCAGCTGAATAGCTCCGCTGGTGACCTACCACAGTCTCCCCTTTGGGGACTACTTTGGCGATTTCGGGCCATGTGATTTGGGGGTTTTTCTTTGTTTTTGGCGAAGCTTCTTTAGACAGGTCTCCCCCTTCGGAAGGCGAAGGGGAACACTGAGACTCCTTTGGGCATTGTAGGTCAGTACCAAAGACGGTTGTTGTTTTTGTTTTCCCTCCACCGAACCCGGGCTTTTTGTAAGGGATAGATGTGAGGCAAGGCCAGTCCCAGGTCGGAGGTGTGGGGGTGGGGACTGTGCCCTTTCCCCTGGTTGCTGGTGGTGTATCCCTTAATGTGTGTTTGGAGCCCGAACCCCAATTGCAGAGTGTGGCAAAAGCAAGGGCTCCAGCTGAAGGGAGGGGTGGAGGAAGGAGGTGTGTGGAAGAGCTGCGCAGGCCCAGAGTAAAAGGCAGGCCAGGAGGCTTGGAGTGCAGGCGCTCAGGGGCAGGCAGGTGGCACGCAGGCGCAGTAGGGGCAGGCAGGTGGCACGTGGCGGAGGGGGAGGGGAGCGGAAAGTTCCCGCCTTTTCTGTCAGAGCCTCCCTGTGTCGCTGTGCCTAGCATTAAGGTCGGCCAAGGCAAAAGACTGGAAGTTGCCTGTGGACTGTGTGAGGTAGGGGAGCAGCACTTGGGCCGAAGTTGGTCACATGAGGCACCTCTGCCGAGGGGAGGAGGCTTTGGGGGTGGCTGCTGCCGCGGAGCCCGCCTCCTGCCTCTTCCTCTGGGTTCTTCAGTAGTCCCGCCTGCTGCCTGTACTGGTCAGCTCCATAGGCAGGCCTACCCCTGAAAGCTGCCCCTCCCTCTCAATTGCCCGCCTCCCACACTGCCCCTCCTCTCCCTGGGGGACACCCACCAGAAAGTCCCCTCCTTCAGTAGCCCCACTCCCAGGTCCCCAACTTCCTCAGGTGCTCAGCTCCCCCTCCCCCACCCCCTTCGCCTCTTGGTCTCCCTCTTGAGGCCACATATTGGTATTGCATCCGAGGAGGGTTTTTTTTTTTTTTTAATGGTTTTGAAATAAGCTTTTAGAGCTCTGTGCAAGTTGGACCCCAAGCCTCGTACACATCCTGACGTCTCAGGCATAAATAGGAGTGGACCTTGGCCGTGAGTGGCCCACTTTGCCTTAGAGCAGTCACACACCTGCCTTCCACCCTGTGCTCTCAGTATTCTCCTTCCATAGCGGATGCAGAAATGATTAAGGAAGTTCTTTCTGCTCTCCCGCTGCCTGAAGCCCTCGCTCTAGTTCACTGCTGTGCCCATAGAGGTGGCACTGACCCTGTCTCCAGGGGACATGACTGAGCAGATGCTGCTGCCAAGCTAGCAGCCATAGGAGGGCCTGAACTACTTTGAACATGAACAACCACTGATGACTTAAATGGATCACTTTCCTATAATGAAAAGGAAGTGGAGAAATGGAAAGGAAAATTCAAAGCAAAACCAATTCATGGAGTGTGGGTGTCATCTGAAGGAAAACCCCTGCTCCCTAGAAGTTTCCATCACCAAATTTACCAATCTGTTCATCCTAATGGCCACTTTGGTACCCCGGGCATGGTGGACTCTGTTAAGAGAGTCTGGCTGGCCCCTGGTATAACTACCAGAGCCCCTAAAGTGTGTTCAGCCTGCTCTTCCTGCCAGTCAGATCACCAACATGCCTTTGGTGGAAAAGCCTTTGCTGGGCGTCCTCTGGCTTACACACCTTGTGAGCGTTCTTTGTAAGGGAAGTGTCTCCTTTGGAGTGGTGTCGATGGAGGATCTGGAGGGATAGAGGAGGCAAAGGCAAGTCCTGTGTGACCCTGGAGGCATGACCGTCCCCTGCAAGCATGCCCATTCCTCCAGCCATGCATCCCTCCTCACCTCAAAAGGGGGGAAGTGTCGTTCCTGGCAACATAGGGTGGACCTTGTCCTTGCAGGGATGAGACAGCTGTCCCTTTTACCGGCACGTTCACTATTCTCCTTGGTCCTCACCATGTCCTGGCTAGGTCTGTGAAAGGAGTGAAGCAGGTAGAGAATACACTAGACGCTGCTGGCTGGCTGACTGGCTGGCTGGCTGGCTGTGTGCTGGCATCAGTGCCTGCCTAGATAGAGAGATGGCTGGAACCTATAGGGTAGCCTGGTCACTCTTGGGCTCCACTTGTACCTTGTGTTCTTGGCTCTCCCTCAGAATGTGATGCCACAGAGCGGTCAGCTGTAGCACAAAGAGCAGCAGCAGCAGCAGCAGTGGTAAGGCAGCTCTTCTGTTCCGTGTCTAGGACTCCTGCCTTTTGGGTTGAAGGTATAATGTATGATTCTGGCTCAGAATTCATGGAGGACACATACACACACACACACACACACACACACAGACACACACACACACACACGGTAATGCAACACACAAGAGGTACTTTATTGAGCAAAATATAGCTTGGTGCCGAGGACCTAAAGTGCTGGCCCCGAGGCTGCGATTTGCAGGTGTTTTATACACTTTTAGGGTACAGGGAGTAAAAAGGAATTCCTGGGGTGGGGGGGAGTGAACCGAAAGTCCTGGGGCTGGGGTCCTGAAACCCAAGTGCCCAAAGGGAAGACACAGCAATCTTAGTCTTCGGTACCCATATGTTTCACGTATGGTCATGGTGACCGAGGTTAGGTCAGTGAATCGTGAGATGATATATCTTTGTGAAACCTGGGATAAGAGTCCAACCTGCGGCTGCTACATAATGTATGTCCTTAGTGGGTTTGGGCTCGAGAAGGAGAAAGGAGTCGGAGAAAATGGGTGATAAATCAAGAGACACAGAGAAGTGAATTGAAATGGGAGCGGCGATGGCCCCTGATACTATTTTCCTTAGAAAAATCATGAAAGGAAAATCTGAGACATAAGAGAACAAGTGGAGGTAAGAATTCTGAGATAGAAGGACGTGGCCAATAGTGGCGCTAGGACAGATAAAGAGAGACAGCAGGGAGAACTCCTAGGTTGCAGGAAACAAGAGAAAAAGCAGGGGGCCTCACCCCAGCCTTTATTGTGGATTGAGAGGTGATCAATGAATAGGTGACATAGTACATAGTTCTTAACTTTGGTTGCATAGACAATGACAAGATCAGAGGAGGCGGGGATTCTCCTGACATGAGCTTTTCAGAGGAAGGAGGTTTGACAAGGTGAGGGCTAAGCCTTTGTGGCTCAGGCCCAGGAATTCTCTTGCCCTTAGAACTGCCGATACATCGATCATGAATGGATCTGATCAAGTATTTCATACATCAACCATACCCCCATGCCTGGTAGGTTATATATCCACCCCCTTTTTTTTTTTTTACAAAAATTAAATAAGAGGGTATCCTGTTACAATGAAATTGTAAACTTAATCAACAAACAGGAATACTAGTGAGCTATCAGATAAAGAATCAAAAATGAATTCACAATCCAATTTCAAAATGAAGTATAACTTAGCAATACTGCTGTAAAAATGATAAGAATGATCTTCATTTCCATTTAGCAATGTCAAGCGTAACAATTTTCATCATCAAAGATCACAAGTTATAATATCAAATAATAAGAAAATGATGTTCACTCCTTAGTGATCCTGAATTAAGGTGATAAAGTAATCATAGGACAGGTGCATGGACATATCATATTGCCCACGTATAGCCAGGATTATAAGAAGTTGTCACATCTTCAATAGTTAAAGAAAAAGACTTCCTCTCGAGATGAGAGGGAATCCTTGTCTTTCCCTTGTTCTGATTATGCGTAGTCTTTGGGATATATAATCCAAGATGCCTGCCACATAGACATATGGTTGCAGGGTTGGTACCATGGCCTGTGAATGAGGGTGTCTGTAACCTGGTCGTGGTGGTTACAAAAAGGGATTTTTCCTTTGTGGGCTGGGACTCGAGAAGAAGGAGCAAGGAGTCTGAGAATATGGGTGAAGAATGACAGACAGAGACAAGTCAAAGTAATAGATAGGGCAGGCGTGATCCCCTCTGCTTTTTTCCTTGGTCAAAGAATTAAAATTAAAAAATTTAAATGTAAAATTAAAAAGAAAATATGAGAAGCTTGCAGACAGGTGGAAGTAAGACATGTGGCCCAGAGAGGCCTTAGTAAAGAGACAGTAGTGAAGCTTTAAGATTGCTGGAACAAGAGAGGGAATCACGCCTTGACCCCAGGCTTTCTTGGGGATAGCCAGGATCAATGACCAGATAAGAAAGCATAGATAATTCAGATTGGATGGGAAGGTAATGATGACAACTTTTGGGTGTGTTGACCCCAACCGGCCCTTTTACCAAGGAATTCGAGTCCGCACCAAATGTTAATGAGTTTGCATGGCTAGGTCAAGAGTCCACCCACAAATGTCAGAGTTCAAACCTTGTGTCTGAAGACACAATATCCATATATCAGTTATATTTCTTAGATGTGAATATGCTTGGAATGCTACATATCCCCCCTTTTTGTGTTAAAAAAATAAGATGAAGGGGGAGTGATATAAAAATATAAAAAAAATTGTGACTCAAAAATATGAAAATCATGTAGCATCATAAAATGATACTTCACGTGATTCAAAATAGACACCCAAAACATATTGCAAAAACTTGGGATGTAAAAAGTAAGTGTGATTGTCAACAACAATGAAGATTTTACTCTCAACTTATTAATAATTTGATAATGATGAAAATGATCTTCATACTTAGTAATCAAAATCAAAGATAAACGTCTCATAATAGGTTAAAAATAATGATAAAAAAGTAATAAGAAAATAATCTTACTTCAAAATGCATGAAAAGAAAAACAACATAGGATAATCAAAATATTCAGAGAAAATAAAGTAAAAGAGCATCAAATCCCAATTGCTCAATTGAAATAAGAATGGATAAAGATACTCTTAAAAATACTTTCTCTCTTCCCCCCCTTTTTTTGAATATCATACCAAATAGATTAGCATGTTTTACATTTTTCAAACATTATTGCAAACATCAATTCAAGTATCAATATTCCCATGAACATTACATTTTGATTTGTTGTTGAAACAACAAGAATGAAGCTAATGAAATGAAATGGCAACTTTTAGGTGCACATTTCTTATATAAGCCTTATGGTTATGTCCAAAAATAAACTTTCTGATTCATATATCAGGATCAGAGCGTTAGTAGTACTTACAATGTACTTGTAGTATTTCAAAGAAGATATATGGGAAAAATAATCTGAGAAAATCATCATGGAAAATGACCATGAAATGAATGCAAAATTTTAAACTAATGGCTCACCTTTCATGTGGCATAGCTGTAGCTGAGCCAATGTCATGTCAGAATTGATATTCAAAAATGATTTCCATTTCTCTACTCGATGTTGACCAAGATTGATCTTGTAACACTTTTACACAACTATAAGTGCAACAATTAGTGCAAATTCTTAACAAGTACCAATGTTCCCATAAACATTTCATTCTGATTTGTTGTTTAAATGACAGGAATGAAGATAATGAAGTGCCATGGGAACTTCTGGCTGCATATTTCTTATATCAGCCTTACTGAAATCTCTACTTCTGTATAAACGAACCATTCAATATAACCAAGAATATAACATTGGCAATGTTTGAAAAATTCAGTCTACCAAACCAGTGTTTGGGTTCATTAGAAGCTTAAGTTGCTTTTCACGTAGAAGCAATTTCTACCGCTTCTTGTTCACATAGAATTTGATGTAACTTCTTAATTTCTTGTAAATGTAAAACATCCAATGTGCTCTTTCTACAAGCTTATCAGTGCCAATTCCCCCCCCCCCCCCAATCTTTAAATATACACTCCAAAGGGGAAACTTAGTGTATACTTTGCCTCTGTCCCATGGAGGTGTAGAATAGCCTATTCCACAGAGCTGAGTCAACAACTGTGAGTCCACAGTGGCTGTCCAACCTTGAGCTCTCAGTTTACCACTTAGGCTAGACTTCCCACAGGCCATAACGTCTTCCAGTATTAGAAGGGGAAAATGATAGACCCCAAATCCAGAGGCCTGCCTGAACCTCTGGGGCTGTTGGGAGCTAGCATGAAAGAGTTCCCATATAGACATCACCCCAAAAGATGGGGGTTTTTAGGAGTAAGGTCCAAAAAGGTTATTAACATGGAACCACACAAATGGCGGTTGGCACATAATATCTATATAGGTATTGTCAGGAACATCATCTATACATAGATGTAGATGACCGTTGTCAATAACTTAGGTTCCTACTTAAAAATGTCAAAGTACATTCTGCCTGACATTTCATCCTTTTTTTTTGTAAGAGTTAGATCAGGACCATCTGTCCATCCTAAATCTCTGGGCAGCGTCTCCTGCTTTAAACATAATTTTTTTTGTTGTCAGGGTTACTAGGTCTATGCTGTGGATGAAAAATTCTATCTCCTTCTTCTAAGAGAGTCATACCAATGTCTATACCCTTGTATAATAGTAGCATTTCTTACAATACAAATAGGAATCTTACAATACTTACAAAATAAATTCCTTTTGACAGTATATAGCATCGACATATAAAATGAAAGGCATACAGTAGTGTCTGAACAACTGTGGCTATTCTTTTTTGATCCCATGGTCAAGTCTTTGGAGTGTGGGATCTTTGTGGTGGTATCTATACCGAATAGATGAGCATCTTTTACATTTTTCAAACATTTGTGCAAACATCAATTCAAGTATCAACATTCCCATGAACATTACATTTTGATTTGTTGTTGAAACAACAAGAATGAAGCTAATGAAGTGACATGGCAACTTTTGGCTGCACATTTCTTATATAAGCCTTATGGGTATGTCCAAAAATGAAATTTCTGATTCACATATCAGGATCAGAGCATTAGTCGTACTTACAATGTACTTGTAGTATTTCAAAGAAAATATATGGGAAAAATAATCTGAGAAAATGATCATGGAAAATGACCATGAAATGAATGCAAAATTTTAAACTAACGGCTCACCTTTCATGTGGCATAGCTGTAGCTGAGCCAATGTGTCATGTCAGAATTGACATTCAAAAATGATTTCTATTTCCCTAATCGATGTTGACCACGATTGACCCTGTAAAACTTTTGCCCAACTATAAATGCAACAATAAGTGCAAATTCTTTACAAGTACCGATATTCCCATAAACATTACATTCTGCTTTTTTGCATTAATATGCCTCATATAAAGTTTCTGAACTTCATTCATGATTTTTAAACAATTTCTGCTCATTTCCATCCTTGCTGACCTTATGCCGTGTTTAAAAAATAATAGTTCCTACATATTTAAAATTTGAATGTATTAGAAATTTCTCTAAAGCATATACCAATTCATGCTGGTCATTTAAACACTTGCACTTAGTATTAACTTTCCTTTTGACCAATTCCAGTCCTTGGGATAAAACCTTATAACCTAATTCAGGCTATGGGCATTGAAACCCTGACTTCTAGAGAAAGATAAGACCTTCATCCCTGAAGGCTTCTTTTCTTATGCAGCCTGCCCCTGTCCCCACAGAACTCTGCAAGCCAAAATAGCATTAAGGAGGCTACGGATAGCCCCCGGCAAACAGGAAGCAGGAGTTCTAGCTTGTGCTATAGCATGCCAACCTATTGGAAGCTCTCACCATTATAGAGCTGATTAAGACCCTTCATCAGCAAAATTTTTACACCAGATGATTGGAAATTAAGAAAAGTATTACCTGCTGTTAAGAGCAAATGGATTGTTATTAAAATGCTACATTAAACAAGGAGGATTGACTTATCTCTCAGTCTTTTGCCCTTCCCTTCACTTATGATACTAACAATATCCTTAACTCACTTCCTTTAACTGACTTATCTATCGTTGCTATCTTTCCCCTGTCTGTTGCTGCAGAAACAGACAGAAATATTCTATGTCAACCTCTGCCTCCACCCATGCTTAATGTAGTATTATGATCATTTTAAATTCATAGAAATAAGCAGGTAGAGAGTTTTCCGCCAAAACTCTCCACCAGTTTAGCATATCTAAAAGAAACAAGCTTTTTAAAACACAGCCAGAGAATGCAGGAGGACTATTGTTTAAACGTAAAGGTATAAACTTGATATGTCTTTCAGACCGATCTTTGCTAAGACATGGTATTACCATGAAGCAAAGTTTAAAAACTAAATCGTCTTAATTGGGATTAGACATGGCAAATTTATATAGGAATGTCTGATTATATATCTTGATAGGAAAAGTTTTACAGTTAAAAATCTTTATCTGGATTTTGTCACATGCTGTAATCATATTTTAAAATGAATTATAGTATAATTGTAGGTTAAAGACCAAGATATAAACACTATTTTTCCAAGGCTTTTAGAGGTAAATCCACATGGACTCTTGCAACCATGTGACTCACTGCCACAAGTATTTGGATCTGGAAAGGAAATTTCATCCAGCAGTTTGATCAATTGATCCTGCCATATAGAGGGCAATACTCCTACACCTCAGGTTACAAGTTTTTATGACAAGTATTGAATACTATCAAAAGCAAAATTAACAACCAGTGCCATTTTTAACTGCCTAGCATCAATTGGCATATTCTTTAGAGAAATTTCTAATAGATTCAAATTTTAAATAAGTTGGTATCATTACATTTTCAAACAGGACATAAGGTCAGCAAGGATAAAACCTAGCAGCCAATATTTAAAAACCTGAATGAAGTTCAAAATTGTATGTAAGCCACATTATTGCAACTTTATCCAAAAGGCAAATTATTTAGAATCATTCAATCTCAAAAGAATATAGCATCAATTCTAAATATGAGACACATTCTCAACATTGCAAGGCATCAAAGTAAAAACAGTGCTGGGAGGATTCAAATTGTTAAACAGCAGTAAATTATGAAGGTTAAGAATTAATTTGTTAACCAGCAACAGTGCCTTATTTGTGGTTTAGAATCGGCGACACTACCACTTATTCAAATTGCATATATCGATCCTGAGCCTGATTGCAGTCTAAAAGCAATTACTAGTATACAAGCTCAAATATTACTTGCGCAACGTGGTCCATTTTGGCAACAGAATTTTGTAAAACTCATAGGTAAAATTGATAATTCCATTCATATTATCAAAATCTCTTCAGTCATGAATTTAAATTGGATAGATTAAAAATAATAACATCACGGCAATTGCTGTGCTTCCATTTACTGCATCTATTTAGGGTACAGCAGCTATTGATGCATGCACAGTATAAGTTTATACAAAAGCAAAAGTTACATGCAGGTAGGGATGAGACAGCTGTCCCTTTTAGAGCACGTTCACTATTCTCCTTGGTCCTCACCATGTCCTGGCTAGGTCTGTGAAAGGAGTGAAGCAGGTAGAGAAGGCACTAGACGCTGCTGCCTGACTGGCTGGCTGACTGCGTGCTGGTATCAGTGCCTGCCTAGATAGAGAGATGGCTGGAACCTATAGGGTAGCCGGGTCACTCTTGGGTTCCACTTGTACCTTGTGTTCTTGGCTGCCCATCAGAATGGGATGCCTCAGAGCGGCCAGCTGTAGCAGAAAGAGCAGTAGGAGCAGCAGCACGAGTGCTATGACAGCAATTCTGTTCCATGTCTAGGACTCCTGCCTTTTGGGTTGAAGGTTTAATGTCCAGTTCTGGCTCTGATTTCATGGAGGACACACACATACACACATACACACACACACACACACACACACACACACACACACACACACACACATGGTAATGCAACACACAAGAGGTACTTTATTGAGCAAACTATAGCTTGGGGCTGAGCACCAAAAGTGCTGGCCCCGAGGCTGCGATTTGCAGGCTTCTTATACACTTTTCCGGTAGCGGGAGTAGTGAGGAATTCCTGGAATTGGGGGGGGGAATGAACGGGTACTCCTGGGGCTGGGGTCCTGAAACCCAGGTGCTAAAAGGGAAGTCGCGTGAATCTTAGTCTTCAGTACCCAGATTTTTCACGTATGGTCATGGTGACCGAGGTTAGGTCAGTGAATCCTGAGATCATATATCTTTGTGAAAGCTGGGATAAGAATCCGACCTGCGGCTGCTACATAATGTATTTCCTTAGTCTGTTTGGGCTCGAGAAGGAGAAAGGAGTCAGAGAAAATGGGTGATGAATCAAGAGACACAGAGAAGTGAATTGAAATGGGGAGCGGCGATGGCCCCTGATACTATTTTCCTTAGAAAAATAATAAAAGGAAAATCTGAGACATAAGAGACCAAGCGGAAGTAAGAATTCCGAGATAGAAAGTGCCAAGAGTGGCACTTGGACAGATAAAGAGAGACAGCAGGGAGAACTCCAAGGTTGTAGGAAACAAGAGAAAAAGCAGTGTGCCTCACTCCAGCCTTTATTGTGGATTGTGAGGTGATCAATGAATACGTGACATAGCACTTAGTTCTTAACTTTGGTTGCATAGATAATGAGAAGGTCGGAGTAGGTGGGGATTCTACTGACATGAGCTTTTCAGAGGAATGAGGTTTGACAAGGTGAGGGCTAAGCCTTTGTGGCTCAGGCCCAGGAATTCTCTTGCCCTTAGAACTGCCGATACATTGATCATGAATGGATCTGATCACGTACTTAATACATCAACCATACCCCCATGCCTGGTAGGTTATATATCCCCCCCTTTTTTTTACAGAAATAAAATAAGAGGGTATCCTGTTACAATGAAATTGTAAACTTAATCAACAAACAGGAATACTAGTGAGCTATCAGATAAAGAATCAAAAATGAATTCACAATCAAATATCAAACTGAAACGTCACTTAGCCATAATGCTGTAAAAATGATAAGAATGATCTTCATTTCCATTTAGCAAAGTCAAGCATAACAATTTTTATCATCAAAGATCACAAGTAATCATATAAAATAATAAGAACATGATCTTCACTCCTTAGTGATCCTGAATTAAGGTGATAGTCATCATAGGACAGGTGCATGGACATATCATATTGCCCACGTATAGCCAGGATTACAAGAAGTTGTCAGATCTTCAATAGTTAAAGAAAAAGACTTCCTCTCGAGATGAGAGGGAATCCTTGTCTTTCCCTTGTTCTGATTATGCGTAGTCTTTGGGATATATAATCCAAGATGCCTGCCACATAGACATATGGTTGCAGGGTTGGTACCATGGCCTGTGAATGAGGGTGTCTGTAACCTGGTCGTGGTGGTTACAAAAAGGGATTTTTCCTTTGTGGGCTGGGACTCGAGAAGAAGGAGCAAGGAGTCTGAGAATATGGGTGAAGAATGACAGACAGAGACAAGTCAAAGTAATAGATAGGGCAGGCGTGATCCCCTATGGTATTTTCCTTGGTCAAAGAATTAAAGGAAAATATGAGAAGCTTGCAGACACGTGGAAGTACGGATTCCGAGATAGAAAGCATGTGGCCAAGAGAGGCCAGTAAGGGGATAGTAGTGAAGCTTTAAGATTGCTTGAACAAGAGAGGGAATCACGCCTTTATGCCAGGCTTTCTTGGGGATAGCCAGGATCAATGACCATGTAACAAAGCATAGATAATTCATATTGAATGGGAAGGTAATGATGACACCTTTTGGGTGTGTTGACCCCAACCGGCCCTTTTACCAAGGAATTCGAGTCCGCACCGAATGTTAATGAGTTTGCATGGCTAGGTCAAGAGTCCACGCACAAATGTCAGAGTTCCAACCTTGTGTCTGAAGACACAATATCCATATATCAGTTATATTTCTTAGATGTGAATATGCTTGGTATGCTACATATCCCCCCTTTTTGTGTTAAAAAAATAAGATGAAGGGCGAGTGATATAAAAATACGAGAAAAATTTGACTCAAATTAAAAATATAAAAATCATGTAGCATCATCAAATGATACTTCAAGTGATTCAAAATAGACAACCAAAACATATTGCAAAAACTTGGGATGTAAAAAGTAAGTGTGATTGTCAACAACAATGAAGATTTTACTCTCAACTTATTAATAATTTGATAATGATGAAAATGATCTTCATACTTAGTAATCAAAATCAAAGATAAACGTCTCATAATAGGTTAAAAATAATGATAAAAAAGTAATAAGAAAATAATCTTACTTCAAAGTGTATGAAAAGGAAAACAACATAGGATAATCAAAATATTCAGAGAAAATAAAGTAAAAGAGCATCAAATCCTAATTGCTCAATTGAAATGA
Source organism: Monodelphis domestica (assembly GCF_027887165.1). NCBI lineage: Eukaryota > Metazoa > Chordata > Mammalia > Didelphimorphia > Didelphidae > Monodelphis > Monodelphis domestica. Next base: position 430,391,331 of record NC_077230.1, on the reverse strand, counting down.
GAATGGTATAAAGATGTTCTTTTTTTTTTTAAATCCTTACCTTCCATCTTGGAGTCAATACTGTGTATTGGCTCCAAGGCAGAAGAGTGGTAAGGGCTAGGCAATGGGCGTCAAGTGACTTGCCCAGGGTCACACAGCTGGGAAGTGGCTGAGGCTAGATTTGAACCTAGGACCTCCCATCTCTAGGCCTGGCTCTCAATCCACTGAGCTACCCAGCTGCCCCCTAATATGAAGATATTCTAAAAAATACTTTCTCTCTTTCTCCCCCCTCCTTTTTTTTGAACAGCATACCAAATAGATTAGCATCTTTTACATTTTTCAAACATTAGTGCAAACATCAATTCATGTATCAATATTCCCATAAACATTATATTTTGATTTGTTGTTGAAACAACAAGAATGAAGCTAATGAAGTGACATGGCAACTTCTGGCTGCATATTTCTTATATCAGCCTTATTGAAATCTCTACTTCTGTATAAAAGAACCATTCAATATAACCAAGAATATAACATTGCCAATGTTTGAAAAATTGGGTCTTGTGTTGTTGTCCTCACCATGTCCTGGCTAGGTCTGTGATAGTAGCATTTCTTACAATACTAGTAGTAGTTTTACAATGTATCCTTTTGACAGTATCATAGACATACAAAATGAAAGGTATACATTCACGTCGAAACAAGTGTAGCTATTTTGTTTTGATTCCATAAGAAAGACCTCGGAGTGTGGGATTTATCTGATGTCTTAGACAGACACAAGTGTGGTTTAGTCCTTCTGAGTTAGCATCCTTGCTCTTGGTTTGGGTACACTATATCAATGGATGTCAGCCGGACCAGTGTCCCACAGTAGCCTAATAGCTAATGTCACTGATAGTGTCATGTCAGTCTTCTGGAGTGATCTTAGTCACCGGTGAAGTGTCCTTCCAGCGTGCCTGGATAGTGGCTGGCGTGTAGTTAGCTGATGTCAACAGCGTTGGTCTGCTTCTCTTCCTGGTCTTGTGTTGGCTGGCATGATGTGCTTTGTGGGTGACCAGATGTTTCCACTCTCTGTCAACATACAGACAAGACCTCGACCCAACGTGATCATCCCCTTGGGTCCCTCACAGTCTTAATTTCTTGGTAATATTCAACCCAATTCAGATCTATCCTACAATGTAATCTTTAGCAGGACATTCAAACTGTTATTGCAAAGTTTTAACTGATGTTCGTTTTAGAGTGTGGAAGAGATAGATGGTTAGTGATACCATTTCCACCCTTCTTTCTTATGAAAGTTGAAATGCCACAGCTGAACAAAATTGACTTTTCGATAAGTCTGATACGATGAAAGACATGCTGTTGTTTGCCAATATAATGTACCCTTGAAGACAATGATCACATATACATTTTGGACAAATCGTACTGCAATTGGACAGTATTGATGGTACAGTCATAACCTTCCCAATTGTACCATTTGATATTTGATCATATTTGGGTAACGTGGAACAATTCCACAAAAGTAATTTTCAGTTCCTTGTTATGCCAATACCATTTGGAATTTTCAGGTATGTGATAACGTTTGATCTTATAACCAATACCCATCAATCTGTAGTCCAGAATATCTGTCAGGGACTTCACGATATTCTTCTGGAGGCAAATTGTGTTTCATACAATGACATGTGCGTGGATAGTGTGTTAGACCTGCCTATAGGGCAGTGATGATCTTTCCAGCTCATCGGCTGTTTTTTGCATGTGTCCTGTGCCAGACACCTCTGCAGTCTGTCCTTTTTCTGGTGAGATTTTCTTGCCATCGGATAGCTTGCCTATAAGCCATGAGCTATCCAATTCAGCCCATTTCTTGCTATGAAAAGCACTGCTATCCCAAGATGTTTGGAATAGACAACCGTGCACAATTATTCCTAAGTTCTGTAATGGCTTTGCTCACTTCTTCATTTGAGCTTAATGCCATCAACCAGGAGAGTAAGCATGTCCCATCCCCTTTCACCCTGGGACTCCTTTGGGCATTTGTTTTTTGTTTTCCCTCCACCGAACCCGGGCTTTTTGTAAGGGATAGATGCGAGGCAAGGCCAGTCCCAGGTCGGAGGTGTGGGGGTGGGGACTGTGCCCTTTCCCCTGGTTGCTGGTGGTGTATCCCTTAATGTGTGTTTGGAGCCCGAACCCCAATTGCAGAGTGTGGCAAAAGCAAGGGCTCCAGCTGAAGGGAGGGGTGGAGGAAGGAGGTGTGTGGAAGAGCTGCGCAGGCCCAGAGTAAAAGGCAGGCCAGGAGGCTTGGAGCGCAGGCGCTCAGGGGCAGGCAGGTGGCACGCAGGCGCAGTAGGGGCAGGCAGGTGGCACGTGGCGGAGGGGGAGGGGAGCGGAAAGTTCCCGCCTTTTCTGTCAGAGCCTCCCTGTGTCGCTGTGCCTAGAATTAAGGTCCGCCAAGGCAAAAGACTGGAAGTTGCCTGTGGACTGTGTGAGGTAGGGGAGCAGCACTTGGGCCGAAGTTGGTCACATGAGGCACCTCTGCCGAGGGGAGGAGGCTTTGGGGGTGGCTGCCGCCGCGGAGCCCGCCTCCTGCCTCTTCCTCTGGGTTCTTCAGTAGTCCCGCCTGCTGCCTGTACTGGTCAGCTCCATAGGCAGGCCTACCCCTGAAAGCTGCCCCTCCCTCTCAATTGCCCGCCTCCCACACTGCCCCTCCTCTCCCTGGGGGACACCCACCAGAAAGTCCCCTCCTTCAGTAGCCCCACTCCCAGGTCCCCAACTTCCTCAGGTGCTCAGCTCCCCCTCCCCCACCCCCTTCGCCTCTTGGTCTCCCTCTTGAGGCCACATATTGGTATTGCATCCGAGGAGGGGTTTTTTTTTTTTTTTTAATGGTTTTGAAATAAGCTTTTAGAGGTATGTGCAAGTCTCCTCTTGGACCCCAAGCCTCGTACACATCCTGACGTCTCAGGCATAAATAGGAGTGGACCTTGGCCGTGAGTGGCCCACTTTGCCTTAGAGCAGTCACACACCTGCCTTCCACCCTGTGCTCTCAGTATTCTCCTTCCATAGCGGATGCAGAAATGATTAAGGAAGTTCTTTCTGCTCTCCCGCTGCCTGAAGCCCTGGCTCTAGTTCACTGCTGTGCCCATAGAGGTGGCACTGACCCTGTCTCCAGGGGACATGACTGAGCAGATGCTGCTGCCAAGCTAGCAGCCATAGGAGGGCCTGAACTACTTTGAACATGAACAACCACTGATGACTTAAATGGATCACTTTCCTATAATGAAAAGGAAGTGGAGAAATGGAAAGGAAAATTCAAAGCAAAACCAATTCATGGAGTGTGGGTGTCATCTGAAGGAAAACCCCTGCTCCCTAGAAGTTTCCATCACCAAATTTACCAATCTGTTCATCCTAATGGCCACTTTGGTACCCCGGGCATGGTGGACTCTGTTAAGAGTGTCTGGCTGGCCCCTGGTATAACTACCAGAGCCCCTAAAGTGTGTTCAGCCTGCTCTTCCTGCCAGTCAGATCACCAACATGCCTTTGGTGGAAAAGCCTTTGCTGGGCGTCCTCTGGCTTACACACCTTGTGAGCGTTCTTTGTAAGGGAAGTGTCTCCTTTGGAGTGGTGTCGATGGAGGATCTGGAGGGATAGAGGAGGCAAAGGCAAGTCCTGTGTGACCCTGGAGGCATGACCCTCCCCTGCAAGCATGCCCATTCCTCCAGCCATGCATCCCTCCTCACCTCAAAAGGGGGGAAGTGTCGTTCCTGGCAACATAGGGTGGACCTTGTCCTTGCAGGGATGAGACAGCTGTCCCTTTTACCGGCACGTTCACTATTCTCCTTGGTCCTCACCATGTCCTGGCTAGGTCTGTGAAAGGAGTGAAGCAGGTAGAGAATACACTAGACGCTGCTGGCTGGCTGACTGGCTGGCTGGCTGGCTGTGTGCTGGCATCAGTGCCTGCCTAGATAGAGAGATGGCTGGAACCTATAGGGTAGCCTGGTCACTCTTGGGCTCCACTTGTACCTTGTGTTCTTGGCTCTCCCTCAGAATGTGATGCCACAGAGCGGTCAGCTGTAGCACAAAGAGCAGCAGCAGCAGCAGCAGTGGTAAGGCAGCTCTTCTGTTCCGTGTCTAGGACTCCTGCCTTTTGGGTTGAAGGTATAATGTCCGATTCTGGCTCAGAATCCATGGAGGACACATACACACACACACACACACACACACACACACACAGACACACACACACACACAGACACACACACACACACGGTAATGCAACACACAAGAGGTACTTTATTGAGCAAAATATAGCTTGGTGCCGAGGACCTAAAGTGCTGTCCCCGAGGCTGCGATTTGCAGGTGTTTTATACACTTTTAGGGTACAGGGAGTAAAAAGGAATTCCTGGGGTGGGGGGGAGTGAACCGAAACTCCTGGGGCTGGGGTCCTGAAACCCAAGTGCCCAAAGGGAAGACACAGCAATCTTAGTCTTCGGTACCCATATGTTTCACGTATGGTCATGGTGACCGAGGTTAGGTCAGTGAATCGTGAGATGATATATCTTTGTGAAACCTGGGATAAGAGTCCAACCTGCGGCTGCTACATAATGTATGTCCTTAGTGGGTTTGGGCTCGAGAAGGAGAAAGGAGTCGGAGAAAATGGGTGATAAATCAAGAGACACAGAGAAGTGAATTGAAATGGGAGCGGCGATGGCCCCTGATACTATTTTCCTTAGAAAAATCATGAAAGGAAAACATGAGACATAAGAGACCAAGCGGAGGTAAGAATTCTGAGATAGAAGGACGTGGCCAATAGTGGCGCTAGGACAGATAAAGAGAGACAGCAGGGAGAACTCCTAGGTTGCAGGAAACAAGAGAAAAAGCAGGGGGCCTCACCCCAGCCTTTATTGTGGATTGAGAGGTGATCAATGAATACGTGACATAGTACCTAGTTCTTAACTTTGGTTGCATAGACAATGACAAGATCAGAGGAGGCGGGGATTCTCCTGACATGAGCTTTTCAGAGGAACGAGGTTTGACAAGGTGAGGGCTAAGCCTTTGTGGCTCAGGCCCAGGAATTCTCTTGCCCTTAGAACTGCCGATACATCGATCATGAATGGATCTGATCAAGTATTTCATACATCAACCATACCCCCATGCCTGGTAGGTTATATATCTACCCCCTTTTTTTTTTTTTACAAAAATTAAATAAGAGGGTATCCTGTTACAATGAAATTGTAAACTTAATCAACAAACAGGAATACTAGTGAGCTATCAGATAAAGAATCAAAAATGAATTCACAATCAAATTTCAAAATGAAGTATAACTTAGCAATACTGCTGTAAAAATGATAAGAATGATCTTCATTTCCATTTAGCAATGTCAAGCGTAACAATTTTCATCATCCAAGATCACAAGTTATCATATCAAATAATAAGAAAATGATGTTCACTCCTTAGTGATCCTGAATTAAGGTTATAAAGTAATCATAGGACAGGTGCATGGACATATCATATTGCCCATGTATAGCCAGGATTATAAGAAGTTGTCACATCTTCAATAGTTAAAGAAAAAGACTTCCTCTCGAGATGAGAGGGAATCCTTGCCTTTCCCTTGTTCTGATTATGCGTACTCTTTGGGATATATAATCCAAGATGCCTGCCACATAGAGATATGGTTGCAGGGTTGGTACCATGGCCTGTGAATGAGGGTGTCTGTAACCTGGTCGTGGTGGTTACAAAAAGGGATTTTTCCTTTGTGGGCTGGGACTCGAGAAGAAGGAGCAAGGAGTCTGAGAATATGGGTGAAGAATGACAGACAGAGACAAGTCAAAGTAATAGATAGGGCAGGCGTGATCCCCTATGGTATTTTCCTTGGTCAAAGAATTAAAGGAAAATATGAGAAGCTTGCAGACACGTGGAAGTACGGATTCCAAGATAGAAAGCACGTGGCCCAGAGAGGCCTTAGTAAAGAGACAGTAGTGAAGCTTTAAGATTGCTGGAACAAGAGAGGGAATCACGCCTTTACGCCAGGCTTTCTTGGGGATAGCTAGGATCAATGACCAGGTAAGAAAACATAGATAATTCAGATTGGATGGGAAGGTAATGATGACAACTTTTGGGTGTGTTGACCCCAACCGGCCCTTTTACCAAGGAATTCGAGTCCGCACCAAATGTTAATGAGTTTGCATGGCTAGGTCAAGAGTCCACCCACAAATGTCAGAGTTCAAACCTTGTGTCTGAAGACACAATATCCATACATCAATTATATTTCTTAGATGTGAATATGCTTGGAATGCTACATATCCCCCCTTTTTGTGTTAAAAAAATAAGATGAAGGGGGAGTGATATAAAAATATAAAAAAAATTGTGACTCAAAAATATGAAAATCATGTAGCATCATAAAATGATACTTCACGTGATTCAAAATAGACACCCAAAACATATTGCAAAAACTTGGGATGTAAAAAGTAAGTGTGATTGTCAACAACAATGAAGATTTTACTCTCAACTTATTAATAATTTGATAATGATGAAAATGATCTTCATACTTAGTAATCAAAATCAAAGATAAACGTCTCATAATAGGTTAAAAATAATGATAAAAAAGTAATAAGAAAATAATCTTACTTCAAAATGCATGAAAAGAAAAACAACATAGGATAATCAAAATATTCAGAGAAAATAAAGTAAAAGAGCATCAAATCCCAATTGCTCAATTGAAATAAGAGTGGATAAAGATACTCTTAAAAATACTTTCTCTCTTCCCCCCCTTTTTTTGAATATCATACCAAATAGATTAGCATGTTTTACATTTTTCAAACATTATTGCAAACATCAATTCAAGTATCAATATTCCCATGAACATTACATTTTGATTTGTTGTTGAAACAACAAGAATGAAGCTAATGAAATGAAATGGCAACTTTTAGGTGCACATTTCTTATATAAGCCTTATGGTTATGTCCAAAAATAAACTTTCTGATTCATATATCAGGATCAGAGCGTTAGTAGTACTTACAATGTACTTGTAGTATTTCAAAGAAGATATATGGGAAAAATAATCTGAGAAAATCATCATGGAAAATGACCATGAAATGAATGCAAAATTTTAAACTAATGGCTCACCTTTCATGTGGCATAGCTGTAGCTGAGCCAATGTCATGTCAGAATTGATATTCAAAAATGATTTCCATTTCTCTACTCGATGTTGACCAAGATTGATCTTGTAACACTTTTACACAACTATAAGTGCAACAATTAGTGCAAATTCTTAACAAGTACCAATGTTCCCATAAACATTTCATTCTGATTTGTTGTTTAAATGACAGGAATGAAGATAATGAAGTGCCATGGGAACTTCTGGCTGCATATTTCTTATATCAGCCTTACTGAAATCTCTACTTCTGTATAAACGAACCATTCAATATAACCAAGAATATAACATTGGCAATGTTTGAAAAATTCAGTCTACCAAACCAGTGTTTGGGTTCATTAGAAGCTTAAGTTGCTTTTCACGTAGAAGCAATTTCTACCGCTTCTTGTTCACATAGAATTTGATGTAACTTCTTAATTTCTTGTAAATGTAAAACATCCAATGTGCTCTTTCTACAAGCTTATCAGTGCCAATTCCCCCCCCCCCCCAATCTTTAAATATACACTCCAAAGGGGAAACTTAGTGTATACTTTGCCTCTGTCCCATGGAGGTGTAGAATAGCCTATTCCACAGAGCTGAGTCAACAACTGTGAGTCCACAGTGGCTGTCCAACCTTGAGCTCTCAGTTTACCACTTAGGCTAGACTTCCCACAGGCCATAACGTCTTCCAGTATTAGAAGGGGAAAATGATAGACCCCAAATCCAGAGGCCTGCCTGAACCTCTGGGGCTGTTGGGAGCTAGCATGAAAGAGTTCCCATATAGACATCACCCCAAAAGATGGGGGTTTTTAGGAGTAAGGTCCAAAAAGGTTATTAACATGGAACCACACAAATGGCGGTTGGCACATAATATCTATATAGGTATTGTCAGGAACATCATCTATACATAGATGTAGATGACCGTTGTCAATAACTTAGGTTCCTACTTAAAAATGTCAAAGTACATTCTGCCTGACATTTCATCCTTTTTTTTTTGTAAGAGTTAGATCAGGACCATCTGTCCATCCTAAATCTCTGGGCAGCGTCTCCTGCTTTAAACATAATTTTTTTTGTTGTCAGGGTTACTAGGTCTATGCTGTGGATGAAAAATTCTATCTCCTTCTTCTAAGAGAGTCATACCAATGTCTATACCCTTGTATAATAGTAGCATTTCTTACAATACAAATAGGAATCTTACAATACTTACAAAATAAATTCCTTTTGACAGTATATAGCATCGACATATAAAATGAAAGGCATACAGTAGTGTCTGAACAACTGTGGCTATTCTTTTTTGATCCCATGGTCAAGTCTTTGGAGTGTGGGATCTTTGTGGTGGTATCTATACCAAATAGATGAGCATCTTTTACATTTTTCAAACATTTGTGCAAACATCAATTCAAGTATCAACATTCCCATGAACATTACATTTTGATTTGTTGTTGAAACAACAAGAATGAAGCTAATGAAGTGACATGGCAACTTTTGGCTGCACATTTCTTATATAAGCCTTATGGGTATGTCCAAAAATGAAATTTCTGATTCACATATCAGGATCAGAGCATTAGTCGTACTTACAATGTACTTGTAGTATTTCAAAGAAAATATATGGGAAAAATAATCTGAGAAAATGATCATGGAAAATGACCATGAAATGAATGCAAAATTTTAAACTAACGGCTCACCTTTCATGTGGCATAGCTGTAGCTGAGCCAATGTGTCATGTCAGAATTGACATTCAAAAATGATTTCTATTTCCCTAATCGATGTTGACCACGATTGACCCTGTAAAACTTTTGCCCAACTATAAATGCAACAATAAGTGCAAATTCTTAACAAGTACCGATATTCCCATAAACATTACATTCTGCTTTTTTGCATTAATATGCCTCATATAAAGTTTCTGAACTTCATTCATGATTTTTAAACAATTTCTGCTCATTTCCATCCTTGCTGACCTTATGCCGTGTTTAAAAAATAATAGTTCCTACATATTTAAAATTTGAATGTATTAGAAATTTCTCTAAAGCATATACCAATTCATGCTGGTCATTTAAACACTTGCACTTAGTATTAACTTTCCTTTTGACCAATTCCAGTCCTTGGGATAAAACCTTATAACCTAATTCAGGCTATGGGCATTGAAACCCTGACTTCTAGAGAAAGATAAGACCTTCATCCCTGAAGGCTTCTTTTCTTATGCAGCCTGCCCCTGTCCCCACAGAACTCTGCAAGCCAAAATAGCATTAAGGAGGCTACGGATAGCCCCCGGCAAACAGGAAGCAGGAGTTCTAGCTTGTGCTATAGCATGCCAACCTATTGGAAGCTCTCACCATTATAGAGCTGATTAAGACCCTTCATCAGCAAAATTTTTACACCAGATGATTGGAAATTAAGAAAAGTATTACCTGCTGTTAAGAGCAAATGGATTGTTATTAAAATGCTACATTAAACAAGGAGGATTGACTTATCTCTCAGTCTTTTGCCCTTCCCTTCACTTATGATACTAACAATATCCTTAACTCACTTCCTTTAACTGACTTATCTATCGTTGCTATCTTTCCCCTGCCTGTTGCTGCAGAAACAGACAGAAATATTCTATGTCAACCTCTGCCTCCACCCATGCTTAATGTAGTATTATGATCATTTTAAATTCATAGAAATAAGCAGGTAGAGAGTTTTCCGCCAAAACTCTCCACCAGTTTAGCATATCTAAAAGAAACAAGCTTTTTAAAACACAGCCAGAGAATGCAGGAGGACTATTGTTTAAACGTAAAGGTATAAACTTGATATGTCTTTCAGACCGATCTTTGCTAAGACATGGTATTACCATGAAGCAAAGTTTAAAAACTAAATCGTCTTAATTGGGATTAGACATGGCAAATTTATATAGGAATGTCTGATTATATATCTTGATAGGAAAAGTTTTACAGTTAAAAATCTTTATCTGGATTTTGTCACATGCTGTAATCATATTTTAAAATGAATTATAGTATAATTGTAGGTTAAAGACCAAGATATAAACACTATTTTTCCAAGGCTTTTAGAGGTAAATCCACATGGACTCTTGCAACCATGTGACTCACTGCCACAAGTATTTGGATCTGGAAAGGAAATTTCATCCAGCAGTTTGATCAATTGATCCTGCCATATAGAGGGCAATACTCCTACACCTCAGGTTACAAGTTTTTATGACAAGTATTGAATACTATCAAAAGCAAAATTAACAACCAGTGCCGTTTTTAACTGCCTAGCATCAATTGGCATATTCTTTAGAGAAATTTCTAATAGATTCAAATTTTAAATAAGTTGGTATCATTACATTTTCAAACAGGACATAAGGTCAGCAAGGATAAAACCTAGCAGCCAATATTTAAAAACCTGAATGAAGTTCAAAATTGTATGTAAGCCACATTATTGCAACTTTATCCAAAAGGCAAATTATTTAGAATCATTCAATCTCAAAAGAATATAGCATCAATTCTAAATATGAGACACATTCTCAACATTGCAAGGCATCAAAGTAAAAACAGTGCTGGGAGGATTCAAATTGTTAAACAGCAGTAAATTATGAAGGTTAAGAATTAATTTGTTAACCAGCAACAGTGCCTTATTTGTGGTTTAGAATCGGCGACACTACCACTTATTCAAATTGCATATATCGATCCTGAGCATGATTGCAGTCTAAAAGCAATTACTAGTATACAAGCTCAAATATTACTTGCGCAACGTGGTCCATTTTGGCAACAGAATTTTGTAAAACTCATAGGTAAAATTGATAATTCCATTCATATTATCAAAATCTCTTCAGTCATGAATTTAAATTGGATAGATTAAAAATAATAACATCACGGCAATTGCTGTGCTTCCATTTACTGCATCTATTTAGGGTACAGCAGCTATTGATGCATGCACAGTATAAGTTTATACAAAAGCAAAAGTTACATGCAGGTAGGGATGAGACAGCTGTCCCTTTTAGAGCACGTTCACTATTCTCCTTGGTCCTCACCATGTCCTGGCTAGGTCTGTGAAAGGAGTGAAGCAGGTAGAGAAGGCACTAGACGCTGCTGCCTGACTGGCTGGCTGACTGCGTGCTGGTATCAGTGCCTGCCTAGATAGAGAGATGGCTGGAACCTATAGGGTAGCCGGGTCACTCTTGGGTTCCACTTGTACCTTGTGTTCTTGGCTGCCCATCAGAATGGGATGCCTCAGAGCGGCCAGCTGTAGCAGAAAGAGCAGTAGGAGCAGCAGCACGAGTGCTATGACAGCAATTCTGTTCCATGTCTAGGACTCCTGCCTTTTGGGTTGAAGGTTTAATGTCCAGTTCTGGCTCTGATTTCATGGAGGACACACACACACACACACACACACACACACACACACACACACACACACACACACACAAACACACACATGGTAATGCAACACACAAGAGGTACTTTATTGAGCAAACTATAGCTTGGGGCTGAGCACCAAAAGTGCTGGCCCCGAGGCTGCGATTTGCAGGCTTCTTATACACTTTTCCGGTAGCGGGAGTAGTGAGGAATTCCTGGAATTGGGGGGGGGGGAATGAACGGGTACTCCTGGGGCTGGGGTCCTGAAACCCAGGTGCTAAAAGGGAAGTCGCGTGAATCTTAGTCTTCAGTACCCAGATTTTTCACGTATGGTCATGGTGACCGAGGTTAGGTCAGTGAATCGTGAGATGATATATCTTTGTGAAACCTGGGATAAGAATCCGACCTGCGGCTGCTACATAATGTATTTCCTTAGTCTGTTTGGGCTCGAGAAGGAGAAAGGAGTCAGAGAAAATGGGTGATGAATCAAGAGACACAGAGAAGTGAATTGAAATGGGGAGCGGCGATGGCCCCTGATACTATTTTCCTTAGAAAAATAATAAAAGGAAAATCTGAGACATAAGAGACCAAGCGGAAGTAAGAATTCCGAGATAGAAAGTGCCAAGAGTGGCACTTGGACAGATAAAGAGAGACAGCAGGGAGAACTCCAAGGTTGTAGGAAACAAGAGAAAAAGCAGTGTGCCTCACTCCAGCCTTTATTGTGGATTGTGAGGTGATCAATGAATACGTGACATAGCACTTAGTTCTTAACTTTGGTTGCATAGATAATGAGAAGGTCGGAGTAGGTGGGGATTCTACTGACATGAGCTTTTCAGAGGAATGAGGTTTGACAAGGTGAGGGCTAAGCCTTTGTGGCTCAGGCCCAGGAATTCTCTTGCCCTTAGAACTGCCGATACATTGATCATGAATGGATCTGATCAAGTATTTCATACATCAACCATACCCCCATGCCTGGTAGGTTATATATCCACCCCTTTTTTTTTTTTACAAAAATTAAATAAGAGGGTATCCTGTTACAATGAAATTGTAAACTTAATCAACAAACAGGAATACTAGTGAGCTATCAGATAAAGAATCAAAAATGAATTCACAATCAAATATCAAACTGAAACGTCACTTAGCCATAATGCTGTAAAAATGATAAGAATGATCTTCATTTCCATTTAGCAAAGTCAAGCATAACAATTTTTATCATCAAAGATCACAAGTAATCATATAAAATAATAAGAACATGATCTTCACTCCTTAGTGATCCTGAATTAAGGTGATAGTCATCATAGGACAGGTGCATGGACATATCATATTGCCCACGTATAGCCAGGATTACAAGAAGTTGTCAGATCTTCAATAGTTAAAGAAAAAGACTTCCTCTCGAGATGAGAGGGAATCCTTGTCTTTCCCTTGTTCTGATTATGCGTAGTCTTTGGGATATATAATCCAAGATGCCTGCCACATAGACATATGGTTGCAGGGTTGGTACCATGGCCTGTGAATGAGGGTGTCTGTAACCTGGTCGTGGTGGTTACAAAAAGGGATTTTTCCTTTGTGGGCTGGGACTCGAGAAGAAGGAGCAAGGAGTCTGAGAATATGGGTGAAGAATGACAGACAGAGACAAGTCAAAGTAATAGATAGGGCAGGCGTGATCCCCTATGGTATTTTCCTTGGTCAAAGAATTAAAGGAAAATATGAGAAGCTTGCAGACACGTGGAAGTACGGATTCCGAGATAGAAAGCATGTGGCCAAGAGAGGCCAGTAAGGGGATAGTAGTGAAGCTTTAAGATTGCTTGAACAAGAGAGGGAATCACGCCTTTATGCCAGGCTTTCTTGGGGATAGCCAGGATCAATGACCATGTAACAAAGCATAGATAATTCATATTGAATGGGAAGGTAATGATGACACCTTTTGGGTGTGTTGACCCCAACCGGCCCTTTTACCAAGGAATTCGAGTCCGCACCGAATGTTAATGAGTTTGCATGGCTAGGTCAAGAGTCCACGCACAAATGTCAGAGTTCCAACCTTGTGTCTGAAGACACAATATCCATATATCAGTTATATTTCTTAGATGTGAATATGCTTGGTATGCTACATATCCCCCCTTTTTGTGTTAAAAAAATAAGATGAAGGGCGAGTGATATAAAAATACGAGAAAAATTTGACTCAAATTAAAAATATAAAAATCATGTAGCATCATCAAATGATACTTCAAGTGATTCAAAATAGACAACCAAAACATATTGCAAAAACTTGGGATGTAAAAAGTAAGTGTGATTGTCAACAACAATGAAGATTTTACTCTCAACTTATTAATAATTTGATAATGATGAAAATGATCTTCATACTTAGTAATCAAAATCAAAGATAAACGTCTCATAATAGGTTAAAAATAATGATAAAAAAGTAATAAGAAAATAATCTTACTTCAAAGTGTATGAAAAGGAAAACAACATAGGATAATCAAAATATTCAGAGAAAATAAAGTAAAAGAGCATCAAATCCTAATTGCTCAATTGAAATGAGAATGGTATAAAGATGTTCTTTTTTTTTTTAAATCCTTACCTTCCATCTTGGAGTCAATACTGTGTATTGGCTCCAAGGCAGAAGAGTGGTAAGGGCTAGGCAATGGGCGTCAAGTGACTTGCCCAGGGTCACACAGCTGGGAAGTGGCTGAGGCTAGATTTGAACCTAGGACCTCCCATCTCTAGGCCTGGCTCTCAATCCACTGAGCTACCCAGCTGCCCCCTAATATGAAGATATTCTAAAAAATACTTTCTCTCTTTCTCCCCCCTCCTTTTTTTTGAACAGCATACCAAATAGATTAGCATCTTTTACATTTTTCAAACATTAGTGCAAACATCAATTCATGTATCAATATTCCCATAAACATTATATTTTGATTTGTTGTTGAAACAACAAGAATGAAGCTAATGAAGTGACATGGCAACTTCTGGCTGCATATTTCTTATATCAGCCTTATTGAAATCTCTACTTCTGTATAAAAGAACCATTCAATATAACCAAGAATATAACATTGCCAATGTTTGAAAAATTGGGTCTTGTGTTGTTGTCCTCACCATGTCCTGGCTAGGTCTGTGATAGTAGCATTTCTTACAATACTAGTAGTAGTTTTACAATGTATCCTTTTGACAGTATCATAGACATACAAAATGAAAGGTATACATTCACGTCGAAACAAGTGTAGCTATTTTGTTTTGATTCCATAAGAAAGACCTCGGAGTGTGGGATTTATCTGATGTCTTAGACAGACACAAGTGTGGTTTAGTCCTTCTGAGTTAGCATCCTTGCTCTTGGTTTGGGTACACTATATCAATGGATGTCAGCCGGACCAGTGTCCCACAGTAGCCTAATAGCTAATGTCACTGATAGTGTCATGTCAGTCTTCTGGAGTGATCTTAGTCACCGGTGAAGTGTCCTTCCAGCGTGCCTGGATAGTGGCTGGCGTGTAGTTAGCTGATGTCAACAGCGTTGGTCTGCTTCTCTTCCTGGTCTTGTGTTGGCTGGCATGATGTGCTTTGTGGGTGACCAGATGTTTCCACTCTCTGTCAACATACAGACAAGACCTCGACCCAACGTGATCATCCCCTTGGGTCCCTCACAGTCTTAATTTCTTGGTAATATTCAACCCAATTCAGATCTATCCTACAATGTAATCTTTAGCAGGACATTCAAACTGTTATTGCAAAGTTTTAACTGATGTTCGTTTTAGAGTGTGGAAGAGATAGATGGTTAGTGATACCATTTCCACCCTTCTTTCTTATGAAAGTTGAAATGCCACAGCTGAACAAAATTGACTTTTCGATAAGTCTGATACGATGAAAGACATGCTGTTGTTTGCCAATATAATGTACCCTTGAAGACAATGATCACATATACATTTTGGACAAATCGTACTGCAATTGGACAGTATTGATGGTACAGTCATAACCTTCCCAATTGTACCATTTGATATTTGATCATATTTGGGTAACGTGGAACAATTCCACAAAAGTAATTTTCAGTTCCTTGTTATGCCAATACCATTTGGAATTTTCAGGTATGTGATAACGTTTGATCTTATAACCAATACCCATCAATCTGTAGTCCAGAATATCTGTCAGGGACTTCACGATATTCTTCTGGAGGCAAATTGTGTTTCATACAATGACATGTGCGTGGATAGTGTGTTAGACCTGCCTATAGGGCAGTGATGATCTTTCCAGGTCATTGGCTGTTTTTTCCATGTGTCCTGTGCCAGACACCTCTGCAGTCTGTCCTTTTTCTGGTGAGATTTTCTTGCCATCGGATAGCTTGCCTATAAGCCATGAGCTATCCAATTCAGCCCATTTCTTGCTATGAAAAGCACTGCTATCCCAAGATGTTTGGAATAGACAACCGTGCACAATTATTCCTAAGTTCTGTAATGGCTTTGCTCACTTCTTCATTTGAGCTTAATGCCATCAACCAGGAGAGTAAGCATGTCCCATCCCCTTTCACCCTGGGACTCCTTTGGGCATTTGTTTTTTGTTTTCCCTCCACCGAACCCGGGCTTTTTGTAAGGGATAGATGCGAGGCAAGGCCAGTCCCAGGTCGGAGGTGTGGGGGTGGGGACTGTGCCCTTTCCCCTGGTTGCTGGTGGTGTATCCCTTAATGTGTGTTTGGAGCCCGAACCCCAATTGCAGAGTGTGGCAAAAGCAAGGGCTCCAGCTGAAGGGAGGGGTGGAGGAAGGAGGTGTGTGGAAGAGCTGCGCAGGCCCAGAGTAAAAGGCAGGCCAGGAGGCTTGGAGCGCAGGCGCTCAGGGGCAGGCAGGTGGCACGCAGGCGCAGTAGGGGCAGGCAGGTGGCACGTGGCGGAGGGGGAGGGGAGCGGAAAGTTCCCGCCTTTTCTGTCAGAGCCTCCCTGTGTCGCTGTGCCTAGAATTAAGGTCCGCCAAGGCAAAAGACTGGAAGTTGCCTGTGGACTGTGTGAGGTAGGGGAGCAGCACTTGGGCCGAAGTTGGTCACATGAGGCACCTCTGCCGAGGGGAGGAGGCTTTGGGGGTGGCTGCCGCCGCGGAGCCCGCCTCCTGCCTCTTCCTCTGGGTTCTTCAGTAGTCCCGCCTGCTGCCTGTACTGGTCAGCTCCATAGGCAGGCCTACCCCTGAAAGCTGCCCCTCCCTCTCAATTGCCCGCCTCCCACACTGCCCCTCCTCTCCCTGGGGGACACCCACCAGAAAGTCCCCTCCTTCAGTAGCCCCACTCCCAGGTCCCCAACTTCCTCAGGTGCTCAGCTCCCCCTCCCCCACCCCCTTCGCCTCTTGGTCTCCCTCTTGAGGCCACATATTGGTATTGCATCCGAGGAGGGTTTTTTTTTTTTTTTTAATGGTTTTGAAATAAGCTTTTAGAGGTATGTGCAAGTCTCCTCTTGGACCCCAAGCCTCGTACACATCCTGACGTCTCAGGCATAAATATGAGTGGACCTTGGCCGTGAGTGGCCCACTTTGCCTTAGAGCAGTCACACACCTGCCTTCCACCCTGTGCTCTCAGTATTCTCCTTCCATAGCGGATGCAGAAATGATTAAGGAAGTTCTTTCTGCTCTCCCGCTGCCTGAAGCCCTGGCTCTAGTTCACTGCTGTGCCCATAGAGGTGGCACTGACCCTGTCTCCAGGGGACATGACTGAGCAGATGCTGCTGCCAAGCTAGCAGCCATAGGAGGGCCTGAACTACTTTGAACATGAACAACCACTGATGACTTAAATGGATCACTTTCCTATAATGAAAAGGAAGTGGAGAAATGGAAAGGAAAATTCAAAGCAAAACCAATTCATGGAGTGTGGGTGTCATCTGAAGGAAAACCCCTGCTCCCTAGAAGTTTCCATCACCAAATTTACCAATCTGTTCATCCTAATGGCCACTTTGGTACCCCGGGCATGGTGGACTCTGTTAAGAGAGTCTGGCTGGCCCCTGGTATAACTACCAGAGCCCCTAAAGTGTGTTCAGCCTGCTCTTCCTGCCAGTCAGATCACCAACATGCCTTTGGTGGAAAAGCCTTTGCTGGGCGTCCTCTGGCTTACACACCTTGTGAGTGTTCTTTGTAAGGGAAGTGTCTCCTTTGGAGTGGTGTCGATGGAGGATCTGGAGGGATAGAGGAGGCAAAGGCAAGTCCTGTGTGACCCTGGAGGCATGACCGTCCCCTGCAAGCATGCCCATTCCTCCAGCCATGCATCCCTCCTCACCTCAAAAGGGGGGAAGTGTAGTTCCTGGCAACATAGGGTGGACCTTGTCCTTGCAGGGATGAGACAGCTGTCCCTTTTACCGGCACGTTCACTATTCTCCTTGGTCCTCACCATGTCCTGGCTAGGTCTGTGAAAGGAGTGAAGCAGGTAGAGAATACACTAGACGCTGCTGGCTGGCTGACTGGCTGGCTGGCTGGCTGTGTGCTGGCATCAGTGCCTGCCTAGATAGAGAGATGGCTGGAACCTAGAGGGTAGCCTGGTCACTCTTGGGCTCCACTTGTACCTTGTGTTCTTGGCTCTCCCTCAGAATGTGATGCCACAGAGCGGTCAGCTGTAGCACAAAGAGCAGCAGCAGCAGCAGCAGTGTTAAGGCAGCTCTTCTGTTCCGTGTCTAGGACTCCTGCCTTTTGGGTTGAAGGTATAATGTCCGATTCTGGCTCAGAATCCATGGAGGACACATACACACACACACACACACACACACACACACAGACACACACACACACACAGACACACACACACACACGGTAATGCAACACACAAGAGGTACTTTATTGAGCAAAATATAGCTTGGTGCCGAGGACCTAAAGTGCTGGCCCCGAGGCTGCGATTTGCAGGTGTTTTATACACTTTTAGGGTACAGGGAGTAAAAAGGAATTCCTGGGGTGGGGGGGAGTGAACCGAAACTCCTGGGGCTGGGGTCCTGAAACCCAAGTGCCCAAAGGGAAGACACAGCAATCTTAGTCTTCGGTACCCATATGTTTCACGTATGGTCATGGTGACCGAGGTTAGGTCAGTGAATCGTGAGATGATATATCTTTGTGAAACCTGGGATAAGAGTCCAACCTGCGGCTGCTACATAATGTATGTCCTTAGTGGGTTTGGGCTCGAGAAGGAGAAAGGAGTCGGAGAAAATGGGTGATAAATCAAGAGACACAGAGAAGTGAATTGAAATGGGAGCGGCGATGGCCCCTGATACTATTTTCCTTAGAAAAATCATGAAAGGAAAACATGAGACATAAGAGACCAAGCGGAGGTAAGAATTCTGAGATAGAAGGACGTGGCCAATAGTGGCGCTAGGACAGATAAAGAGAGACAGCAGGGAGAACTCCTAGGTTGCAGGAAACAAGAGAAAAAGCAGGGGGCCTCACCCCAGCCTTTATTGTGGATTGAGAGGTGATCAATGAATACGTGACATAGTACCTAGTTCTTAACTTTGGTTGCATAGACAATGACAAGATCAGAGGAGGCGGGGATTCTCCTGACATGAGCTTTTCAGAGGAAGGAGGTTTGACAAGGTGAGGGCTAAGCCTTTGTGGCTCAGGCCCAGGAATTCTCTTGCCCTTAGAACTGCCGATACATCGATCGTGAATGGATCTGATCAAGTATTTCATACATCAACCATACCCCCATGCCTGGTAGGTTATATATCCATCCCTTTTTTTTTTTTACAAAAATTAAATAAGAGGGTATCCTGTTACAATGAAATTGTAAACTTAATCAACAAACAGGAGTACTAGTGAGCTATCAGATAAAGAATCAAAAATGAATTCACAATCAAATTTCAAAATGAAGTATAACTTAGCAATACTGCTGTAAAAATGATAAGAATGATCTTCATTTCCATTTAGCAAAGTCAAGCGTAACAATTTTCATCATCCAAGATCACAAGTTATAATATCAAATAATAAGAACATGATCTTCACTCCTTAGTGATCCTGAATTAATGTGATAGTCATCATAGGACAGGTGCATGGACATATCATATTGCCCATGTATAGCCAGGATTATAAGAAGTTGTCACATCTTCAATAGTTAAAGAAAAAGACTTCCTCTCGAGATGAGAGGGAATCCTTGTCTTTCCCTTGCTCTGATTGTGCATAGTCTTCGGGATATATAAGCCAAGATGCCTGTCACATAGACATATGGTTGCAGGGTTGGTACCATGGCCTGTGAATGAGGGTGTCTGTAACCTGGTCGTGGTGGTTACAAAAGGGGATTTTTCCTTTGTGGGCTGGGACTCGAGAAGAAGGAGCAAGGAGTCTGAGAATATGGGTGAAGAATGACAGACAGAGACAAGTCAAAGTAATAGATAGGGCAGGCGGGATCCCCTATGGTATTTTCCTTGGTCAAAGAATTAAAGGAAAATATGAGAAACTTGCAGACACGTGGAAGTACGGATTCCAAGATAGAAAGCACGTGGCCCAGAGAGGCCTTAGTAAAGAGACAGTAGTGAAGCTTTAAGATTGCTGGAACAAGAGAGGGAATCATGCCTTTACGCCAGGCTTTCTTGGGGATAGCTAGGATCAATGACCAGGTAAGAAAACATAGATAATTCAGATTGGATGGGAAGGTAATGATGACAACTTTTGGGTGTGTTGACCCCAACCGGCCCTTTTACCAAGGAATTCGAGTCCGCACCAAATGTTAATGAGTTTGCATGGCTAGGTCAAGAGTCCACCCACAAATGTCAGAGTTCAAACCTTGTGTCTGAAGACACAATATCCATACATCAATTATATTTCTTAGATGTGAATATGCTTGGAATGCTACATATCCCCCCTTTTTGTGTTAAAAAAATAAGATGAAGGGGGAGTGATATAAAAATATAAAAAAAATTGTGACTCAAAAATATGAAAATCATGTAGCATCATAAAATGATACTTCACGTGATTCAAAATAGACACCCAAAACATATTGCAAAAACTTGGGATGTAAAAAGTAAGTGTGATTGTCAACAACAATGAAGATTTTACTCTCAACTTATTAATAATTTGATAATGATGAAAATGATCTTCATACTTAGTAATCAAAATCAAAGATAAACGTCTCATAATAGGTTAAAAATAATGATAAAAAAGTAATAAGAAAATAATCTTACTTCAAAATGCATGAAAAGAAAAACAACATAGGATAATCAAAATATTCAGAGAAAATAAAGTAAAAGAGCATCAAATCCCAATTGCTCAATTGAAATAAGAATGGATAAAGATACTCTTAAAAATACTTTCTCTCTTCCCCCCCTTTTTTTGAATATCATACCAAATAGATTAGCATGTTTTACATTTTTCAAACATTATTGCAAACATCAATTCAAGTATCAATATTCCCATGAACATTACATTTTGATTTGTTGTTGAAACAACAAGAATGAAGCTAATGAAATGAAATGGCAACTTTTAGGTGCACATTTCTTATATAAGCCTTATGGTTATGTCCAAAAATAAACTTTCTGATTCATATATCAGGATCAGAGCGTTAGTAGTACTTACAATGTACTTGTAGTATTTCAAAGAAGATATATGGGAAAAATAATCTGAGAAAATCATCATGGAAAATGACCATGAAATGAATGCAAAATTTTAAACTAATGGCTCACCTTTCATGTGGCATAGCTGTAGCTGAGCCAATGTCATGTCAGAATTGATATTCAAAAATGATTTCCATTTCTCTACTCGATGTTGACCAAGATTGATCTTGTAACACTTTTACACAACTATAAGTGCAACAATTAGTGCAAATTCTTAACAAGTACCAATGTTCCCATAAACATTTCATTCTGATTTGTTGTTTAAATGACAGGAATGAAGATAATGAAGTGCCATGGGAACTTCTGGCTGCATATTTCTTATATCAGCCTTACTGAAATCTCTACTTCTGTATAAACGAACCATTCAATATAACCAAGAATATAACATTGGCAATGTTTGAAAAATTCAGTCTACCAAACCAGTGTTTGGGTTCATTAGAAGCTTAAGTTGCTTTTCACGTAGAAGCAATTTCTACCGCTTCTTGTTCACATAGAATTTGATGTAACTTCTTAATTTCTTGTAAATGTAAAACATCCAATGTGCTCTTTCTACAAGCTTATCAGTGCCAATTCCCCCCCCCCCCCCAATCTTTAAATATACACTCCAAAGGGGAAACTTAGTGTATACTTTGCCTCTGTCCCATGGAGGTGTAGAATAGCCTATTCCACAGAGCTGAGTCAACAACTGTGAGTCCACAGTGGCTGTCCAACCTTGAGCTCTCAGTTTACCACTTAGGCTAGACTTCCCACAGGCCATAACGTCTTCCAGTATTAGAAGGGGAAAATGATAGACCCCAAATCCAGAGGCCTGCCTGAACCTCTGGGGCTGTTGGGAGCTAGCATGAAAGAGTTCCCATATAGACATCACCCCAAAAGATGGGGGTTTTTAGGAGTAAGGTCCAAAAAGGTTATTAACATGGAACCACACAAATGGCGGTTGGCACATAATATCTATATAGGTATTGTCAGGAACATCATCTATACATAGATGTAGATGACCGTTGTCAATAACTTAGGTTCCTACTTAAAAATGTCAAAGTACATTCTGCCTGACATTTCATCCTTTTTTTTTGTAAGAGTTAGATCAGGACCATCTGTCCATCCTAAATCTCTGGGCAGCGTCTCCTGCTTTAAACATAATTTTTTTTGTTGTCAGGGTTACTAGGTCTATGCTGTGGATGAAAAATTCTATCTCCTTCTTCTAAGAGAGTCATACCAATGTCTATACCCTTGTATAATAGTAGCATTTCTTACAATACAAATAGGAATCTTACAATACTTACAAAATAAATTCCTTTTGACAGTATATAGCATCGACATATAAAATGAAAGGCATACAGTAGTGTCTGAACAACTGTGGCTATTCTTTTTTGATCCCATGGTCAAGTCTTTGGAGTGTGGGATCTTTGTGGTGGTATCTATACCGAATAGATGAGCATCTTTTACATTTTTCAAACATTTGTGCAAACATCAATTCAAGTATCAACATTCCCATGAACATTACATTTTGATTTGTTGTTGAAACAACAAGAATGAAGCTAATGAAGTGACATGGCAACTTTTGGCTGCACATTTCTTATATAAGCCTTATGGGTATGTCCAAAAATGAAATTTCTGATTCACATATCAGGATCAGAGCATTAGTCGTACTTACAATGTACTTGTAGTATTTCAAAGAAAATATATGGGAAAAATAATCTGAGAAAATGATCATGGAAAATGACCATGAAATGAATGCAAAATTTTAAACTAACGGCTCACCTTTCATGTGGCATAGCTGTAGCTGAGCCAATGTGTCATGTCAGAATTGACATTCAAAAATGATTTCTATTTCCCTAATCGATGTTGACCACGATTGACCCTGTAAAACTTTTGCCCAACTATAAATGCAACAATAAGTGCAAATTCTTTACAAGTACCGATATTCCCATAAACATTACATTCTGCTTTTTTGCATTAATATGCCTCATATAAAGTTTCTGAACTTCATTCATGATTTTTAAACAATTTCTGCTCATTTCCATCCTTGCTGACCTTATGCCGTGTTTAAAAAATAATAGTTCCTACATATTTAAAATTTGAATGTATTAGAAATTTCTCTAAAGCATATACCAATTCATGCTGGTCATTTAAACACTTGCACTTAGTATTAACTTTCCTTTTGACCAATTCCAGTCCTTGGGATAAAACCTTATAACCTAATTCAGGCTATGGGCATTGAAACCCTGACTTCTAGAGAAAGATAAGACCTTCATCCCTGAAGGCTTCTTTTCTTATGCAGCCTGCCCCTGTCCCCACAGAACTCTGCAAGCCAAAATAGCATTAAGGAGGCTACGGATAGCCCCCGGCAAACAGGAAGCAGGAGTTCTAGCTTGTGCTATAGCATGCCAACCTATTGGAAGCTCTCACCATTATAGAGCTGATTAAGACCCTTCATCAGCAAAATTTTTACACCAGATGATTGGAAATTAAGAAAAGTATTACCTGCTGTTAAGAGCAAATGGATTGTTATTAAAATGCTACATTAAACAAGGAGGATTGACTTATCTCTCAGTCTTTTGCCCTTCCCTTCACTTATGATACTAACAATATACTTAACTCACTTCCTTTAACTGACTTATCTATCGTTGCTATCTTTCCCCTGTCTGTTGCTGCAGAAACAGACAGAAATATTCTATGTCAACCTCTGCCTCCACCCATGCTTAATGTAGTATTATGATCATTTTAAATTCATAGAAATAAGCAGGTAGAGAGTTTTCCGCCAAAACTCTCCACCAGTTTAGCATATCTAAAAGAAACAAGCTTTTTAAAACACAGCCAGAGAATGCAGGAGGACTATTGTTTAAACGTAAAGGTATAAACTTGATATGTCTTTCAGACCGATCTTTGCTAAGACATGGTATTACCATGAAGCAAAGTTTAAAAACTAAATCGTCTTAATTGGGATTAGACATGGCAAATTTATATAGGAATGTCTGATTATATATCTTGATAGGAAAAGTTTTACAGTTAAAAATCTTTATCTGGATTTTGTCACATGCTGTAATCATATTTTAAAATGAATTATAGTATAATTGTAGGTTAAAGACCAAGATATAAACACTATTTTTCCAAGGCTTTTAGAGGTAAATCCACATGGACTCTTGCAACCATGTGACTCACTGCCACAAGTATTTGGATCTGGAAAGGAAATTTCATCCAGCAGTTTGATCAATTGATCCTGCCATATAGAGGGCAATACTCCTACACCTCAGGTTACAAGTTTTTATGACAAGTATTGAATACTATCAAAAGCAAAATTAACAACCAGTGCCATTTTTAACTGCCTAGCATCAATTGGCATATTCTTTAGAGAAATTTCTAATAGATTCAAATTTTAAATAAGTTGGTATCATTACATTTTCAAACAGGACATAAGGTCAGCAAGGATAAAACCTAGCAGCCAATATTTAAAAACCTGAATGAAGTTCAAAATTGTATGTAAGCCACATTATTGCAACTTTATCCAAAAGGCAAATTATTTAGAATCATTCAATCTCAAAAGAATATAGCATCAATTCTAAATATGAGACACATTCTCAACATTGCAAGGCATCAAAGTAAAAACAGTGCTGGGAGGATTCAAATTGTTAAACAGCAGTAAATTATGAAGGTTAAGAATTAATTTGTTAACCAGCAACAGTGCCTTATTTGTGGTTTAGAATCGGCGACACTACCACTTATTCAAATTGCATATATCGATCCTGAGCATGATTGCAGTCTAAAAGCAATTACTAGTATACAAGCTCAAATATTACTTGCGCAACGTGGTCCATTTTGGCAACAGAATTTTGTAAAACTCATAGGTAAAATTGATAATTCCATTCATATTATCAAAATCTCTTCAGTCATGAATTTAAATTGGATAGATTAAAAATAATAACATCACGGCAATTGCTGTGCTTCCATTTACTGCATCTATTTAGGGTACAGCAGCTATTGATGCATGCACAGTATAAGTTTATACAAAAGCAAAAGTTACATGCAGGTAGGGATGAGACAGCTGTCCCTTTTAGAGCACGTTCACTATTCTCCTTGGTCCTCACCATGTCCTGGCTAGGTCTGTGAAAGGAGTGAAGCAGGTAGAGAAGGCACTAGACGCTGCTGCCTGACTGGCTGGCTGACTGCGTGCTGGTATCAGTGCCTGCCTAGATAGGGAGATGGCTGGAACCTATAGGGTAGCCGGGTCACTCTTGGGTTCCACTTGTACCTTGTGTTCTTGGCTGCCCATCAGAATGGGATGCCTCAGAGCGGCCAGCTGTAGCAGAAAGAGCAGTAGGAGCAGCAGCACGAGTGCTATGACAGCAATTCTGTTCCATGTCTAGGACTCCTGCCTTTTGGGTTGAAGGTTTAATGTCCAGTTCTGGCTCTGATTTCATGGAGGACACACACATACACACACACACACACACACACACACACACACACACACACACACAAACACACACATGGTAATGCAACACACAAGAGGTACTTTATTGAGCAAACTATAGCTTGGGGCTGAGCACCAAAAGTGCTGGCCCCGAGGCTGCGATTTGCAGGCTTCTCATACACTTTTCCGGTAGCGGGAGTAGTGAGGAATTCCTGGAATTGGGGGGGGGAATGAACGGGTACTCCTGGGGCTGGGGTCCTGAAACCCAGGTGCTAAAAGGGAAGTCGCGTGAATCTTAGTCTTCAGTACCCAGATTTTTCACGTATGGTCATGGTGACCGAGGTTAGGTCAGTGAATCGTGAGATGATATATCTTTGTGAAACCTGGGATAAGAATCCGACCTGCGGCTGCTACATAATGTATTTCCTTAGTCTGTTTGGGCTCGAGAAGGAGAAAGGAGTCAGAGAAAATGGGTGATGAATCAAGAGACACAGAGAAGTGAATTGAAATGGGGAGCGGCGATGGCCCCTGATACTATTTTCCTTAGAAAAATAATAAAAGGAAAATCTGAGACATAAGAGACCAAGCGGAAGTAAGAATTCCGAGATAGAAAGTGCCAAGAGTGGCACTTGGACAGATAAAGAGAGACAGCAGGGAGAACTCCAAGGTTGTAGGAAACAAGAGAAAAAGCAGTGTGCCTCACTCCAGCCTTTATTGTGGATTGTGAGGTGATCAATGAATACGTGACATAGCACTTAGTTCTTAACTTTGGTTGCATAGATAATGAGAAGGTCGGAGTAGGTGGGGATTCTACTGACATGAGCTTTTCAGAGGAATGAGGTTTGACAAGGTGAGGGCTAAGCCTTTGTGGCTCAGGCCCAGGAATTCTCTTGCCCTTAGAACTGCCGATACATTGATCATGAATGGATCTGATCACGTACTTAATACATCAACCATACCCCCATGCCTGGTAGGTTATATATCCCCCCCTTTTTTTTACAGAAATAAAATAAGAGGGTATCCTGTTACAATGAAATTGTAAACTTAATCAACAAACAGGAATACTAGTGAGCTATCAGATAAAGAATCAAAAATGAATTCACAATCAAATATCAAACTGAAACGTCACTTAGCCATAATGCTGTAAAAATGATAAGAATGATCTTCATTTCCATTTAGCAAAGTCAAGCATAACAATTTTTATCATCAAAGATCACAAGTAATCATATAAAATAATAAGAACATGATCTTCACTCCTTAGTGATCCTGAATTAAGGTGATAGTCATCATAGGACAGGTGCATGGACATATCATATTGCCCACGTATAGCCAGGATTACAAGAAGTTGTCAGATCTTCAATAGTTAAAGAAAAAGACTTCCTCTCGAGATGAGAGGGAATCCTTGTCTTTCCCTTGTTCTGATTATGCGTAGTCTTTGGGATATATAATCCAAGATGCCTGCCACATAGACATATGGTTGCAGGGTTGGTACCATGGCCTGTGAATGAGGGTGTCTGTAACCTGGTAGTGGTGGTTACAAAAAGGGATTTTTCCTTTGTGGGCTGGGACTCGAGAAGAAGGAGCAAGGAGTCTGAGAATATGGGTGAAGAATGACAGACAGAGACAAGTCAAAGTAATAGATAGGGCAGGCGTGATCCCCTATGGTATTTTCCTTGGTCAAAGAATTAAAGGAAAATATGAGAAGCTTGCAGACACGTGGAAGTACGGATTCCGAGATAGAAAGCATGTGGCCAAGAGAGGCCAGTAAGGGGATAGTAGTGAAGCTTTAAGATTGCTTGAACAAGAGAGGGAATCACGCCTTTATGCCAGGCTTTCTTGGGGATAGCCAGGATCAATGACCATGTAACAAAGCATAGATAATTCATATTGAATGGGAAGGTAATGATGACACCTTTTGGGTGTGTTGACCCCAACCGGCCCTTTTACCAAGGAATTCGAGTCCGCACCGAATGTTAATGAGTTTGCATGGCTAGGTCAAGAGTCCACGCACAAATGTCAGAGTTCCAACCTTGTGTCTGAAGACACAATATCCATATATCAGTTATATTTCTTAGATGTGAATATGCTTGGTATGCTACATATCCCCCCTTTTTGTGTTAAAAAAATAAGATGAAGGGCGAGTGATATAAAAATACGAGAAAAATTTGACTCAAATTAAAAATATAAAAATCATGTAGCATCATCAAATGATACTTCAAGTGATTCAAAATAGACAACCAAAACATATTGCAAAAACTTGGGATGTAAAAAGTAAGTGTGACTGTCAACAACAATGAAGATTTTACTCTCAACTTATTAATAATTTGATAATGATGAAAATGATCTTCATACTTAGTAATCAAAATCAAAGATAAACGTCTCATAATAGGTTAAAAATAATGATAAAAAAGTAATAAGAAAATAATCTTACTTCAAAGTGTATGAAAAGGAAAACAACATAGGATAATCAAAATATTCAGAGAAAATAAAGTAAAAGAGCATCAAATCCTAATTGCTCAATTGAAATGAGAATGGTATAAAGATGTTCTTTTTTTTTTTAAATCCTTACCTTCCATCTTGGAGTCAATACTGTGTATTGGCTCCAAGGCAGAAGAGTGGTAAGGGCTAGGCAATGGGCGTCAAGTGACTTGCCCAGGGTCACACAGCTGGGAAGTGGCTGAGGCTAGATTTGAACCTAGGACCTCCCATCTCTAGGCCTGGCTCTCAATCCACTGAGCTACCCAGCTGCCCCCTAATATGAAGATATTCTAAAAAATACTTTCTCTCTTTCTCCCCCCTCCTTTTTTTTGAACAGCATACCAAATAGATTAGCATCTTTTACATTTTTCAAACATTAGTGCAAACATCAATTCATGTATCAATATTCCCATAAACATTATATTTTGATTTGTTGTTGAAACAACAAGAATGAAGCTAATGAAGTGACATGGCAACTTCTGGCTGCATATTTCTTATATCAGCCTTATTGAAATCTCTACTTCTGTATAAAAGAACCATTCAATATAACCAAGAATATAACATTGCCAATGTTTGAAAAATTGGGTCTTGTGTTGTTGTCCTCACCATGTCCTGGCTAGGTCTGTGATAGTAGCATTTCTTACAATACTAGTAGTAGTTTTACAATGTATCCTTTTGACAGTATCATAGACATACAAAATGAAAGGTATACATTCACGTCGAAACTATTGTAGCTATTTTGTTTTGATTCCATAAGAAAGACCTCGGAGTGTGGGATTTATCTGATGTCTTAGACAGACACAAGTGTGGTTTAGTCCTTCTGAGTTAGCATCCTTGCTCTTGGTTTGGGTACACTATATCAATGGATGTCAGCCGGACCAGTGTCCCACAGTAGCCTAATAGCTAATGTCACTGATAGTGTCATGTCAGTCTTCTGGAGTGATCTTAGTCACCGGTGAAGTGTCCTTCCAGCGTGCCTGGATAGTGGCTGGCGTGTAGTTAGCTGATGTCATCAGCGTTGGTCTGCTTCTCTTCCTGGTCTTGTGTTGGCTGGCATGATGTGCTTTGTGGGTGACCAGATGTTTCCACTCTCTGTCAACATACAG
Source organism: Monodelphis domestica (assembly GCF_027887165.1). Lineage (NCBI taxonomy): Eukaryota > Metazoa > Chordata > Mammalia > Didelphimorphia > Didelphidae > Monodelphis > Monodelphis domestica. The sequence continues at coordinate 430,362,373 of NC_077230.1, read as the reverse complement.
ACAAGACCTCGACCCAACGTGATCGTCCCCTTGGGTCCCTCACAGTCTTAATTTCTTGGTAATATTCAACCCAATTCAGATATCTCCTACAATGTAATCTTTAGCAGGACATTCAAACTGTTATTGCAAAGTTTTAACTGATGTTCGTTTTAGAGTGTGGAAGAGATAGATGGTTAGTGATACCGTTTCCACCCTTCTTTCTTATGAAAGTTGAAATGCCACAGCTGAACAAAATTGACTTTTCGATAAGTCTGATACGATGAAAGACATGCTGTTGTTTGCCAATATAATGTACCCTTGAAGACAATGATCACATATACATTTTGGACAAATCGTACTGCAATTGGACAGTATTGATGGTACAGTCATAACCTTCCCAATTGTACCATTTGATATTTGATCATATTTGGGTAACGTGGAACAATTCCACAAAAGTAATTTTCAGTTCCTTGTTATGCCAATACCATTTGGAATTTTCAGGTATGTGATAACGTTTGATCTTATAACCAATACCCATCAATCTGTAGTCCAGAATATCTGTCAGGGACTTCACGATATTCTTCTGGAGGCAAATTGTGTTTCATACAATGACATGTGCGTGGATAGTGTGTTAGACCTGCCTATAGGGCAGTGATGATCTTTCCAGCTCATCGGCTGTTTTTTCCATGTGTCCTGTGCCAGACACCTCTGCAGTCTGTCCTTTTTCTGGTGAGATTTTCTTGCCATCGGATAGCTTGCCTATAAGCCATGAGCTATCCAATTCAGCCCATTTCTTGCTATGAAAAGCACTGCTATCCCAAGATGTTTGGAATAGACAACCGTGCACAATTATTCCTAAGTTCTGTAATGGCTTTGCTCACTTCTTCATTTGAGCTTAATGCCATCAACCAGGAGAGTAAGCATGTCCCATCCCCTTTCACCGTGGGACTCCTTTGGGCATTTGTTTTTTGTTTTCCCTCCACCGAACCCGGGCTTTTTGTAAGGGATAGATGCGAGGCAAGGCCAGTCCCAGGTCGGAGGTGTGGGGGTGGGGACTGTGCCCTTTCCCCTGGTTGCTGGTGGTGTATCCCTTAATGTGTGTTTGGAGCCCGAACCCCAATTGCAGAGTGTGGCAAAAGCAAGGGCTCCAGCTGAAGGGAGGGGTGGAGGAAGGAGGTGTGTGGAAGAGCTGCGCAGGCCCAGAGTAAAAGGCAGGCCAGGAGGCTTGGAGCGCAGGCGCTCAGGGGCAGGCAGGTGGCACGCAGGCGCAGTAGGGGCAGGCAGGTGGCACGTGGCGGAGGGGGAGGGGAGCGGAAAGTTCCCGCCTTTTCTGTCAGAGCCTCCCTGTGTCGCTGTGCCTAGAATTAAGGTCCGCCAAGGCAAAAGACTGGAAGTTGCCTGTGGACTGTGTGAGGTAGGGGAGCAGCACTTGGGCCGAAGTTGGTCACATGAGGCACCTCTGCCGAGGGGAGGAGGCTTTGGGGGTGGCTGCCGCCGCGGAGCCCGCCTCCTGCCTCTTCCTCTGGGTTCTTCAGTAGTCCCGCCTGCTGCCTGTACTGGTCAGCTCCATAGGCAGGCCTACCCCTGAAAGCTGCCCCTCCCTCTCAATTGCCCGCCTCCCACACTGCCCCTCCTCTCCCTGGGGGACACCCACCAGAAAGTCCCCTCCTTCAGTAGCCCCACTCCCAGGTCCCCAACTTCCTCAGGTGCTCAGCTCCCCCTCCCCCACCCCCTTCGCCTCTTGGTCTCCCTCTTGAGGCCACATATTGGTATTGCATCCGAGGAGGGGTTTTTTTTTTTTTTTTAATGGTTTTGAAATAAGCTTTTAGAGGTATGTGCAAGTCTCCTCTTGGACCCCAAGCCTCGTACACATCCTGACGTCTCAGGCATAAATATGAGTGGACCTTGGCCGTGAGTGGCCCACTTTGCCTTAGAGCAGTCACACACCTGCCTTCCACCCTGTGCTCTCAGTATTCTCCTTCCATAGCGGATGCAGAAATGATTAAGGAAGTTCTTTCTGCTCTCCCGCTGCCTGAAGCCCTCGCTCTAGTTCACTGCTGTGCCCATAGAGGTGGCACTGACCCTGTCTCCAGGGGACATGACTGAGCAGATGCTGCTGCCAAGCTAGCAGCCATAGGAGGGCCTGAACTACTTTGAACATGAACAACCACTGATGACTTAAATGGATCACTTTCCTATAATGAAAAGGAAGTGGAGAAATGGAAAGGAAAATTCAAAGCAAAACCAATTCATGGAGTGTGGGTGTCATCTGAAGGAAAACCCCTGCTCCCTAGAAGTTTCCATCACCAAATTTACCAATCTGTTCATCCTAATGGCCACTTTGGTACCCCGGGCATGGTGGACTCTGTTAAGAGAGTCTGGCTGGCCCCTGGTATAACTACCAGAGCCCCTAAAGTGTGTTCAGCCTGCTCTTCCTGCCAGTCAGATCACCAACATGCCTTTGGTGGAAAAGCCTTTGCTGGGCGTCCTCTGGCTTACACACCTTGTGAGCGTTCTTTGTAAGGGAAGTGTCTCCTTTGGAGTGGTGTCGATGGAGGATCTGGAGGGATAGAGGAGGCAAAGGCAAGTCCTGTGTGACCCTGGAGGCATGACCGTCCCCTGCAAGCATGCCCATTCCTCCAGCCATGCATCCCTCCTCACCTCAAAAGGGGGGAAGTGTCGTTCCTGGCAACATAGGGTGGACCTTGTCCTTGCAGGGATGAGACAGCTGTCCCTTTTACCGGCACGTTCACTATTCTCCTTGGTCCTCACCATGTCCTGGCTAGGTCTGTGAAAGGAGTGAAGCAGGTAGAGAATACACTAGACGCTGCTGGCTGGCTGACTGGCTGGCTGGCTGGCTGTGTGCTGGCATCAGTGCCTGCCTAGATAGAGAGATGGCTGGAACCTATAGGGTAGCCTGGTCACTCTTGGGCTCCACTTGTACCTTGTGTTCTTGGCTCTCCCTCAGAATGTGATGCCACAGAGCGGTCAGCTGTAGCACAAAGAGCAGCAGCAGCAGCAGCAGTGTTAAGGCAGCTCTTCTGTTCCGTGTCTAGGACTCCTGCCTTTTGGGTTGAAGGTATAATGTCCGATTCTGGCTCAGAATCCATGGAGGACACATACACACACACACACACACACACACACACACACACAGACACACACACACACACAGACACACACACACACACGGTAATGCAACACACAAGAGGTACTTTATTGAGCAAAATATAGCTTGGTGCCGAGGACCTAAAGTGCTGTCCCCGAGGCTGCGATTTGCAGGTGTTTTATACACTTTTAGGGTACAGGGAGTAAAAAGGAATTCCTGGGGTGGGGGGGAGTGAACCGAAACTCCTGGGGCTGGGGTCCTGAAACCCAAGTGCCCAAAGGGAAGACACAGCAATCTTAGTCTTCGGTACCCATATGTTTCACGTATGGTCATGGTGACCGAGGTTAGGTCAGTGAATCGTGAGATGATATATCTTTGTGAAACCTGGGATAAGAGTCCAACCTGCGGCTGCTACATAATGTATGTCCTTAGTGGGTTTGGGCTCGAGAAGGAGAAAGGAGTCGGAGAAAATGGGTGATAAATCAAGAGACACAGAGAAGTGAATTGAAATGGGAGCGGCGATGGCCCCTGATACTATTTTCCTTAGAAAAATCATGAAAGGAAAACATGAGACATAAGAGACCAAGCGGAGGTAAGAATTCTGAGATAGAAGGACGTGGCCAATAGTGGCGCTAGGACAGATAAAGAGAGACAGCAGGGAGAACTCCTAGGTTGCAGGAAACAAGAGAAAAAGCAGGGGGCCTCACCCCAGCCTTTATTGTGGATTGAGAGGTGATCAATGAATGTGTGACATAGTACCTAGTTCTTAACTTTGGTTGCATAGACAATGACAAGATCAGAGGAGGCGGGGATTCTCCTGACATGAGCTTTTCAGAGGAAGGAGGTTTGACAAGGTGAGGGCTAAGCCTTTGTGGCTCAGGCCCAGGAATTCTCTTGCCCTTAGAACTGCCGATACATCGATCGTGAATGGATCTGATCAAGTATTTCATACATCAACCATACCCCCATGCCTGGTAGGTTATATATCCATCCCTTTTTTTTTTTTACAAAAATTAAATAAGAGGGTATCCTGTTACAATGAAATTGTAAACTTAATCAACAAACAGGAATACTAGTGAGCTATCAGATAAAGAATCAAAAATGAATTCACAATCCAATTTCAAAATGAAGTATAACTTAGCAATACTGCTGTAAAAATGATAAGAATGATCTTCATTTCCATTTAGCAAAGTCAAGCGTAACAATTTTCATCATCCAAGATCACAAGTTATAATATCAAATAATAAGAACATGATCTTCACTCCTTAGTGATCCTGAATTAATGTGATAGTCATCATAGGACAGGTGCATGGACATATCATATTGCCCATGTATAGCGAGGATTATAAGAAGTTGTCACATCTTCAATAGTTAAAGAAAAAGACTTCCTCTCGAGATGAGAGGGAATCCTTGTCTTTCCCTTGCTCTGATTGTGCATAGTCTTCGGGATATATAAGCCAAGATGCCTGTCACATAGACATATGGTTGCAGGGTTGGTACCATGGCCTGTGAATGAGGGTGTCTGTAACCTGGTCGTGGTGGTTACAAAAGGGGATTTTTCCTTTGTGGGCTGGGACTCGAGAAGAAGGAGCAAGGAGTCTGAGAATATGGGTGAAGAATGACAGACAGAGACAAGTCAAAGTAATAGATAGGGCAGGCGGGATCCCCTATGGTATTTTCCTTGGTCAAAGAATTAAAGGAAAATATGAGAAGCTTGCAGACACGTGGAAGTACGGATTCCAAGATAGAAAGCACGTGGCCCAGAGAGGCCTTAGTAAAGAGACAGTAGTGAAGCTTTAAGATTGCTGGAACAAGAGAGGGAATCACGCCTTTACGCCAGGCTTTCTTGGGGATAGCTAGGATCAATGACCAGGTAAGAAAACATAGATAATTCAGATTGGATGGGAAGGTAATGATGACAACTTTTGGGTGTGTTGACCCCAACCGGCCCTTTTACCAAGGAATTCGAGTCCGCACCAAATGTTAATGAGTTTGCATGGCTAGGTCAAGAGTCCACCCACAAATGTCAGAGTTCAAACCTTGTGTCTGAAGACACAATATCCATACATCAATTATATTTCTTAGATGTGAATATGCTTGGAATGCTACATATCCCCCCTTTTTGTGTTAAAAAAATAAGATGAAGGGGGAGTGATATAAAAATATAAAAAAAATTGTGACTCAAAAATATGAAAATCATGTAGCATCATAAAATGATACTTCACGTGATTCAAAATAGACACCCAAAACATATTGCAAAAACTTGGGATGTAAAAAGTAAGTGTGATTGTCAACAACAATGAAGATTTTACTCTCAACTTATTAATAATTTGATAATGATGAAAATGATCTTCATACTTAGTAATCAAAATCAAAGATAAACGTCTCATAATAGGTTAAAAATAATGATAAAAAAGTAATAAGAAAATAATCTTACTTCAAAATGCATGAAAAGAAAAACAACATAGGATAATCAAAATATTCAGAGAAAATAAAGTAAAAGAGCATCAAATCCCAATTGCTCAATTGAAATAAGAATGGATAAAGATACTCTTAAAAATACTTTCTCTCTTCCCCCCCTTTTTTTGAATATCATACCAAATAGATTAGCATGTTTTACATTTTTCAAACATTATTGCAAACATCAATTCAAGTATCAATATTCCCATGAACATTACATTTTGATTTGTTGTTGAAACAACAAGAATGAAGCTAATGAAATGAAATGGCAACTTTTAGGTGCACATTTCTTATATAAGCCTTATGGTTATGTCCAAAAATAAACTTTCTGATTCATATATCAGGATCAGAGCGTTAGTAGTACTTACAATGTACTTGTAGTATTTCAAAGAAGATATATGGGAAAAATAATCTGAGAAAATCATCATGGAAAATGACCATGAAATGAATGCAAAATTTTAAACTAATGGCTCACCTTTCATGTGGCATAGCTGTAGCTGAGCCAATGTCATGTCAGAATTGATATTCAAAAATGATTTCCATTTCTCTACTCGATGTTGACCAAGATTGATCTTGTAACACTTTTACACAACTATAAGTGCAACAATTAGTGCAAATTCTTAACAAGTACCAATGTTCCCATAAACATTTCATTCTGATTTGTTGTTTAAATGACAGGAATGAAGATAATGAAGTGCCATGGGAACTTCTGGCTGCATATTTCTTATATCAGCCTTACTGAAATCTCTACTTCTGTATAAACGAACCATTCAATATAACCAAGAATATAACATTGGCAATGTTTGAAAAATTCAGTCTACCAAACCAGTGTTTGGGTTCATTAGAAGCTTAAGTTGCTTTTCACGTAGAAGCAATTTCTACCGCTTCTTGTTCACATAGAATTTGATGTAACTTCTTAATTTCTTGTAAATGTAAAACATCCAATGTGCTCTTTCTACAAGCTTATCAGTGCCAATTCCCCCCCCCCCCCCAATCTTTAAATATACACTCCAAAGGGGAAACTTAGTGTATACTTTGCCTCTGTCCCATGGAGGTGTAGAATAGCCTATTCCACAGAGCTGAGTCAACAACTGTGAGTCCACAGTGGCTGTCCAACCTTGAGCTCTCAGTTTACCACTTAGGCTAGACTTCCCACAGGCCATAACGTCTTCCAGTATTAGAAGGGGAAAATGATAGACCCCAAATCCAGAGGCCTGCCTGAACCTCTGGGGCTGTTGGGAGCTAGCATGAAAGAGTTCCCATATAGACATCACCCCAAAAGATGGGGGTTTTTAGGAGTAAGGTCCAAAAAGGTTATTAACATGGAACCACACAAATGGCGGTTGGCACATAATATCTATATAGGTATTGTCAGGAACATCATCTATACATAGATGTAGATGACCGTTGTCAATAACTTAGGTTCCTACTTAAAAATGTCAAAGTACATTCTGCCTGACATTTCATCCTTTTTTTTTGTAAGAGTTAGATCAGGACCATCTGTCCATCCTAAATCTCTGGGCAGCGTCTCCTGCTTTAAACATAATTTTTTTTGTTGTCAGGGTTACTAGGTCTATGCTGTGGATGAAAAATTCTATCTCCTTCTTCTAAGAGAGTCATACCAATGTCTATACCCTTGTATAATAGTAGCATTTCTTACAATACAAATAGGAATCTTACAATACTTACAAAATAAATTCCTTTTGACAGTATATAGCATCGACATATAAAATGAAAGGCATACAGTAGTGTCTGAACAACTGTGGCTATTCTTTTTTGATCCCATGGTCAAGTCTTTGGAGTGTGGGATCTTTGTGGTGGTATCTATACCGAATAGATGAGCATCTTTTACATTTTTCAAACATTTGTGCAAACATCAATTCAAGTATCAACATTCCCATGAACATTACATTTTGATTTGTTGTTGAAACAACAAGAATGAAGCTAATGAAGTGACATGGCAACTTTTGGCTGCACATTTCTTATATAAGCCTTATGGGTATGTCCAAAAATGAAATTTCTGATTCACATATCAGGATCAGAGCATTAGTCGTACTTACAATGTACTTGTAGTATTTCAAAGAAAATATATGGGAAAAATAATCTGAGAAAATGATCATGGAAAATGACCATGAAATGAATGCAAAATTTTAAACTAACGGCTCACCTTTCATGTGGCATAGCTGTAGCTGAGCCAATGTGTCATGTCAGAATTGACATTCAAAAATGATTTCTATTTCCCTAATCGATGTTGACCACGATTGACCCTGTAAAACTTTTGCCCAACTATAAATGCAACAATAAGTGCAAATTCTTTACAAGTACCGATATTCCCATAAACATTACATTCTGCTTTTTTGCATTAATATGCCTCATATAAAGTTTCTGAACTTCATTCATGATTTTTAAACAATTTCTGCTCATTTCCATCCTTGCTGACCTTATGCCGTGTTTAAAAAATAATAGTTCCTACATATTTAAAATTTGAATGTATTAGAAATTTCTCTAAAGCATATACCAATTCATGCTGGTCATTTAAACACTTGCACTTAGTATTAACTTTCCTTTTGACCAATTCCAGTCCTTGGGATAAAACCTTATAACCTAATTCAGGCTATGGGCATTGAAACCCTGACTTCTAGAGAAAGATAAGACCTTCATCCCTGAAGGCTTCTTTTCTTATGCAGCCTGCCCCTGTCCCCACAGAACTCTGCAAGCCAAAATAGCATTAAGGAGGCTACGGATAGCCCCCGGCAAACAGGAAGCAGGAGTTCTAGCTTGTGCTATAGCATGCCAACCTATTGGAAGCTCTCACCATTATAGAGCTGATTAAGACCCTTCATCAGCAAAATTTTTACACCAGATGATTGGAAATTAAGAAAAGTATTACCTGCTGTTAAGAGCAAATGGATTGTTATTAAAATGCTACATTAAACAAGGAGGATTGACTTATCTCTCAGTCTTTTGCCCTTCCCTTCACTTATGATACTAACAATATCCTTAACTCACTTCCTTTAACTGACTTATCTATCGTTGCTATCTTTCCCCTGTCTGTTGCTGCAGAAACAGACAGAAATATTCTATGTCAACCTCTGCCTCCACCCATGCTTAATGTAGTATTATGATCATTTTAAATTCATAGAAATAAGCAGGTAGAGAGTTTTCCGCCAAAACTCTCCACCAGTTTAGCATATCTAAAAGAAACAAGCTTTTTAAAACACAGCCAGAGAATGCAGGAGGACTATTGTTTAAACGTAAAGGTATAAACTTGATATGTCTTTCAGACCGATCTTTGCTAAGACATGGTATTACCATGAAGCAAAGTTTAAAAACTAAATCGTCTTAATTGGGATTAGACATGGCAAATTTATATAGGAATGTCTGATTATATATCTTGATAGGAAAAGTTTTACTGTTAAAAATCTTTATCTGGATTTTGTCACATGCTGTAATCATATTTTAAAATGAATTATAGTATAATTGTAGGTTAAAGACCAAGATATAAACACTATTTTTCCAAGGCTTTTAGAGGTAAATCCACATGGACTCTTGCAACCATGTGACTCACTGCCACAAGTATTTGGATCTGGAAAGGAAATTTCATCCAGCAGTTTGATCAATTGATCCTGCCATATAGAGGGCAATACTCCTACACCTCAGGTTACAAGTTTTTATGACAAGTATTGAATACTATCAAAAGCAAAATTAACAACCAGTGCCATTTTTAACTGCCTAGCATCAATTGGCATATTCTTTAGAGAAATTTCTAATAGATTCAAATTTTAAATAAGTTGGTATCATTACATTTTCAAACAGGACATAAGGTCAGCAAGGATAAAACCTAGCAGCCAATATTTAAAAACCTGAATGAAGTTCAAAATTGTATGTAAGCCACATTATTGCAACTTTATCCAAAAGGCAAATTATTTAGAATCATTCAATCTCAAAAGAATATAGCATCAATTCTAAATATGAGACACATTCTCAACATTGCAAGGCATCAAAGTAAAAACAGTGCTGGGAGGATTCAAATTGTTAAACAGCAGTAAATTATGAAGGTTAAGAATTAATTTGTTAACCAGCAACAGTGCCTTATTTGTGGTTTAGAATCGGCGACACTACCACTTATTCAAATTGCATATATCGATCCTGAGCATGATTGCAGTCTAAAAGCAATTACTAGTATACAAGCTCAAATATTACTTGCGCAACGTGGTCCATTTTGGCAACAGAATTTTGTAAAACTCATAGGTAAAATTGATAATTCCATTCATATTATCAAAATCTCTTCAGTCATGAATTTAAATTGGATAGATTAAAAATAATAACATCACGGCAATTGCTGTGCTTCCATTTACTGCATGTATTTAGGGTACAGCAGCTATTGATGCATGCACAGTATAAGTTTATACAAAAGCAAAAGTTACATGCAGGTAGGGATGAGACAGCTGTCCCTTTTAGAGCACGTTCACTATTCTCCTTGGTCCTCACCATGTCCTGGCTAGGTCTGTGAAAGGAGTGAAGCAGGTAGAGAAGGCACTAGACGCTGCTGCCTGACTGGCTGGCTGACTGCGTGCTGGTATCAGTGCCTGCCTAGATAGAGAGATGGCTGGAACCTATAGGGTAGCCGGGTCACTCTTGGGTTCCACTTGTACCTTGTGTTCTTGGCTGCCCATCAGAATGGGATGCCTCAGAGCGGCCAGCTGTAGCAGAAAGAGCAGTAGGAGCAGCAGCACGAGTGCTATGACAGCAATTCTGTTCCATGTCTAGGACTCCTGCCTTTTGGGTTGAAGGTTTAATGTCCAGTTCTGGCTCTGATTTCATGGAGGACACACACATACACACACACACACACACACACACACACACACACACAAACACACACATGGTAATGCAACACACAAGAGGTACTTTATTGAGCAAACTATAGCTTGGGGCTGAGCACCAAAAGTGCTGGCCCCGAGGCTGCGATTTGCAGGCTTCTTATACACTTTTCCGGTAGCGGGAGTAGTGAGGAATTCCTGGAATTGGGGGGGGGAATGAACGGGTACTCCTGGGGCTGGGGTCCTGAAACCCAGGTGCTAAAAGGGAAGTCGCGTGAATCTTAGTCTTCAGTACCCAGATTTTTCACGTATGGTCATGGTGACCGAGGTTAGGTCAGTGAATCCTGAGATCATATATCTTTGTGAAAGCTGGGATAAGAATCCGACCTGCGGCTGCTACATAATGTATTTCCTTAGTCTGTTTGGGCTCGAGAAGGAGAAAGGAGTCAGAGAAAATGGGTGATGAATCAAGAGACACAGAGAAGTGAATTGAAATGGGGAGCGGCGATGGCCCCTGATACTATTTTCCTTAGAAAAATAATAAAAGGAAAATCTGAGACATAAGAGACCAAGCGGAAGTAAGAATTCTGAGATAGAAAGTGCCAAGAGTGGCACTTGGACAGATAAAGAGAGACAGCAGGGAGAACTCCAAGGTTGTAGGAAACAAGAGAAAAAGCAGTGTGCCTCACTCCAGCCTTTATTGTGGATTGTGAGGTGATCAATGAATACGTGACATAGCACTTAGTTCTTAACTTTGGTTGCATAGATAATGAGAAGGTCGGAGTAGGTGGGGATTCTACTGACATGAGCTTTTCAGAGGAATGAGGTTTGACAAGGTGAGGGCTAAGCCTTTGTGGCTCAGGCCCAGGAATTCTCTTGCCCTTAGAACTGCCGATACATTGATCATGAATGGATCTGATCACGTACTTAATACATCAACCATACCCCCATGCCTGGTAGGTTATATATCCCCCCCTTTTTTTTACAGAAATAAAATAAGAGGGTATCCTGTTACAATGAAATTGTAAACTTAATCAACAAACAGCAATACTAGTGAGCTATCAGATAAAGAATCAAAAATGAATTCACAATCAAATATCAAACTGAAACGTCACTTAGCCATAATGCTGTAAAAATGATAAGAATGATCTTCATTTCCATTTAGCAAAGTCAAGCATAACAATTTTTATCATCAAAGATCACAAGTAATCATATAAAATAATAAGAACATGATCTTCACTCCTTAGTGATCCTGAATTAAGGTGATAGTCATCATAGGACAGGTGCATGGACATATCATATTGCCCACGTATAGCCAGGATTACAAGAAGTTGTCAGATCTTCAATAGTTAAAGAAAAAGACTTCCTCTCGAGATGAGAGGGAATCCTTGTCTTTCCCTTGTTCTGATTATGCGTAGCCTTTGGGATATATAATCCAAGATGCCTGCCACATAGACATATGGTTGCAGGGTTGGTACCATGGCCTGTGAATGAGGGTGTCTGTAACCTGGTCGTGGTGGTTACAAAAAGGGATTTTTCCTTTGTGGGCTGGGACTCGAGAAGAAGGAGCAGGGAGTCTGAGAATATGGGTGAAGAATGACAGACAGAGACAAGTCAAAGTAATAGATAGGGCAGGCGTGATCCCCTATGGTATTTTCCTTGGTCAAAGAATTAAAGGAAAATATGAGAAGCTTGCAGACACGTGGAAGTACGGATTCCGAGATAGAAAGCATGTGGCCAAGAGAGGCCAGTAAGGGGATAGTAGTGAAGCTTTAAGATTGCTTGAACAAGAGAGGGAATCACGCCTTTATGCCAGGCTTTCTTGGGGATAGCCAGGATCAATGACCATGTAACAAAGCATAGATAATTCATATTGAATGGGAAGGTAATGATGACACCTTTTGGGTGTGTTGACCCCAACCGGCCCTTTTACCAAGGAATTCGAGTCCGCACCGAATGTTAATGAGTTTGCATGGCTAGGTCAAGAGTCCACGCACAAATGTCAGAGTTCCAACCTTGTGTCTGAAGACACAATATCCATATATCAGTTATATTTCTTAGATGTGAATATGCTTGGTATGCTACATATCCCCCCTTTTTGTGTTAAAAAAATAAGATGAAGGGCGAGTGATATAAAAATACGAGAAAAATTTGACTCAAATTAAAAATATAAAAATCATGTAGCATCATCAAATGATACTTCAAGTGATTCAAAATAGACAACCAAAACATATTGCAAAAACTTGGGATGTAAAAAGTAAGTGTGATTGTCAACAACAATGAAGATTTTACTCTCAACTTATTAATAATTTGATAATGATGAAAATGATCTTCATACTTAGTAATCAAAATCAAAGATAAACGTCTCACAATAGGTTAAAAATAATGATAAAAAAGTAATAAGAAAATAATCTTACTTCAAAGTGTATGAAAAGGAAAACAACATAGGATAATCAAAATATTCAGAGAAAATAAAGTAAAAGAGCATCAAATCCTAATTGCTCAATTGAAATGAGAATGGTATAAAGATGTTCTTTTTTTTTTAAATCCTTACCTTCCATCTTGGAGTCAATACTGTGTATTGGCTCCAAGGCAGAAGAGTGGTAAGGGCTAGGCAATGGGCGTCAAGTGACTTGCCCAGGGTCACACAGCTGGGAAGTGGCTGAGGCTAGATTTGAACCTAGGACCTCCCATCTCTAGGCCTGGCTCTCAATCCACTGAGCTACCCAGCTGCCCCCTAATATGAAGATATTCTAAAAAATACTTTCTCTCTTTCTCCCCCCTCCTTTTTTTTGAACAGCATACCAAATAGATTAGCATCTTTTACATTTTTCAAACATTAGTGCAAACATCAATTCATGTATCAATATTCCCATAAACATTATATTTTGATTTGTTGTTGAAACAACAAGAATGAAGCTAATGAAGTGACATGGCAACTTCTGGCTGCATATTTCTTATATCAGCCTTATTGAAATCTCTACTTCTGTATAAAAGAACCATTCAATATAACCAAGAATATAACATTGCCAATGTTTGAAAAATTGGGTCTTGTGTTGTTGTCCTCACCATGTCCTGGCTAGGTCTGTGATAGTAGCATTTCTTACAATACTAGTAGTGGTTTTACAATGTATCCCTTTGACAGTATCATAGACATACAAAATGAAAGGTATACATTCACGTCTAAACAAGTGTAGCTATTTTGTTTTGATTCCATAAGAAAGACCTCGGAGTGTGGGATTTATCTGATGTCTTAGACAGACACAAGTGTGGTTTAGTCCTTCTGAGTTAGCATCCTTGCTCTTGGTTTGGGTACACTCTATCAATGGATGTCAGCCGGACCAGTGTCCCACAGTAGCCTAATAGCTAATGTCACTGATAGTGTCATGTCAGTCTTCTGGAGTGATCTTAGTCACCGGTGAAGTGTCCTTCCAGCGTGCCTGGATAGTGGCTGGCGTGTAGTTAGCTGATGTCAACAGCGTTGGTCTGCTTCTCTTCCTGGTCTTGTGTTGGCTGGCATGATGTGCTTTGTGGGTGACCAGATGTTTCCACTCTCTGTCAACATACAGACAAGACCTCGACCCAACGTGATCGTCCCCTTGGGTCCCTCACAGTCTTAATTTCTTGGTAATATTCAACCCAATTCAGATATCTCCTACAATGTAATCTTTAGCAAGACATTCAAACTGTTATTGCAAAGTTTTAACTGATGTTCGTTTTAGAGTGTGGAAGAGATAGATGGTTAGTGATACCGTTTCCACCCTTCTTTCTTATGAAAGTTGAAATGCCACAGCTGAACCAAATTGACTTTTCGATAAGTCTGATACGATGAAAGACATGCTGTTGTTTGCCAATATAATGTACCCTTGAAGACAATGATCACATATACATTTTGGACAAATCGTACTGCAATTGGACAGTATTGATGGTACAGTCATAACCTTCCCAATTGTACCATTTGATATTTGATCATATTTGGGTAACGTGGAACAATTCCACAAAAGTAATTTTCAGTTCCTTGTTATGCCAATACCATTTGGAATTTTCAGGTATGTGATAACGTTTGATCTTATAACCAATACCCATCAATCTGTAGTCCAGAATATCTGTCAGGGACTTCACGATATTCTTCTGGAGGCAAATTGTGTTTCATACAATGACATGTGCGTGGATAGTGTGTTAGACCTGCCTATAGGGCAGTGATGATCTTTCCAGCTCATCGGCTGTTTTTTCCATGTGTCCTGTGCCAGACACCTCTGCAGTCTGTCCTTTTTCTGGTGAGATTTTCTTGCCATCGGATAGCTTGCCTATAAGCCATGAGCTATCCAATTCAGCCCATTTCTTGCTATGAAAAGCACTGCTATCCCAAGATGTTTGGAATAGACAACCGTGCACAATTATTCCTAAGTTCTGTAATGGCTTTGCTCACTTCTTCATTTGAGCTTAATGCCATCAACCAGGAGAGTAAGCATGTCCCATCCCCTTTCACCGTGGGACTCCTTTGGGCATTTGTTTTTTGTTTTCCCTCCACCGAACCTGGGCTTTTTGTAAGGGATAGATGCGAGGCAAGGCCAGTCCCAGGTCGGAGGTGTGGGGGTGGGGACTGTGCCCTTTCCCCTGGTTGCTGGTGGTGTATCCCTTAATGTGTGTTTGGAGCCCGAACCCCAATTGCAGAGTGTGGCAAAAGCAAGGGCTCCAGCTGAAGGGAGGGGTGGAGGAAGGAGGTGTGTGGAAGAGCTGCGCAGGCCCAGAGTAAAAGGCAGGCCAGGAGGCTTGGAGCGCAGGCGCTCAGGGGCAGGCAGGTGGCACGCAGGCGCAGTAGGGGCAGGCAGGTGGCACGTGGCGGAGGGGGAGGGGAGCGGAAAGTTCCCGCCTTTTCTGTCAGAGCCTCCCTGTGTCGCTGTGCCTAGCATTAAGGTCCGCCAAGGCAAAAGACTGGAAGTTGCCTGTGGACTGTGTGAGGTAGGGGAGCAGCACTTGGGCCGAAGTTGGTCACATGAGGCACCTCTGCCGAGGGGAGGAGGCTTTGGGGGTGGCTGTTGCCGCGGAGCCCGCCTCCTGCCTCTTCCTCTGGGTTCTTCAGTAGTCCCGCCTGCTGCCTGTACTGGTCAGCTCCATAGGCAGGCCTACCCCTGAAAGCTGCCCCTCCCTCTCAATTGCCCGCCTCCCACACTGCCCCTCCTCTCCCTGGGGGACACCCACCAGAAAGTCCCCTCCTTCAGTAGCCCCACTCCCAGGTCCCCAACTTCCTCAGGTGCTCAGCTCCCCCTCCCCCACCCCCTTCGCCTCTTGGTCTCCCTCTTGAGGCCACATATTGGTATTGCATCCGAGGAGGGTTTTTTTTTTTTTTAAATGGTTTTGAAATAAGCTTTTAGAGTTCTGTGCAAGTCTCCTCTTGGACCCCAAGCCTCGTACACATCCTGACGTCTCAGGCATAAATAGGAGTGGACCTTGGCCGTGAGTGGCCCACTTTGCCTTAGAGCAGTCACACACCTGCCTTCCACCCTGTGCTCTCAGTATTCTCCTTCCATAGCGGATGCAGAAATGATTAAGGCAGTTCTTTCTGCTCTCCCGCTGCCTGAAGCCCTCGCTCTAGTTCACTGCTGTGCCCATAGAGGTGGCACTGACCCTGTCTCCAGGGGACATGACTGAGCAGATGCTGCTGCCAAGCTAGCAGCCATAGGAGGGCCTGAACTACTTTGAACATGAACAACCACTGATGACTTAAATGGATCACTTTCCTATAATGAAAAGGAAGTGGAGAAATGGAAAGGAAAATTCAAAGCAAAACCAATTCATGGAGTGTGGGTGTCATCTGAAGGAAAACCCCTGCTCCCTAGAAGTTTCCATCACCAAATTTACCAATCTGTTCATCCTAATGGCCACTTTGGTACCCCGGGCATGGTGGACTCTGTTAAGAGAGTCTGGCTGGCCCCTGGTATAACTACCAGAGCCCCTAAAGTGTGTTCAGCCTGCTCTTCCTGCCAGTCAGATCACCAACATGCCTTTGGTGGAAAAGCCTTTGCTGGGCGTCCTCTGGCTTACACACCTTGTGAGCGTTCTTTGTAAGGGAAGTGTCTCCTTTGGAGTGGTGTCGATGGAGGATCTGGAGGGATAGAGGAGGCAAAGGCAAGTCCTGTGTGACCCTGGAGGCATGACCGTCCCCTGCAAGCATGCCCATTCCTCCAGCCATGCATCCCTCCTCACCTCAAAAGGGGGGAAGTGTCGTTCCTGGCAACATAGGGTGGACCTTGTCCTTGCAGGGATGAGACAGCTGTCCCTTTTACCGGCACGTTCACTATTCTCCTTGGTCCTCACCATGTCCTGGCTAGGTCTGTGAAAGGAGTGAAGCAGGTAGAGAATACACTAGACGCTGCTGGCTGGCTGACTGGCTGGCTGGCTGGCTGTGTGCTGGCATCAGTGCCTGCCTAGATAGAGAGATGGCTGGAACCTAGAGGGTAGCCTGGTCACTCTTGGGCTCCACTTGTACCTTGTGTTCTTGGCTCTCCCTCAGAATGTGATGCCACAGAGCGGTCAGCTGTAGCACAAAGAGCAGCAGCAGCAGCAGCAGTGTTAAGGCTGCTCTTCTGTTCCGTGTCTAGGACTCCTGCCTTTTGGGTTGAAGGTATAATGTCCGATTCTGGCTCAGAATCCATGGAGGACACATACACACACACACACATACACACACACACACACACACACACACACAGACACACACACACACGGTAATGCAACACACAAGAGGTACTTTATTGAGCAAAATATAGCTTGGTGCCGAGGACCTAAAGTGCTGGCCCAGAGGCTGCGATTTGCAGGTGTTTTATACACTTTTAGGGTACAGGGAGTAAAAAGGAATTCCTGGGGTGGGGGGGAGTGAACCGAAACTCCTGGGGCTGGGGTCCTGAAACCCAAGTGCCCAAAGGGAAGACACAGCAATCTTAGTCTTCGGTACCCATATGTTTCACGTATGGTCATGGTGACCGAGGTTAGGTCAGTGAATCGTGAGATGATATATCTTTGTGAAACCTGGGATAAGAGTCCAACCTGCGGCTGCTACATAATGTATGTCCTTAGTGGGTTTGGGCTCGAGAAGGAGAAAGGAGTCGGAGAAAATGGGTGATAAATCAAGAGACACAGAGAAGTGAATTGAAATGGGAGCGGCGATGGCCCCTGATACTATTTTCCTTAGAAAAATCATGAAAGGAAAACATGAGACATAAGAGACCAAGCGGAGGTAAGAATTCTGAGATAGAAGGACGTGGCCAATAGTGGCGCTAGGACAGATAAAGAGAGACAGCAGGGAGAACTCCTAGGTTGCAGGAAACAAGAGAAAAAGCAGGGGGCCTCACCCCAGCCTTTATTGTGGATTGAGAGGTGATCAATGAATACGTGACATAGCACATAGTTCTTAACTTTGGTTGCATAGACAATGACAAGATCAGAGGAGGCGGGGATTCTCCTGACATGAGCTTTTCAGAGGAACGAGGTTTGACAAGGTGAGGGCTAAGCCTTTGTGGCTCAGGCCCAGGAATTCTCTTGCCCTTAGAACTGCCGATACATCGATCGTGAATGGATCTGATCAAGTATTTCATACATCAACCATACCCCCATGCCTGGTAGGTTATATATCCATCCCTTTTTTTTTTTTACAAAAATTAAATAAGAGGGTATCCTGTTACAATGAAATTGTAAACTTAATCAACAAACAGGAATACTAGTGAGCTATCAGATAAAGAATCAAAAATGAATTCACAATCAAATTTCAAAATGAAGTATAACTTAGCAATACTGCTGTAAAAATGATAAGAATGATCTTCATTTCCATTTAGCAAAGTCAAGCGTAACAATTTTCATCATCCAAGATCACAAGTTATAATATCAAATAATAAGAACATGATCTTCACTCCTTAGTGATCCTGAATTAATGTGATAGTCATCATAGGACAGGTGCATGGACATATCATATTGCCCATGTATAGCCAGGATTATAAGAAGTTGTCACATCTTCAATAGTTAAAGAAAAAGACTTCCTCTCGAGATGAGAGGGAATCCTTGTCTTTCCCTTGTTCTGATTGTGCATAGTCTTCGGGATATATAAGCCAAGATGCCTGTCACATAGACATATGGTTGCAGGGTTGGTACCATGGCCTGTGAATGAGGGTGTCTGTAACCTGGTCGTGGTGGTTACAAAAGGGGATTTTTCCTTTGTGGGCTGGGACTCGAGAAGAAGGAGCAAGGAGTCTGAGAATATGGGTGAAGAATGACAGACAGAGACAAGTCAAAGTAATAGATAGGGCAGGTGGGATCCCCTATGGTATTTTCCTTGGTCAAAGAATTAAAGGAAAATATGAGAAGCTTGCAGACACGTGGAAGTACGGATTCCAAGATAGAAAGCACGTGGCCCAGAGAGGCCTTAGTAAAGAGACAGTAGTGAAGCTTTAAGATTGCTGGAACAAGAGAGGGAATCACGCCTTTACGCCAGGCTTTCTTGGGGATAGCTAGGATCAATGACCAGGTAAGAAAACATAGATAATTCAGATTGGATGGGAAGGTAATGATGACAACTTTTGGGTGTGTTGACCCCAACCGGCCCTTTTACCAAGGAATTCGAGTCCGCACCAAATGTTAATGAGTTTGCATGGCTAGGTCAAGAGTCCACCCACAAATGTCAGAGTTCCAACCTTGTGTCTGAAGACACAATATCCATACATCAATTATATTTCTTAGATGTGAATATGCTTGGAATGCTACATATCCCCCCTTTTTGTGTTAAAAAAATAAGATGAAGGGGGAGTGATATAAAAATATAAAAAAAATTGTGACTCAAAAATATGAAAATCATGTAGCATCATAAAATGATACTTCACGTGATTCAAAATAGACACCCAAAACATATTGGAAAAACTTGGGATGTAAAAAGTAAGTGTGATTGTCAACAACAATGAAGATTTTACTCTCAACTTATTAATAATTTGATAATGATGAAAATGATCTTCATACTTAGTAATCAAAATCAAAGATAAACGTCTCATAATAGGTTAAAAATAATGATAAAAAAGTAATAAGAAAATAATCTTACTTCAAAATGCATGAAAAGAAAAACAACATAGGATAATCAAAATATTCAGAGAAAATAAAGTAAAAGAGCATCAAATCCCAATTGCTCAATTGAAATAAGAATGGATAAAGATACTCTTAAAAATACTTTCTCTCTTCCCCCCCTTTTTTTGAATATCATACCAAATAGATTAGCATGTTTTACATTTTTCAAACATTATTGCAAACATCAATTCAAGTATCAATATTCCCATGAACATTACATTTTGATTTCTTGTTGAAACAACAAGAATGAAGCTAATGAAATGAAATGGCAACTTTTAGGTGCACATTTCTTATATAAGCCTTATGGTTATGTCCAAAAATAAACTTTCTGATTCACATATCAGGATCAGAGCGTTAGTAGTACTTACAATGTACTTGTAGTATTTCAAAGAAGATATATGGGAAAAATAATCTGAGAAAATCATCATGGAAAATGACCATGAAATGAATGCAAAATTTTAAACTAATGGCTCACCTTTCATGTGGCATAGCTGTAGCTGAGCCAATGTCATGTCAGAATTGATATTCAAAAATGATTTCCATTTCTCTACTCGATGTTGACCAAGATTGATCTTGTAACACTTTTACACAACTATAAGTGCAACAATTAGTGCAAATTCTTAACAAGTACCAATGTTCCCATAAACATTTCATTCTGATTTGTTGTTTAAATGACAGGAATGAAGATAATGAAGTGCCATGGGAACTTCTGGCTGCATATTTCTTATATCAGCCTTACTGAAATCTCTACTTCTGTATAAACGAACCATTCAATATAACCAAGAATATAACATTGGCAATGTTTGAAAAATTCAGTCTACCAAACCAGTGTTTGGGTTCATTAGAAGCTTAAGTTGCTTTTCACGTAGAAGCAATTTCTACCGCTTCTTGTTCACATAGAATTTGATGTAACTTCTTAATTTCTTGTAAATGTAAAACATCCAATGTGCTCTTTCTACAAGCTTATCAGTGCCAATTCCCCCCCCCCCCAATCTTTAAATATACACTCCAAAGGGGAAACTTAGTGTATACTTTGCCTCTGTCCCATGGAGGTGTAGAATAGCCTATTCCACAGAGCTGAGTCAACAACTGTGAGTCCACAGTGGCTGTCCAACCTTGAGCTCTCAGTTTACCACTTAGGCTAGACTTCCCACAGGCCATAACGTCTTCCAGTATTAGAAGGGGAAAATGATAGACCCCAAATCCAGAGGCCTGCCTGAACCTCTGGGGCTGTTGGGAGCTAGCATGAAAGAGTTCCCATATAGACATCACCCCAAAAGATGGGGGTTTTTAGGAGTAAGGTCCAAAAAGGTTATTAACATGGAACCACACAAATGGCGGTTGGCACATAATATCTATATAGGTATTGTCAGGAACATCATCTATACATAGATGTAGATGACCGTTTTCAATAACTTAGGTTCCTACTTAAAAATGTCAAAGTACATTCTGCCTGACATTTCATCCTTTTTTTTTGTAAGAGTTAGATCAGGACCATCTGTCCATCCTAAATCCCTGGGCAGCGTCTCCTGCTTTAAACATAATTTTTTTTGTTGTCAGGGTTACTAGGTCTATGCTGTGGATGAAAAATTCTATCTCCTTCTTCTAAGAGAGTCATACCAATGTCTATACCCTTGTATAATAGTAGCATTTCTTACAATACAAATAGGAATCTTACAATACTTACAAAATAAATTCCTTTTGACAGTATATAGCATCGACATATAAAATGAAAGGCATACAGTAGTGTCTGAACAACTGTGGCTATTCTTTTTTGATCCCATGGTCAAGTCTTTGGAGTGTGGGATCTTTGTGGTGGTATCTATACCAAATAGATGAGCATCTTTTACATTTTTCAAACATTTGTGCAAACATCAATTCAAGTATCAACATTCCCATGAACATTACATTTTGATTTGTTGTTGAAACAACAAGAATGAAGCTAATGAAGTGACATGGCAACTTTTGGCTGCACATTTCTTATATAAGCCTTATGGGTATGTCCAAAAATGAAATTTCTGATTCACATATCAGGATCAGAGCATTAGTCGTACTTACAATGTACTTGTAGTATTTCAAAGAAAATATATGGGAAAAATAATCTGAGAAAATGATCATGGAAAATGACCATGAAATGAATGCAAAATTTTAAACTAACGGCTCACCTTTCATGTGGCATAGCTGTAGCTGAGCCAATGTGTCATGTCAGAATTGACATTCAAAAATGATTTCTATTTCCCTAATCGATGTTGACCACGATTGACCCTGTAAAACTTTTGCCCAACTATAAATGCAACAATAAGTGCAAATTCTTAACAAGTACCGATATTCCCATAAACATTACATTCTGCTTTTTTGCATTAATATGCCTCATATAAAGTTTCTGAACTTCATTCATGATTTTTAAACAATTTCTGCTCATTTCCATCCTTGCTGACCTTATGCCGTGTTTAAAAAATAATAGTTCCTACATATTTAAAATTTGAATGTATTAGAAATTTCTCTAAAGCATATACCAATTCATGCTGGTCATTTAAACACTTGCACTTAGTATTAACTTTCCTTTTGACCAATTCCAGTCCTTGGGATAAAACCTTATAACCTAATTCAGGCTATGGGCATTGAAACCCTGACTTCTAGAGAAAGATAAGACCTTCATCCCTGAAGGCTTCTTTTCTTATGCAGCCTGCCCCTGTCCCCACAGAACTCTGCAAGCCAAAATAGCATTAAGGAGGCTACGGATAGCCCCCGGCAAACAGGAAGCAGGAGTTCTAGCTTGTGCTATAGCATGCCAACCTATTGGAAGCTCTCACCATTATAGAGCTGATTAAGACCCTTCATCAGCAAAATTTTTACACCAGATGATTGGAAATTAAGAAAAGTATTACCTGCTGTTAAGAGCAAATGGATTGTTATTAAAATGCTACATTAAACAAGGAGGATTGACTTATCTCTCAGTCTTTTGCCCTTCCCTTCACTTATGATACTAACAATATCCTTAACTCACTTCCTTTAACTGACTTATCTATCGTTGCTATCTTTCCCCTGTCTGTTGCTGCAGAAACAGACAGAAATATTCTATGTCAACCTCTGCCTCCACCCATGCTTAATGTAGTATTATGATCATTTTAAATTCATAGAAATAAGCAGGTAGAGAGTTTTCCGCCAAAACTCTCCACCAGTTTAGCATATCTAAAAGAAACAAGCTTTTTAAAACACAGCCAGAGAATGCAGGAGGACTATTGTTTAAACGTAAAGGTATAAACTTGATATGTCTTTCAGACCGATCTTTGCTAAGACATGGTATTACCATGAAGCAAAGTTTAAAAACTAAATCGTCTTAATTGGGATTAGACATGGCAAATTTATATAGGAATGTCTGATTATATATCTTGATAGGAAAAGTTTTACAGTTAAAAATCTTTATCTGGATTTTGTCACATGCTGTAATCATATTTTAAAATGAATTATAGTATAATTGTAGGTTAAAGACCAAGATATAAACACTATTTTTCCAAGGCTTTTAGAGGTAAATCCACATGGACTCTTGCAACCATGTGACTCACTGCCACAAGTATTTGGATCTGGAAAGGAAATTTCATCCAGCAGTTTGATCAATTGATCCTGCCATATAGAGGGCAATACTCCTACACCTCAGGTTACAAGTTTTTATGACAAGTATTGAATACTATCAAAAGCAAAATTAACAACCAGTGCCGTTTTTAACTGCCTAGCATCAATTGGCATATTCTTTAGAGAAATTTCTAATAGATTCAAATTTTAAATAAGTTGGTATCATTACATTTTCAAACAGGACATAAGGTCAGCAAGGATAAAACCTAGCAGCCAATATTTAAAAACCTGAATGAAGTTCAAAATTGTATGTAAGGCACATTATTGCAACTTTATCCAAAAGGCAAATTATTTAGAATCATTCAATCTCAAAAGAATATAGCATCAATTCTAAATATGAGACACATTCTCAACATTGCAAGGCATCAAAGTAAAAACAGTGCTGGGAGGATTCAAATTGTTAAACAGCAGTAAATTATGAAGGTTAAGAATTAATTTGTTAACCAGCAACAGTGCCTTATTTGTGGTTTAGAATCGGCGACACTACCACTTATTCAAATTGCATATATCGATCCTGAGCATGATTGCAGTCTAAAAGCAATTACTAGTATACAAGCTCAAATATTACTTGCGCAACGTGGTCCATTTTGGCAACAGAATTTTGTAAAACTCATAGGTAAAATTGATAATTCCATTCATATTATCAAAATCTCTTCAGTCATGAATTTAAATTGGATAGATTAAAAATAATAACATCACGGCAATTGCTGTGCTTCCATTTACTGCATGTATTTAGGGTACAGCAGCTATTGATGCATGCACAGTATAAGTTTATACAAAAGCAAAAGTTACATGCAGGTAGGGATGAGACAGCTGTCCCTTTTAGAGCACGTTCACTATTCTCCTTGGTCCTCACCATTTCCTGGCTAGGTCTGTGAAAGGAGTGAAGCAGGTAGAGAAGGCACTAGACGCTGCTGCCTGACTGGCTGGCTGACTGCGTGCTGGTATCAGTGCCTGCCTAGATAGAGAGATGGCTGGAACCTATAGGGTAGCCGGGTCACTCTTGGGTTCCACTTGTACCTTGTGTTCTTGGCTGCCCATCAGAATGGGATGCCTCAGAGCGGCCAGCTGTAGCAGAAAGAGCAGTAGGAGCAGCAGCACGAGTGCTATGACAGCAATTCTGTTCCATGTCTAGGACTCCTGCCTTTTGGGTTGAAGGTTTAATGTCCAGTTCTGGCTCTGATTTCATGGAGGACACACACATACACACACACACACACACACACACACATACACACACACACACACAAACACACACATGGTAATGCAACACACAAGAGGTACTTTATTGAGCAAACTATAGCTTGGGGCTGAGCACCAAAAGTGCTGGCCCCGAGGCTGCGATTTGCAGGCTTCTTATACACTTTTCCGGTAGCGGGAGTAGTGAGGAATTCCTGGAATTGGGGGGGGGGGAATGAACGGGTACTCCTGGGGCTGGGGTCCTGAAACCCAGGTGCTAAAAGGGAAGTCGCGTGAATCTTAGTCTTCAGTACCCAGATTTTTCACGTATGGTCATGGTGACCGAGGTTAGGTCAGTGAATCCTGAGATCATATATCTTTGTGAAAGCTGGGATAAGAATCCGACCTGCGGCTGCTACATAATGTATTTCCTTAGTCTGTTTGGGCTCGAGAAGGAGAAAGGAGTCAGAGAAAATGGGTGATGAATCAAGAGACACAGAGAAGTGAATTGAAATGGGGAGCGGCGATGGCCCCTGATACTATTTTCCTTAGAAAAATAATAAAAGGAAAATCTGAGACATAAGAGACCAAGCGGAAGTAAGAATTCCGAGATAGAAAGTGCCAAGAGTGGCACTTGGACAGATAAAGAGAGACAGCAGGGAGAACTCCAAGGTTGCAGGAAACAAGAGAAAAAGCAGTGTGCCTCACTCCAGCCTTTATTGTGGATTGTGAGGTGATCAATGAATACGTGACATAGCACTTAGTTCTTAACTTTGGTTGCATAGATAATGAGAAGGTCGGAGTAGGTGGGGATTCTACTGACATGAGCTTTTCAGAGGAATGAGGTTTGACAAGGTGAGGGCTAAGCCTTTGTGGCTCAGGCCCAGGAATTCTCTTGCCCTTAGAACTGCCGATACATTGATCATGAATGGATCTGATCACGTACTTAATACATCAACCATACCCCCATGCCTGGTAGGTTATATATCCCCCCCTTTTTTTTACAGAAATAAAATAAGAGGGTATCCTGTTACAATGAAATTGTAAACTTAATCAACAAACAGCAATACTAGTGAGCTATCAGATAAAGAATCAAAAATGAATTCACAATCAAATATCAAACTGAAACGTCACTTAGCCATAATGCTGTAAAAATGATAAGAATGATCTTCATTTCCATTTAGCAAAGTCAAGCATAACAATTTTTATCATCAAAGATCACAAGTAATCATATAAAATAATAAGAACATGATCTTCACTCCTTAGTGATCCTGAATTAAGGTGATAGTCATCATAGGACAGGTGCATGGACATATCATATTGCCCACGTATAGCCAGGATTACAAGAAGTTGTCAGATCTTCAATAGTTAAAGAAAAAGACTTCCTCTCGAGATGAGAGGGAATCCTTGTCTTTCCCTTGTTCTGATTATGCGTAGTCTTTGGGATATATAATCCAAGATGCCTGCCACATAGACATATGGTTGCAGGGTTGGTACCATGGCCTGTGAATGAGGGTGTCTGTAACCTGGTAGTGGTGGTTACAAAAGGGGATTTTTCCTTTGTGGGCTGGGACTCGAGAAGAAGGAGCAAGGAGTCTGAGAATATGGGTGAAGAATGACAGACAGAGACAAGTCAAAGTAATAGATAGGGCAGGCGTGATCCCCTATGGTATTTTCCTTGGTCAAAGAATTAAAGGAAAATATGAGAAGCTTGCAGACACGTGGAAGTACGGATTCCGAGATAGAAAGCATGTGGCCAAGAGAGGCCAGTAAGGGGATAGTAGTGAAGCTTTAAGATTGCTTGAACAAGAGAGGGAATCACGCCTTTATGCCAGGCTTTCTTGGGGATAGCCAGGATCAATGACCATGTAACAAAGCATAGATAATTCATATTGAATGGGAAGGTAATGATGACACCTTTTGGGTGTGTTGACCCCAACCGGCCCTTTTACCAAGGAATTCGAGTCCGCACCGAATGTTAAAGAGTTTGCATGGCTAGGTCAAGAGTCCACGCACAAATGTCAGAGTTCCAACCTTGTGTCTGAAGACACAATATCCATATATCAGTTATATTTCTTAGATGTGAATATGCTTGGTATGCTACATATCCCCCCTTTTTGTGTTAAAAAAATAAGATGAAGGGCGAGTGATATAAAAATACGAGAAAAATTTGACTCAAATTAAAAATATAAAAATCATGTAGCATCATCAAATGATACTTCAAGTGATTCAAAATAGACAACCAAAACATATTGGAAAAACTTGGGATGTAAAAAGTAAGTGTGATTGTCAACAACAATGAAGATTTTACTCTCAACTTATTAATAATTTGATAATGATGAAAATGATCTTCATACTTAGTAATCAAAATCAAAGATAAACGTCTCATAATAGGTTAAAAATAATGATAAAAAAGTAATAAGAAAATAATCTTACTTCAAAGTGTATGAAAAGGAAAACAACATAGGATAATCAAAATATTCAGAGAAAATAAAGTAAAAGAGCATCAAATCCTAATTGCTCAATTGAAATGAGAATGGTATAAAGATGTTCTTTTTTTTTTAAATCCTTACCTTCCATCTTGGAGTCAATACTGTGTATTGGCTCCAAGGCAGAAGAGTGGTAAGGGCTAGGCAATGGGCGTCAAGTGACTTGCCCAGGGTCACACAGCTGGGAAGTGGCTGAGGCTAGATTTGAACCTAGGACCTCCCATCTCTAGGCCTGGCTCTCAATCCACTGAGCTACCCAGCTGCCCCCTAATATGAAGATATTCTAAAAAATACTTTCTCTCTTTCTCCCCCCTCCTTTTTTTTGAACAGCATACCAAATAGATTAGCATCTTTTACATTTTTCAAACATTAGTGCAAACATCAATTCATGTATCAATATTCCCATAAACATTATATTTTGATTTGTTGTTGAAACAACAAGAATGAAGCTAATGAAGTGACATGGCAACTTCTGGCTGCATATTTCTTATATCAGCCTTATTGAAATCTCTACTTCTGTATAAAAGAACCATTCAATATAACCAAGAATATAACATTGCCAATGTTTGAAAAATTGGGTCTTGTGTTGTTGTCCTCACCATGTCCTGGCTAGGTCTGTGATAGTAGCATTTCTTACAATACTAGTAGTGGTTTTACAATGTATCCCTTTGACAGTATCCTAGACATACAAAATGAAAGGTATACATTCACGTCTAAACAAGTGTAGCTATTTTGTTTTGATTCCATAAGAAAGACCTCGGAGTGTGGGATTTATCTGATGTCTTAGACAGACACAAGTGTGGTTTAGTCCTTCTGAGTTAGCATCCTTGCTCTTGGTTTGGGTACACTCTATCAATGGATGTCAGCCGGACCAGTGTCCCACAGTAGCCTAATAGCTAATGTCACTGATAGTGTCATGTCAGTCTTCTGGAGTGATCTTAGTCACCGGTGAAGTGTCCTTCCAGCGTGCCTGGATAGTGGCTGGCGTGTAGTTAGCTGATGTCAACAGCGTTGGTCTGCTTCTCTTCCTGGTCTTGTGTTGGCTGGCATGATGTGCTTTGTGGGTGACCAGATGTTTCCACTCTCTGTCAACATACAGACAAGACCTCGACCCAACGTGATCGTCCCCTTGGGTCCCTCACAGTCTTAATTTCTTGGTAATATTCAACCCAATTCAGATATCTCCTACAATGTAATCTTTAGCAAGACATTCAAACTGTTATTGCAAAGTTTTAACTGATGTTCGTTTTAGAGTGTGGAAGAGATAGATGGTTAGTGATACCGTTTCCACCCTTCTTTCTTATGAAAGTTGAAATGCCACAGCTGAACCAAATTGACTTTTCGATAAGTCTGATACGATGAAAGACATGCTGTTGTTTGCCAATATAATGTACCCTTGAAGACAATGATCACATATACATTTTGGACAAATCGTACTGCAATTGGACAGTATTGATGGTACAGTCATAACCTTCCCAATTGTACCATTTGATATTTGATCATATTTGGGTAACGTGGAACAATTCCACAAAAGTAATTTTCAGTTCCTTGTTATGCCAATACCATTTGGAATTTTCAGGTATGTGATAACGTTTGATCTTATAACCAATACCCATCAATCTGTAGTCCAGAATATCTGTCAGGGACTTCACGATATTCTTCTGGAGGCAAATTGTGTTTCATACAATGACATGTGCGTGGATAGTGTGTTAGACCTGCCTATAGGGCAGTGATGATCTTTCCAGCTCATCGGCTGTTTTTTCCATGTGTCCTGTGCCAGACACCTCTGCAGTCTGTCCTTTTTCTGGTGAGATTTTCTTGCCATCGGATAGCTTGCCTATAAGCCATGAGCTATCCAATTCAGCCCATTTCTTGCTATGAAAAGCACTGCTATCCCAAGATGTTTGGAATAGACAACCGTGCACAATTATTCCTAAGTTCTGTAATGGCTTTGCTCACTTCTTCATTTGAGCTTAATGCCATCAACCAGGAGAGTAAGCATGTCCCATCCCCTTTCACCGTGGGACTCCTTTGGGCATTTGTTTTTTGTTTTCCCTCCACCGAACCTGGGCTTTTTGTAAGGGATAGATGCGAGGCAAGGCCAGTCCCAGGTCGGAGGTGTGGGGGTGGGGACTGTGCCCTTTCCCCTGGTTGCTGGTGGTGTATCCCTTAATGTGTGTTTGGAGCCCGAACCCCAATTGCAGAGTGTGGCAAAAGCAAGGGCTCCAGCTGAAGGGAGGGGTGGAGGAAGGAGGTGTGTGGAAGAGCTGCGCAGGCCCAGAGTAAAAGGCAGGCCAGGAGGCTTGGAGCGCAGGCGCTCAGGGGCAGGCAGGTGGCACGCAGGCGCAGTAGGGGCAGGCAGGTGGCACGTGGCGGAGGGGGAGGGGAGCGGAAAGTTCCCGCCTTTTCTGTCAGAGCCTCCCTGTGTCGCTGTGCCTAGCATTAAGGTCCGCCAAGGCAAAAGACTGGAAGTTGCCTGTGGACTGTGTGAGGTAGGGGAGCAGCACTTGGGCCGAAGTTGGTCACATGAGGCACCTCTGCCGAGGGGAGGAGGCTTTGGGGGTGGCTGTTGCCGCGGAGCCCGCCTCCTGCCTCTTCCTCTGGGTTCTTCAGTAGTCCCGCCTGCTGCCTGTACTGGTCAGCTCCATAGGCAGGCCTACCCCTGAAAGCTGCCCCTCCCTCTCAATTGCCCGCCTCCCACACTGCCCCTCCTCTCCCTGGGGGACACCCACCAGAAAGTCCCCTCCTTCAGTAGCCCCACTCCCAGGTCCCCAACTTCCTCAGGTGCTCAGCTCCCCCTCCCCCACCCCCTTCGCCTCTTGGTCTCCCTCTTGAGGCCACATATTGGTATTGCATCCGAGGAGGGTTTTTTTTTTTTTTAAATGGTTTTGAAATAAGCTTTTAGAGTTCTGTGCAAGTCTCCTCTTGGACCCCAAGCCTCGTACACATCCTGACGTCTCAGGCATAAATAGGAGTGGACCTTGGCCGTGAGTGGCCCACTTTGCCTTAGAGCAGTCACACACCTGCCTTCCACCCTGTGCTCTCAGTATTCTCCTTCCATAGCGGATGCAGAAATGATTAAGGCAGTTCTTTCTGCTCTCCCGCTGCCTGAAGCCCTCGCTCTAGTTCACTGCTGTGCCCATAGAGGTGGCACTGACCCTGTCTCCAGGGGACATGACTGAGCAGATGCTGCTGCCAAGCTAGCAGCCATAGGAGGGCCTGAACTACTTTGAACATGAACAACCACTGATGACTTAAATGGATCACTTTCCTATAATGAAAAGGAAGTGGAGAAATGGAAAGGAAAATTCAAAGCAAAACCAATTCATGGAGTGTGGGTGTCATCTGAAGGAAAACCCCTGCTCCCTAGAAGTTTCCATCACCAAATTTACCAATCTGTTCATCCTAATGGCCACTTTGGTACCCCGGGCATGGTGGACTCTGTTAAGAGAGTCTGGCTGGCCCCTGGTATAACTACCAGAGCCCCTAAAGTGTGTTCAGCCTGCTCTTCCTGCCAGTCAGATCACCAACATGCCTTTGGTGGAAAAGCCTTTGCTGGGCGTCCTCTGGCTTACACACCTTGTGAGCGTTCTTTGTAAGGGAAGTGTCTCCTTTGGAGTGGTGTCGATGGAGGATCTGGAGGGATAGAGGAGGCAAAGGCAAGTCCTGTGTGACCCTGGAGGCATGACCGTCCCCTGCAAGCATGCCCATTCCTCCAGCCATGCATCCCTCCTCACCTCAAAAGGGGGGAAGTGTCGTTCCTGGCAACATAGGGTGGACCTTGTCCTTGCAGGGATGAGACAGCTGTCCCTTTTACCGGCACGTTCACTATTCTCCTTGGTCCTCACCATGTCCTGGCTAGGTCTGTGAAAGGAGTGAAGCAGGTAGAGAATACACTAGACGCTGCTGGCTGGCTGACTGGCTGGCTGGCTGGCTGTGTGCTGGCATCAGTGCCTGCCTAGATAGAGAGATGGCTGGAACCTAGAGGGTAGCCTGGTCACTCTTGGGCTCCACTTGTACCTTGTGTTCTTGGCTCTCCCTCAGAATGTGATGCCACAGAGCGGTCAGCTGTAGCACAAAGAGCAGCAGCAGCAGCAGCAGTGTTAAGGCTGCTCTTCTGTTCCGTGTCTAGGACTCCTGCCTTTTGGGTTGAAGGTATAATGTCCGATTCTGGCTCAGAATCCATGGAGGACACATACACACACACACACATACACACACACACACACACACACACACACAGACACACACACACACGGTAATGCAACACACAAGAGGTACTTTATTGAGCAAAATATAGCTTGGTGCCGAGGACCTAAAGTGCTGGCCCAGAGGCTGCGATTTGCAGGTGTTTTATACACTTTTAGGGTACAGGGAGTAAAAAGGAATTCCTGGGGTGGGGGGGAGTGAACCGAAACTCCTGGGGCTGGGGTCCTGAAACCCAAGTGCCCAAAGGGAAGACACAGCAATCTTAGTCTTCGGTACCCATATGTTTCACGTATGGTCATGGTGACCGAGGTTAGGTCAGTGAATCGTGAGATGATATATCTTTGTGAAACCTGGGATAAGAGTCCAACCTGCGGCTGCTACATAATGTATGTCCTTAGTGGGTTTGGGCTCGAGAAGGAGAAAGGAGTCGGAGAAAATGGGTGATAAATCAAGAGACACAGAGAAGTGAATTGAAATGGGAGCGGCGATGGCCCCTGATACTATTTTCCTTAGAAAAATCATGAAAGGAAAACATGAGACATAAGAGACCAAGCGGAGGTAAGAATTCTGAGATAGAAGGACGTGGCCAATAGTGGCGCTAGGACAGATAAAGAGAGACAGCAGGGAGAACTCCTAGGTTGCAGGAAACAAGAGAAAAAGCAGGGGGCCTCACCCCAGCCTTTATTGTGGATTGAGAGGTGATCAATGAATACGTGACATAGCACATAGTTCTTAACTTTGGTTGCATAGACAATGACAAGATCAGAGGAGGCGGGGATTCTCCTGACATGAGCTTTTCAGAGGAACGAGGTTTGACAAGGTGAGGGCTAAGCCTTTGTGGCTCAGGCCCAGGAATTCTCTTGCCCTTAGAACTGCCGATACATCGATCGTGAATGGATCTGATCAAGTATTTCATACATCA
Source organism: Monodelphis domestica (assembly GCF_027887165.1). NCBI lineage: Eukaryota > Metazoa > Chordata > Mammalia > Didelphimorphia > Didelphidae > Monodelphis > Monodelphis domestica. The sequence continues at coordinate 430,330,465 of NC_077230.1, read as the reverse complement.
ACCATACCCCCATGCCTGGTAGGTTATATATCCATCCCTTTTTTTTTTTTACAAAAATTAAATAAGAGGGTATCCTGTTACAATGAAATTGTAAACTTAATCAACAAACAGGAATACTAGTGAGCTATCAGATAAAGAATCAAAAATGAATTCACAATCAAATTTCAAAATGAAGTATAACTTAGCAATACTGCTGTAAAAATGATAAGAATGATCTTCATTTCCATTTAGCAAAGTCAAGCGTAACAATTTTCATCATCCAAGATCACAAGTTATAATATCAAATAATAAGAACATGATCTTCACTCCTTAGTGATCCTGAATTAATGTGATAGTCATCATAGGACAGGTGCATGGACATATCATATTGCCCATGTATAGCCAGGATTATAAGAAGTTGTCACATCTTCAATAGTTAAAGAAAAAGACTTCCTCTCGAGATGAGAGGGAATCCTTGTCTTTCCCTTGTTCTGATTGTGCATAGTCTTCGGGATATATAAGCCAAGATGCCTGTCACATAGACATATGGTTGCAGGGTTGGTACCATGGCCTGTGAATGAGGGTGTCTGTAACCTGGTCGTGGTGGTTACAAAAGGGGATTTTTCCTTTGTGGGCTGGGACTCGAGAAGAAGGAGCAAGGAGTCTGAGAATATGGGTGAAGAATGACAGACAGAGACAAGTCAAAGTAATAGATAGGGCAGGTGGGATCCCCTATGGTATTTTCCTTGGTCAAAGAATTAAAGGAAAATATGAGAAGCTTGCAGACACGTGGAAGTACGGATTCCAAGATAGAAAGCACGTGGCCCAGAGAGGCCTTAGTAAAGAGACAGTAGTGAAGCTTTAAGATTGCTGGAACAAGAGAGGGAATCACGCCTTTACGCCAGGCTTTCTTGGGGATAGCTAGGATCAATGACCAGGTAAGAAAACATAGATAATTCAGATTGGATGGGAAGGTAATGATGACAACTTTTGGGTGTGTTGACCCCAACCGGCCCTTTTACCAAGGAATTCGAGTCCGCACCAAATGTTAATGAGTTTGCATGGCTAGGTCAAGAGTCCACCCACAAATGTCAGAGTTCCAACCTTGTGTCTGAAGACACAATATCCATACATCAATTATATTTCTTAGATGTGAATATGCTTGGAATGCTACATATCCCCCCTTTTTGTGTTAAAAAAATAAGATGAAGGGGGAGTGATATAAAAATATAAAAAAAATTGTGACTCAAAAATATGAAAATCATGTAGCATCATAAAATGATACTTCACGTGATTCAAAATAGACACCCAAAACATATTGGAAAAACTTGGGATGTAAAAAGTAAGTGTGATTGTCAACAACAATGAAGATTTTACTCTCAACTTATTAATAATTTGATAATGATGAAAATGATCTTCATACTTAGTAATCAAAATCAAAGATAAACGTCTCATAATAGGTTAAAAATAATGATAAAAAAGTAATAAGAAAATAATCTTACTTCAAAATGCATGAAAAGAAAAACAACATAGGATAATCAAAATATTCAGAGAAAATAAAGTAAAAGAGCATCAAATCCCAATTGCTCAATTGAAATAAGAATGGATAAAGATACTCTTAAAAATACTTTCTCTCTTCCCCCCCTTTTTTTGAATATCATACCAAATAGATTAGCATGTTTTACATTTTTCAAACATTATTGCAAACATCAATTCAAGTATCAATATTCCCATGAACATTACATTTTGATTTCTTGTTGAAACAACAAGAATGAAGCTAATGAAATGAAATGGCAACTTTTAGGTGCACATTTCTTATATAAGCCTTATGGTTATGTCCAAAAATAAACTTTCTGATTCACATATCAGGATCAGAGCGTTAGTAGTACTTACAATGTACTTGTAGTATTTCAAAGAAGATATATGGGAAAAATAATCTGAGAAAATCATCATGGAAAATGACCATGAAATGAATGCAAAATTTTAAACTAATGGCTCACCTTTCATGTGGCATAGCTGTAGCTGAGCCAATGTCATGTCAGAATTGATATTCAAAAATGATTTCCATTTCTCTACTCGATGTTGACCAAGATTGATCTTGTAACACTTTTACACAACTATAAGTGCAACAATTAGTGCAAATTCTTAACAAGTACCAATGTTCCCATAAACATTTCATTCTGATTTGTTGTTTAAATGACAGGAATGAAGATAATGAAGTGCCATGGGAACTTCTGGCTGCATATTTCTTATATCAGCCTTACTGAAATCTCTACTTCTGTATAAACGAACCATTCAATATAACCAAGAATATAACATTGGCAATGTTTGAAAAATTCAGTCTACCAAACCAGTGTTTGGGTTCATTAGAAGCTTAAGTTGCTTTTCACGTAGAAGCAATTTCTACCGCTTCTTGTTCACATAGAATTTGATGTAACTTCTTAATTTCTTGTAAATGTAAAACATCCAATGTGCTCTTTCTACAAGCTTATCAGTGCCAATTCCCCCCCCCCCCCAATCTTTAAATATACACTCCAAAGGGGAAACTTAGTGTATACTTTGCCTCTGTCCCATGGAGGTGTAGAATAGCCTATTCCACAGAGCTGAGTCAACAACTGTGAGTCCACAGTGGCTGTCCAACCTTGAGCTCTCAGTTTACCACTTAGGCTAGACTTCCCACAGGCCATAACGTCTTCCAGTATTAGAAGGGGAAAATGATAGACCCCAAATCCAGAGGCCTGCCTGAACCTCTGGGGCTGTTGGGAGCTAGCATGAAAGAGTTCCCATATAGACATCACCCCAAAAGATGGGGGTTTTTAGGAGTAAGGTCCAAAAAGGTTATTAACATGGAACCACACAAATGGCGGTTGGCACATAATATCTATATAGGTATTGTCAGGAACATCATCTATACATAGATGTAGATGACCGTTTTCAATAACTTAGGTTCCTACTTAAAAATGTCAAAGTACATTCTGCCTGACATTTCATCCTTTTTTTTTGTAAGAGTTAGATCAGGACCATCTGTCCATCCTAAATCCCTGGGCAGCGTCTCCTGCTTTAAACATAATTTTTTTTGTTGTCAGGGTTACTAGGTCTATGCTGTGGATGAAAAATTCTATCTCCTTCTTCTAAGAGAGTCATACCAATGTCTATACCCTTGTATAATAGTAGCATTTCTTACAATACAAATAGGAATCTTACAATACTTACAAAATAAATTCCTTTTGACAGTATATAGCATCGACATATAAAATGAAAGGCATACAGTAGTGTCTGAACAACTGTGGCTATTCTTTTTTGATCCCATGGTCAAGTCTTTGGAGTGTGGGATCTTTGTGGTGGTATCTATACCAAATAGATGAGCATCTTTTACATTTTTCAAACATTTGTGCAAACATCAATTCAAGTATCAACATTCCCATGAACATTACATTTTGATTTGTTGTTGAAACAACAAGAATGAAGCTAATGAAGTGACATGGCAACTTTTGGCTGCACATTTCTTATATAAGCCTTATGGGTATGTCCAAAAATGAAATTTCTGATTCACATATCAGGATCAGAGCATTAGTCGTACTTACAATGTACTTGTAGTATTTCAAAGAAAATATATGGGAAAAATAATCTGAGAAAATGATCATGGAAAATGACCATGAAATGAATGCAAAATTTTAAACTAACGGCTCACCTTTCATGTGGCATAGCTGTAGCTGAGCCAATGTGTCATGTCAGAATTGACATTCAAAAATGATTTCTATTTCCCTAATCGATGTTGACCACGATTGACCCTGTAAAACTTTTGCCCAACTATAAATGCAACAATAAGTGCAAATTCTTAACAAGTACCGATATTCCCATAAACATTACATTCTGCTTTTTTGCATTAATATGCCTCATATAAAGTTTCTGAACTTCATTCATGATTTTTAAACAATTTCTGCTCATTTCCATCCTTGCTGACCTTATGCCGTGTTTAAAAAATAATAGTTCCTACATATTTAAAATTTGAATGTATTAGAAATTTCTCTAAAGCATATACCAATTCATGCTGGTCATTTAAACACTTGCACTTAGTATTAACTTTCCTTTTGACCAATTCCAGTCCTTGGGATAAAACCTTATAACCTAATTCAGGCTATGGGCATTGAAACCCTGACTTCTAGAGAAAGATAAGACCTTCATCCCTGAAGGCTTCTTTTCTTATGCAGCCTGCCCCTGTCCCCACAGAACTCTGCAAGCCAAAATAGCATTAAGGAGGCTACGGATAGCCCCCTGCAAACAGGAAGCAGGAGTTCTAGCTTGTGCTATAGCATGCCAACCTATTGGAAGCTCTCACCATTATAGAGCTGATTAAGACCCTTCATCAGCAAAATTTTTACACCAGATGATTGGAAATTAAGAAAAGTATTACCTGCTGTTAAGAGCAAATGGATTGTTATTAAAATGCTACATTAAACAAGGAGGATTGACTTATCTCTCAGTCTTTTGCCCTTCCCTTCACTTATGATACTAACAATATCCTTAACTCACTTCCTTTAACTGACTTATCTATCGTTGCTATCTTTCCCCTGTCTGTTGCTGCAGAAACAGACAGAAATATTCTATGTCAACCTCTGCCTCCACCCATGCTTAATGTAGTATTATGATCATTTTAAATTCATAGAAATAAGCAGGTAGAGAGTTTTCCGCCAAAACTCTCCACCAGTTTAGCATATCTAAAAGAAACAAGCTTTTTAAAACACAGCCAGAGAATGCAGGAGGACTATTGTTTAAACGTAAAGGTATAAACTTGATATGTCTTTCAGACCGATCTTTGCTAAGACATGGTATTACCATGAAGCAAAGTTTAAAAACTAAATCGTCTTAATTGGGATTAGACATGGCAAATTTATATAGGAATGTCTGATTATATATCTTGATAGGAAAAGTTTTACAGTTAAAAATCTTTATCTGGATTTTGTCACATGCTGTAATCATATTTTAAAATGAATTATAGTATAATTGTAGGTTAAAGACCAAGATATAAACACTATTTTTCCAAGGCTTTTAGAGGTAAATCCACATGGACTCTTGCAACCATGTGACTCACTGCCACAAGTATTTGGATCTGGAAAGGAAATTTCATCCAGCAGTTTGATCAATTGATCCTGCCATATAGAGGGCAATACTCCTACACCTCAGGTTACAAGTTTTTATGACAAGTATTGAATACTATCAAAAGCAAAATTAACAACCAGTGCCGTTTTTAACTGCCTAGCATCAATTGGCATATTCTTTAGAGAAATTTCTAATAGATTCAAATTTTAAATAAGTTGGTATCATTACATTTTCAAACAGGACATAAGGTCAGCAAGGATAAAACCTAGCAGCCAATATTTAAAAACCTGAATGAAGTTCAAAATTGTATGTAAGGCACATTATTGCAACTTTATCCAAAAGGCAAATTATTTAGAATCATTCAATCTCAAAAGAATATAGCATCAATTCTAAATATGAGACACATTCTCAACATTGCAAGGCATCAAAGTAAAAACAGTGCTGGGAGGATTCAAATTGTTAAACAGCAGTAAATTATGAAGGTTAAGAATTAATTTGTTAACCAGCAACAGTGCCTTATTTGTGGTTTAGAATCGGCGACACTACCACTTATTCAAATTGCATATATCGATCCTGAGCATGATTGCAGTCTAAAAGCAATTACTAGTATACAAGCTCAAATATTACTTGCGCAACGTGGTCCATTTTGGCAACAGAATTTTGTAAAACTCATAGGTAAAATTGATAATTCCATTCATATTATCAAAATCTCTTCAGTCATGAATTTAAATTGGATAGATTAAAAATAATAACATCACGGCAATTGCTGTGCTTCCATTTACTGCATGTATTTAGGGTACAGCAGCTATTGATGCATGCACAGTATAAGTTTATACAAAAGCAAAAGTTACATGCAGGTAGGGATGAGACAGCTGTCCCTTTTAGAGCACGTTCACTATTCTCCTTGGTCCTCACCATTTCCTGGCTAGGTCTGTGAAAGGAGTGAAGCAGGTAGAGAAGGCACTAGACGCTGCTGCCTGACTGGCTGGCTGACTGCGTGCTGGTATCAGTGCCTGCCTAGATAGAGAGATGGCTGGAACCTATAGGGTAGCCGGGTCACTCTTGGGTTCCACTTGTACCTTGTGTTCTTGGCTGCCCATCAGAATGGGATGCCTCAGAGCGGCCAGCTGTAGCAGAAAGAGCAGTAGGAGCAGCAGCACGAGTGCTATGACAGCAATTCTGTTCCATGTCTAGGACTCCTGCCTTTTGGGTTGAAGGTTTAATGTCCAGTTCTGGCTCTGATTTCATGGAGGACACACACATACACACACACACACACACACACACATACACACACACACACACAAACACACACATGGTAATGCAACACACAAGAGGTACTTTATTGAGCAAACTATAGCTTGGGGCTGAGCACCAAAAGTGCTGGCCCCGAGGCTGCGATTTGCAGGCTTCTTATACACTTTTCCGGTAGCGGGAGTAGTGAGGAATTCCTGGAATTGGGGGGGGGGAATGAACGGGTACTCCTGGGGCTGGGGTCCTGAAACCCAGGTGCTAAAAGGGAAGTCGCGTGAATCTTAGTCTTCAGTACCCAGATTTTTCACGTATGGTCATGGTGACCGAGGTTAGGTCAGTGAATCCTGAGATCATATATCTTTGTGAAAGCTGGGATAAGAATCCGACCTGCGGCTGCTACATAATGTATTTCCTTAGTCTGTTTGGGCTCGAGAAGGAGAAAGGAGTCAGAGAAAATGGGTGATGAATCAAGAGACACAGAGAAGTGAATTGAAATGGGGAGCGGCGATGGCCCCTGATACTATTTTCCTTAGAAAAATAATAAAAGGAAAATCTGAGACATAAGAGACCAAGCGGAAGTAAGAATTCCGAGATAGAAAGTGCCAAGAGTGGCACTTGGACAGATAAAGAGAGACAGCAGGGAGAACTCCAAGGTTGCAGGAAACAAGAGAAAAAGCAGTGTGCCTCACTCCAGCCTTTATTGTGGATTGTGAGGTGATCAATGAATACGTGACATAGCACTTAGTTCTTAACTTTGGTTGCATAGATAATGAGAAGGTCGGAGTAGGTGGGGATTCTACTGACATGAGCTTTTCAGAGGAATGAGGTTTGACAAGGTGAGGGCTAAGCCTTTGTGGCTCAGGCCCAGGAATTCTCTTGCCCTTAGAACTGCCGATACATTGATCATGAATGGATCTGATCACGTACTTAATACATCAACCATACCCCCATGCCTGGTAGGTTATATATCCCCCCCTTTTTTTTACAGAAATAAAATAAGAGGGTATCCTGTTACAATGAAATTGTAAACTTAATCAACAAACAGCAATACTAGTGAGCTATCAGATAAAGAATCAAAAATGAATTCACAATCAAATATCAAACTGAAACGTCACTTAGCCATAATGCTGTAAAAATGATAAGAATGATCTTCATTTCCATTTAGCAAAGTCAAGCATAACAATTTTTATCATCAAAGATCACAAGTAATCATATAAAATAATAAGAACATGATCTTCACTCCTTAGTGATCCTGAATTAAGGTGATAGTCATCATAGGACAGGTGCATGGACATATCATATTGCCCACGTATAGCCAGGATTACAAGAAGTTGTCAGATCTTCAATAGTTAAAGAAAAAGACTTCCTCTCGAGATGAGAGGGAATCCTTGTCTTTCCCTTGTTCTGATTATGCGTAGTCTTTGGGATATATAATCCAAGATGCCTGCCACATAGACATATGGTTGCAGGGTTGGTACCATGGCCTGTGAATGAGGGTGTCTGTAACCTGGTAGTGGTGGTTACAAAAGGGGATTTTTCCTTTGTGGGCTGGGACTCGAGAAGAAGGAGCAAGGAGTCTGAGAATATGGGTGAAGAATGACAGACAGAGACAAGTCAAAGTAATAGATAGGGCAGGCGTGATCCCCTATGGTATTTTCCTTGGTCAAAGAATTAAAGGAAAATATGAGAAGCTTGCAGACACGTGGAAGTACGGATTCCGAGATAGAAAGCATGTGGCCAAGAGAGGCCAGTAAGGGGATAGTAGTGAAGCTTTAAGATTGCTTGAACAAGAGAGGGAATCACGCCTTTATGCCAGGCTTTCTTGGGGATAGCCAGGATCAATGACCATGTAACAAAGCATAGATAATTCATATTGAATGGGAAGGTAATGATGACACCTTTTGGGTGTGTTGACCCCAACCGGCCCTTTTACCAAGGAATTCGAGTCCGCACCGAATGTTAAAGAGTTTGCATGGCTAGGTCAAGAGTCCACGCACAAATGTCAGAGTTCCAACCTTGTGTCTGAAGACACAATATCCATATATCAGTTATATTTCTTAGATGTGAATATGCTTGGTATGCTACATATCCCCCCTTTTTGTGTTAAAAAAATAAGATGAAGGGCGAGTGATATAAAAATACGAGAAAAATTTGACTCAAATTAAAAATATAAAAATCATGTAGCATCATCAAATGATACTTCAAGTGATTCAAAATAGACAACCAAAACATATTGGAAAAACTTGGGATGTAAAAAGTAAGTGTGATTGTCAACAACAATGAAGATTTTACTCTCAACTTATTAATAATTTGATAATGATGAAAATGATCTTCATACTTAGTAATCAAAATCAAAGATAAACGTCTCATAATAGGTTAAAAATAATGATAAAAAAGTAATAAGAAAATAATCTTACTTCAAAGTGTATGAAAAGGAAAACAACATAGGATAATCAAAATATTCAGAGAAAATAAAGTAAAAGAGCATCAAATCCTAATTGCTCAATTGAAATGAGAATGGTATAAAGATGTTCTTTTTTTTTTAAATCCTTACCTTCCATCTTGGAGTCAATACTGTGTATTGGCTCCAAGGCAGAAGAGTGGTAAGGGCTAGGCAATGGGCGTCAAGTGACTTGCCCAGGGTCACACAGCTGGGAAGTGGCTGAGGCTAGATTTGAACCTAGGACCTCCCATCTCTAGGCCTGGCTCTCAATCCACTGAGCTACCCAGCTGCCCCCTAATATGAAGATATTCTAAAAAATACTTTCTCTCTTTCTCCCCCCTCCTTTTTTTTGAACAGCATACCAAATAGATTAGCATCTTTTACATTTTTCAAACATTAGTGCAAACATCAATTCATGTATCAATATTCCCATAAACATTATATTTTGATTTGTTGTTGAAACAACAAGAATGAAGCTAATGAAGTGACATGGCAACTTCTGGCTGCATATTTCTTATATCAGCCTTATTGAAATCTCTACTTCTGTATAAAAGAACCATTCAATATAACCAAGAATATAACATTGCCAATGTTTGAAAAATTGGGTCTTGTGTTGTTGTCCTCACCATGTCCTGGCTAGGTCTGTGATAGTAGCATTTCTTACAATACTAGTAGTGATTTTACAATGTATCCCTTTGACAGTATCCTAGACATACAAAATGAAAGGTATACATTCACGTCTAAACAAGTGTAGCTATTTTGTTTTGATTCCATAAGAAAGACCTCGGAGTGTGGGATTTATCTGATGTCTTAGACAGACACAAGTGTGGTTTAGTCCTTCTGAGTTAGCATCCTTGCTCTTGGTTTGGGTACACTCTATCAATGGATGTCAGCCGGACCAGTGTCCCACAGTAGCCTAATAGCTAATGTCACTGATAGTGTCATGTCAGTCTTCTGGAGTGATCTTAGTCACCGGTGAAGTGTCCTTCCAGCGTGCCTGGATAGTGGCTGGCGTGTAGTTAGCTGATGTCAACAGCGTTGGTCTGCTTCTCTTCCTGGTCTTGTGTTGGCTGGCATGATGTGCTTTGTGGGTGACCAGATGTTTCCACTCTCTGTCAACATACAGACAAGACCTCGACCCAACGTGATCGTCCCCTTGGGTCCCTCACAGTCTTAATTTCTTGGTAATATTCAACCCAATTCAGATATATCCTACAATGTAATCTTTAGCAAGACATTCAAACTGTTATTGCAAAGTTTTAACTGATGTTCGTTTTAGAGTGTGGAAGAGATAGACGGTGAGTGATACCGTTTCCACCCTTCTTTCTTATGAAAGTTGAAATGCCACAGCTGAACCAAATTGACTTTTCGATAAGTCTGATACGATGAAAGACATGCTGTTGTTTGCCAATATAATGTACCCTTGAAGACAATGATCACATATACATTTTGGACAAATCGTACTGCAATTGGACAGTATTGATGGTACAGTCATAACCTTCCCAATTGTACCATTTGATATTTGATCATATTTGGGTAACGTGGAACAATTCCACAAAAGTAATTTTCAGTTCCTTGTTATGCCAATACCATTTGGAATTTTCAGGTATGTGATAACGTTTGATCTTATAACCAATACCCATCAATCTGTAGTCCAGAATATCTGTCAGGGACTTCACGATATTCTTCTGGAGGCAAATTGTGTTTCATACAATGACATGTGCGTGGATAGTGTGTTAGACCTGCCTATAGGGCAGTGATGATCTTTCCAGCTCATCGGCTGTTTTTTCCATGTGTCCTGTGCCAGACACCTCTGCAGTCTGTCCTTTTTCTGGTGAGATTTTCTTGCCATCGGATAGCTTGCCTATAAGCCATGAGCTATCCAATTCAGCCCATTTCTTGCTATGAAAAGCACTGCTATCCCAAAATGTTTGGAATAGACAACCGTGCACAATTATTCCTAAGTTCTGTAATGGCTTTGCTCACTTCTTCATTTGAGCTTAATGCCATCAACCAGGAGAGTAAGCATGTCCCATCCCCTTTCACCGTGGGACTCCTTTGGGCATTTGTTTTTTGTTTTCCCTCCACCGAACCCGGGCTTTTTGTAAGGGATAGATGTGAGGCAAGGCCAGTCCCAGGTCGGAGGTGTGGGGGTGGGGACTGTGCCCTTTCCCCTTGTTGCTGGAGGAGTATCCCTTAATGTGTGTTTGGAGCGCGAACCCCAATTGCAGAGTGTGGCAAAAGCAAGGGCTCCAGCTGAAGGGAGGGGTGGAGGAAGGAGGTGTGTGGAAGAGCTGCGCAGGCCCAGAGTAAAAGGCAGGCCAGGAGGCTTGGAGCGCAGGCGCTCAGGGGCAGGCAGGTGGCACGCAGGCGCAGTAGGGGCAGGCAGGTGGCACGTGGCGGAGGGGGAGGGGAGCGGAAAGTTCCCGCCTTTTCTGTCAGAGCCTCCCTGTGTCGCTGTGCCTAGCATTAAGGTCCGCCAAGGCAAAAGACTGGAAGTTGCCTGTGGACTGTGTGAGGTAGGGGAGCAGCACTTGGGCCGAAGTTGGTCACATGAGGCACCTCTGCCGAGGGGAGGAGGCTTTGGGGGTGGCTGTTGCCGCGGAGCCCGCCTCCTGCCTCTTCCTCTGGGTTCTTCAGTAGTCCCGCCTGCTGCCTGTACTGGTCAGCTCCATAGGCAGGCCTACCCCTGAAAGCTGCCCCTCCCTCTCAATTGCCCGCCTCCCACACTGCCCCTCCTCTCCCTGGGGGACACCCACCAGAAAGTCCCCTCCTTCAGTAGCCCCACTCCCAGGTCCCCAACTTCCTCAGGTGCTCAGCTCCCCCTCCCACACCCCCTTCGCCTCTTGGTCTCCCTCTTGAGGCCACATATTGGTATTGCATCCGAGGAGGGGTTTTTTTTTTTTTTAAATGGTTTTGAAATAAGCTTTTAGAGTTCTGTGCAAGTCTCCTCTTGGACCCCAAGCCTCGTACACATCCTGACGTCTCAGGCATAAATAGGAGTGGACCTTGGCCGTGAGTGGCCCACTTTGCCTTAGAGCAGTCACACACCTGCCTTCCACCCTGTGCTCTCAGTATTCTCCTTCCATAGCGGATGCAGAAATGATTAAGGAAGTTCTTTCTGCTCTCCCGCTGCCTGAAGCCCTCGCTCTAGTTCACTGCTGTGCCCATAGAGGTGGCACTGACCCTGTCTCCAGGGGACATGACTGAGCAGATGCTGCTGCCAAGCTAGCAGCCATAGGAGGGCCTGAACTACTTTGAACATGAACAACCACTGATGACTTAAATGGATCACTTTCCTATAATGAAAAGGAAGTGGAGAAATGGAAAGGAAAATTCAAAGCAAAACCAATTCATGGAGTGTGGGTGTCATCTGAAGGAAAACCCCTGCTCCCTAGAAGTTTCCATCACCAAATTTACCAATCTGTTCATCCTAATGGCCACTTTGGTACCCCGGGCATGGTGGACTCTGTTAAGAGAGTCTGGCTGGCCCCTGGTATAACTACCAGAGCCCCTAAAGTGTGTTCAGCCTGCTCTTCCTGCCAGTCAGATCACCAACATGCCTTTGGTGGAAAAGCCTTTGCTGGGCGTCCTCTGGCTTACACACCTTGTGAGCGTTCTTTGTAAGGGAAGTGTCTCCTTTGGAGTGGTGTCGATGGAGGATCTGGAGGGATAGAGGAGGCAAAGGCAAGTCCTGTGTGACCCTGGAGGCATGACCGTCCCCTGCAAGCATGCCCATTCCTCCAGCCATGCATCCCTCCTCACCTCAAAAGGGGGGAAGTGTCGTTCCTGGCAACATAGGGTGGACCTTGTCCTTGCAGGGATGAGACAGCTGTCCCTTTTACCGGCACGTTCACTATTCTCCTTGGTCCTCACCATGTCCTGGCTAGGTCTGTGAAAGGAGTGAAGCAGGTAGAGAATACACTAGACGCTGCTGGCTGGCTGACTGGCTGGCTGGCTGGCTGTGTGCTGGCATCAGTGCCTGCCTAGATAGAGAGATGGCTGGAACCTAGAGGGTAGCCTGGTCACTCTTGGGCTCCACTTGTACCTTGTGTTCTTGGCTCTCCCTCAGAATGTGATGCCACAGAGCGGTCAGCTGTAGCACAAAGAGCAGCAGCAGCAGCAGCAGTGTTAAGGCAGCTCTTCTGTTCCGTGTCTAGGACTCCTGCCTTTTGGGTTGAAGGTATAATGTCCGATTCTGGCTCAGAATCCATGGAGGACACATACACACACACACACACACATACACACACACACACACACACACACACAGACACACACACACACGGTAATGCAACACACAAGAGGTACTTTATTGAGCAAAATATAGCTTGGTGCCGAGGACCTAAAGTGCTGGCCCCGAGGCTGCGATTTGCAGGTGTTTTATACACTTTTAGGGTACAGGGAGTAAAAAGGAATTCCTGGGGTGGGGGGGAGTGAACCGAAACTCCTGGGGCTGGGGTCCTGAAACCCAAGTGCCCAAAGGGAAGACACAGCAATCTTAGTCTTCGGTACCCATATGTTTCACGTATGGTCATGGTGACCGAGGTTAGGTCAGTGAATCGTGAGATGATATATCTTTGTGAAACCTGGGATAAGAGTCCAACCTGCGGCTGCTACATAATGTATGTCCTTAGTGGGTTTGGGCTCGAGAAGGAGAAAGGAGTCGGAGAAAATGGGTGATAAATCAAGAGACACAGAGAAGTGAATTGAAATGGGAGCGGCGATGGCCCCTGATACTATTTTCCTTAGAAAAATCATGAAAGGAAAACATGAGACATAAGAGACCAAGCGGAGGTAAGAATTCTGAGATAGAAGGACGTGGCCAATAGTGGCGCTAGGACAGATAAAGAGAGACAGCAGGGAGAACTCCTAGGTTGCATGAAACAAGAGAAAAAGCAGGGGGCCTCACCCCAGCCTTTATTGTGGATTGAGAGGTGATCAATGAATAGGTGACATAGCACATAGTTCTTAACTTTGGTTGCATAGACAATGACAAGATCAGAGGAGGCGGGGATTCCCCTGACATGAGCTTTTCAGAGGAAGGAGGTTTGACAAGGTGAGGGCTAAGCCTTTGTGGCTCAGGCCCAGGAATTCTCTTGCCCTTAGAACTGCCGATACATCGATCGTGAATGGATCTGATCAAGTATTTCATACATCAACCATACCCCCATGCCTGGTAGGTTATATATCCATCCCTTTTTTTTTTTTACAAAAATTAAATAAGAGGGTATCCTGTTACAATGAAATTGTAAACTTAATCAACAAACAGGAATACTAGTGAGCTATCAGATAAAGAATCAAAAATGAATTCACAATCAAATTTCAAAATGAAGTATAACTTAGCAATACTGCTGTAAAAATGATAAGAATGATCTTCATTTCCATTTAGCAAAGTCAAGCGTAACAATTTTCATCATCCAAGATCACAAGTTATAATATCAAATAATAAGAACATGATGTTCACTCCTTAGTGATCCTGAATTAATGTGATAGTCATCATAGGACAGGTGCATGGACATATCATATTGCCCATGTATAGCCAGGATTATAAGAAGTTGTCACATCTTCAATAGTTAAAGAAAAAGACTTCCTCTCGAGATGAGAGGGAATCCTTGTCTTTCCCTTGCTCTGATTGTGCATAGTCTTCGGGATATATAAGCCAAGATGCCTGTCACATAGACATATGGTTGCAGGGTTGGTACCATGGCCTGTGAATGAGGGTGTCTGTAACCTGGTAGTGGTGGTTACAAAAGGGGATTTTTCCTTTGTGGGCTGGGACTCGAGAAGAAGGAGCAAGGAGTCTGAGAATATGGGTGAAGAATGACAGACAGAGACAAGTCAAAGTAATAGATAGGGCAGGTGGGATCCCCTATGGTATTTTCCTTGGTCAAAGAATTAAAGGAAAATATGAGAAGCTTGCAGACACGTGGAAGTACGGATTCCAAGATAGAAAGCACGTGGCCCAGAGAGGCCTTAGTAAAGAGACAGTAGTGAAGCTTTAAGATTGCTGGAACAAGAGAGGGAATCACGCCTTTACGCCAGGCTTTCTTGGGGATAGCTAGGATCAATGACCAGGTAAGAAAACATAGATAATTCAGATTGGATGGGAAGGTAATGATGACAACTTTTGGGTGTGTTGACCCCAACCGGCCCTTTTACCAAGGAATTCGAGTCCGCACCAAATGTTAATGAGTTTGCATGGCTAGGTCAAGAGTCCACCCACAAATGTCAGAGTTCCAACCTTGTGTCTGAAGACACAATATCCATATATCAATTATATTTCTTAGATGTGAATATGCTTGGAATGCTACATATCCCCCCTTTTTGTGTTAAAAAAATAAGATGAAGGGGGAGTGATATAAAAATATAAAAAAAATTGTGACTCAAAAATATGAAAATCATGTAGCATCATAAAATGATACTTCACGTGATTCAAAATAGACACCCAAAACATATTGCAAAAACTTGGGATGTAAAAAGTAAGTGTGATTGTCAACAACAATGAAGATTTTACTCTCAACTTATTAATAATTTGATAATGATGAAAATGATCTTCATACTTAGTAATCAAAATCAAAGATAAACGTCTCATAATAGGTTAAAAATAATGATAAAAAAGTAATAAGAAAATAATCTTACTTCAAAATGCATGAAAAGAAAAACAACATAGGATAATCAAAATATTCAGAGAAAATAAAGTAAAAGAGCATCAAATCCCAATTGCTCAATTGAAATAAGAATGGATAAAGATACTCTTAAAAATACTTTCTCTCTTCCCCCCCTTTTTTTGAATATCATACCAAATAGATTAGCATGTTTTACATTTTTCAAACATTATTGCAAACATCAATTCAAGTATCAATATTCCCATGAACATTACATTTTGATTTCTTGTTGAAACAACAAGAATGAAGCTAATGAAATGAAATGGCAACTTTTAGGTGCACATTTCTTATATAAGCCTTATGGTTATGTCCAAAAATAAACTTTCTGATTCACATATCAGGATCAGAGCGTTAGTAGTACTTACAATGTACTTGTAGTATTTCAAAGAAGATATATGGGAAAAATAATCTGAGAAAATCATCATGGAAAATGACCATGAAATGAATGCAAAATTTTAAACTAATGGCTCACCTTTCATGTGGCATAGCTGTAGCTGAGCCAATGTCATGTCAGAATTGATATTCAAAAATGATTTCCATTTCTCTACTCGATGTTGACCAAGATTGATCTTGTAACACTTTTACACAACTATAAGTGCAACAATTAGTGCAAATTCTTAACAAGTACCAATGTTCCCATAAACATTTCATTCTGATTTGTTGTTTAAATGACAGGAATGAAGATAATGAAGTGCCATGGGAACTTCTGGCTGCATATTTCTTATATCAGCCTTACTGAAATCTCTACTTCTGTATAAACGAACCATTCAATATAACCAAGAATATAACATTGGCAATGTTTGAAAAATTCAGTCTACCAAACCAGTGTTTGGGTTCATTAGAAGCTTAAGTTGCTTTTCACGTAGAAGCAATTTCTACCGCTTCTTGTTCACATAGAATTTGATGTAACTTCTTAATTTCTTGTAAATGTAAAACATCCAATGTGCTCTTTCTACAAGCTTATCAGTGCCAATTCCCCCCCCCCCCCAATCTTTAAATATACACTCCAAAGGGGAAACTTAGTGTATACTTTGCCTCTGTCCCATGGAGGTGTAGAATAGCCTATTCCACAGAGCTGAGTCAACAACTGTGAGTCCACAGTGGCTGTCCAACCTTGAGCTCTCAGTTTACCACTTAGGCTAGACTTCCCACAGGCCATAACGTCTTCCAGTATTAGAAGGGGAAAATGATAGACCCCAAATCCAGAGGCCTGCCTGAACCTCTGGGGCTGTTGGGAGCTAGCATGAAAGAGTTCCCATATAGACATCACCCCAAAAGATGGGGGTTTTTAGGAGTAAGGTCCAAAAAGGTTATTAACATGGAACCACACAAATGGCGGTTGGCACATAATATCTATATAGGTATTGTCAGGAACATCATCTATACATAGATGTAGATGACCGTTTTCAATAACTTAGGTTCCTACTTAAAAATGTCAAAGTACATTCTGCCTGACATTTCATCCTTTTTTTTTGTAAGAGTTAGATCAGGACCATCTGTCCATCCTAAATCCCTGGGCAGCGTCTCCTGCTTTAAACATAATTTTTTTTGTTGTCAGGGTTACTAGGTCTATGCTGTGGATGAAAAATTCTATCTCCTTCTTCTAAGAGAGTCATACCAATGTCTATACCCTTGTATAATAGTAGCATTTCTTACAATACAAATAGGAATCTTACAATACTTACAAAATAAATTCCTTTTGACAGTATATAGCATCGACATATAAAATGAAAGGCATACAGTAGTGTCTGAACAACTGTGGCTATTCTTTTTTGATCCCATGGTCAAGTCTTTGGAGTGTGGGATCTTTGTGGTGGTATCTATACCAAATAGATGAGCATCTTTTACATTTTTCAAACATTTGTGCAAACATCAATTCAAGTATCAACATTCCCATGAACATTACATTTTGATTTGTTGTTGAAACAACAAGAATGAAGCTAATGAAGTGACATGGCAACTTTTGGCTGCACATTTCTTATATAAGCCTTATGGGTATGTCCAAAAATGAAATTTCTGATTCACATATCAGGATCAGAGCATTAGTCGTACTTACAATGTACTTGTAGTATTTCAAAGAAAATATATGGGAAAAATAATCTGAGAAAATGATCATGGAAAATGACCATGAAATGAATGCAAAATTTTAAACTAACGGCTCACCTTTCATGTGGCATAGCTGTAGCTGAGCCAATGTGTCATGTCAGAATTGACATTCAAAAATGATTTCTATTTCCCTAATCGATGTTGACCATGATTGACCCTGTAAAACTTTTGCCCAACTATAAATGCAACAATAAGTGCAAATTCTTAACAAGTACCGATATTCCCATAAACATTACATTCTGCTTTTTTGCATTAATATGCCTCATATAAAGTTTCTGAACTTCATTCATGATTTTTAAACAATTTCTGCTCATTTCCATCCTTGCTGACCTTATGCCGTGTTTAAAAAATAATAGTTCCTACATATTTAAAATTTGAATGTATTAGAAATTTCTCTAAAGCATATACCAATTCATGCTGGTCATTTAAACACTTGCACTTAGTATTAACTTTCCTTTTGACCAATTCCAGTCCTTGGGATAAAACCTTATAACCTAATTCAGGCTATGGGCATTGAAACCCTGACTTCTAGAGAAAGATAAGACCTTCATCCCTGAAGGCTTCTTTTCTTATGCAGCCTGCCCCTGTCCCCACAGAACTCTGCAAGCCAAAATAGCATTAAGGAGGCTACGGATAGCCCCCTGCAAACAGGAAGCAGGAGTTCTAGCTTGTGCTATAGCATGCCAACCTATTGGAAGCTCTCACCATTATAGAGCTGATTAAGACCCTTCATCAGCAAAATTTTTACACCAGATGATTGGAAATTAAGAAAAGTATTACCTGCTGTTAAGAGCAAATGGATTGTTATTAAAATGCTACATTAAACAAGGAGGATTGACTTATCTCTCAGTCTTTTGCCCTTCCCTTCACTTATGATACTAACAATATACTTAACTCACTTCCTTTAACTGACTTATCTATCGTTGCTATCTTTCCCCTGTCTGTTGCTGCAGAAACAGACAGAAATATTCCATGTCAACCTCTGCCTCCACCCATGCTTAATGTAGTATTTTGATCATTTTAAATTCATAGAAATAAGCAGGTAGAGAGTTTTCCGCCAAAACTCTCCACCAGTTTAGCATATCTAAAAGAAACAAGCTTTTTAAAACACAGCCAGAGAATGCAGGAGGACTATTGTTTAAACGTAAAGGTATAAACTTGATATGTCTTTCAGACCGATCTTTGCTAAGACATGGTATTACTATGAAGCAAAGTTTAAAAACTAAATCGTCTTAATTGGGATTAGACATGGCAAATTTATATAGGAATGTCTGATTATATATCTTGATAGGAAAAGTTTTACAGTTAAAAATCTTTATCTGGATTTTGTCACATGCTGTAATCATATTTTAAAATGAATTATAGTATAATTGTAGGTTAAAGACCAAGATATAAACACTATTTTTCCAAGGCTTTTAGAGGTAAATCCACATGGACTCTTGCAACCATGTGACTCACTGCCACAAGTATTTGGATCTGGAAAGGAAATTTCATCCAGCAGTTTGATCAATTGATCCTGCCATATAGAGGGCAATACTCCTACACCTCAGGTTACAAGTTTTTATGACAAGTATTGAATACTATCAAAAGCAAAATTAACAACCAGTGCCATTTTTAACTGCCTAGCATCAATTGGCATATTCTTTAGAGAAATTTCTAATAGATTCAAATTTTAAATAAGTTGGTATCATTACATTTTCAAACAGGACATAAGGTCAGCAAGGATAAAACCTAGCAGCCAATATTTAAAAACCTGAATGAAGTTCAAAATTGTATGTAAGCCACATTATTGCAACTTTATCCAAAAGGCAAATTATTTAGAATCATTCAATCTCAAAAGAATATAGCATCAATTCTAAATATGAGACACATTCTCAACATTGCAAGGCATCAAAGTAAAAACAGTGCTGGGAGGATTCAAATTGTTAAACAGCAGTAAATTATGAAGGTTAAGAATTAATTTGTTAACCAGCAACAGTGCCTTATTTGTGGTTTAGAATCGGCGACACTACCACTTATTCAAATTGCATATATCGATCCTGAGCATGATTGCAGTCTAAAAGCAATTACTAGTATACAAGCTCAAATATTACTTGCGCAACGTGGTCCATTTTGGCAACAGAATTTTGTAAAACTCATAGGTAAAATTGATAATTCCATTCATATTATCAAAATCTCTTCAGTCATGAATTTAAATTGGATAGATTAAAAATAATAACATCACGGCAATTGCTGTGCTTCCATTTACTGCATGTATTTAGGGTACAGCAGCTATTGATGCATGCACAGTATAAGTTTATACAAAAGCAAAAGTTACATGCAGGTAGGGATGAGACAGCTGTCCCTTTTAGAGCACGTTCACTATTCTCCTTGGTCCTCACCATGTCCTGGCTAGGTCTGTGAAAGGAGTGAAGCAGGTAGAGAAGGCACTAGACGCTGCTGCCTGACTGGCTGGCTGACTGCGTGCTGGTATCAGTGCCTGCCTAGATAGAGAGATGGCTGGAACCTATAGGGTAGCCGGGTCACTCTTGGGTTCCACTTGTACCTTGTGTTCTTGGCTGCCCATCAGAATGGGATGCCTCAGAGCGGCCAGCTGTAGCAGAAAGAGCAGTAGGAGCAGCAGCACGAGTGCTATGACAGCAATTCTGTTCCATGTCTAGGACTCCTGCCTTTTGGGTTGAAGGTTTAATGTCCAGTTCTGGCTCTGATTTCATGGAGGACACACACATACACACATACACACACACACACACACACACACACACACACACACACACACATGGTAATGCAACACACAAGAGGTACTTTATTGAGCAAACTATAGCTTGGGGCTGAGCACCAAAAGTGCTGGCCCCGAGGCTGCGATTTGCAGGCTTCTTATACACTTTTCCGGTAGCGGGAGTAGTGAGGAATTCCTGGAATTGGGGGGGGGGGAATGAACGGGTACTCCTGGGGCTGGGGTCCTGAAACCCAGGTGCTAAAAGGGAAGTCGCGTGAATCTTAGTCTTCAGTACCCAGATTTTTCACGTATGGTCATGGTGACCGAGGTTAGGTCAGTGAATCCTGAGATCATATATCTTTGTGAAAGCTGGGATAAGAATCCGACCTGCGGCTGCTACATAATGTATTTCCTTAGTCTGTTTGGGCTCGAGAAGGAGAAAGGAGTCAGAGAAAATGGGTGATGAATCAAGAGACACAGAGAAGTGAATTGAAATGGGGAGCGGCGATGGCCCCTGATACTATTTTCCTTAGAAAAATAATAAAAGGAAAATCTGAGACATAAGAGACCAAGCGGAAGTAAGAATTCCGAGATAGAAAGTGCCAAGAGTGGCACTTGGACAGATAAAGAGAGACAGCAGGGAGAACTCCAAGGTTGCAGGAAACAAGAGAAAAAGCAGTGTGCCTCACTCCAGCCTTTATTGTGGATTGTGAGGTGATCAATGAATACGTGACATAGCACTTAGTTCTTAACTTTGGTTGCATAGATAATGAGAAGGTCGGAGTAGGTGGGGATTCTACTGACATGAGCTTTTCAGAGGAATGAGGTTTGACAAGGTGAGGGCTAAGCCTTTGTGGCTCAGGCCCAGGAATTCTCTTGCCCTTAGAACTGCCGATACATTGATCATGAATGGATCTGATCACGTACTTAATACATCAACCATACCCCCATGCCTGGTAGGTTATATATCCCCCCCTTTTTCTTACAGAAATAAAATAAGAGGGTATCCTGTTACAATGAAATTGTAAACTTAATCAACAAACAGCAATACTAGTGAGCTATCAGATAAAGAATCAAAAATGAATTCACAATCAAATATCAAACTGAAACGTCACTTAGCCATAATGCTGTAAAAATGATAAGAATGATCTTCATTTCCATTTAGCAAAGTCAAGCATAACAATTTTTATCATCAAAGATCACAAGTAATCATATAAAATAATAAGAACATGATCTTCACTCCTTAGTGATCCTGAATTAAGGTGATAGTCATCATAGGACAGGTGCATGGACATATCATATTGCCCACGTATAGCCAGGATTACAAGAAGTTGTCAGATCTTCAATAGTTAAAGAAAAAGACTTCCTCTCGAGATGAGAGGGAATCCTTGTCTTTCCCTTGTTCTGATTATGCGTAGTCTTTGGGATATATAATCCAAGATGCCTGCCACATAGACATATGGTTGCAGGGTTGGTACCATGGCCTGTGAATGAGGGTGTCTGTAACCTGGTAGTGGTGGTTACAAAAGGGGATTTTTCCTTTGTGGGCTGGGACTCGAGAAGAAGGAGCAAGGAGTCTGAGAATATGGGTGAAGAATGACAGACAGAGACAAGTCAAAGTAATAGATAGGGCAGGCGTGATCCCCTATGGTATTTTCCTTGGTCAAAGAATTAAAGGAAAATATGAGAAGCTTGCAGACACGTGGAAGTACGGATTCCGAGATAGAAAGCATGGGGCCAAGAGAGGCCAGTAAGGGGATAGTAGTGAAGCTTTAAGATTGCTTGAACAAGAGAGGGAATCACGCCTTTATGCCAGGCTTTCTTGGGGATAGCCAGGATCAATGACCATGTAACAAAGCATAGATAATTCATATTGAATGGGAAGGTAATGATGACACCTTTTGGGTGTGTTGACCCCAACCGGCCCTTTTACCAAGGAATTCGAGTCCGCACCGAATGTTAAAGAGTTTGCATGGCTAGGTCAAGAGTCCACGCACAAATGTCAGAGTTCCAACCTTGTGTCTGAAGACACAATATCCATATATCAGTTATATTTCTTAGATGTGAATATGCTTGGTATGCTACATATCCCCCCTTTTTGTGTTAAAAAAATAAGATGAAGGGCGAGTGATATAAAAATACGAGAAAAATTTGACTCAAATTAAAAATATAAAAATCATGTAGCATCATCAAATGATACTTCAAGTGATTCAAAATAGACAACCAAAACATATTGGAAAAACTTGGGATGTAAAAAGTAAGTGTGATTGTCAACAACAATGAAGATTTTACTCTCAACTTATTAATAATTTGATAATGATGAAAATGATCTTCATACTTAGTAATCAAAATCAAAGATAAACGTCTCATAATAGGTTAAAAATAATGATAAAAAAGTAATAAGAAAATAATCTTACTTCAAAGTGTATGAAAAGGAAAACAACATAGGATAATCAAAATATTCAGAGAAAATAAAGTAAAAGAGCATCAAATCCTAATTGCTCAATTGAAATGAGAATGGTATAAAGATGTTCTTTTTTTTTTAAATCCTTACCTTCCATCTTGGAGTCAATACTGTGTATTGGCTCCAAGGCAGAAGAGTGGTAAGGGCTAGGCAATGGGCGTCAAGTGACTTGCCCAGGGTCACACAGCTGGGAAGTGGCTGAGGCTAGATTTGAACCTAGGACCTCCCATCTCTAGGCCTGGCTCTCAATCCACTGAGCTACCCAGCTGCCCCCTAATATGAAGATATTCTAAAAAATACTTTCTCTCTTTCTCCCCCCTCCTTTTTTTTGAACAGCATACCAAATAGATTAGCATCTTTTACATTTTTCAAACATTAGTGCAAACATCAATTCATGTATCAATATTCCCATAAACATTATATTTTGATTTGTTGTTGAAACAACAAGAATGAAGCTAATGAAGTGACATGGCAACTTCTGGCTGCATATTTCTTATATCAGCCTTATTGAAATCTCTACTTCTGTATAAAAGAACCATTCAATATAACCAAGAATATAACATTGCCAATGTTTGAAAAATTGGGTCTTGTGTTGTTGTCCTCACCATGTCCTGGCTAGGTCTGTGATAGTAGCATTTCTTACAATACTAGTAGTGGTTTTACAATGTATCCCTTTGACAGTATCCTAGACATACAAAATGAAAGGTATACATTCACGTCTAAACAAGTGTAGCTATTTTGTTTTGATTCCATAAGAAAGACCTCGGAGTGTGGGATTTATCTGATGTCTTAGACAGACACAAGTGTGGTTTAGTCCTTCTGAGTTAGCATCCTTGCTCTTGGTTTGGGTACACTATATCAATGGATGTCAGCCGGACCAGTGTCCCACAGTAGCCTAATAGCTAATGTCACTGATAGTGTCATGTCAGTCTTCTGGAGTGATCTTAGTCACCGGTGAAGTGTCCTTCCAGCGTGCCTGGATAGTGGCTGGCGTGTAGTTAGCTGATGTCAACAGCGTTGGTCTGCTTCTCTTCCTGGTCTTGTGTTGGCTGGCATGATGTGCTTTGTGGGTGACCAGATGTTTCCACTCTCTGTCAACATACAGACAAGACCTCGACCCAACGTGATCGTCCCCTTGGGTCCCTCACAGTCTTAATTTCTTGGTAATATTCAACCCAATTCAGATATCTCCTACAATGTAATCTTTAGCAAGACATTCAAACTGTTATTGCAAAGTTTTAACTGATGTTCGTTTTAGAGTGTGGAAGAGATAGATGGTTAGTGATACCGTTTCCACCCTTCTTTCTTATGAAAGTTGAAATGCCACAGCTGAACCAAATTGACTTTTCGATAAGTCTGATACGATGAAAGACATGCTGTTGTTTGCCAATATAATGTACCCTTGAAGACAATGATCACATATACATTTTGGACAAATCGTACTGCAATTGGACAGTATTGATGGTACAGTCATAACCTTCCCAATTGTACCATTTGATATTTGATCATATTTGGGTAACGTGGAACAATTCCACAAAAGTAATTTTCAGTTCCTTGTTATGCCAATACCATTTGGAATTTTCAGGTATGTGATAACGTTTGATCTTATAACCAATACCCATCAATCTGTAGTCCAGAATATCTGTCAGGGACTTCACGATATTCTTCTGGAGGCAAATTGTGTTTCATACAATGACATGTGCGTGGATAGTGTGTTAGACCTGCCTATAGGGCAGTGATGATCTTTCCAGCTCATCGGCTGTTTTTTCCATGTGTCCTGTGCCAGACACCTCTGCAGTCTGTCCTTTTTCTGGTGAGATTTTCTTGCCATCGGATAGCTTGCCTATAAGCCATGAGCTATCCAATTCAGCCCATTTCTTGCTATGAAAAGCACTGCTATCCCAAGATGTTTGGAATAGACAACCGTGCACAATTATTCCTAAGTTCTGTAATGGCTTTGCTCACTTCTTCATTTGAGCTTAATGCCATCAACCAGGAGAGTAAGCATGTCCCATCCCCTTTCACCGTGGGACTCCTTTGGGCATTTGTTTTTTGTTTTCCCTCCACCGAACCCGGGCTTTTTGTAAGGGATAGATGCGAGGCAAGGCCAGTCCCAGGTCGGAGGTGTGGGGGTGGGGACTGTGCCCTTTCCCCTGGTTGCTGGTGGTGTATCCCTTAATGTGTGTTTGGAGCCCGAACCCCAATTGCAGAGTGTGGCAAAAGCAAGGGCTCCAGCTGAAGGGAGGGGTGGAGGAAGGAGGTGTGTGGAAGAGCTGCGCAGGCCCAGAGTAAAAGGCAGGCCAGGAGGCTTGGAGCGCAGGCGCTCAGGGGCAGGCAGGTGGCACGCAGGCGCAGTAGGGGCAGGCAGGTGGCACGTGGCGGAGGGGGAGGGGAGCGGAAAGTTCCCGCCTTTTCTGTCAGAGCCTCCCTGTGTCGCTGTGCCTAGCATTAAGGTCCGCCAAGGCAAAAGACTGGAAGTTGCCTGTGGACTGTGTGAGGTAGGGGAGCAGCACTTGGGCCGAAGTTGGTCACATGAGGCACCTCTGCCGAGGGGAGGAGGCTTTGGGGGTGGCTGTTGCCGCGGAGCCCGCCTCCTGCCTCTTCCTCTGGGTTCTTCAGTAGTCCCGCCTGCTGCCTGTACTGGTCAGCTCCATAGGCAGGCCTACCCCTGAAAGCTGCCCCTCCCTCTCAATTGCCCGCCTCCCACACTGCCCCTCCTCTCCCTGGGGGACACCCACCAGAAAGTCCCCTCCTTCAGTAGCCCCACTCCCAGGTCCCCAACTTCCTCAGGTGCTCAGCTCCCCCTCCCCCACCCCCTTCGCCTCTTGGTCTCCCTCTTGAGGCCACATATTGGTATTGCATCCGAGGAGGGTTTTTTTTTTTTTTAAATGGTTTTGAAATAAGCTTTTAGAGTTCTGTGCAAGTCTCCTCTTGGACCCCAAGCCTCGTACACATCCTGACGTCTCAGGCATAAATAGGAGTGGACCTTGGCCGTGAGTGGCCCACTTTGCCTTAGAGCAGTCACACACCTGCCTTCCACCCTGTGCTCTCAGTATTCTCCTTCCATAGCGGATGCAGAAATGATTAAGGCAGTTCTTTCTGCTCTCCCGCTGCCTGAAGCCCTCGCTCTAGTTCACTGCTGTGCCCATAGAGGTGGCACTGACCCTGTCTCCAGGGGACATGACTGAGCAGATGCTGCTGCCAAGCTAGCAGCCATAGGAGGGCCTGAACTACTTTGAACATGAACAACCACTGATGACTTAAATGGATCACTTTCCTATAATGAAAAGGAAGTGGAGAAATGGAAAGGAAAATTCAAAGCAAAACCAATTCATGGAGTGTGGGTGTCATCTGAAGGAAAACCCCTGCTCCCTAGAAGTTTCCATCACCAAATTTACCAATCTGTTCATCCTAATGGCCACTTTGGTACCCCGGGCATGGTGGACTCTGTTAAGAGAGTCTGGCTGGCCCCTGGTATAACTACCAGAGCCCCTAAAGTGTGTTCAGCCTGCTCTTCCTGCCAGTCAGATCACCAACATGCCTTTGGTGGAAAAGCCTTTGCTGGGCGTCCTCTGGCTTACACACCTTGTGAGCGTTCTTTGTAAGGGAAGTGTCTCCTTTGGAGTGGTGTCGATGGAGGATCTGGAGGGATAGAGGAGGCAAAGGCAAGTCCTGTGTGACCCTGGAGGCATGACCGTCCCCTGCAAGCATGCCCATTCCTCCAGCCATGCATCCCTCCTCACCTCAAAAGGGGGGAAGTGTCGTTCCTGGCAACATAGGGTGGACCTTGTCCTTGCAGGGATGAGACAGCTGTCCCTTTTACCGGCACGTTCACTATTCTCCTTGGTCCTCACCATGTCCTGGCTAGGTCTGTGAAAGGAGTGAAGCAGGTAGAGAATACACTAGACGCTGCTGGCTGGCTGACTGGCTGGCTGGCTGGCTGTGTGCTGGCATCAGTGCCTGCCTAGATAGAGAGATGGCTGGAACCTAGAGGGTAGCCTGGTCACTCTTGGGCTCCACTTGTACCTTGTGTTCTTGGCTCTCCCTCAGAATGTGATGCCACAGAGCGGTCAGCTGTAGCACAAAGAGCAGCAGCAGCAGCAGCAGTGTTAAGGCTGCTCTTCTGTTCCGTGTCTAGGACTCCTGCCTTTTGGGTTGAAGGTATAATGTCCGATTCTGGCTCAGAATCCATGGAGGACACATACACACACACACACACACATACACACACACACACACACACACACACACAGACACACACACACACGGTAATGCAACACACAAGAGGTACTTTATTGAGCAAAATATAGCTTGGTGCCGAGGACCTAAAGTGCTGGCCCAGAGGCTGCGATTTGCAGGTGTTTTATACACTTTTAGGGTACAGGGAGTAAAAAGGAATTCCTGGGGTGGGGGGGAGTGAACCGAAACTCCTGGGGCTGGGGTCCTGAAACCCAAGTGCCCAAAGGGAAGACACAGCAATCTTAGTCTTCGGTACCCATATGTTTCACGTATGGTCATGGTGACCGAGGTTAGGTCAGTGAATCGTGAGATGATATATCTTTGTGAAACCTGGGATAAGAGTCCAACCTGCGGCTGCTACATAATGTATGTCCTTAGTGGGTTTGGGCTCGAGAAGGAGAAAGGAGTCGGAGAAAATGGGTGATAAATCAAGAGACACAGAGAAGTGAATTGAAATGGGAGCGGCGATGGCCCCTGATACTATTTTCCTTAGAAAAATCATGAAAGGAAAACATGAGACATAAGAGACCAAGCGGAGGTAAGAATTCTGAGATAGAAGGACGTGGCCAATAGTGGCGCTAGGACAGATAAAGAGAGACAGCAGGGAGAACTCCTAGGTTGCAGGAAACAAGAGAAAAAGCAGGGGGCCTCACCCCAGCCTTTATTGTGGATTGAGAGGTGATCAATGAATACGTGACATAGCACATAGTTCTTAACTTTGGTTGCATAGACAATGACAAGATCAGAGGAGGCGGGGATTCTCCTGACATGAGCTTTTCAGAGGAACGAGGTTTGACAAGGTGAGGGCTAAGCCTTTGTGGCTCAGGCCCAGGAATTCTCTTGCCCTTAGAACTGCCGATACATCGATCGTGAATGGATCTGATCAAGTATTTCATACATCAACCATACCCCCATGCCTGGTAGGTTATATATCCATCCCTTTTTTTTTTTTACAAAAATTAAATAAGAGGGTATCCTGTTACAATGAAATTGTAAACTTAATCAACAAACAGGAATACTAGTGAGCTATCAGATAAAGAATCAAAAATGAATTCACAATCAAATTTCAAAATGAAGTATAACTTAGCAATACTGCTGTAAAAATGATAAGAATGATCTTCATTTCCATTTAGCAAAGTCAAGCGTAACAATTTTCATCATCCAAGATCACAAGTTATAATATCAAATAATAAGAACATGATCTTCACTCCTTAGTGATCCTGAATTAATGTGATAGTCATCATAGGACAGGTGCATGGACATATCATATTGCCCATGTATAGCCAGGATTATAAGAAGTTGTCACATCTTCAATAGTTAAAGAAAAAGACTTCCTCTCGAGATGAGAGGGAATCCTTGTCTTTCCCTTGCTCTGATTGTGCATAGTCTTCGGGATATATAAGCCAAGATGCCTGTCACATAGACATATGGTTGCAGGGTTGGTACCATGGCCTGTGAATGAGGGTGTCTGTAACCTGGTAGTGGTGGTTACAAAAGGGGATTTTTCCTTTGTGGGCTGGGACTCGAGAAGAAGGAGCAAGGAGTCTGAGAATATGGGTGAAGAATGACAGACAGAGACAAGTCAAAGTAATAGATAGGGCAGGTGGGATCCCCTATGGTATTTTCCTTGGTCAAAGAATTAAAGGAAAATATGAGAAGCTTGCAGACACGTGGAAGTACGGATTCCAAGATAGAAAGCACGTGGCCCAGAGAGGCCTTAGTAAAGAGACAGTAGTGAAGCTTTAAGATTGCTGGAACAAGAGAGGGAATCACGCCTTTACGCCAGGCTTTCTTGGGGATAGCTAGGATCAATGACCAGGTAAGAAAACATAGATAATTCAGATTGGATGGGAAGGTAATGATGACAACTTTTGGGTGTGTTGACCCCAACCGGCCCTTTTACCAAGGAATTCGAGTCCGCACCAAATGTTAATGAGTTTGCATGGCTAGGTCAAGAGTCCACCCACAAATGTCAGAGTTCCAACCTTGTGTCTGAAGACACAATATCCATACATCAATTATATTTCTTAGATGTGAATATGCTTGGAATGCTACATATCCCCCCTTTTTGTGTTAAAAAATAAGATGAAGGGGGAGTGATATAAAAATATAAAAAAAATTGTGACTCAAAAATATGAAAATCATGTAGCATCATAAAATGATACTTCACGTGATTCAAAATAGACACCCAAAACATATTGGAAAAACTTGGGATGTAAAAAGTAAGTGTGATTGTCAACAACAATGAAGATTTTACTCTCAACTTATTAATAATTTGATAATGATGAAAATGATCTTCATACTTAGTAATCAAAATCAAAGATAAACGTCTCATAATAGGTTAAAAATAATGATAAAAAAGTAATAAGAAAATAATCTTACTTCAAAATGCATGAAAAGAAAAACAACATAGGATAATCAAAATATTCAGAGAAAATAAAGTAAAAGAGCATCAAATCCCAATTGCTCAATTGAAATAAGAATGGATAAAGATACTCTTAAAAATACTTTCTCTCTTCCCCCCCTTTTTTTGAATATCATACCAAATAGATTAGCATGTTTTACATTTTTCAAACATTATTGCAAACATCAATTCAAGTATCAATATTCCCATGAACATTACATTTTGATTTCTTGTTGAAACAACAAGAATGAAGCTAATGAAATGAAATGGCAACTTTTAGGTGCACATTTCTTATATAAGCCTTATGGTTATGTCCAAAAATAAACTTTCTGATTCACATATCAGGATCAGAGCGTTAGTAGTACTTACAATGTACTTGTAGTATTTCAAAGAAGATATATGGGAAAAATAATCTGAGAAAATCATCATGGAAAATGACCATGAAATGAATGCAAAATTTTAAACTAATGGCTCACCTTTCATGTGGCATAGCTGTAGCTGAGCCAATGTCATGTCAGAATTGATATTCAAAAATGATTTCCATTTCTCTACTCGATGTTGACCAAGATTGATCTTGTAACACTTTTACACAACTATAAGTGCAACAATTAGTGCAAATTCTTAACAAGTACCAATGTTCCCATAAACATTTCATTCTGATTTGTTGTTTAAATGACAGGAATGAAGATAATGAAGTGCCATGGGAACTTCTGGCTGCATATTTCTTATATCAGCCTTACTGAAATCTCTACTTCTGTATAAACGAACCATTCAATATAACCAAGAATATAACATTGGCAATGTTTGAAAAATTCAGTCTACCAAACCAGTGTTTGGGTTCATTAGAAGCTTAAGTTGCTTTTCACGTAGAAGCAATTTCTACCGCTTCTTGTTCACATAGAATTTGATGTAACTTCTTAATTTCTTGTAAATGTAAAACATCCAATGTGCTCTTTCTACAAGCTTATCAGTGCCAATTCCCCCCCCCCCAATCTTTAAATATACACTCCAAAGGGGAAACTTAGTGTATACTTTGCCTCTGTCCCATGGAGGTGTAGAATAGCCTATTCCACAGAGCTGAGTCAACAACTGTGAGTCCACAGTGGCTGTCCAACCTTGAGCTCTCAGTTTACCACTTAGGCTAGACTTCCCACAGGCCATAACGTCTTCCAGTATTAGAAGGGGAAAATGATAGACCCCAAATCCAGAGGCCTGCCTGAACCTCTGGGGCTGTTGGGAGCTAGCATGAAAGAGTTCCCATATAGACATCACCCCAAAAGATGGGGGTTTTTAGGAGTAAGGTCCAAAAAGGTTATTAACATGGAACCACACAAATGGCGGTTGGCACATAATATCTATATAGGTATTGTCAGGAACATCATCTATACATAGATGTAGATGACCGTTTTCAATAACTTAGGTTCCTACTTAAAAATGTCAAAGTACATTCTGCCTGACATTTCATCCTTTTTTTTTGTAAGAGTTAGATCAGGACCATCTGTCCATCCTAAATCCCTGGGCAGCGTCTCCTGCTTTAAACATAATTTTTTTTGTTGTCAGGGTTACTAGGTCTATGCTGTGGATGAAAAATTCTATCTCCTTCTTCTAAGAGAGTCATACCAATGTCTATACCCTTGTATAATAGTAGCATTTCTTACAATACAAATAGGAATCTTACAATACTTACAAAATAAATTCCTTTTGACAGTATATAGCATCGACATATAAAATGAAAGGCATACAGTAGTGTCTGAACAACTGTGGCTATTCTTTTTTGATCCCATGGTCAAGTCTTTGGAGTGTGGGATCTTTGTGGTGGTATCTATACCAAATAGATGAGCATCTTTTACATTTTTCAAACATTTGTGCAAACATCAATTCAAGTATCAACATTCCCATGAACATTACATTTTGATTTGTTGTTGAAACAACAAGAATGAAGCTAATGAAGTGACATGGCAACTTTTGGCTGCACATTTCTTATATAAGCCTTATGGGTATGTCCAAAAATGAAATTTCTGATTCACATATCAGGATCAGAGCATTAGTCGTACTTACAATGTACTTGTAGTATTTCAAAGAAAATATATGGGAAAAATAATCTGAGAAAATGATCATGGAAAATGACCATGAAATGAATGCAAAATTTTAAACTAACGGCTCACCTTTCATGTGGCATAGCTGTAGCTGAGCCAATGTGTCATGTCAGAATTGACATTCAAAAATGATTTCTATTTCCCTAATCGATGTTGACCACGATTGACCCTGTAAAACTTTTGCCCAACTATAAATGCAACAATAAGTGCAAATTCTTAACAAGTACCGATATTCCCATAAACATTACATTCTGCTTTTTTGCATTAATATGCCTCATATAAAGTTTCTGAACTTCATTCATGATTTTTAAACAATTTCTGCTCATTTCCATCCTTGCTGACCTTATGCCGTGTTTAAAAAATAATAGTTCCTACATATTTAAAATTTGAATGTATTAGAAATTTCTCTAAAGCATATACCAATTCATGCTGGTCATTTAAACACTTGCACTTAGTATTAACTTTCCTTTTGACCAATTCCAGTCCTTGGGATAAAACCTTATAACCTAATTCAGGCTATGGGCATTGAAACCCTGACTTCTAGAGAAAGATAAGACCTTCATCCCTGAAGGCTTCTTTTCTTGTGCAGCCTGCCCTGGTCCCCACAGAACTCTGCAAGCCAAAACAGCATTAAGGAGGCTACGGATAACCCCCTGCAAACAGGAAGCAGGAGTTCTAGCTTGTGCTATAGCATGCCAACCTATTGGAAGCTCTCACCATTATAGAGCTGATTAAGACCCTTCATCAGCAAAATTTTTACACCAGATGATTGGAAATTAAGAAAAGTATTACCTGCTGTTAAGAGCAAATGGATTGTTATTAAAATGCTACATTAAACAAGGAGGATTGACTTATCTCTCAGTCTTTTGCCCTTCCCTTCACTTATGATACTAACAATATCCTTAACTCACTTCCTTTAACTGACTTATCTATCGTTGCTATCTTTCCCCTGTCTGTTGCTGCAGAAACAGACAGAAATATTCTATGTCAACCTCTGCCTCCACCCATGCTTAATGTAGTATTATGATCATTTTAAATTCATAGAAATAAGCAGGTAGAGAGTTTTCCGCCAAAACTCTCCACCAGTTTAGCATATCTAAAAGAAACAAGCTTTTTAAAACACAGCCAGAGAATGCAGGAGGACTATTGTTTAAACGTAAAGGTATAAACTTGATATGTCTTTCAGACCGATCTTTGCTAAGACATGGTATTACCATGAAGCAAAGTTTAAAAACTAAATCGTCTTAATTGGGATTAGACATGGCAAATTTATATAGGAATGTCTGATTATATATCTTGATAGGAAAAGTTTTACAGTTAAAAATCTTTATCTGGATTTTGTCACATGCTGTAATCATATTTTAAAATGAATTATAGTATAATTGTAGGTTAAAGACCAAGATATAAACACTATTTTTCCAAGGCTTTTAGAGGTAAATCCACATGGACTCTTGCAACCATGTGACTCACTGCCACAAGTATTTGGATCTGGAAAGGAAATTTCATCCAGCAGTTTGATCAATTGATCCTGCCATATAGAGGGCAATACTCCTACACCTCAGGTTACAAGTTTTTATGACAAGTATTGAATACTATCAAAAGCAAAATTAACAACCAGTGCCGTTTTTAACTGCCTAGCATCAATTGGCATATTCTTTAGAGAAATTTCTAATAGATTCAAATTTTAAATAAGTTGGTATCATTACATTTTCAAACAGGACATAAGGTCAGCAAGGATAAAACCTAGCAGCCAATATTTAAAAACCTGAATGAAGTTCAAAATTGTATGTAAGGCACATTATTGCAACTTTATCCAAAAGGCAAATTATTTAGAATCATTCAATCTCAAAAGAATATAGCATCAATTCTAAATATGAGACACATTCTCAACATTGCAAGGCATCAAAGTAAAAACAGTGCTGGGAGGATTCAAATTGTTAAACAGCAGTAAATTATGAAGGTTAAGAATTAATTTGTTAACCAGCAACAGTGCCTTATTTGTGGTTTAGAATCGGCGACACTACCACTTATTCAAATTGCATATATCGATCCTGAGCATGATTGCAGTCTAAAAGCAATTACTAGTATACAAGCTCAAATATTACTTGCGCAACGTGGTCCATTTTGGCAACAGAATTTTGTAAAACTCATAGGTAAAATTGATAATTCCATTCATATTATCAAAATCTCTTCAGTCATGAATTTAAATTGGATAGATTAAAAATAATAACATCACGGCAATTGCTGTGCTTCCATTTACTGCATGTATTTAGGGTACAGCAGCTATTGATGCATGCACAGTATAAGTTTATACAAAAGCAAAAGTTACATGCAGGTAGGGATGAGACAGCTGTCCCTTTTAGAGCACGTTCACTATTCTCCTTGGTCCTCACCATGTCCTGGCTAGGTCTGTGAAAGGAGTGAAGCAGGTAGAGAAGGCACTAGACGCTGCTGCCTGACTGGCTGGCTGACTGCGTGCTGGTATCAGTGCCTGCCTAGATAGAGAGATGGCTGGAACCTATAGGGTAGCCGGGTCACTCTTGGGTTCCACTTGTACCTTGTGTTCTTGGCTGCCCATCAGAATGGGATGCCTCAGAGCGGCCAGCTGTAGCAGAAAGAGCAGTAGGAGCAGCAGCACGAGTGCTATGACAGCAATTCTGTTCCATGTCTAGGACTCCTGCCTTTTGGGTTGAAGGTTTAATGTCCAGTTCTGGCTCTGATTTCATGGAGGACACACACATACACACACACACACACACACACACACACATACACACACACACACACAAACACACACATGGTAATGCAACACACAAGAGGTACTTTATTGAGCAAACTATAGCTTGGGGCTGAGCACCAAAAGTGCTGGCCCCGAGGCTGCGATTTGCAGGCTTCTTATACACTTTTCCGGTAGCGGGAGTAGTGAGGAATTCCTGGAATTGGGGGGGGGGAATGAACGGGTACTCCTGGGGCTGGGGTCCTGAAACCCAGGTGCTAAAAGGGAAGTCGCGTGAATCTTAGTCTTCAGTACCCAGATTTTTCACGTATGGTCATGGTGACCGAGGTTAGGTCAGTGAATCCTGAGATCATATATCTTTGTGAAAGCTGGGATAAGAATCCGACCTGCGGCTGCTACATAATGTATTTCCTTAGTCTGTTTGGGCTCGAGAAGGAGAAAGGAGTCAGAGAAAATGGGTGATGAATCAAGAGACACAGAGAAGTGAATTGAAATGGGGAGCGGCGATGGCCCCTGATACTATTTTCCTTAGAAAAATAATAAAAGGAAAATCTGAGACATAAGAGACCAAGCGGAAGTAAGAATTCCGAGATAGAAAGTGCCAAGAGTGGCACTTGGACAGATAAAGAGAGACAGCAGGGAGAACTCCAAGGTTGCAGGAAACAAGAGAAAAAGCAGTGTGCCTCACTCCAGCCTTTATTGTGGATTGTGAGGTGATCAATGAATACGTGACATAGCACTTAGTTCTTAACTTTGGTTGCATAGATAATGAGAAGGTCGGAGTAGGTGGGGATTCTACTGACATGAGCTTTTCAGAGGAATGAGGTTTGACAAGGTGAGGGCTAAGCCTTTGTGGCTCAGGCCCAGGAATTCTCTTGCCCTTAGAACTGCCGATACATTGATCATGAATGGATCTGATCACGTACTTAATACATCAACCATACCCCCATGCCTGGTAGGTTATATATCCCCCCTTTTTTTTACAGAAATAAAATAAGAGGGTATCCTGTTACAATGAAATTGTAAACTTAATCAACAAACAGCAATACTAGTGAGCTATCAGATAAAGAATCAAAAATGAATTCACAATCAAATATCAAACTGAAACGTCACTTAGCCATAATGCTGTAAAAATGATAAGAATGATCTTCATTTCCATTTAGCAAAGTCAAGCATAACAATTTTTATCATCAAAGATCACAAGTAATCATATAAAATAATAAGAACATGATCTTCACTCCTTAGTGATCCTGAATTAAGGTGATAGTCATCATAGGACAGGTGCATGGACATATCATATTGCCCACGTATAGCCAGGATTACAAGAAGTTGTCAGATCTTCAATAGTTAAAGAAAAAGACTTCCTCTCGAGATGAGAGGGAATCCTTGTCTTTCCCTTGTTCTGATTATGCGTAGTCTTTGGGATATATAATCCAAGATGCCTGCCACATAGACATATGGTTGCAGGGTTGGTACCATGGCCTGTGAATGAGGGTGTCTGTAACCTGGTAGTGGTGGTTACAAAAGGGGATTTTTCCTTTGTGGGCTGGGACTCGAGAAGAAGGAGCAAGGAGTCTGAGAATATGGGTGAAGAATGACAGACAGAGACAAGTCAAAGTAATAGATAGGGCAGGCGTGATCCCCTATGGTATTTTCCTTGGTCAAAGAATTAAAGGAAAATATGAGAAGCTTGCAGACACGTGGAAGTACGGATTCCGAGATAGAAAGCATGTGGCCAAGAGAGGCCAGTAAGGGGATAGTAGTGAAGCTTTAAGATTGCTTGAACAAGAGAGGGAATTACGCCTTTATGCCAGGCTTTCTTGGGGATAGCCAGGATCAATGACCATGTAACAAAGCATAGATAATTCATATTGAATGGGAAGGTAATGATGACACCTTTTGGGTGTGTTGACCCCAACCGGCCCTTTTACCAAGGAATTCGAGTCCGCACCGAATGTTAAAGAGTTTGCATGGCTAGGTCAAGAGTCCACGCACAAATGTCAGAGTTCCAACCTTGTGTCTGAAGACACAATATCCATATATCAGTTATATTTCTTAGATGTGAATATGCTTGGTATGCTACATATCCCCCCTTTTTGTGTTAAAAAAATAAGATGAAGGGCGAGTGATATAAAAATACGAGAAAAATTTGACTCAAATTAAAAATATAAAAATCATGTAGCATCATCAAATGATACTTCAAGTGATTCAAAATAGACAACCAAAACATATTGGAAAAACTTGGGATGTAAAAAGTAAGTGTGATTGTCAACAACAATGAAGATTTTACTCTCAACTTATTAATAATTTGATAATGATGAAAATGATCTTCATACTTAGTAATCAAAATCAAAGATAAACGTCTCATAATAGGTTAAAAATAATGATAAAAAAGTAATAAGAAAATAATCTTACTTCAAAGTGTATGAAAAGGAAAACAACATAGGATAATCAAAATATTCAGAGAAAATAAAGTAAAAGAGCATCAAATCCTAATTGCTCAATTGAAATGAGAATGGTATAAAGATGTTCTTTTTTTTTTAAATCCTTACCTTCCATCTTGGAGTCAATACTGTGTATTGGCTCCAAGGCAGAAGAGTGGTAAGGGCTAGGCAATGGGCGTCAAGTGACTTGCCCAGGGTCACACAGCTGGGAAGTGGCTGAGGCTAGATTTGAACCTAGGACCTCCCATCTCTAGGCCTGGCTCTCAATCCACTGAGCTACCCAGCTGCCCCCTAATATGAAGATATTCTAAAAAATACTTTCTCTCTTTCTCCCCCCTCCTTTTTTTTGAACAGCATACCAAATAGATTAGCATCTTTTACATTTTTCAAACATTAGTGCAAACATCAATTCATGTATCAATATTCCCATAAACATTATATTTTGATTTGTTGTTGAAACAACAAGAATGAAGCTAATGAAGTGACATGGCAACTTCTGGCTGCATATTTCTTATATCAGCCTTATTGAAATCTCTACTTCTGTATAAAAGAACCATTCAATATAACCAAGAATATAACATTGCCAATGTTTGAAAAATTGGGTCTTGTGTTGTTGTCCTCACCATGTCCTGGCTAGGTCTGTGATAGTAGCATTTCTTACAATACTAGTAGTGATTTTACAATGTATCCCTTTGACAGTATCCTAGACATACAAAATGAAAGGTATACATTCACGTCTAAACAAGTGTAGCTATTTTGTTTTGATTCCATAAGAAAGACCTCGGAGTGTGGGATTTATCTGATGTCTTAGACAGACACAAGTGTGGTTTAGTCCTTCTGAGTTAGCATCCTTGCTCTTGGTTTGGGTACACTCTATCAATGGATGTCAGCCGGACCAGTGTCCCACAGTAGCCTAATAGCTAATGTCACTGATAGTGTCATGTCAGTCTTCTGGAGTGATCTTAGTCACCGGTGAAGTGTCCTTCCAGCGTGCCTGGATAGTGGCTGGCGTGTAGTTAGCTGATGTCAACAGCGTTGGTCTGCTTCTCTTCCTGGTCTTGTGTTGGCTGGCATGATGTGCTTTGTGGGTGACCAGATGTTTCCACTCTCTGTCAACATACAGACAAGACCTCGACCCAACGTGATCGTCCCCTTGGGTCCCTCACAGTCTTAATTTCTTGGTAATATTCAACCCAATTCAGATATATCCTACAATGTAATCTTTAGCAAGACATTCAAACTGTTATTGCAAAGTTTTAACTGATGTTCGTTTTAGAGTGTGGAAGAGATAGATGGTTAGTGATACCGTTTCCACCCTTCTTTCTTATGAAAGTTGAAATGCCACAGCTGAACCAAATTGACTTTTCGATAAGTCTGATACGATGAAAGACATGCTGTTGTTTGCCAATATAATGTACCCTTGAAGACAATGATCACATATACATTTTGGACAAATCGTACTGCAATTGGACAGTATTGATGGTACAGTCATAACCTTCCCAATTGTACCATTTGATATTTGATCATATTTGGGTAACGTGGAACAATTCCACAAAAGTAATTTTCAGTTCCTTGTTATGCCAATACCATTTGGAATTTTCAGGTATGTGATAACGTTTGATCTTATAACCAATACCCATCAATCTGTAGTCCAGAATATCTGTCAGGGACTTCACGATATTCTTCTGGAGGCAAATTGTGTTTCATACAATGACATGTGCGTGGATAGTGTGTTAGACCTGCCTATAGGGCAGTGATGATCTTTCCAGCTCATCGGCTGTTTTTTCCATGTGTCCTGTGCCAGACACCTCTGCAGTCTGTCCTTTTTCTGGTGAGATTTTCTTGCCATCGGATAGCTTGCATATAAGCCATGAGCTATCCAATTCAGCCCATTTCTTGCTATGAAAAGCACTGCTATCCCAAGATGTTTGGAATAGACAACCGTGCACAATTATTCCTAAGTTCTGTAATGGCTTTGCTCACTTCTTCATTTGAGCTTAATGCCATCAACCAGGAGAGTAAGCATGTCCCATCCCCTTTCACCGTGGGACTCCTTTGGGCATTTGTTTTTTGTTTTCCCTCCACCGAACCCGGGCTTTTTGTAAGGGATAGATGCGAGGCAAGGCCAGTCCCAGGTCGGAGGTGTGGGGGTGGGGACTGTGCCCTTTCCCCTGGTTGCTGGTGGTGTATCCCTTAATGTGTGTTTGGAGCCCGAACCCCAATTGCAGAGTGTGGCAAAAGCAAGGGCTCCAGCTGAAGGGAGGGGTGGAGGAAGGAGGTGTGTGGAAGAGCTGCGCAGGCCCAGAGTAAAAGGCAGGCCAGGAGGCTTGGAGCGCAGGCGCTCAGGGGCAGGCAGGTGGCACGCAGGCGCAGTAGGGGCAGGCAGGTGGCACGTGGCGGAGGGGGAGGGGAGCGGAAAGTTCCCGCCTTTTCTGTCAGAGCCTCCCTGTGTCGCTGTGCCTAGCATTAAGGTCCGCCAAGGCAAAAGACTGGAAGTTGCCTGTGGACTGTGTGAGGTAGGGGAGCAGCACTTGGGCCGAAGTTGGTCACATGAGGCACCTCTGCCGAGGGGAGGAGGCTTTGGGGGTGGCTGTTGCCGCGGAGCCCGCCTCCTGCCTCTTCCTCTGGGTTCTTCAGTAGTCCCGCCTGCTGCCTGTACTGGTCAGCTCCATAGGCAGGCCTACCCCTGAAAGCTGCCCCTCCCTCTCAATTGCCCGCCTCCCACACTGCCCCTCCTCTCCCTGGGGGACACCCACCAGAAAGTCCCCTCCTTCAGTAGCCCCACTCCCAGGTCCCCAACTTCCTCAGGTGCTCAGCTCCCCCTCCCACACCCCCTTCGCCTCTTGGTCTCCCTCTTGAGGCCACATATTGGTATTGCATCCGAGGAGGGGTTTTTTTTTTTTTTAAATGGTTTTGAAATAAGCTTTTAGAGTTCTGTGCAAGTCTCCTCTTGGACCCCAAGCCTCGTACACATCCTGACGTCTCAGGCATAAATAGGAGTGGACCTTGGCCGTGAGTGGCCCACTTTGCCTTAGAGCAGTCACACACCTGCCTTCCACCCTGTGCTCTCAGTATTCTCCTTCCATAGCGGATGCAGAAATGATTAAGGAAGTTCTTTCTGCTCTCCCGCTGCCTGAAGCCCTCGCTCTAGTTCACTGCTGTGCCCATAGAGGTGGCACTGACCCTGTCTCCAGGGGACATGACTGAGCAGATGCTGCTGCCAAGCTAGCAGCCATAGGAGGGCCTGAACTACTTTGAACATGAACAACCACTGATGACTTAAATGGATCACTTTCCTATAATGAAAAGGAAGTGGAGAAATGGAAAGGAAAATTCAAAGCAAAACCAATTCATGGAGTGTGGGTGTCATCTGAAGGAAAACCCCTGCTCCCTAGAAGTTTCCATCACCAAATTTACCAATCTGTTCATCCTAATGGCCACTTTGGTACCCCGGGCATGGTGGACTCTGTTAAGAGAGTCTGGCTGGCCCCTGGTATAACTACCAGAGCCCCTAAAGTGTGTTCAGCCTGCTCTTCCTGCCAGTCAGATCACCAACATGCCTTTGGTGGAAAAGCCTTTGCTGGGCGTCCTCTGGCTTACACACCTTGTGAGCGTTCTTTGTAAGGGAAGTGTCTCCTTTGGAGTGGTGTCGATGGAGGATCTGGAGGGATAGAGGAGGCAAAGGCAAGTCCTGTGTGACCCTGGAGGCATGACCGTCCCCTGCAAGCATGCCCATTCCTCCAGCCATGCATCCCTCCTCACCTCAAAAGGGGGGAAGTGTCGTTCCTGGCAACATAGGGTGGACCTTGTCCTTGCAGGGATGAGACAGCTGTCCCTTTTACCGGCACGTTCACTATTCTCCTTGGTCCTCACCATGTCCTGGCTAGGTCTGTGAAAGGAGTGAAGCAGGTAGAGAATACACTAGACGCTGCTGGCTGGCTGACTGGCTGGCTGGCTGGCTGTGTGCTGGCATCAGTGCCTGCCTAGATAGAGAGATGGCTGGAACCTAGAGGGTAGCCTGGTCACTCTTGGGCTCCACTTGTACCTTGTGTTCTTGGCTCTCCCTCAGAATGTGATGCCACAGAGCGGTCAGCTGTAGCACAAAGAGCAGCAGCAGCAGCAGCAGTGTTAAGGCTGCTCTTCTGTTCCGTGTCTAGGACTCCTGCCTTTTGGGTTGAAGGTATAATGTCCGATTCTGGCTCAGAATCCATGGAGGACACATACACACACACACACACACATACACACACACACACACACACACACACAGACACACACACACACGGTAATGCAACACACAAGAGGTACTTTATTGAGCAAAATATAGCTTGGTGCCGAGGACCTAAAGTGCTGGCCCAGAGGCTGCGATTTGCAGGTGTTTTATACACTTTTAGGGTACAGGGAGTAAAAAGGAATTCCTGGGGTGGGGGGGAGTGAACCGAAACTCCTGGGGCTGGGGTCCTGAAACCCAAGTGCCCAAAGGGAAGACACAGCAATCTTAGTCTTCGGTACCCATATGTTTCACGTATGGTCATGGTGACCGAGGTTAGGTCA
The DNA here is from genome assembly GCF_027887165.1 of Monodelphis domestica. Classification (NCBI taxonomy): domain Eukaryota; kingdom Metazoa; phylum Chordata; class Mammalia; order Didelphimorphia; family Didelphidae; genus Monodelphis; species Monodelphis domestica. The sequence goes on along the minus strand of NC_077230.1, from coordinate 430,289,258 downwards.
GTGAATCGTGAGATGATATATCTTTGTGAAACCTGGGATAAGAGTCCAACCTGCGGCTGCTACATAATGTATGTCCTTAGTGGGTTTGGGCTCGAGAAGGAGAAAGGAGTCGGAGAAAATGGGTGATAAATCAAGAGACACAGAGAAGTGAATTGAAATGGGAGCGGCGATGGCCCCTGATACTATTTTCCTTAGAAAAATCATGAAAGGAAAACATGAGACATAAGAGACCAAGCGGAGGTAAGAATTCTGAGATAGAAGGACGTGGCCAATAGTGGCGCTAGGACAGATAAAGAGAGACAGCAGGGAGAACTCCTAGGTTGCAGGAAACAAGAGAAAAAGCAGGGGGCCTCACCCCAGCCTTTATTGTGGATTGAGAGGTGATCAATGAATAGGTGACATAGCACATAGTTCTTAACTTTGGTTGCATAGACAATGACAAGATCAGAGGAGGCGGGGATTCCCCTGACATGAGCTTTTCAGAGGAAGGAGGTTTGACAAGGTGAGGGCTAAGCCTTTGTGGCTCAGGCCCAGGAATTCTCTTGCCCTTAGAACTGCCGATACATCGATCGTGAATGGATCTGATCAAGTATTTCATACATCAACCATACCCCCATGCCTGGTAGGTTATATATCCATCCCTTTTTTTTTTTTACAAAAATTAAATAAGAGGGTATCCTGTTACAATGAAATTGTAAACTTAATCAACAAACAGGAATACTAGTGAGCTATCAGATAAAGAATCAAAAATGAATTCACAATCAAATTTCAAAATGAAGTATAACTTAGCAATACTGCTGTAAAAATGATAAGAATGATCTTCATTTCCATTTAGCAAAGTCAAGCGTAACAATTTTCATCATCCAAGATCACAAGTTATAATATCAAATAATAAGAACATGATCTTCACTCCTTAGTGATCCTGAATTAATGTGATAGTCATCATAGGACAGGTGCATGGACATATCATATTGCCCATGTATAGCCAGGATTATAAGAAGTTGTCACATCTTCAATAGTTAAAGAAAAAGACTTCCTCTCGAGATGAGAGGGAATCCTTGTCTTTCCCTTGCTCTGATTGTGCATAGTCTTCGGGATATATAAGCCAAGATGCCTGTCACATAGACATATGGTTGCAGGGTTGGTACCATGGCCTGTGAATGAGGGTGTCTGTAACCTGGTAGTGGTGGTTACAAAAGGGGATTTTTCCTTTGTGGGCTGGGACTCGAGAAGAAGGAGCAAGGAGTCTGAGAATATGGGTGAAGAACGACAGACAGAGACAAGTCAAAGTAATAGATAGGGCAGGTGGGATCCCCTATGGTATTTTCCTTGGTCAAAGAATTAAAGGAAAATATGAGAAGCTTGCAGACACGTGGAAGTACGGATTCCAAGATAGAAAGCACGTGGCCCAGAGAGGCCTTAGTAAAGAGACAGTAGTGAAGCTTTAAGATTGCTGGAACAAGAGAGGGAATCACGCCTTTACGCCAGGCTTTCTTGGGGATAGCTAGGATCAATGACCAGGTAAGAAAACATAGATAATTCAGATTGGATGGGAAGGTAATGATGACAACTTTTGGGTGTGTTGACCCCAACCGGCCCTTTTACCAAGGAATTCGAGTCCGCACCAAATGTTAATGAGTTTGCATGGCTAGGTCAAGAGTCCACCCACAAATGTCAGAGTTCCAACCTTGTGTCTGAAGACACAATATCCATACATCAATTATATTTCTTAGATGTGAATATGCTTGGAATGCTACATATCCCCCCTTTTTGTGTTAAAAAAATAAGATGAAGGGGGAGTGATATAAAAATATAAAAAAAATTGTGACTCAAAAATATGAAAATCATGTAGCATCATAAAATGATACTTCACGTGATTCAAAATAGACACCCAAAACATATTGGAAAAACTTGGGATGTAAAAAGTAAGTGTGATTGTCAACAACAATGAAGATTTTACTCTCAACTTATTAATAATTTGATAATGATGAAAATGATCTTCATACTTAGTAATCAAAATCAAAGATAAACGTCTCATAATAGGTTAAAAATAATGATAAAAAAGTAATAAGAAAATAATCTTACTTCAAAATGCATGAAAAGAAAAACAACATAGGATAATCAAAATATTCAGAGAAAATAAAGTAAAAGAGCATCAAATCCCAATTGCTCAATTGAAATAAGAATGGATAAAGATACTCTTAAAAATACTTTCTCTCTTCCCCCCCTTTTTTTGAATATCATACCAAATAGATTAGCATGTTTTACATTTTTCAAACATTATTGCAAACATCAATTCAAGTATCAATATTCCCATGAACATTACATTTTGATTTCTTGTTGAAACAACAAGAATGAAGCTAATGAAATGAAATGGCAACTTTTAGGTGCACATTTCTTATATAAGCCTTATGGTTATGTCCAAAAATAAACTTTCTGATTCACATATCAGGATCAGAGCGTTAGTAGTACTTACAATGTACTTGTAGTATTTCAAAGAAGATATATGGGAAAAATAATCTGAGAAAATCATCATGGAAAATGACCATGAAATGAATGCAAAATTTTAAACTAATGGCTCACCTTTCATGTGGCATAGCTGTAGCTGAGCCAATGTCATGTCAGAATTGATATTCAAAAATGATTTCCATTTCTCTACTCGATGTTGACCAAGATTGATCTTGTAACACTTTTACACAACTATAAGTGCAACAATTAGTGCAAATTCTTAACAAGTACCAATGTTCCCATAAACATTTCATTCTGATTTGTTGTTTAAATGACAGGAATGAAGATAATGAAGTGCCATGGGAACTTCTGGCTGCATATTTCTTATATCAGCCTTACTGAAATCTCTACTTCTGTATAAACGAACCATTCAATATAACCAAGAATATAACATTGGCAATGTTTGAAAAATTCAGTCTACCAAACCAGTGTTTGGGTTCATTAGAAGCTTAAGTTGCTTTTCACGTAGAAGCAATTTCTACCGCTTCTTGTTCACATAGAATTTGATGTAACTTCTTAATTTCTTGTAAATGTAAAACATCCAATGTGCTCTTTCTACAAGCTTATCAGTGCCAATTCCCCCCCCCCCAATCTTTAAATATACACTCCAAAGGGGAAACTTAGTGTATACTTTGCCTCTGTCCCATGGAGGTGTAGAATAGCCTATTCCACAGAGCTGAGTCAACAACTGTGAGTCCACAGTGGCTGTCCAACCTTGAGCTCTCAGTTTACCACTTAGGCTAGACTTCCCACAGGCCATAACGTCTTCCAGTATTAGAAGGGGAAAATGATAGACCCCAAATCCAGAGGCCTGCCTGAACCTCTGGGGCTGTTGGGAGCTAGCATGAAAGAGTTCCCATATAGACATCACCCCAAAAGATGGGGGTTTTTAGGAGTAAGGTCCAAAAAGGTTATTAACATGGAACCACACAAATGGCGGTTGGCACATAATATCTATATAGGTATTGTCAGGAACATCATCTATACATAGATGTAGATGACCGTTTTCAATAACTTAGGTTCCTACTTAAAAATGTCAAAGTACATTCTGCCTGACATTTCATCCTTTTTTTTTGTAAGAGTTAGATCAGGACCATCTGTCCATCCTAAATCCCTGGGCAGCGTCTCCTGCTTTAAACATAATTTTTTTTGTTGTCAGGGTTACTAGGTCTATGCTGTGGATGAAAAATTCTATCTCCTTCTTCTAAGAGAGTCATACCAATGTCTATACCCTTGTATAATAGTAGCATTTCTTACAATACAAATAGGAATCTTACAATACTTACAAAATAAATTCCTTTTGACAGTATATAGCATCGACATATAAAATGAAAGGCATACAGTAGTGTCTGAACAACTGTGGCTATTCTTTTTTGATCCCATGGTCAAGTCTTTGGAGTGTGGGATCTTTGTGGTGGTATCTATACCAAATAGATGAGCATCTTTTACATTTTTCAAACATTTGTGCAAACATCAATTCAAGTATCAACATTCCCATGAACATTACATTTTGATTTGTTGTTGAAACAACAAGAATGAAGCTAATGAAGTGACATGGCAACTTTTGGCTGCACATTTCTTATATAAGCCTTATGGGTATGTCCAAAAATGAAATTTCTGATTCACATATCAGGATCAGAGCATTAGTCGTACTTACAATGTACTTGTAGTATTTCAAAGAAAATATATGGGAAAAATAATCTGAGAAAATGATCATGGAAAATGACCATGAAATGAATGCAAAATTTTAAACTAACGGCTCACCTTTCATGTGGCATAGCTGTAGCTGAGCCAATGTGTCATGTCAGAATTGACATTCAAAAATGATTTCTATTTCCCTAATCGATGTTGACCACGATTGACCCTGTAAAACTTTTGCCCAACTATAAATGCAACAATAAGTGCAAATTCTTAACAAGTACCAATATTCCCATAAACATTACATTCTGCTTTTTTGCATTAATATGCCTCATATAAAGTTTCTGAACTTCATTCATGATTTTTAAACAATTTCTGCTCATTTCCATCCTTGCTGACCTTATGCCGTGTTTAAAAAATAATAGTTCCTACAGATTTAAAATTTGAATGTATTAGAAATTTCTCTAAAGCATATACCAATTCATGCTGGTCATTTAAACACTTGCACTTAGTATTAACTTTCCTTTTGACCAATTCCAGTCCTTGGGATAAAACCTTATAACCTAATTCAGGCTATGGGCATTGAAACCCTGACTTCTAGAGAAAGATAAGAACTTCATCCCTGAAGGCTTCTTTTCTTATGCAGCCTGCCCCTGTCCCCACAGAACTCTGCAAGCCAAAATAGCATTAAGGAGGCTACGGATAGCCCCCTGCAAACAGGAAGCAGGAGTTCTAGCTTGTGCTATAGCATGCCAACCTATTGGAAGCTCTCACCATTATAGAGCTGATTAAGACCCTTCATCAGCAAAATTTTTACACCAGATGATTGGAAATTAAGAAAAGTATTACCTGCTGTTAAGAGCAAATGGATTGTTATTAAAATGCTACATTAAACAAGGAGGATTGACTTATCTCTCAGTCTTTTGCCCTTCCCTTCACTTATGATACTAACAATATACTTAACTCACTTCCTTTAACTGACTTATCTATCGTTGCTATCTTTCCCCTGTCTGTTGCTGCAGAAACAGACAGAAATATTCTATGTCAACCTCTGCCTCCACCCATGCTTAATGTAGTATTATGATCATTTTAAATTCATAGAAATAAGCAGGTAGAGAGTTTTCCGCCAAAACTCTCCACCAGTTTAGCATATCTAAAAGAAACAAGCTTTTTAAAACACAGCCAGAGAATGCAGGAGGACTATTGTTTAAACGTAAAGGTATAAACTTGATATGTCTTTCAGACCGATCTTTGCTAAGACATGGTATTACCATGAAGCAAAGTTTAAAAACTAAATCGTCTTAATTGGGATTAGACATGGCAAATTTATATAGGAATGTCTGATTATATATCTTGATAGGAAAAGTTTTACAGTTAAAAATCTTTATCTGGATTTTGTCACATGCTGTAATCATATTTTAAAATGAATTATAGTATAATTGTAGGTTAAAGACCAAGATATAAACACTATTTTTCCAAGGCTTTTAGAGGTAAATCCACATGGACTCTTGCAACCATGTGACTCACTGCCACAAGTATTTGGATCTGGAAAGGAAATTTCATCCAGCAGTTTGATCAATTGATCCTGCCATATAGAGGGCAATACTCCTACACCTCAGGTTACAAGTTTTTATGACAAGTATTGAATACTATCAAAAGCAAAATTAACAACCAGTGCCGTTTTTAACTGCCTAGCATCAATTGGCATATTCTTTAGAGAAATTTCTAATAGATTCAAATTTTAAATAAGTTGGTATCATTACATTTTCAAACAGGACATAAGGTCAGCAAGGATAAAACCTAGCAGCCAATATTTAAAAACCTAAATGAAGTTCAAAATTGTATGTAAGCCACATTATTGCAACTTTATCCAAAAGGCAAATTATTTAGAATCATTCAATCTCAAAAGAATATAGCATCAATTCTAAATATGAGACACATTCTCAACATTGCAAGGCATCAAAGTAAAAACAGTGCTGGGAGGATTCAAATTGTTAAACAGCAGTAAATTATGAAGGTTAAGAATTAATTTGTTAACCAGCAACAGTGCCTTATTTGTGGTTTAGAATCGGCGACACTACCACTTATTCAAATTGCATATATCGATCCTGAGCCTGATTGCAGTCTAAAAGCAATTACTAGTATACAAGCTCAAATATTACTTGCGCAACGTGGTCCATTTTGGCAACAGAATTTTGTAAAACTCATAGGTAAAATTGATAATTCCATTCATATTATCAAAATCTCTTCAGTCATGAATTTAAATTGGATAGATTAAAAATAATAACATCACGGCAATTGCTGTGCTTCCATTTACTGCATGTATTTAGGGTACAGCAGCTATTGATGCATGCACAGTATAAGTTTATACAAAAGCAAAAGTTACATGCAGGTAGGGATGAGACAGCTGTCCCTTTTAGAGCACGTTCACTATTCTCCTTGGTCCTCACCATGTCCTGGCTAGGTCTGTGAAAGGAGTGAAGCAGGTAGAGAAGGCACTAGACGCTGCTGCCTGACTGGCTGGCTGACTGCGTGCTGGTATCAGTGCCTGCCTAGATAGAGAGATGGCTGGAACCTATAGGGTAGCCGGGTCACTCTTGGGTTCCACTTGTACCTTGTGTTCTTGGCTGCCCATCAGAATGGGATGCCTCAGAGCGGCCAGCTGTAGCAGAAAGAGCAGTAGGAGCAGCAGCACGAGTGCTATGACAGCAATTCTGTTCCATGTCTAGGACTCCTGCCTTTTGGGTTGAAGGTTTAATGTCCAGTTCTGGCTCTGATTTCATGGAGGACACACACATACACACACACACACACACACACACACATACACACACACACACACAAACACACACATGGTAATGCAACACACAAGAGGTACTTTATTGAGCAAACTATAGCTTGGGGCTGAGCACCAAAAGTGCTGGCCCCGAGGCTGCGATTTGCAGGCTTCTTATACACTTTTCCGGTAGCGGGAGTAGTGAGGAATTCCTGGAATTGGGGGGGGGGAATGAACGGGTACTCCTGGGGCTGGGGTCCTGAAACCCAGGTGCTAAAAGGGAAGTCGCGTGAATCTTAGTCTTCAGTACCCAGATTTTTCACGTATGGTCATGGTGACCGAGGTTAGGTCAGTGAATCCTGAGATCATATATCTTTGTGAAAGCTGGGATAAGAATCCGACCTGCGGCTGCTACATAATGTATTTCCTTAGTCTGTTTGGGCTCGAGAAGGAGAAAGGAGTCAGAGAAAATGGGTGATGAATCAAGAGACACAGAGAAGTGAATTGAAATGGGGAGCGGCGATGGCCCCTGATACTATTTTCCTTAGAAAAATAATAAAAGGAAAATCTGAGACATAAGAGACCAAGCGGAAGTAAGAATTCCGAGATAGAAAGTGCCAAGAGTGGCACTTGGACAGATAAAGAGAGACAGCAGGGAGAACTCCAAGGTTGCAGGAAACAAGAGAAAAAGCAGTGTGCCTCACTCCAGCCTTTATTGTGGATTGTGAGGTGATCAATGAATACGTGACATAGCACTTAGTTCTTAACTTTGGTTGCATAGATAATGAGAAGGTCGGAGTAGGTGGGGATTCTACTGACATGAGCTTTTCAGAGGAATGAGGTTTGACAAGGTGAGGGCTAAGCCTTTGTGGCTCAGGCCCAGGAATTCTCTTGCCCTTAGAACTGCCGATACATTGATCATGAATGGATCTGATCACGTACTTAATACATCAACCATACCCCCATGCCTGGTAGGTTATATATCCCCCCCTTTTTTTTACAGAAATAAAATAAGAGGGTATCCTGTTACAATGAAATTGTAAACTTAATCAACAAACAGCAATACTAGTGAGCTATCAGATAAAGAATCAAAAATGAATTCACAATCAAATATCAAACTGAAACGTCACTTAGCCATAATGCTGTAAAAATGATAAGAATGATCTTCATTTCCATTTAGCAAAGTCAAGCATAACAATTTTTATCATCAAAGATCACAAGTAATCATATAAAATAATAAGAACATGATCTTCACTCCTTAGTGATCCTGAATTAAGGTGATAGTCATCATAGGACAGGTGCATGGACATATCATATTGCCCACGTATAGCCAGGATTACAAGAAGTTGTCAGATCTTCAATAGTTAAAGAAAAAGACTTCCTCTCGAGATGAGAGGGAATCCTTGTCTTTCCCTTGTTCTGATTATGCGTAGTCTTTGGGATATATAATCCAAGATGCCTGCCACATAGACATATGGTTGCAGGGTTGGTACCATGGCCTGTGAATGAGGGTGTCTGTAACCTGGTAGTGGTGGTTACAAAAGGGGATTTTTCCTTTGTGGGCTGGGACTCGAGAAGAAGGAGCAAGGAGTCTGAGAATATGGGTGAAGAATGACAGACAGAGACAAGTCAAAGTAATAGATAGGGCAGGCGTGATCCCCTATGGTATTTTCCTTGGTCAAAGAATTAAAGGAAAATATGAGAAGCTTGCAGACACGTGGAAGTACGGATTCCGAGATAGAAAGCATGTGGCCAAGAGAGGCCAGTAAGGGGATAGTAGTGAAGCTTTAAGATTGCTTGAACAAGAGAGGGAATCACGCCTTTATGCCAGGCTTTCTTGGGGATAGCCAGGATCAATGACCATGTAACAAAGCATAGATAATTCATATTGAATGGGAAGGTAATGATGACACCTTTTGGGTGTGTTGACCCCAACCGGCCCTTTTACCAAGGAATTCGAGTCCGCACCGAATGTTAATGAGTTTGCATGGCTAGGTCAAGAGTCCACGCACAAATGTCAGAGTTCCAACCTTGTGTCTGAAGACACAATATCCATATATCAGTTATATTTCTTAGATGTGAATATGCTTGGTATGCTACATATCCCCCCTTTTTGTGTTAAAAAAATAAGATGAAGGGCGAGTGATATAAAAATACGAGAAAAATTTGACTCAAATTAAAAATATAAAAATCATGTAGCATCATCAAATGATACTTCAAGTGATTCAAAATAGACAACCAAAACATATTGGAAAAACTTGGGATGTAAAAAGTAAGTGTGATTGTCAACAACAATGAAGATTTTACTCTCAACTTATTAATAATTTGATAATGATGAAAATGATCTTCATACTTAGTAATCAAAATCAAAGATAAACGTCTCATAATAGGTTAAAAATAATGATAAAAAAGTAATAAGAAAATAATCTTACTTCAAAGTGTATGAAAAGGAAAACAACATAGGATAATCAAAATATTCAGAGAAAATAAAGTAAAAGAGCATCAAATCCTAATTGCTCAATTGAAATGAGAATGGTATAAAGATGTTCTTTTTTTTTTAAATCCTTACCTTCCATCTTGGAGTCAATACTGTGTATTGGCTCCAAGGCAGAAGAGTGGTAAGGGCTAGGCAATGGGCGTCAAGTGACTTGCCCAGGGTCACACAGCTGGGAAGTGGCTGAGGCTAGATTTGAACCTAGGACCTCCCATCTCTAGGCCTGGCTCTCAATCCACTGAGCTACCCAGCTGCCCCCTAATATGAAGATATTCTAAAAAATACTTTCTCTCTTTCTCCCCCCTCCTTTTTTTTGAACAGCATACCAAATAGATTAGCATCTTTTACATTTTTCAAACATTAGTGCAAACATCAATTCATGTATCAATATTCCCATAAACATTATATTTTGATTTGTTGTTGAAACAACAAGAATGAAGCTAATGAAGTGACATGGCAACTTCTGGCTGCATATTTCTTATATCAGCCTTATTGAAATCTCTACTTCTGTATAAAAGAACCATTCAATATAACCAAGAATATAACATTGCCAATGTTTGAAAAATTGGGTCTTGTGTTGTTGTCCTCACCATGTCCTGGCTAGGTCTGTGATAGTAGCATTTCTTACAATACTAGTAGTAGTTTTACAAAGTATCCCTTTGACAGTATCATAGACATACAAAATGAAAGGTATACATTCACGTCTAAACAAGTGTAGCTATTTTGTTTTGATTCCATAAGAAAGACCTCGGAGTGTGGGATTTATCTGATGTCTTAGACAGACACAAGTGTGGTTTAGTCCTTCTGAGTTAGCATCCTTGCTCTTGGTTTGGGTACACTCTATGAATGGATGTCAGCCGGACCAGTGTCCCACAGTAGCCTAATAGCTAATGTCACTGATAGTGTCATGTCAGTCTTCTGGAGTGATCTTAGTCACCGGTGAAGTGTCCTTCCAGCGCGCCTGGATAGTGGCTGGCGTGTAGTTAGCTGATGTCAACAGCGTTGGTCTGCTTCTCTTCCTGGTCTTGTGTTGGCTGGCATGATGTGCTTTGTGGGTGACCAGATGTTTCCACTCTCTGTCAACATACAGACAAGACCTCGACCCAACGTGATCGTCCCCTTGGGTCCCTCACAGTCTTAATTTCTTGGTAATATTCAACCCAATTCAGATATATCCTACAATGTAATCTTTAGCAGGACATTCAAACTGTTATTGCAAAGTTTTAACTGATGTTCGTTTTAGAGTGTGGAAGAGATAGATGGTTAGTGATACCGTTTCCACCCTTCTTTCTTATGAAAGTTGAAATGCCACAGCTGAACCAAATTGACTTTTCGATAAGTCTGATACGATGAAAGACATGCTGTTGTTTGCCAATATAATGTACCCTTGAAGACAATGATCACATATACATTTTGGACAAATCGTACTGCAATTGGACAGTATTGATGGTACAGTCATAACCTTCCCAATTGTACCATTTGATATTTGATCATATTTGGGTAACGTGGAACAATTCCACAAAAGTAATTTTCAGTTCCTTGTTATGCCAATACCATTTGGAATTTTCAGGTATGTGATAACGTTTGATCTTATAACCAATACCCATCAATCTGTAGTCCAGAATATCTGTCAGGGACTTCACGATATTCTTCTGGAGGCAAATTGTGTTTCATACAATGACATGTGCGTGGATAGTGTGTTAGACCTGCCTATAGGGCAGTGATGATCTTTCCAGGTCATTGGCTGTTTTTTCCATGTGTCCTGTGCCAGACACCTCTGCAGTCTGTCCTTTTTCTGGTGAGATTTTCTTGCCATCGGATAGCTTGCCTATAAGCCATGAGCTATCCAATTCAGCCCATTTCTTGCTATGAAAAGCACTGCTATCCCAAGATGTTTGGAATAGACAACCGTGCACAATTATTCCTAAGTTCTGTAATGGCTTTGCTCACTTCTTCATTTGAGCTTAATGCCATCAACCAGGAGAGTAAGCATGTCCCATCCCCTTTCACCGTGGGACTCCTTTGGGCATTTGTTTTTTGTTTTCCCTCCACTGAACCCGGGCTTTTTGTAAGGGATAGATGTGAGGCAAGGCCAGTCCCAGGTCGGAGGTGTGGGGGTGGGGACTGTGCCCTTTCCCCTGGTTGCTGGTGGTGTATCCCTTAATGTGTGTTTGGAGCCCGAACCCCAATTGCAGAGTGTGGCAAAAGCAAGGGCTCCAGCTGAAGGGAGGGGTGGAGGAAGGAGGTGTGTGGAAGAGCTGCGCAGGCCCAGAGTAAAAGGCAGGCCAGGAGGCTTGGAGCGCAGGCGCTCAGGGGCAGGCAGGTGGCACGCAGGCGCAGTAGGGGCAGGCAGGTGGCACGTGGCGGAGGGGGAGGGGAGCGGAAAGTTCCCGCCTTTTCTGTCAGAGCCTCCCTGTGTCGCTGTGCCTAGCATTAAGGTCCGCCAAGGCAAAAGACTGGAAGTTGCGTGTGGACTGTGTGAGGTAGGGGAGCAGCACTTGGGCCGAAGTTGGTCACATGAGGCACCTCTGCCCAGGGGAGGAGGCTTTGGGGGTGGCTGCCGCCGCGGAGCCCGCCTCCTGCCTCTTCCTCTGGGTTCTTCAGTAGTCCCGCCTGCTGCCTGTACTGGTCAGCTCCATAGGCAGGCCTACCCCTGAAAGCTGCCCCTCCCTCTCAATTGCCCGCCTCCCACACTGCCCCTCCTCTCCCTGGGGGACACCCACCAGAAAGTCCCCTCCTTCAGTAGCCCCACTCCCAGGTCCCCAACTTCCTCAGGTGCTCAGCTCCCCCTCCCCCACCCCCTTCGCCTCTTGGTCTCCCTCTTGAGGCCACATATTGGTATTGCATCCGAGGAGGGTTTTTTTTTTTTTAAATGGTTTTGAAATAAGCTTTTAGAGGTATGTGCAAGTCTCCTCTTGGACCCCAAGCCTCGTACACATCCTGACGTCTCAGGCATAAATATGAGTGGACCTTGGCCGTGAGTGGCCCACTTTGCCTTAGAGCAGTCACACACCTGCCTTCCACCCTGTGCTCTCAGTATTCTCCTTCCATAGCGGATGCAGAAATGATTAAGGAAGTTCTTTCTGCTCTCCCGCTGCCTGAAGCCCTCGCTCTAGTTCACTGCTGTGCCCATAGAGGTGGCACTGACCCTGTCTCCAGGGGACATGACTGAGCAGATGCTGCTGCCAAGCTAGCAGCCATAGGAGGGCCTGAACTACTTTGAACATGAACAACCACTGATGGCTTAGATTGACTACTTTCCTATAATGAAGAGGAAGTAGAGAAATGGATAGGAAAATTCAAAGCAAAGCAAATTCATGGAGTATGGTTGTCATCTGACGTGAAACCCCTGCTCCCTAGAAGTTTCCATCACCAAATTTGCCCATCTGTTCATCATAATGGCCACTTTGGTTCCCCAGGCATCGTGGACTTTGTTAAGAGAGTCTGGCTGGCCCCTGGTATAACTACCAGAGCCTCTAAAGTGTGTTCATCCTGCTCTTCCTGCCAGGCAGATCACCAACACGTCTGTCGTTGAAAAGCCTTTGGTGGGCATCCTCTGGCTTACACACCTTGTGAGCTTTCTTTGTAAGGGAAGTGTCTCCTTTGGAGTGGTGGCGACCGAGGATCTGGAGGATAGAAGATCCAAATGCAAGTCCTGTGTGACCCTGGATGTATGACCCTCCCCTGCAAGCTTTCCCATCAAGCCATGCGTCCCTCCTCACCTCAAAAGTTGGGAAGTGTCGTTCCTGGCAACATCAGGCCGCCCTTGGCCTTTCAGGGATGAGACAGCTGTCCCTTTTACTGTCACGTTCACTATTCTCCTTGGTCCTCACCATGTCATGGCTAGGTTTGTGAAAAGAGTGAAGCAGTTAGAGAATACACTAGATGCTGCTGGCTGGCTGACTGGCTGGCTGGCTAGCTGGTGGACTGACTTTATGCTGGCATCAGTGCCTGCCTAGATGGAGAGATGGCTGGAACCTGTAGGGTACCCTGGTCACTCTTGGGCTCCACTTTTACCTTGTGTTCTTGGCTCTCCCTCAGAATGAGATGCCACAGAGCCGTCAGCTGTAGCAGAAAGAGTAGCAGCAGCAGCTGCATGAGTGTTATGGCAGCTCTTCTTTCCATGTCTAGGACCCCTTACATTTTGGTTTGAATGTATAATGTCCAATTCTGGCTCCGATTCCATGGAGGACACACATACACACACACACGGTAACGCAACATGGAAGAGGTACTTTATTGAGCAAAGTATGGCTTGGGGCTGAGCACCAAAAGTGTTGGCCCCGAGGCTGCGATTTGCAGGCTTTTATTACACTTTTAGGGTAGGGATTAGGGAGAGGAATTCCTGGGGTGGGGGCAGTGAAAGGGAACTCCTGGGGCTGGGGTCCTGAAACCCAGGTGCCAAAAGGGAAGACACAGCAATCTTAGTCTTCAGTATCCAGATGTTTCTCGTCTGGTCATGGTGACCGAAGTTAGGTCAGTGAATTGTGAGATGATATATCTTTGTCAAATCTGGGATAAGAGTCCGACCTGAGTCTGCTACATAATGTATTTCCTTAGTGTGTTTGGGCTCGAGAAGGAGAAAGGAGTCGGAGAAAATGGGTGATAAATCAAGAGACAAAGAAAAGTGAATTGAAATAGGGAGCTGCGATGGCCCCTGCTACTATTTTCCTTAAAAAAATCCTTAAAGAAAAATCTGAGACATAGGAGACCGTGTGGAAGACATAATTCCCAGATAGAAAGGAAGTGGCCAAGAGTGGCGCTAGGTGAGATAAAGAGAGTGAGCAGGGAGAACTCCAGGGTTGCAGGAAACAAGAGAAAGCAGCGCGCCTCACCCCAGCCTTTATTGTGGATTGAGAGGTGACCAATGAATACGTAACATAGCATGTAGTTCTTAAGTTTGGTTGGATAGACAATGACAAGGTCAGAGCAGGTGGGGATTCCCCTGACATGAGCTTTTCAGAGGAACGAGGTTTGAAAAGGTGAGGGCTAGACCTTTGTTGCTGAGGCCCAGGAATTCTCTTGCCTTTAGAACTGCCGATACATTGATCATGAACGGATGTGATCAAGTACTTCATATATCAACCATACTTCCATGCCTGGTAGGTTATATATCCCCCCTCTTTATTTTAAATAAAATAAGAGGGCATTCGGTTGCAACAAAATTAGAAACTTAATCAACAAACAGGAATACTAGTGAGCGTAGTCATATAATGAATCAAAAATGAATTCCCAATCAAATATCAAAATGAAACATCACTTAGCTATAATGTTGTAAAAATGATAAGAATGATCTTCATTTTCTTTTAGCAAACTCAAGTGTAATAATTTTCATCAAAGATCACAAGTAATAATATAAAATAATAAGAAAATGATGTTCACTCCTTAGTGATCCTGAATTATGGTGATAAAGTAATCATAAGAAAGGTGCATGGACATATCATATTGCCCATGTATAGCCAGAACTATAAGAAGTTTTCAGATCTTCAATAATTAAAGAAAAAGACTTTATCTCGAGATGAGAGGGAATCCTTTTCTTTCCCTTTTCTGATTATGCGTAGTCTTTCGGATATATAATCCAAGATGCCTGCCACATAGACATATGTTTGCAGGGTTGGTACTAGGGCGACCTGTGAATGAGGGTGTCTGTAACCTGGTAGTAGTGGTGGTCACAAAAGGGGATTTTTCCTTGGTGAGTTGGGACTCGAGAAGAAGAATGACAGACAGAGATAAGT
Organism: Monodelphis domestica; assembly: GCF_027887165.1. Taxonomy (NCBI): domain Eukaryota; kingdom Metazoa; phylum Chordata; class Mammalia; order Didelphimorphia; family Didelphidae; genus Monodelphis; species Monodelphis domestica. Next base: position 430,274,107 of record NC_077230.1, on the reverse strand, counting down.
CAAAGTAATAGATAGGGCAGGCGTGATCCCCTATGGTATTTTCCTTGGTCAAAGAATTAAAGGAAAATATGAGATGCTTGCTGACATGTTGAAGTAAGGATTCCGAGATAGAAAGCATGTGACCAAGAGAGGCCTTAGTAAAGAGACAGTAGTGAAGCTTTAAGATCACTAGAGTAAGAGAGGGAATCACGCCTTTACCCCAGGCTGTCTTGGGGATAGCCAGGATCAATGATCATGTAACAAAGCATATATAATTCATATTGGATGGGAAGGTAATGATGATACCTTTTGGGCGTTTTGACCTCTCCGGGCTCTTTTACCAAGGAATTTGAGTCCACACCAAATGTTAATGAGTTTGCATGGCTAGGTCAAGATTCCACCCAGAAATGTCAGAGTTCCAACCTTGTGTCTGAAGACACAATATCCATATATCAGTTATATTTCTTAGATGTGAATATGCTTGGAATGCTACATATCCCCCCTTTTTGTGTTAAAAAATAAGATGAAGGGCGAGTGATATAAAAATACGAGAAAAATTTGACTCAAATTAAAAATAAAAAAAATCATGTAGCATCATCAAATGATACTTCAAGTGATTCAAAATAGACATCCAAAACATGTTGCAAAAACTTTGGATGTAAAAAGTAAGTGTGTCAACAACAATGAAGATTTAATCTCTACTTATTAATAATTTGACAATGATGAAAATGATCTTCATATTTAGTAATGAAAATCAAAGATAAAAGTCTCATAATAGATTAAAAATAATGATGAAAAGTAATAAGAAAATAATTCTACTTCAAAATTTATGAAAAGAAAAACAACATAGGATAATCAAAATATTCAGAGAAAATAAAGTAAAAGACCATCAAATCCAAATTGCTCAATTGAAATGAGAATGGTATAAAGATATTCTTAAAAATACTTTCTATCTTTCTCTCCCCCCCTTTCTTTTTGAATAGCATAACAAATAGATTAGCATCTTTTACATTTTTCAAACATTAGTGCAAACATCAATTCAAGTATCAATATTCCCATAAATATTACATTTTGATTTCTTGTGGAAACAACCAGAATGAAGCTGATGAAGTGACATGGCAACTTTTGGCTGCACATTTCTTATATAAGCCTTATGGGTATATACAAAAATAAAATTTCTGATTCATATATCAGGATCAGAGCATTAGTAGTACTTACAATGTACTTCTAGTATTTCAAAGAATATATACGGGAAAAATAATCTGAGAAAATGATCATGGAAAATGACCATGAAATGAATGCAAAAATTTAAAGTAATGGCTCACCTTTCATGTGGCATAGTTGTAGCTGAGCCAATGTGTAATTTCAGAATTTACATTCAAAAATGATTTCTATTTCCCTAATCTATGTTGACCAAGATTGACATTGTAAAACTTTTACACAACTATAAATGCAACAATTAGTGCAAATTCTTAACAAGTACCAATATTCCCATTAACTTTACATTCTGATTTCTTGCATTAATATGTCTTATATAAAGTTTCTGAACTTCATTCAGGCTTTTAAAATAATATCTGCTCATTTCTATCCTTGCTGACCTCATGCCGTGTTTAAAAAATAATAGTTCCTACATATTTAAAATTTGAATGTATTAGAAATTTCTCTAAAGCATATACCAATTCATGCTTGTCATTTAAACACTTGTACTTAGTATTAACTTTCCTTTTGACCAATTCCAGTACTTGTGATAAAACCCTATAACCTAATTCAGGCTATGGGCATTGAAATCCTGAGTTCTATAGAAAGATAAGACCTTCATCCCTGAAGGCTTCTTTTCTTATGCAGCCTTCCCCTGTCCCCACAGAACTCTGCAAGCCAAAACAGCATTAAGGAGCCTACAGATAGCCCCTTGCAAACAAGAAGCAGGATTTCTAGCTTGTGCTATAGCATGCAAAACTATTGGAAGCTCTCACTGTTATAGAGCTGATTAAAACCCTTTATCAGGAAAACTTTTACACCAGATGATTGGAAATTAAGAAAAGTATTACCTGCTGTTGGCCAATGGATTCTAATTAAAATGCTACATTAAACAACGAGGACTGATTTATCTCTCAGTCTTTTGCCCTTCCCTTCACTTATGATACTAACAATATACTTAACTCACTTCCTTTAACTGACTTAGCTATCCTTGTTATCTTTCCCCTGTCTGTTGCTGCAGAAACAGACAGAAATATTCAATGTCCACCTCTGCCTTCACCCATGCTTAATGTAGTATTATGATCATTTTAAATTCATAGAAATAAGCAGGTAGAAATGCTTCTCCAACAAAAATCAGTAATGATTCGAATAGTGCAGACTCAAATTTAATTCAGGCCATGGGCATTAAAATCCTGACTTCTATAGAAATTAAAAGCAGAATAATTCCTACTGTGAAGCAAGTTCCTTTGACTAAAGAATACGGGGCTAGATAACACTCAGACCTACAGGTCCTAAGGCAAAATCATTTATATCAATTAAATATAAGTTTATCACAAGGAATTTCTCTACTTGAACATTGCTTATTTCAAAAGTTGTGTAAGGCACAAGCCAAATATCATAAAAAGAAACTCATGTGCCATATCTCTGTGTCACCTACCAGAAATTATCTAGCACAGGTAAATTGTGAAAGCTTAATAAGCAATGGTTAAAAGCAGAACAAAACTTTAGGTAAAAGAGTGCTTTGAGGAGAGAATTCCTCACAAAAGGACTATAAGATCTTATCAAAGCATGAAAACCATCTCTCCAAAACCTAAAGGAAGACCAGCTTTAAAAAAGGAGAGCACATGTTTGCTCTAACTAGGCAGCAAACAGACATTTTTGCTCTCAAGAAAACAACCAGAGCAAAAGGCTTTTTTTTTTTAATCAGCAAAACTCTCCACCAGTTTAGCATACCTAAAAGAAACAAGATTTTTAAAACACAGTCAGAGAATGCAGGAGGAATATTGTTTAAACATAAATGTATAAACCTGATATGTCTTTCAAACCGATCTTTGCTAAGACATGGTATCACCATGAAGCATAGTTTAAAAATTAAATTGTCTTAATTTGGATTAGACATGGCAAATTTATATAGGAATGTCCGATTATATTTCTTGATCGGAAAAGTTTTAAATTTAAAAATCTTTATCTGACTTTTGTCACATGCTACAATAGATATTTTATCTGTAATAATATTTTAAAATGAATTATGGTACAACTGTAGGTTAAATACCAAGGTATAAACACTATTTTTTTCCAAGACTTTTAGAGGTAAATCCAGATGTACTCTTGCAACCATGTGACTCACTGTCACAACTATTTGGATCTGGAAAGGAAACTTAATCTAGCAGTTTGATAAATTGATCCTGCCATATAGAGGGCAATATTCCTACACCTCAGGTTACAAGTTTTTATGACAAGTATTGAATATTATCAAAAGCAGAATTAATAATCAGTGCAATTTTTTAATTGACTAGCATCAATTGGCATATGCTTTAGAGAAATTTCTAATATATTCAAATTTTAAATATGTAGGTACCATTAAATTTTCAAACAGGACATAAGGTCAGCAAGGATAAAAATTAGCAGCCGTTATTTAAAAACCTGAATGAAGTTCAAAATTGTATGTAAGGCACATTATTGCAACTTTATCCAAAAGGCAAATTATTTAGAATCATTCAATCTCAAAAGAATATAAAATCAATTCTAAATATGAGGCACATTCTCAACATTGCAAGGCATGAAAGTAAAAACATTGCTGGAAGGATTCAAATTGTTAATCAGCAGTAAATTATGAAGGTTATTAATTAATTTGTTAACCAGTAACAGTGACTTATGTGTGGTTTAGAATCGGCAACACTACCACTTGTTCAAATTGCATATATTGATCCTGAGCATTACTGCAGTCTAAAACCAATTACTAGTATCCAAGCTCAAATATTACTTGCACAATGTGGTCCATTTTGGCAACAGAATTTTGTAAAACTCATAGGTAAAATTGATAATTCCATTCATATTATCAAAATCTTTTCAGTCATGAATTTAAATTTGATAGTTTAAAAATAATAACATCACTGCAATTGCTGTGCTTCCATTTACTGCATCTATTTAGGGTACGGCAGATATTGATGCATGCACAGTATAAGTTTATACAAAAGCAAAAGTTACATGTATATAGGCTACTGCTTAAGATCACAGCACAAGCTGGTAAAATCAAATGTGATTTATGGTATAATGCTTTTATGATTATTGGCTTAAAACGTGAATATTAAACATCTATGTATGTCATATTGCAAAGCCAAGGTGAAGTTATTATGAAAGGCAAATGGCCTTGAGGACACTGCTTTTTAGCAGACACAGATCACTTGCACTGTGACACATCAGAGTGCCAAGTCCATTATTCCTCAATATTTTATGGACACAAGGGAAATTGCCTATTATTCTATGTTATTTTTGTTTTCTCATATTTTGAAGTATATTTCAAGTACTTTTAACACTCTAATCCTGAGGAATGAAGGTGCAAATGTTTCTCTCTATATGTACCCAAGAGAATGAGATTATAAGTATATGACAGGATTTGTTAAGTTGCAGGTAACTATCCTGCGAAACCATCACTGATTGCATAAAAAGGGAATGCAGAGGACACCTCAATGGTCCCGACAGCCAAAGCCACACCCACAGACATATATTCCATAAGAGATGGATATATGTGGGCTGCTGAGGTTGGAGGTACTGCGACACGGTGTTTGACACCCTCATTCACAGGTGGCTCGGGTATCAAAGTGCAACCATATTGCCTTGTGGCAGGCATCTAGGTGGGTATATCCCTAAAATGCATAATCAGTACAAGAAAGAATAAGGAATTTCCCCTTCATATCCAGACACAGTCGTCTTTTCTTTGGCTATGAAAACACTGGCAACTTCTTAAGATCCTAACTGTGTGTGGGCGATAAGATAATGTACCTGTCCTATGTTCTATGGGACTACTACCTCAATAATTCAGGATAATTAGAGTGAAAACTATTTTCTTATTACTCTTTGTCATTATTTTTAATCTTTTATGAAACTTTTATCTTTGATTTTGATTACTAAGTATTAAGATCACATTTTATTTTTATATTTTTAATTTTAGTCACAAATTTGGTTACATTTTTATGTCACTCAATCTTCACTTCTTTTTATTTTTAAAACAAAAACGGGGGATATGTAGCATTCCAAGCATATTCACATCTATGAAATATAAATGGTTGTACGTTTACTGTATCTTCAGGCACAAGGTTATAGCAACGATAATCGGGAGTGATCCCTTGAACTGGCAATGAGGCCTGTTGCCTAGGACAAACTTATTAACATGATCGGAGCATTCCCTTGAGAAAGCGCGGGTTGATTAACATGATCAGAGCATTCCTTTGAGAAAGGGCGGGTTGAAATCCAGACCCCCAGAGGTGTTACCTCTACCTTACCGACCAATCTTATTTGTCAGTGCTTGGTGATGTGATTGCTAGGTGCTTGGAAGTACCGCCCAGACCAGATAGGAATAAAAACCGAGGCAACCTTGTGATAGATCTCTTGGAACTTCCTCTCTCCTTTCTTGGAGCTCTGCTCTGCTCCTAATCCCCTCTCTCTTTCTCTCTCTATCTGAATCTCTTCCTCCACCTAGGCTCCAGCCCCTCTCGGCTATGTATTCTCTGCCCTGATCTGCTTCTCTACCTCATATTCCACTGATCCTCATATTCTCCTTTAAAGGAGAATATCATAGGGCTTTTCCTGCCCTATTTAAACACAGACTTGTCCATGCCTGTCACTCTTCACCCTGGTTCCTTGATTCCCTACCTCTACTCGGGTCCCTACCACAAAGGACAACCCACTCTTTGTAAACCCTGTTTATTAGGGCTCTACAAATACTGCCCTCCACATGGCAGCATCAACTTATCAATGTGCTGGAGTAACTTTCCTTCTGATATCCAAATAGCCAAAGAGGTTTAGAAGTAAGTCACGTAGCTGGAGCAGTCCATGTGGCTTCACTTCTAAAAGCCTTGAAAAATACTGTTTTCACCTTGGTACTTAACTTACAGTTACACTAGCATTGATATTAAAATTTTATTAGAGATAAGGTATCTCTTGCCCAGATATTCTGTAGTATATGACAAAAGTCAGATAAAGATTTTGGACTTTCCCTATCAAGAAATATAATCAGACATTCCGATATAATTTTGCCATGTCTAATGTAAATTAGAATAATTTTTTAAATTAAATGTGACTTATTTACAGTATCTCCATATTTTAGCAACGGATCTTTTTAAAGCCAGATTTTTCACCCTCTTGTTTTTACACAATAGCTTGCTTGGATTCTCTGGTAGTGCTTCCAAGAGCTTCTTGCAGCTGGTCTTTTGATATGCTAACTTAGTGATACACTTTACTGAGAAGAGTGAAGCCTGTTGCCCTGGCTATCTGCAGGATAGCAAAATATCTGTTCAAACTAGCCTTTTCTGAATTTTAAAGTAACTCAGGCATATTTCATCGAGTTACCAATTTTACTTAGGCCTGTGGTCTTAGTAGAAAAAGCTTTTAGAAACTATCTTTGCTGTAAATTCACCTGATCCTTTGAAGTGTCCAGCTTTGCTGGAGGCAAAGCAAACAGGTGTTCTTTTTTTCAAATGGAATTGCATTCAAATTCCTGAGTACGAAAGTTCAAGTTTTGTTCTGTCTTATTAATCCTTCAAAATGTATCTGTGCCAGCTAACTTCTGATAGATAATGGGCACATGTATTCCCTCATGATTTTTATTTTGTTCCTGGCATCACTTTTGAAAGAAGCAATCTTTTAGTAAAGAAATCCCTTGCAATGAACTTAGATTCAATTGATACCAATGATCTGGCCTTGGAACTTGCTGGCCTTATCTAGCCCAGCATTCTTTATTTAAAAGAACTTGATTAACATACTGAATCACCCTGCTTAGAATTTCCTTAGAAGTCAGGATATCAATACCCATAGTCTGAACTAAATTTATGTTTGCAATTTTCGAATCTCTAGTTTTTGTTGGAGAAGCATTTCTACCTGCTTTTTTTTCTTTTTTCTTTTTTTTTTACAAATTTAAAATGATCGTAATACTGCATTAAGTATTTGTGGAGGCAGAGGTTGAAATGAATGATTCTGTCTGTTTCTGCAGCAAGCAGACAGAGGAATAATAGCATGAATAGATAAGAGTCAGTTAAAGGATGGGGGTTAAGTATTTTGTTCGTAGCATTAGTGGAAGGAAGAGCAAGAGTCTGAGGGATAAGACAATCCTTAATGCAGCATATTAATTAGAGTCCATTGGCTCTCAATTGCTGGTATTGTGATTCTTAATCAGCCCTATAGTGCTGAGAGCTTCCAAGCGTTTTGAATACTACAGCGCAAGCTAGAAATCCTGCTTCCTTCTTTGTAGGGGCTATCTGCATCCTCACTAACACTCTTTTGGCTGGCAGAGTTCTGTGGGGAAAGGAGCAGGATGCATTTGAAAAGAAGCAGTAAAAGATGAGGATGGCTGCATCCTCTTGAATTTGTAAAGCTTTTCCTACCATATCATCGTAATGCTGGAATGGCTTTGTATTTAATGCCATTTGCCTAATTTTCCACAGGCTGCCATTGACTTGTGTTATTTTCTGTTTCTCTTTCTGATACTGCCTCAATTTATCTCCATCTAGATGCCATTGTTGCACATTCAGAACTGCCCTTGCTGGAAATTCAGGATATTCTTTTTGTACTAGCTTAAGTAATGCTTCAGAGATCTTGATACCTTTCTTTTCAATGAAAGATATTAACAGTCTAATAGAATAGGTATGAGGTGAAGCAGTTGGACCCATATTTCTAAAACAAAGGACATGTCTTATCCAAGAGGCCACCTGCAGGTTCTGTCTTTTTTTGGCTCCAGGCTCTAATAATGCTTCTCAAGCTGTGCACATGTGAACTGATAATGACTCTAAGGAAGGTTTGTTCCCAAGCCGGGGGTTCCCATTACGACAGGTGTCCAGGGGCTATTATAAGAAGGATATTCCTTTGTGGGTTTGGGTTCGAGAAGGAGCAAGGAGTCTGAGAAAATGGGTGAAGAATAAGGGATACATACAAGTCAATATTTTTTGGAAGGGAAGGTGTGAATCCCTGAGGACATTTTTTTGGAGAGATAATTAAAGGAAAATGTGAGAAGTAATGCAGACACGTGGAAGTAAGAATTCTGAGATAGAAAGCACGTAGCCAAGAGGGGCCTTAGGAAAGAGAAAGGGAAAGAGAGTAGTGAGAACTTCAAGGTTGCAGGATACAAGAGGAGGAATCATGCCTTCACCCAAAGCTTTATTTTGGAGAGTGAGGAAGAATGAATACATAACAAGGCATAGTTGATTCTCATTGGTAGCCTAGATAATGACAAGATCAGAGTAGGTGTGGATTCACCTGACATCTGCTTTTCAGAGGAACGAGGTTTGACAAGGTGAGGGCAAAGCCTTTGTGGCTTAGGCCCTGGAATTCTCTTGCCCTTAGAACTGCCTATACATTGATCATTGACTGCTCTCATCAAGTATTTAATACATCACCACCCATACTTCCATGCCTGGTAGGCTACAGTACCATATCAAAATCATTAGCAATCCTCCCACATAGAATGCATCAACCCTTAGCATGAGTTTTAAGTGAGAATTGCTAACTGGCCCCGAGGCTGCGATTTGCAGGCTTTGTATACACTTTTAGGGTAGCGGGAGTAGTGAGGAATTCTTGGGTTGGGGGGGGGGAGTGAACAGGAACTCCTGGGACTGGGATCCTGAAACCCAGGAGCCAAAAGGGAAGACACAGCAATCTTAGTCTTTGGTACCCAGATGTTTAACCTATGGTCATGGTGACCGAAGTTAGGTCAGTGAATCCTGAGATCACCTATTTTTGTGAAACCTTGGATAACGTATCCTTGTGAAAACCTGGGATAACGTAACCTTGTGTAACCACATGACTAAGGACATGTCAACCTTAGTTGTTCGGACTAGGGGCCGATTCGGGATTAATCTGGAAGGCAAGTTCCCATGATATTTATCTATTTCTTCAAAGGTCAGGAAGAGGACCTTGTTTGGATGAGAGGGCATTTCTATGATGTAGGAGGTACACGAAGCTTCCTTTCCTTCCTTCTTTCGTTTCCTCATTTTTTTGGTCCCCTTCAATCCCTTCCTTCCTTTCTCCATCTCTCCCTCCCATATGTCCTACTTCCCTCCCTCTCCCTATCTTTCCTTTTCATTCCAGCTCAGTGGAGGACATTTGACTAAGATGGGTCCTGGAAATTTGGTTTGTCTAATCTCCCTCACTCCTCTCTATCCAATAGAGGGCCCTCTTAGCCTTTCAGGCAGATTCAAGCAATGGGAGATTTTTCAGGGCCAGACTTGACCCACCAGGAATGATACCCCTGCACCATTTCCTTGCATGCTCAGGAGGTTCCCATTTCCTCCACATGTCCTGGCTAGGTCTTGGAAGTAAGAGAGCCAGGCAAAGAATGCTGGGGAGGTTGTGGGTTGGTTTGCTGCAGGGAGAAATGCCTGCCTTGATGCAGAGCTGGATGAAGCATGCCGGGTAAGCGGGCCACTCTAGGCGATGCCATGGAGTGGTCAGGAGAAAGAGCAGCAGCAGTAGCATTAAGGCACAAATCTGTTCTGCGATCGAAGCCTTGTTCTTTTCCACCTAAATGGGGAGGAAGAAGATGGTCTCTGGGTAAGAGGACATTCATCTTGTAGAGCTAGTAGTAAAGCTCCTGCACCTTTCTTTTCTTTTGGTTTCTGCCAAAGGTTTTATCCCTGCCCTTGCCTTCCTTCCTGCTTTCTTCCCTCCCTGGTGAAATGAAGGTCCCATCATGAAGGTGCTTCTGGAAGGTAAGTCTAATGAATCTATTTCCACTCACCTTACTGGTGGTGGTGGATGCCAGCCTCTTGTCAGCAATGTGGCAAGGGGAATGATGGAGGCCTTGAGAAGACTGGGTAGGATACTCCCCCCTTCCCCAGGGGGTCCATACCGGGGTGGGAGGGAGTTGTGTGTCAGCATCAGCAGCAGTAGTAGCAGCTGAATAGCTCCTCTGGTGACCTACCAAAGTCTCCCCTTTGGGCACTGCTTTGGTGATTGCAGGCCATGTGGTTTGCGGGTTTTTTCTTTGTTTTTGGCGAAGCTTCTTTAGACAGGTCTCTACCTTCGGAAGTCGAAGGGGAACACTGGGACTTCTTTGGGTATTGTAGGTCAATACCAAAGACGGTTGGGTTTTTTTTTTTGCCTTTGTATACACTTTTAGCGTGTGTGTGGGAGGTGATGGAGACTGCCAGCGGTTCCGTCAAGAAAGGAAAGATAGGAGTTTTACCGCTTCGGGGAAGGATCTGAAGTTAGGGATGGATTGAATAAAGAATCAACCACCAGTCATGTATGACAATCGAGCCCACAGAGAAGCTCCTCAGCCCATCACTCATTTCCCAAGGACGGAAGACATGAGGTGGCTATAACCATGGAGATCAGAACTGTGTTCAGAAATAGATCAAGAGCAAGCTCAGTTCCATGGAGCCTTGCTCCAAGCCCGGACTTTTAGGGCTTAATAATAGGGGTTAGAGCAGTCGAGGTGAAAGACTGAGCATGGCTAGAGGCCTGCTCAGAGAGAGAGACAGAGAGAGATAGAGAGAGAGAGAGAGAGAGAGAGATAGTAGTAAAGAAGAAAGATGAGTAGGTAAAGCTGGGCTGGGCCTGTGGGCTCGTCTATTTATTGATGATCATATGCAAAGATACATGATGCATAGTAATTAATGACAGAGTGGATCATCATTGGTATAGAGGTACATCGTGACAAGATATGGCCTTCCCCTTTTCTCAGCCTGGTGAGAACAAAGAAACCTGATTTCGTGCCTTATTCTGGGGGATGCTGGGATCAAGGTTCAAAGGCTTTGCTTGCCATGAGCAGGACTGAGCATGCTCACTCCTAAGACAACCTTTACATTTTAATTATTCCCCTTGACCATAGATAGGTGTGGACCGCTACATCTCCCCGGTTTTGTTTAACATCAAAACAGAGATGTGCGATATCAAAAGTGGAACAAAGTTATAGCTTTAACAAATACAAACACACGTGTGCATAATTGTATCCTGATTCAAAAGTGATAACCAAATCAGATTGTAAAACTTAGGTATAAAAATTAAGTGTGATCATCACCAAGAACTGATTTAGTGATAAATCTAAAAAATAAAACTGGTCTTCCCCTCTACTTATATAAAAAATTAATGTAACAGTCTTAGCAATGAGAAAAATATCAAGAAAATATTTTCCATTCTAATGATCCTGGTTCGATGAGGTAGAAGGTCTATGGCTCACAGGACAGGTGCAATAATCAAACATGACACCCTTCACAGTCAGGACTATAAGAAGCTGTCAGATGTTTCAACAGTTAACAAAAGACTATCTCTGGAGACAAAGGATAGATCCTTCCTTCTCTCGTACTGATTCTGCATCTTAGGGATATCCAGATGCCTGCCACATAGAACACTGGTTGGTAGTTCAGTGCCAGGACGACCAGTGAATGAGAGCTTCAAAACACTGCGTCCCTGCATTCCCAACCTTAAACATCCATTTCCTATGGAATATGCATCGGTGTGTGGCTATGGCTGTCTGTTCCATGAAGAGACACTCATTATGATTCCCTTTTCATGCATCGTCTCCGACTTTTGGGTGCCTGCAACAGTAAAATTCTTGCACCTTTGTAATCCAGGATTAGAGCATTAAAGGTACTTGCCATGTAGTAAAACTTGTGACCATAGTTGAGTAAAAGGAAAATCAAAATTGAATAATAGAAAGTGAATCAAAAGTGTTCTAAACAGTGAAAATACTGACATCTTTAAGATTCTTCTCCCATTTTTTTATTATTGTTGTTGTTGTTGTTGGGAGAGATCCCTCCAAAGAAAAACATCCTCTCTGAACAATTCTGGAGAATCATGTATGTAACATAACAAATCATCTGAGCACATGATCTTGGGAATGTGATTCCAAAATTAAAACAAAATTTTAGACTCTTGGCTCACTGTTTATGTGGCATGTTTGAAGCTGAGCCAATATATAATATCAGAATTTACATTCCCAAAGATTTCTAATTCCTTATCTAAATTGACTAAAACTCTCCTTGTACATGAGCATACTTTTTCCAACATTAAAAGCTTTGTAAAAACATTAATACAACAATAATTGTGAAATTTTTAACAAATACCAACATTCCCAAACACATTACATTCTGATCTGCAGTCTAAATACCCAGGATGATGATAATGAAGTGACATTTCAAGTTCTGGCTGCGTATTTCGTATATCGTCCTCATTTAAATTTCTGTTTGTATAAATAAACCCATCAATATGATAGCCAAGCATATAACATTACCAATATTTGGAAAATTCATTCCACCAAACCAATGTTTGGGTAAATAGACGCTTAAGTTGTTTTTCAAGTAGAAACAATTTCTAAAGTTTCTTGAACTTGTCGAATTTGGTGTAGCTTGTTCTTTCCTGGTTGTTAATGATTAATATTCAATGTGCTTTTTCTACAAGCTTATCCATGCCTATTGTGTCATATTTCCAATACCTACTCCAAAAAGGGGAAACTTAGATCATACTTTGCCCTTGCTCCATGTATGTGTGTGATAACTCGTTCCACCTAGGAGAGTCAATAACTGCGCGTCCACAGAAATTGTCCAACCTAGCGCACTCAGATGACCACTGAGGCTTTACTTTCAAATACCAGAACGTCTTCCAGTATTTGGATGGGAAGCCAATAGACCCCGAATCCAGAGGCCTGCCTGAATTCTGGGACTATTGGTAGAGAGCAAGAAACCGTTCCCATAAAGATATTACCCCAAAAGACAGGATTTCAGGACTAATGGTTAACAATGGTATTAACACTCAAGTACACCCACGGTGGTTGGCATGTAACGTCCACCTAGTTATTGCCAGGAACATAATCTTTGCATGGTTGTAAATGATCTTTTTCAATAACTTCGTTCCCGATTTAAGATTTCAGATTGCATTTTGGCTGATCTCTCATACCTTTTTTCCAGAGTCACATCAGGATCATCTGTCCATTAAACCTGCCTGTGTAGCATTTTCTGCCTGGCACCTCACTTTTTGTTGTCCGAGGTATCAGATCTATGCTATGAGTGAAAGTTTTCTATCTCCTCCTCTTTGGAGAGTCATACCAATGTCTATACCCTCGGTGATAGTAGCATTTCTTACAATACTAGTAGTAGTTTTACAATGTATCCTTTTGTCAATATCATAGACATACAAAATGAAAGGTATACATTAACGTCTATACTATTGTAGCTATTTTGTTTTGATTCCATAAGAAAGACCTTGGAGTGTGGGATTTATCTGATGTCTTAGACAGACACAAGTGTGGTTTAGTCCTTCTGAGTTAGCATCCTTGCTCTTGGTTTGGGTACACTATATCAATGGATGTCAGCCGGACCAGTGTCCCACAGTAGCCTAATAGCTAATGTCACTAATAGTGTCATGTCAGTCTTCTGGAGTGATCTTAGTCACCGGTGAAGTGTCCTTCCAGCGCGCCTGGATAGTGGCTGGCGTGTAGTTAGCTGATGTCAACAGCGTTGGTCTCCTTCTCTTCCTGGTCTTGTGTTGGCTGGCATGATGTGCTTTGTGGGTGACCAGATGTTTCCACTCTCTGTCAACATACAGACAAGACCTCGACCCAACGTTATCATCCCCTTGGGTCCCTCACAGTCTTAATTTCTTGGTAATATTCAACCCAATTCAGATATATCCTACAATGTAATATTTAGCAGGACATTCAAACTGTTATTGCAAAGTTTTAACTTATGTTCGTTTTAGAGTGTGGAAGAGATAGATGGTTAGTGATACCATTTCCACCCTTCTTTCTTATGAAAGTTGAAATGCCACAGCTGAACAAAATTGACTTTTCGATAAGTCTGATAGGAAGAAAGACATGCTGTTGTTTGCCAATATAATGTAGCCTTGAAGAAAATAATCATATATACATTTTGGATGATAGTAACAAATCGTACTGTAATAGGATAGTATTTATGGTACAGTCATAACCTTCCCAATTGTACCATTTGATATTTGATCATATTGGGTAATGTGGAACAATTCCACAAAAGTAATGTTAAGTTACCTGTTATGCCAATACCATTTGGAATTTTTTCCACGTGTCCTGTGTCAGACACCTCTGCAGTCTGTCCTTTTTCTGGTGAGATTTTCTTGCCATCGGATAGCTTGCATATAAGCCATGAGCTATCCAATTCAGCCCAATTATTGCTATTAAAAGCACTGCTATCCCAAGATGTTTGGAATAGACAACCGTGCACAATTATTTATAAGTTCTGTAATCGCTTTGCTCACTTCTTCATTTGAGCTTAATGCCATAAACCAGGAGAGTAACTATCTCCCAGCCCCTTTCAGTGTTTAACTTTTGATCTCAAGAGTGTGTTGGAATGCATCCTTTGTTCCAAAACGTGTAGTGGATATTTTTCAGAGGTGAACATAATCCACAACATTTTGCACTGGCTTTGAAACGTTTTACTCTTGACTTTGCAAGACCGCATACATAGATGCTTAATCTTTGCTTTTCCACACAAATAACCATAAAAACATCATACCATAAATCACGTATGAGTTTACCAACGTGTGCTGTGATCTTAAGCATTTGTCTATTTGCACACATTTTTTTGCTCTATGCAAAATTTTATCTTGTGCAATCATTAACATTATAGTACTGTCTTATGTTGTAAAAGTGTGCGCAGCTTTATCAGGCAGTTGCATAGGTGTTATAGTTAACCTACAATAGTTAAATTCATAACTAAAAAATTTCAATACTGTGACTAGAGTTATTAGTTTCATTCATAAACTATTTTAAAATTTCACTGTAAAAATAGGTCACATTGTGCAGGTAACATTTGAATTTGCATTATTATGATAGGTTTTAAATTAATATTATGATCAGCTTCAATATCTGTAGTTTGAGTGAGTGGCAGTATTGCCCATTTTAAATCACCAATAAATCATGTTCCTGGTTAACAATTTCCTCAATAACTTTGATAATTAACTCCTGGTTAACAGATTGACTCCTTCCAACCATGTGTCCTCTCTGCTGAGAGTGTCTGATTTTTATAATTGAAGCTCTCCTAATTATCAATAATTTGCTTTCTGGATGAAGTCGCATTAATATGCCTCATAAAAAGTTTCTGAACTTCATACAGGTTGTTGAAATAATCTCTGCCAATTTTTTATTTTTGCTGCTCTTGTGTCCTGCTTAAGAAATTTTTTATAATTCGCACATATTTAAATTTGAATGTATTAGAAACTTCTTTAAAGCATATTCCAGTTTATGCTAGGCATTTCTTAGTATGAAATTGCCTAATTGGGAGGGAGTTGTCTGTCAAGAGTAGCAGCAGCAGCAGCTGAATAGCTCCTCTGGTGACCTACCACAGACTCCCCTTTGGGCACTGCTTTGGAGATTGCGGGCCATGTGATTTGCGGGTTTTTTCTTTGTTTTTGGCGAAGCTTCTTTAGACAGGTCTCCCCCTTCGGAAGTCGAAGGGGAACACTGGGACTCCTTTGGGTAATGTAGATCAATACCAATTAGGTTTTTGTTTTTTGGTTTGCCTCTGCCGAACCTGGGCTTTTTGTAAGGGATAGATGTGAGGCAAGGCTAGTCCCAGGTCGGAGGTGTGGGGGTGGGGGCTGAGCCTTTGGAATTTTCAGGTATGTGATAACGTTTGAACTTATAACAAATACCCATAAATCTGTAGTCCAGAATATCTGTCAGGGACTTAACGATATTCTTCTGTAGGCAAATTGTTTTTCATACAATGACATGTGCGTGGATAGTGTGTTAGACCTGCCTATAGGGCAGTGATGATCTTTCCAGGTCATTGGCTGTTTTTTCCATGTGTCCTGTGCCAGACACCTCTGCAGTCTGTCCTTTTTCCGGTGAGATTTTCTTGCCATCGGATAGCTTGCATATAAGCCATGAGCTATCCAATTCAGCCCATTTATTGCTATTAAAAGCACTGCTATTCCAAGATGTTTGGAATAGACAACCGTGCACAGTTATTTCTAAGTTCTGTAATCGCTTTGCTCACTTCTTCATTTGAGCTTAATGCCATAAACCAGGAGAGTAACCATGTCCCATCCCCTTTCACCCTGGGACTCCTTTGGGCATTGTAGGTCAATACCAAATAGGTTTTTGTTTTTTGTTTTCCCTCCACGGAACCTGGGCTTTTTGTAACGGATAGATGTGAGGCAAGGCCAGTCCCAGGTCGGAGGTGTGGGGGTGGGGACTGAGCCCTTTCCCCTGGTTGCTGGTGGTGTATCCCTTAATGTGTGTTTGGAGCCCGAACCCCAATTGCAGAGTGTGGCAAAAGCAAGGGCTCCAGCTGAAGGGAGGGGTGGAGGAAGGAGGAGTGTGGAAGAGCTGCGCAGGCCCAGAGTAAAAGGCAGGCCAGGAGGCTTGGAGCGGAGGCACTCAGGGGCAGGCAGGTGGCACGCAGGCGCAGTAGGGGCAGGCAGGTGGCACGTGGCGGAGGGGGAGGGGAGCGGAAAGTTCCCGCCTTTTCTGTCAGAGCCTCCCTGTGTCGCTGTGCCTAGCATTAAGGTCCGCCAAGGCAAAAGACTGGAAGTTGCGTGTGGACTGTGTGAGGTAGGGGAGCAGCACTTGGGCCGAAGTTGGTCACATGAGGCACCTCTGCCGAGGGGAGGAGGCTTTGGGGGTGGCTGCCGCCGCGGAGCCCGCCTCCTGCCTCTTCCTCTGGTTTCTTCAGTAGTCCCGCCTGCTGCCTGTACTGGTCAGCTCCATAGGCAGGCCTGCCCCTGAAAGCTGCCCCTCCCTCTCAATTGCCCGCCTCCCACACTGCCCCTCCTCTCCCTGGGGGACACCCACCAGAAAGTCCCCTCCTTCAGTAGCCCCACTCCCAGGTCCCCAACTTCCTCAGGTGCTCAGCTCCCCCTCCCCCACCCCCTTCGCCTCTTGGTCTTCCTCTTGAGGCCACATATTGGTATTGCATCTGAGGAGGGTTTTTTTTTAATGGTTTTGAAATAAGCTTTTATAGCTATGTGCAAGTCTCCTCTTGGACCCCAAGCCTCATACACATCCTCACGTCTTAGGCGTAAATATGAGTGGACCTTGGCCATGAGTGGCCCACTTTGCCTTAGAGCAGTCACACACCTGCCTTCCACCCTGTGCTCTCAGTATTCTCCTTCCATATTGGATGCAGAAATGATTAAGGAAGTTCTTTCTGCTCTCCCGCTGCCTGAAGCCCTAGCTCTAGTTCACTGCTCTGCCATAGAGGTGGCACTGACCCTGTCTCCAGGGGACATGACTGAGCAGATGCTGCTGCCAAGCTAGCAGCCATAGCAGGGCCTGAATTACTTTGAACATTAACAACCACTGATGACTTAAATTGATGAGTTTCCTATAATGAAAACGAAGTGGAGAAATGGAAAGGAAAATCAAAGCAAAACCAATTCATGGAGTGTGGGTGTCATCTGAAGTGAAACCCCTGCTCCCTAGAAGTTTCCATCACCAAATTTACCAATCTGTTCATCCTAATGGCCACTTTGGTACCCCGGGCATCGTGGACTCTGTTAAGAGAGTCTGGCTGGCCCCTGGTATAACTACCAGAGCCCCTAAAGTGTGTTCAGCCTGCTCTTCCTGCTAGTCAGATCACCAACATGCCTTTGGTGGAAAAGCCTTTGCTGGGCGTCCTCTGGCTTACACACCTTGTGAGCGTTCTTTGTAAGGGAAGTGTCTCCTTTGGAGTGGTGTCGATGGAGGATCTGGAGGGATAGAGGAGGCAAAGGCAAGTCCTGTGTGACCCTGGAGGCATGACCGTCCCCTGCAAGCATGCCCATTCCTCCAGCCATGCATCCCTCCTCACCTCAAAAGGGGGGAAGTGTCGTTCCTGGCAACATAGGGTGGACCTTGTCCTTGCAGGGATGAGACAGCTGTCCCTTTTACCGGCACGTTCACTATTCTCCTTGGTCCTCACCATGTCCTGGCTAGGTCTGTGAAAGGAGTGAAGCAGGTAGATAATACACTAGATACTGCTGCGTGGCTGGCTGGCTGGTGGACTGACTGAATGCTGGCATCAGTGCCTGCCTAGATGGAGAGATGGCTGGAACCTATAGGGTAGCCTGGTCACTCTTGGACTCAACTTGTACCTTGTGTTCTTGGCTCTCCCTCAGAATGGGATGCCACAGAGCCATCATCTGTAGCAGAAAGAGCAGCAGCAGCAGCAGCAGCAGGAGTGTTATAGTAGCTTTTCTGTTCCATGTCTAGGACTCCTACCTTTTGGGTTGAAGGTGTAATGTCCAGTTCTGGCCCCGATTCCATGGAGGACACACATACACACACACACGGTAACGCAACACGCAAGAGGTACTTTATTGAGCAAAGTATGGCTTGGGGCTGAGCACCAAAAGTGCTGGCCCGGAGGCTGCGATTTGTAGGCGTTTATTACACTTTTAGGGTAGGGGGATTAGAGAGAGGAATTCCTGGTGTGGGCGCAGTGAAAGGGAACTCCTGGGGCTGGGGTCCTGAAACCCAGGTGCCAAAAGGGAAGAACAATCAGTCTTAGTCTTTGGTACCCTGATGTTTCTCATCTGGTCATGGTGACCGAAGTTAGGTCAGTGAATCGTGAGATGATATATCTTTGTGAAACCTGGGATAACAGTCCGACCTGCGGCTGCTACATAATGTATTTCCTTAGTGTGTTTGGGCTCGAGAAGGAGAAAGGAGTCGGAGAAAATGGGTGATAAATCAAGAGACACAGAGAAGTGAATTCAAATTGGGAGCTGCGATGGCCCCTGATACTATTTTTCTTAAAAAAATCCTTTTTTTTTTTTTAATATATTTTATTTGATCATTTCCAAGCATTAATCGTTAAAGACATAGATCATTTTCTTTTCCTCCCCCCACCCCCCATAGCCGACGCGTAAGTCCACTGGGCATTAGATGTTTTCTTGATTTGAACCCATTGCTTTGTTGATAGTATTTGCATTAGAGTGTTCATTTAAAGTCTATCCTCTGTCATGTCCCCTCAACCTCTGTATTCAGGCAGTTGCTTTTTCTCGGTGTTTCCACTCCCATAGTTTATCCTTTGCTTATGAATGGTGTTTTTTTTTTCTCCTGGATCCCTGAAAGTTGTTCAGGGACATTACACCGCCCCTAATGGAGAAGTCCATTACGTTCGATTATACCACAGTGTATTAGTCTCTGTGTACAATGTTCTCCTGGTTCTGCTCCTCTCGCTCTGCATCACTTCCTGGAGGTTGTTCCAGTCTCCATGGAACTTCTCCACTTTATTATTCCTTTGAGCACAATAGTATTCCATCACCAACATATACCACAGTTTGTTCAGCCATTCCCCAATTGATGGGCATCCCCTCGTTTTCCAGTTTTGGGCCACCACAAAGAGCGCAGCTATGAATATTTTTGTACAAGTCTTTGTGTCCATTATCTCTTTGGGATACAGACCCAGCAGTGCTATGGCTGGGTCAAAGGGTAGATATTCTTTTGTCGCCCTTTGGGCATAGTTCCAAATTGCCCTCCAGAATGGTTGGATCAGTTCACAACTCCACCAGCAATGAATTAATGTCCCTACTTTGCCACATCCCCTCCAGCATTCATTACTTTCCTCTGCTGTTATGTTAGCCAATCTGCTAGGTGTGAGGTGATACCTCAGAGTTGTTTTGATTTGCATCTCTCTGATTATAAGAGATGTGGAACACTTCTTCATGTGCTTGTTAATAGTTTTGATTTCTTTATCTGAGAACTGCCTATCCATTTCCCTTGCCCATTTATCAATTGGAGAATGGCTTGATTTTTTGTACAATTGATTTAGCTCATTATAAATATGAGTAATTAAACCTTTGTCAGAGGTTTCTATGAAGATTTTTTCCCAATTTGTTGTTTCCCTTCTGATTTTAGTTATATTGGTTTTGTTTGTACAAAAGCTTTTTAGTTTGATGTAGTCAAAATTATTTATTTTACATTTTGTGATTCTTTCTATATCTTGCTTGGTTTTAAAGCCTTTCCCCTCCCAAAGGTCTGACATGTATACTATTCTGTGTTTACCCAATTTACTTATGGTTTCCTTCTTTATGTTTAAGTCACTCACCCATTTTGAATTTATCTTGGTGTAGGGTGTGAGGTGTTGATCTATTCCTAGTCTCTCCCACACTGTCTTCCAATTTTCCCAGCAGTTTTTATCGAATAGTGGATTTTTGTCCCAAAAGCTGGGATCTTTGGGTTTATCGTATACTGTCTTGCTGAGGTCGTTTTCCCCCAGTCTATTCCACTGATCTTCCTTTCTGTTTCTTAGCCAGTACCAAATTGTTTTGATGACTGCTGCTTTGTAATATAGTTTGAGGTCTGGGACTGCAAGGCCCCCATCATATGTGTTTTTTTTCATTATTTCCCTGGATATCCTTGATCTTTTGTTCTTCCAAATGAACTTTGTTATGTTTTTTTCTAAATCAGTGAAGAAGTATTTTGGTAGTTCAATGGGTATGGCACTAAATAGATAAATAAGTTTGGGTAGGATGGTCATTTTTATTATATTGGCTCGTCCTATCCATGAGCAGTTAATGTTTTTCCAATTGTTCAAGTCTAGTTTTAGTTGTGTGGCGAGTGTTTTGTAGTTGTGTTCATATAGTTCCTGTGTTTGTCTTGGGAGATAGATTCCTAGGTATTTTATTTTGTCTAAGGTGATTTTGAATGGGATTTCTCTTTCTAGTTCTTGCTGCTGAGCTGTGTTGGAGATATATAGAAAAGCTGATGATTTATGTGGGTTTATTTTGTATCCTGCAACTTTGCTAAAGTTGTTGATTATTTCAATTAGCTTTTTGGTTGAATCTCTAGGATTCTTTAAGTAGACCATCATGTCATCCGCAAAGAGTGATAACTTGGTCTCCTCCTTGCCTATTCTGATGCCTTCAATTTCTTTATCTTCTCTAATTGCTACTGCTAGTGTTTCTAGTACAATGTCAAATAGTAGAGGTGATAATGGGCATCCTTGTTTCACTCCTGATCTTATTGGGAATGCATCTAGTTTATCCCCATTGCAGATGATATTAGCTGTTGGTTTTAGATATATACTGTTTATTATTTTTAGGAATGACCCTTCTATTCCTATGCTTTCTAGTGTTTTTAATAGGAATGGGTGTTGTATTTTATCAAAGGCTTTTTCTGCATCTATTGAGATAATCATGTGGTTCTTGCTAGTTTGCTTGTTGATGTGGTCAATTATGTGGATGGTTTTCCTAATGTTGAACCAGCCCTGCATCCCTGGTATGAATCCTACTTGATCATGGTGAATGATCCTTCTGATCACTTGCTGGAGTCTTTTTGCTAGTATCCTATTTAAAATTTTTGCATCTATATTCATTAGGGAGATTGGTCTATAGTTTTCTTTCTCTGTTTTTGACCTGCCTGGTTTTGGAATCAGTACCATGTTTGTGTCGTAAAAGGAGTTTGGTAGAACTCCCTCTTTGCTTATTATGTCAAATAGTTTGTATAGTATTGGGGTTAATTGTTCTCTGAATGTTTGATAGAATTCACAGGTGAATCCATCAGGCCCTGGGGATTTTTTCTTAGGAAGTTCTTTGATGGCTTGATGGATTTCAATTTCTGATATGGGATTATTTAAGAATTCTATTTCCTCTTCTGTTAGTCTAGGCAGTTTGTATTTTTGTATATATTCATCCATTTCTCCTAAATTGGTGTATTTATTGCCATATAATTGGGCAAAGTAATTTCTAATGATTGCCTTAATTTCCTCCTCATTGGAGGTGCTGTCCCCCTTTTCATCTTTAATGCTGTGAATTTGCTTTTCTTCCTTCCTTTTTTTAATTTGATTGACCAGTACTTTGTCTATTTTGTTTGTTTTTTCAAAGTACCAGCTTCTTGTCTTATTTATTAAATCAATAGTTCTATCACTTTCGATTTTATTAATTTCTCCCTTAATTTTTAGGATTTCTAATTTGGTTTTCTGCTGGGGGTTTTTAATTTGATCGCTTTCGAGTTTTTTCAATTGCATTTCCAATTGATTGATCTCTGCTCTCCCTTGTTTGTTAATATGAGCTTTCAGGGATATGAATTTGCCTCTGATTACTGCTTTGGCTGCATCCCAAAAGGTTTGAAAGGATGTTTCGCCATTGTCATTTTCCTTGATGAAATTATTAATTGTTTCTATGATTTCTTCTTTAGCTAAACGGTTTTGGAGTATCATATTGTTTAATTTCCAATTGTTTTTAGATTTGGTTTTCCATGTACCATTACTAATCATTATTTTTATTGCCTTGTGATCTGAGAAGGCTGCATTCATTATTTCTGCTTTTTTGCATTTGTGTGCTATGTTTCTGTGACCTAATGTATGGTCAATTTTTGTGAATGTGCCATGTGGTGCTGAGAAGAAGGTGTATTCCTTTTTATCCCTATTTATTTTTCTCCATATGTCTATTAATTCTAATTTTTCTAAGATTTCATTCACTTCTTTTACCTCTTTCTTATTTATTTTTTGATTTGATTTATCTAAATTTGATAATGGTTGGTTTAAGTCTCCCACTAGTATGGTTTTATTGTCTATTTCTTCCTTCAATTCTCCTAGTTTCTCCATTAGAAATTTGGGTGCTATATTATTTGGTGCATACATGTTGATTAATGATATTTCCTCATTGTCTAGAGTCCCTTTTAACAAAATATAATTACCTTCCCTATCCCTTTTGATCAGGTCTATTTTTGCATTGGCTTTATCAGATATCATGATTACCACTCCTGCCTTCTTTCTATCAGTTGAGGCCCAGAAGGTCTTACTCCATCCTTTAATTCTGACCTTGTGGGTGTCAACCCGCCTCATGTGTGTTTCTTGAAGACAACATATGGTAGGGTTTTGGATTCTAATCCATTCAGCTATTCGTCTACGTTTTATGGGTGAGTTCATCCCATTCACGTTCAAAGTTATGATTGTCATTTGTGGACTCCCTGGCATTTTGATTGCCTTCCCTAATTCTAACCTTTTCTTCTTCGGCTCTACCTTTTAGTCCAGTGATTTACTTTGAATCAGTCCCCCTTGTCCCCTCCCTTGATGTTTCCCTTTTTAGTCCCTCCCTTTTTGTTCCCTCCCCCTCCCCCCTCTCTTTCCCTCCCTTTTTGTTCTCCCTCTCCCCCTCCCCCCCTTGGTTTTCCCTTCTCCTTACCCTTGTTGGGTAAGATAGAATTCAAGATCCCAATGGATCTGGATGTTTTTCCCTCTCAGAGTTGATTTCCCTGAGATTGAGGTTTAAGTAACCCCCCCCCCCTCTCTTCCTCTCCTTCTTATAGGAATTTTCTTCCCCTCCCCTTCCCCTGTGAATCTTTGTGTGAGAACCATTATTCTATTTGGTCTTTCTTTACCCCCTATTTATACATTACATTTTCCCCACATATTAGTATACATAGGTTGATATAAATGTAGTCCTTATAGAAGAGAGTTTGAGTAAAAGAAGATAACATTTTTCCCCTTTCCTTAATATTTACCTTTTCAGGTATTCCTTGCTCTTTGATTTTCGGTATCAAACTTTCCACAGAGCTCTGGTCTTTTCTTTGCAAAAAGTTGGAAGTCTTCTATTTTGTTGAATGCCCATACTCTCCCTTGGAAGTATATAGTCAGTTTTGCTGGGTAGCTGATTCTTGGTTGGAGACCCAGCTCTCTTGCCTTTCTGAAGATCATGTTCCATGCCTTACGATCATTCAGCGTAGAACTTGCAAGGTCTTGTGTGATCCTGATTGGCATTCCTTTATATCTAAATTGTCTTTTTCTGGCTTCCTGTAGGATTTTTTCTTTTGTTTGATAGCTTTGGAATTTGGCAATTACATTCCTGGGAGTTGTCTTTTGGGGGTTTAGTGTAGAAGGTGTTCTGTGAGCTCTGTCAGTGGATGTATTGCCCCCTTGTTCTAGAATCTCTGGGCAATTTTCTTTGATTATATCTTGTATCACCATGTCCAGTTTGGTGTTTATTTCTGGCTTTTCTGGGAGTCCAATTATTCTTAAATTTTCTCTTCTCCCCCTGTTTTCCAGATCTATCACCTTGTCGGTGAGATATTTTATGTTCTCTTCTAATTTCTTGGTGTTTTGGCTTTGCTTTATTAGTTCTTGCTTTAAAGCCTGGTTTTCTTTTACAGTTTGGTCAAACTGGTTTTGTAGATGCGTGAATTTCTTTTGCATCATTTCCCACTTTTCCTCCCAGAGGGCTTCCATCTTTTTGGTCCTTTCTGATTCAAATTCTTCATGGGTTTGTGGAGAGTTTCTATTTCCTTTGGAAGATTTTGGAGAATTTTCTTGTATATCTTCTTCTATCTGCTCTGTATTTTGTATTTTGGCTCCATAGAATGTGTCCAGAGTCGCCACTTTCTTCTTATTTTTCTTGGTATTTTGGGGCTTCTGTGCTTCTGTGGAATTTGTCATCTCTGAACGTGGAGGATTGGCTTATCTTGTCTTTGTCTGGTGATCAGTGGCTTTAGTCCTGGGCAGATGTTGGTTCTATGAGCGTTCCCTGGGTTAAACTGAATATGCCTCACTGGAACTGGAATGGAAGGGTCGGACCACGAGGCCACACTCTCCCCCTGGCTCGATTTCCGGAAGTTGCCTTCAGAATCCCTGGCCGTGAGGCTGTTTCGTCGGCCTGCGGGGGGATGGGCTGCCGCTTCCCCAAGCTCCGAGAGCACAGACTTTCACTGAGACTTGGATAGCAGGATCCAGCCCGTGAGGCTGTCTTGCCCGCCCTGAGGGTTGCTGTTGTTTTGACCAGCTCTCTGCAGCGGAGGCCCCAGGCAGTAACTTTCACCCGGACCGACCAGCTCTTTGCAGCGGAGGCCCCAGGCAGTAACTTTCACCCGGACCTACCCGCTCTCTGCAGCGGAAGCCTCAGGCAGTAACTTTCACCCGGACTGGGACTTGGGTAGAAGACCCTGAGGGTTGTTGTTCCTCAGACCCTGCTCTCTGAGCCCGGCGCGGCTGCCGCTTCCGGGAGCCTTGGACTCTGCGCTCCTACCCCTGAGGTCCGAGGGATCTCGGGTTCTGGCTTTTAAGGGGAGCCGTACCTTTTGAACCGGGTCCAGGTCCAGGAGGAGGGTTCCCAGGGTCTGTGCTGTTGATCGTTTTGAATTTCGGCGCCTTAGGAGCTTCTAGTTTGAGATCGGTCGGGAAGGGTTTTCCGGAGATCTGAACTTCAGCTTTCTCTAAGCCGCCATCTTAACCGGAAGTCCCCTCTTAAAAAAATCCTTAAAGAAAAATCTGAGACATAAGAGACCATGTGGAAGACAGAATTCCCAGATAGAAAGGAAGTGGCCAAGAGTGGTGCTAGGAGAGATAAAGAGAGCGAGCAGGGAGAACTCCATGGTTGCAGGAAACAAAAGAAAGCAGCGCGCCTCACCCCAGTCTTTATTGTGGATTGAGAGGTGATCAATGAATACGTAACATAGCATGTAGTTCTTCAGTTTGGTTGGATAGATAATGACAAGGTCAGAACAGGTGGGGTTTCACCTGACATGAGCTTTTCAGAGGAATGAGGTTTGGAAAGGTGAGGGCTAGACCTTTGTGGCTCAGGCCCAGGAATTCTCTTGCCTTTAGAACTGCCGATACATTGATCATGAAAGGATGTGACCAAGTACTTCATACATCAACCATACTTCCATGCCTGGTAGGTTACATATCCTCCCCTCTTTATTTTAAATAAAATAAGAGGGCATCCTGTTACAACAAAATTAGAAACTTAGTCAAGAAACAGGAATACTAGTGAGCGTAGTCATATAATGAATCAAAAATGAATTCCCAATCAAATATCAAAATGAAACATCACTTAGCAATAATGTTGTAAAAATGATAAGAATGTTCTTCATTTTAGTTTAGCAAACTCAAGTGTAACAATTTTTATCCAAGATCACAAGTAATAATATAAAATTATAAGAAAATGATCTTCACTCCTTAGTGATCCTGAGTTAATGTGATAGTAATTATAGGACAGGTGCATGGACATATCATATTTCCCACGTATAGCCAGGACTATAAGAAGTTTTCAGATCTTCAATAATTAAAGAAAAAGACTTCATCTCGATATGAGAGGGAATCCTTGTCTTTCCCTTGTTCTGATTATGCATAGTCTTTCGGATATATAAGCCAAGATGCCTGCCACATAGAGATATGTTTGCAGGGTTGGTACCAGGACGACCTGTGAATGAGGGTGTCTGTAACCTGGTAGTGGTGGTCACAAAAGGGGATTTTTCCTTGGTGAGTCGGGACTCGAGAAGAAGAATGATAGACAGAGATAAGTCAAAGTAATAGATAGGGCAGGTGTGATCCCCTATGGTATTTTCCTTGGTCAAAGAATTAAAGGAAAATATGAGATGCTTGCTGACATGTGGAAGTAAGGATTCCGAGATAGAAAGCATGTGACCAAGAGAGGCCTTAGTAAAGAGACAGTAGTGAAGCTTTAAGATCACTAGGGTAAGAGAGGGAATCACGCCTTTACTCAAGGCTGTCTTGGGGATAGCCAGGATCAATGATCATGTAACAAAGCATAGATAATTCATATTGGATGGGAAAGTAACGATGATACCTTTTGGGCGTTTTGACCTCTCCCGGCTCTTTTACCAAGGAATTTGAGTCCACACCAAATGTTAATGAGTTTGCATGGCTAGGTCAAGAGTCCACCCAGAAATGTCAGAGTTCCAACCTTGTGTCTGAAGACACAATATCCACATATCAGTTATATTTCTTAGATGTGAATATGCTTGGAATGCTACATATCCCCCTTTTTGTTTTAAAAAACTAAAATGAAGGGCGAGTGATATAAAAATAGAAGAATAATTGTGACTCAAATTAAAAATAAAAAAATCATGTAGCATCATCAAATGATACTTCAAGTGATTCAAAATAGACATCCAAAACATATTGCAAAAACTTTGGATGTAAAAAGTCAGTGTGAATGTCAACAACAATGAAGATTTAATCTCTACATATTAATAATTTGATAATGATGAAAATGATCTTCATATTTAGTAATGAAAATCAAAGATAAAAGTCTCATAATAGATTAAAAATAATGATAAAAAGTAATAAGAAAATAATCCTACTTCAAAATTTATGAAAAGAAAAACAACATAAGATAATCAAAATATTCAGAGAAAATAAAGTAAAAGAGCCTCAAATCCAAATTGCTCAATTGAAATGAGAATGGTATAAAGATATTCTTAAAATACTTTCTCTCTTTCTCTCCCCCCCCTTTCTTTTTGAATAGCATAACAAATAGATTAGCATCTTTTACATTTTTCAAACATTAGTGCAAACATCAATTCAAGTATCAATATTCCTATAAATATTAGATTTTGATTTCTTGTGGAAACAACCAGAATGAAGCTGATGAAGTGACGTGGCAACTTTTGGCTGCACATTTCTTATATAAGCCTTATGGGTATATACAAAAATAAAATTTCTGATTCATATATCAGGATCAGAGCATTAGTAGTACTTACAATGCACTTCTAGAATTTCAAAGAATATATATGGGAAAAATAATCTGAGAAAATGATCATGGAAAATGACCATGAAATGAATGCAAAAATTTAAAGTAATGGCTCACCTTTCATGTGGCATAGTTGTAGCTGAGCCAATGTGTAATTTCAGAATTTACATTCAAAAATGATTTCTATTTCCCTAATCTATGTTGACCAAGATTGACATTATAAAACTTTTACACAACTATAAATGCAACAATTAGTGCAAATTCTTAACAAGTACCAATATTCCCATATACATTACGTTCTGATTTCTTGCATTAATATGTCTTATATAAAGTTTATGAACTTCATTCAGGCTTTTAAAACAATATCTGCTCATTTCTATCCTTGCTGACCTTATGCCGTGTTTAAAAAATAATAGTTCCTACATATTTAAAATTTGAATGTATTAGAAATTTCTCTAAAGCATATACCAATTCATGCTTGTCATTTAAACACTTGTACTTAGTATTAACTTTCCTTTTGACCAATTCCAGTACTTGTGATAAAACCCTATAACCTAATTCAGGCTATGGGCATTGAAATCCTGAGTTCTATAGAAAGATAAGACCTTCATCCCTGAAGGCTTCTTTTCTTATGCAGCCTGCCCCTGTCCCCACAGAACTCTGCAAGCCAAAACAGCATTAAGGAGCCTACAGATAGCCCCTTGCAAACAAGAAGCAGGATTTCAACTTGTGCTATAGCATGCAAAACTATTGGAAGCTCTCACCATTATAGAGCTGATTAAAACCCTTTATCAGGAAAACTTTTACACCAGATGATTGGAAATTAAGAAAAGTATTACCTGCTGTTGGCCAATGGATTCTAATTAAAATGCTACATTAAACAAAGAGGACTGATTTATCTCTCAGTCTTTTGCCCTTCCCTTCACTTATGATACTAACAATATACTTAACTCACTTCCTTTAACTGACTTAGCTATCCTTGTTATCTTTCCCCTGTCTGTTGCTGCAGAAACAGACAGAAATATTCAATGTCCACCTCTGCCTTCACCCATGCTTAATGTAGTATTATGATCATTTTAAATTCATAGAAATAAGCAGGTAGAAATGCTTCTCCAACAAAAATCAGTAATGATTCGAATAGTGCAGACTCAAATTTAATTCAGGCTATGGGCATTAAAATCCTGACTTCTATAGAAATTCAAAGCAGAATAATTCCTACTGTGAAGCAAGTTCCTTTGACTAAAGAATACGGGGCTAGATAACACTCAGACCTACAGGTCTGAAGGCAAAATCATTCTTATCAATTAAATATAAGTTTATCACAAGGAATTTCTCTAATTGAACATTGCTTATTTCAAAAGTTGTGTAAGGCACAAGCCAAATATCATAAAAAGAAACTCATGTGCCATATCTCTGTGTCACCTACCAGAAATTATCTAGCACAGGTAAATTGTGAAAGCTTAATAAGCAATGGTTAAAAGCAGAACAAAACTTTAGGTAAAAGAGTGCTTTGAGGAGAGAATTCCTCACAAAAGGACTATAAGATCTTATCAAAGCATGAAAACCATCTCTCCAAAACCTAAAGGAAGACCAGCTTTAAAAAAGGAGAGCACATGTTTGCTCTAACTAGGCAGCAAACAGACATTTTTGCTCTCAAGAAAACAACCAGAGCAAAAGGCTTTTTTTTTTTTTAATCAGCAAAACTCTCCACCAGTTTAGCATACCTAAAAGAAACAAGATTTTTAAAACACAGTCAGAGAATGCAGGAGGACTATTGTTTAAACATAAATGTATAAACCTGATATGTCTTTCAAACAGATCTTTGCTAAGACATGGTATTACCATGAAGCAAAGTTTAAAAATTAAATTGTCTTAATTTGGATTAGACATGGCAAATTTATATAGGAATGTCCGATTATATTTCTTGATCGGAAAAGTTTTAAATTTAAAAATCTTTATCTGACTTTTGTCACATGCTACAATAGATATTTTATCTGTAATAATATTTTAAAATGAATTATGGTACAACTGTAGGTTAAATACCAAGGTATAAACACTATTTTTTTCCAAGACTTTTAGAGGTAAATCCAGATGTACTCTTGCAACCATGTGACTCACTGTCACAACTATTTGGATCTGGAAAGGAAACTTAATCTAGCAGTTTGATAAATTGATCCTGCCATATAGAGGGCAATATTCCTACACTTCAGGTTACAAGTTTTTATGACAAGTATTGAATATTATCAAAAGCAGAATTAATAATCAGTGCAATTTTTTAATTGACTAGCATCAATTGGCATATCCTTTATAGAAATTTCTAAGATATTCAAATTTTAAATATGTAGGTATCATTAAATTTTCAAACAGGACATAAGGTCAGCAAGGATAAAAATTAGCAGCCGTTATTTAAAAACCTGAATGAAGTTCAAAATTGTATGTAAGGCACATTATTGCAACTTTATCCAAAAGGCAAATTATTTAGAATCATTCAATCTCAAAAGAATATACCATCAATTCTAAATATGAGACACATTCTCAACATTGCAAGGCATGAAAGTAAAAACAGTGCTGGAAGGATTCAAATTGTTAATCAGCAGTAAATTATGAAGGTTAATAATTAATTTGTTAACCAGTAACAGTGCCTTATGTGTGGTTTAGAATCGGCAACACTACCACTTGTTCAAATTGCCTATATCGATCCTGAGCATTATTGCAGTCTAAAACCAATTACTAGTATCCAAGCTCAAATATTACTTGCACAATGTGGTCCATTTTGGCAACAGAACTTTGTAAAACTCATAGGTAAAATTGATAATTCCATTCATATTATCAAAATCTTTTCAGTCATGAATTTAAATTTGATAGTTTAAAAATAATAACATCACTGCAATTGCTGTGCTTCCATTTACTGCATCTATTTAGGGTACGGCAGATATTGATGCATGCACAATATAAGTTTATACAAAAGCAAAAGTTACATGTATATAGGCTACTGCTTAAGATCACAGCACAAGCTGGTAAAATGAATTGTGATTTATGGTATAATGCTTTTATGATTATTGGCTTAAAACATGAATATTAAACATCTATGTATGCCATATTGCAAAGCCAAGGTGAAATTATTATGAAAGGCAAATGGCCTTGAGGACACTGCTTTTTAGCAGACACAGATCACTTGCACTGTGACACATCAGAGTGCCAAGTCCATTATTCCTCAATATTTTATGGACACAAGGGAAATTGCCTATTATTCTATGTTATTTTTGTTTTCTCATATTTTGAAGTATATTTCAAGTACTTTTAACCCTCTAATCCTGAGGAATGAAGGTGCAAATGTTTCTCTCTATATGTACCCAAGAGAATGAGATTATAAGTATATGACAGCATTTGTTAAGTTGCAGGTAACTATCCTGCGAAACCATCACTGATTGCATAAAAAGGGAATGCAGAGGACACCTCAATGGTCCCGACAGCCAAAGCCACACCCACAGACATATATTCCATAAGAGATGGATATATGTGGGCTGCTGAGGTTGGAGGTACTGGGACACGGTGTTTGACACCCTCATTCACAGGTGGCTAGGGTATCAAAGTGCAACCATATTGCCATGTGGCAGGCATCTAGGCGGGTATATCCCTAAAATGCATAATCAGTACAAGAAAGAATAAGGAATTTCCCCTTCATATCCAGACACAGTCATCTTTTCTTTGGCTATGAAAGCACTGGCAACTTCTTAAAATCCTAACTGTGTGTGGGCGATAAGGTAATGTACCTGTCCTATGTTCTATGGGACTACTACCTCAATAATTCAGGATAATTAGAGTGAAAACTATTTTCTTATTACTCTTTGTCATTATTTTTAATCTTTTCTGAAACTTTTATCTTTGATTTTGATTACTAAGTATTAAGATCACATTTTATTTTTATATTTTTAATTTTAGTCACAAATTTGGTTACATTTTTATGTCACTCAACCTTCACTTCTTTTTATTTTTAAAACAAAAACGGGGGATATGTAGCATTCCAAGCATATTTACATCTATGAAATATAAATGATTGTACGTTTACTGTATCTTCAGGCACAAGGTTATACCAACGATAATCGGGAGTGATCCCTTGAACTGGCAATGAGGCCTGTTGCCTAGGACAAAGTCATTAACATGATCGGAGCATTCCCTTGAGAAAGTGCGGGTTGATTAACATGATCGGAGCATTCCTTTGAGAAAGCCTGGGTTGAAATCCACATGCCCAGAGGTGTTACCTCTACTTTACCGACCAGTCTTATTTGTCAATGCTAAATTTAAATTTGTCAATTTAAATTTGTCAATTTAAATTATCAGTGGTTGTTAATGTTAAAATTAATCCAGGTCCTTCTATGGCTGCTAGTTTTGTAGCTGCATCTGCTTTGTCATTTCCTCTAGAGACAGGGTCAGAGCCACCTGTATGGGCAGAGCAATGAACTACAGCTAGGGCTTTAGGCAGTTTGAGAGCAGAAAGAACTTCATTAATAATTTCTGCATTAGCTATGGATTTTCCAGCTGAGGTTAAAAATCCTCTCTGGAGCCATGGCATCCTGACTGAGTGACAAATGCCAAAAGCATATTTAGAATCCGTATAAATTGTTGCCTTTTTATCCTTGGCAATTATACAAGCTTGTGTTAGAGCTATGAGTTCTGCTCCTTGAGCGCTAATGTTAGAAGGTAGTGAAGCTGACCATTCAGTTGGAAATTCTGAGACTATGGCAGCTCCAGTGTAACGTATGCCATCCCTAATAAAAAAGGAACCGTCGGTAAATAAAATCAGATCTGCATTGTCTAAGGGAGTGTCCAAGAGATTATCTCGGGGCTTTTCTGCCATGGACCCTAATGTTTCCCAGTTATGTAATGGTTCTCCTGAAGTAGGTAAATCTGGAAGCAGGGTGGCAGGGTTCAGAGTTGAACAGTGTTTCAAGGTAATATTTTCACTATTTAATAAGGTTATTTCATACCTTGTAATTCTCTGATCCGAGAATGCCTGTGTTCTATGTTTTATCAATAATGCTTCTATCTCATGTGGGCACATTATTGTTAATGGACATCCCAATACTAAATCAACGGTTTTTGTTACTAGTAAGGCTGTAGCAGCTACTCCTCTAAGGCATGGTGGTGCTCCTGCTGCTACTGGGTCTAGTTGGGCAGAATAATAAGCAATTGGGCGCTGAGAAGGTCCCAAAGTCTGAGTTAACACACCAGAGGCCACTCCTCTTCGCTCATGCACATATAAAGTAAATGGCTTGTTGTAATCTGGGATGCCTAGAGCAGGTGCAGACATGATAGCCTTTTTTAGATCTGATAGATCTGACAAGTGTTCAGGCTCTAATTTGAGGGGTTCAGGAACCGAATCCTTTGTTAATGCTATAAGGGGTTTATTGATTTCCCCATAGCAAGGAATCCTTTGTCTACAAAACCCTGTTGCTCCTAAAATTGCTCTCAGATGTTTCTTAGTGGTAGGAGCACTCAATTTTTGAATGTTCTCAATTCGTTTTGGAGAAATATAATGAGCACCAGCAGTCAAGATGAATCCCAAATATTCTACTTTTTGGAGACACCATTGAACTTTATCCTTAGAGATTTTATATCCTCTTTTGTGCAATTCCAAAAGAAGGTGTTTGCTATCTTCTTGACATGTTTTTGCATCTGTTGAAGCCAAGAGTAGATCATCTACATATTTGATTAATTTGCTTTTTTTAAATGTTATATTGTCTGTGTCTTGGCTCAAAATTTGCTCAAATAAACTCGGACTTTCGACATAACCCTGTGGCAGCTGACACCAGGTATGTTGTGAGCCCTTCCAGGTGAAAGCAAAAATATGCCTGGAGTTCTCATGTATTGGTATGGAAAAGAAAGCTGAACACAAGTCTACTACTGTAAAGTATGTAGCTGTGCTAGGAATAGATGAAATAATAGTATGTATGTTAGGAACTACGGAGTGTCTCTTTATAACGTGATTATTCACTGTCCTTACATCCTGTACGAATCTATAGAGGTGCTTGCCATCAGGCCCTCTTTTTGGTTTTTTAATTGGCAAGATGGGCGTGTTGTATTCAGATTTGCAAGGGATTATTATTCCCTGTTCTATTAATGAGTTAATAACTGGTGTAATACCCTCAATTGCCTCCTTTGAGAGGGGATACTGAGGGATAGAAGGAGGTGGGCTAGATTTAGTTTTTATCTGCACAGGAACAGCAGATTTTAGTAAGCCTACATCAGAAGAAGATGTGGCCCAAAGAGACTCCGGTATATCTTTATGTATTTCAAAAGTGGAAGGCTCTTTTGCCTCCTGGTTTTCCGAGAGAAGCACAGGGAGTAAATTTAAAGATTCCTCTGGTACTTCTAATGATAATGAGCCATCTGGGGAGCAGGTTATTGTGGCTCTGAGTTTGCATAGAAGGTCCCTCCCCAGCAAATTTAAAGGGGAGTCAGGCATCAAAAGGAAGGAGTGTTGTACCTCTAGGGGTCCTACAGACACCATTCTAGGAGGAAGTCTTTTAACTCTTTGGGTTATTCCTGATACTCCCATTACATTCTCTGAGCCAATAGAATAACATTGTAAATCAGGTTTTCTCTTTAATACAGACCAGGAAGCTCCGGTGCCTAATAGACAATCATAATAGGTGTTACCCACCTTTAAGGTAACATGGGGTTCATTAGTATGGGGGGGCAGTGGATAGGGACAACGGGTATTAGGAGATCAGGGTCCGGGAAATCAAAGGTTGTATCCTCTGATTCCTGTGCCCCAGCCCCCCCCCCCGGACACTATCATTGTGTTTGGGATATTCCTTGGGCACCCCCCTGAAGGGCACCTCTCTGAGGGTCATTAGTACCTTGAGTATTTTTTGGACGAGCGCCATTTCTTATATATTGTTGTTCATTAACATTATAATTTTCTTCAATTGGAGCATTGTCATTATTTTCCCAATTCCTATTTCTATAAATCTGGTTTCTAAAGTTCTTATTTCTATATTCATTATAGTTATTTCCATAGTCATTATTATAATTTCTAGAATTCTGGTTTCTATAACCATTATCATCATTTCTATAGTTATTATTTCTAAAGTTATTATTAAACTGTATTCCTTCCAATCATCTTAAGAAAGGTTCTACATTCCATCATTTTGTGGCCCTTTTTCTCACAGAAGTAGCAAGTAATGGATTGATAATTGAATTGTCGTTGGTTCATTATTATGCCCACTTTCTAATTTAGTCATCCTATCTATTAAATATCTCATTTTTTTCTTCATTTCCTCCATGTCATCATTATTTTCTCCCTCCTTTTCCTTGTTTCCCTTTAAAACATATATAGCTGTTTTTCGCAATTCTTTAAGGTCCATATCTGACCATCTTGGGAATTGTGTTCTAAAATAATTCTTAATTGCTTTGCAAGAGTTATTTACAGAGATTCTTCTAACTTGTCTTAAACTACTCTCTTTAGTTAAGTCCCAATCTAAGTATGTGTCCCCAAACTTGATAATTCTATCCATAAATCTGGACGGTGATTCTTCTTCCTTTTGCTTAATTTTTTCCAGTTCCATCCACTTATCTGTACTGCCTGCACATTCCTTCATTGCCGTGAGGATGGCCTCTCTACAATGGTATAGTTGTAGATAATCATATAGATATAGTTATAGTCCCATATAGATTGTTATAGTCCCATTCAGGATCCTGAGATGGCCAATGTGTTGCATTACGCCACCGGGTTTTGTTGACATGAGCAATTATTTTATTTTTTTCACGTTCACTTAAAAAAGCCTGTAGTTAGTTCTCAACGTCCTTGTAAGACGGATTATACTGAAAAAATATGTCTCCCATCTTTTTTTTACTAGAAAAGGATCTTGTACATATGTGGGGATATTTCGTGTAAATTCATTTATTTCTTGGGGAGTAAATGGTATCCTATGTCTTAAAGTCACCACATCCCCATTCCGTCCTATTTCAGGTACTTCTCTTAGAGGAAACAGGCCTCTAGTTGAATTTTGTACCTGTGGGTCAGTTTGACAAGGACAGGTTTCTCTAGGAGGACAAGATCTCCTTTGCGTTGGAATTTGGTTTTCTGTAGGAGAGGGAAAATGAGAAACTGGGATTGCAGGGGAAAGGTTTTGGGGATTAAATTCAGACAAGATTTGCACTACACGAGAGAAGCAGTCTGTTAACTGGGCTATAGGGAAGGTGTTTTCCATCTCTATTTCAGGGAAGGAAATTTCCTCATTCAAAGGTTCAGAAACAGGTCTGTTTCTGGTAGAGTGGGTGTTTGCCCATTGATCCTGTAAGAAACATTTTAGATCTTCTAATTGGGCTTGCATTTTATCCTCAATTTTTTCTATTTCATCCTCAATAATTTTTATTTTAGCATCTCTAACTATAGTATTGAGGAGTACAAAAATGACGGTACCTATTAATATAAAAATTTGGAGGTATCCTTCATTCCTCAATGCCCCTAATTCTTCAGCTGCCATATAATTGTCAAAGAATGTAGTACTCATTATATATATATATATATATATATATATATATATTTTTTTTTTTTTTTGTAATTTCACAAAACACGTGGGGAGCAGGGCAAAGCAACAAACTTTCCACAGGGTTTTTTTTTCTAATCCAGGAAGTTGTTCCTTAAGGGAAAGGATATTTAGAAACAGCTCTTCCAGCCAGGACTTTAGAGTCCTGTTGCTGAGATGTAAAACAGCTGTTTTCTGCCTATCAGAGTCACACAGCTGGGAAGTATCCGAGGTCCGATTTGAACCCAGGACCTTCTGTCTCTAGGCCTGGCTCTCAATCTGTTGAGCTACCCAGCTGTCCCTTAAGATTAAAGGGAAGAAAAAGAAAAACTGCTGATTCCAATTTAACTGAAGGAGAAAAGAGAAGAGAGAAAAAGTTTTTTATACTCACGTGTTCTAGCAGCTGTGTCTTTAAACCAAGTTTTTTTGTTAAAAGGGACTAAGTGGTGAGTCGGTATAGTAAAAAGGCAAGGAATTTCAGAAGTTTATTGAGAGAATTCTTTAGACTCCCATGTGGTCAGCCACAATGTGACAAGGAAATCACTTTAAAAGACTGATATATATTAATTTAAGGTCGCCAAGGAATTCAGCTATGTAATTCCTAAATGAAAACTCAAGTCAGCCATCAACCTTTTATCGAGTTTAATTTCAAACAGGAGGAAGAAAGGAATTAGAGAGAGAGAGAGAGAGTGAGAGAGAGAGAGAGAGAGAGAGAGAGAGAGAGAGAGAGAGAGAGAAAGAGGAGAGAAGGGAATAGGGCTTAAATACCCCTTATGTTTAGGCTGGGCCAAAAGGCCCAAGCCCTTAGATAGCTGGGGCAAAGAAAGGAGTTCAGTCCCTATTACTCACGTGACCAAAATGGAGAAACAGTCTCAAGGGCCTCCACCTCCAGCTTCCTTCAGAGCAAGCTTCTCAGAGCACCTCTCCAACCACTCAGAGCCAAAACTCTCCAACCATCCCCCTCAGTCCTCAGACCCCTCTATGTTTAAGGAAACCATCCAAGTTCCCTCCCCTCAGTTCTCACATCTACCAATCACTGTCCATCATTTTCCCTGTGTCAATTGTGGCTCTAGTTTAACCCAGGACCACCCAGAGGTCTGTGGCTTTGCACATGTCTGTTGAAGGTCATATTCTCAAATAATTAAATCTTGATCCTTTGCTGCAGCCCTTCCTAAATCCTGTGAGGACTGAGTAGGGTGGAGATCGGAAGTTCCAAGACCTGGTTCTGTCATTCCAAGTATCTCTATTGTATCAATTCTAAAATCAATCATGACTCAAAGAACTTCCTGTTCTATGCTTAAGCATAGGTCAAAGCCCTTTCCATTGTTCAGCAAAAGGTTTCTGTCCTAAAGTAATCTTAAGAAGGGAGGAGGAGGAACCTCCCTTGCCAATGGGGTTCACATTCCAATGGTATTCCCACTATCAATGGTAAATTTTTCATGTATGAAATTTCCCAATGGTGAAATTTCCAACATTTATAAGTCTAAGAAATTTTAAGGTTTACAATATAAGCCATGAGCTATCCAATTCAGCCCATTTATTGCTATTAAAAGCACTGCTATCCCAAGATGTTTGGAATAGACAACTGTGCACAATTATTTATAAGTTCTGTAATCACTTTTCTCACTTTTTCATTTGAGCTTAATGCCATAAACTAGGAGAGTAACTATCTCCCATCACCTTTCAGTGTTTAACTTTTGATCTCAGGAGCATGTTGGAATGCATCCTTTGTTCCAAAACGTGTAGTGGATATTTTTCAGAGGTGAACATAATCCACAACATTTTGCACTGGCTTTGAAACGTTTTACTCTTGAATTTGCAAGACCATATACATAGATACTGTGAGATTTAAAATGGTTGAGGTCTCAAACTGTAGTGATTAAAATAGTGGAAGATATAAATTGTTATAGATATAAGAGAGGGTGAGTAAATTTGACTGTAGAAATATGTTTCACTACAGTGTCTTGGGTTTTAAAACCAAATATAAGGTGGTCGCCAGGGAAGTATTCCCAATTATTCAAATACCCAAGTCAATTGGGTTTTATAGAGATTTTAATTAAGAAAACAATGAGTAATCAAAGAAAGAAAGAGAGAGTAAGAAAGGAATAAGTATGAAGGGCCTCAAGCCAATATGGCCTAGACCTGAGTCTTAAAAGAGAAATCAGTCAGTTTTTTAACACTCACCACAAGGTCTGACTAAAGAAGGATACTAGTGACACCAGGCCAGTGTCTTTCTTCAAAGAGTCTTCCAGCCAGAGATGGTTTCAAAGGGCCTCTCTCAAGAGCCTCCAGAGCTCCTACCCCAGAGGGACAGAGCCCCTCAGAGGAGCTTCTCAAGGAGCTCTCCTTCAGAATGAGATTCAGAAATTGAGCTCCCTGAATGAGATCCAAGCTCTTACTTTTAAGGGCAAAATTTCCTCTGTCACCTCCCCTAAGTCCTTACATCTACCAATCAGTGTAGATGTTTCTAAAGGACTGCCCATTTTGAATTCACAGCTGAGTAGTTTTAATGTCTTTAGTAAGTCAGAAAAAAATGCTGCTGTGTCAACAAATTTCATAAAGATAAAACCTCTGGGGTCAAGATGGCGGCTTAGAGAAAGCTAAAGTTCAGATCTTCTGAAACCCTTCCTTACCGATCTCAAACCGAATGCTCCTAGGGCACCAAAATTCAAAACGATAAACAGCACAGACCCCGGGAGTCCTCCTCCTGGACCTGGACCTGGATCAAAAGGTACGCCCCCCCCCCCCCCCAAGCCAGAACCCGAGACCACTCGGACCTAAGGGGTAGGCAGAAGGAAGGTCCTAGGACCTATCCCCCCAACCAATGGGGGAAACCCCTAACATTCATAAGTCTGAGAAATTTTGAGTTTTACAATACTTAATATTAGCTTTTCCACACCAATAATCATAAAAACATCATACCATAAATCACGTATGATTTTACCAATGTGTGCTGTGATCTTAAGCATTTGACTATTTGCACACAATTTTTTGCTCAATGCAAAAATTTATCTTCTGCAATCATTAACATTATAGCACTGTCTTAGGTTGTAAAAGTATGCACAGCATTATCAGGCAGTTGCCTAGGTGTTATATTTAACCTATAATAGTTAAATTCATAACTAAAAAGATTTCAATATGGTGACTAGAGTTATTAGTTTCATTCATAAGCTTTTATAAAATTTCACTGTAAAAATAGGTCACATTGTGCAGGTAGCATTTGAATTTGCATTATTATCATGGGTTTAATATTAATATTATGATCAGTTTCAATATCTGTAATTTGAGTGAATGGCAGTCTTGCCCATTTTAAATCACCAATAAGTCACGTTACTGGTTAACAGATTGAATCCTTCCAACCATGTGTCCACTCTTCTGAGAGTGTCTGATTTTTATAATTGAAGCTATACTAATTATCAATAATTTGCTTTCTGTATGAAGTTGCATTAATATGCCTCATAAAAAGTTTCTGAACTACATATAGGTTGTTTAAATAATCTCTGCCAATTTTTTATTTTTGCTGCTCTTATATCCTGCTTAAGAAATTTTTTATAATTCACACATATTTAAAATTTGAATGCATTAGAAACTTTTTTAAAGCATATTCCAGTTCATGCTAGGCATTTCTTAGTATTAAATTGTCTTCTAGCCAATTCCAGTGTTTGTGGTAAAAGCTTGTAACCTCAGTTGTAGGGATGATTCCCTCTAGGTGGCTTAGGTAAACCAAGTGGCTTAGAGAAAAAAAAGTTCCATGCAGCATTATATCTCATTCAAAACCTTAAAAATCCTGTTTGCACCTTCATGGTTAATTTACAGTTAAAATTTCATTGCACATAAAATATCTCTTGTCCCGATATTCTGTACCATATGCCCAAAGTCAGATAGAGATATTTAGCTTTTTAACTATCTCTATCAAGAAATATAATCAGATATTCCTTTATAACTTTACCATGTCTAATCTAAATGAGAAAGATTTAATTTTTAAAATTTACTTCACTGCATTTTCGTCCTGTTGTAATTATCTTTTTAAAGTCAGATTTTTCCTCCTGCCTTTACACACCAGCTTGCCTGGAGTCTCTGGCAGAACTTCAAACAAAGGACTTCCTAGATCCCTTTTTAAATGCTAAAGTGGTGAAGAGGTTTGCTGAGAAAATTCCATTGACTCTGTTAGATTATAGAACTGCAAGATATCTTTTCAAACTAAGCTTTTCTGAATTTTAAAATAACTCAGGATTATGACCTTGATTTACTGATTTTGCTGAGACCTTTGGTTTTATTAGAAAAATAATTTCAGAAACTATCTCTGTTGTTAATTGATTCTGATTCTTAAAAGCAGGCAGCTTTGCTAGATTCAAAGCAAACATTGGTACTTCCTTTCCTTTGAACAATGGCCTAATTAGCCATTCAAATTTACCTGTGCTTGATATCTTCTGCTGGAAAGCACAGAGTTATGGCACATGAGTTTTCTTTACGATTTTTGGCTTGTTCCTGGCATAACTTTTTCAATGAGCAATGTTCAAGTTAAGAACTCTTTTGAAATCTTATATATGCAGTAGCTTCTGCCTTGTTTGTTTTATCTAGCCTTTCATCTTTGGCTAAAAGAACTTGATTAACATACTGCCTCCTCTTGCATATGAATAGAATCCTGGATCTCCAACGTTTTAGGGCACAGTAAATTTGACCTTGCATTTTCAAAATTAAATCTTAATTCCCATTGGAGAAGCCTTTTTACTTGTTTATTTCTTCTATAGATGTAACGTCATTGTTATACTGCCTTAAACATATTATTAGAAAGGAAAAAGACGAAATCCAGAGTAATGGAGTTGCCCGCTCCTGCAGTGAGCTGGCATTTGGGGAGGGGATATGTAAAGAAGATAACAAGAGTTCTGTGTTAGTCACTGGGTAGGAAAAAGTTTTGGGAGGAGAAACTCAAGAAGTGAGCTATTGCCCTTGGTTGAAGGCAGTATCTCAATAGGTGCCTCTAAAATCCTCCCCTGCCATATTAAAGAAATAAGACTGGGAAAGCTAGACCATCCTCCTCCTCCTTCTCTAGATTTTTGGGAGGACTTTTTTACTGTGTATACAGACTTTGTAATCTCAGGAGATTCATGTGGGGGAGGGGAGTGGCCACAGCAGAGCATTGCCCCAGAATCCATGGTGGTGGGGAGGGGAGTGGCATTCCTTACTTGTGATAGAATGAGTAGGAGAGGAAATTTCTGAGCTTGTAAATTCGTCTTTTGTTTAATTAAATCCCAAGAGCTCTGGGAGGTTCCTGTTTGTTTC
This sequence comes from Monodelphis domestica, assembly GCF_027887165.1. Classification (NCBI taxonomy): domain Eukaryota; kingdom Metazoa; phylum Chordata; class Mammalia; order Didelphimorphia; family Didelphidae; genus Monodelphis; species Monodelphis domestica. The sequence goes on along the minus strand of NC_077230.1, from coordinate 430,232,738 downwards.
TGCTTTCACCCTCTGCTGAAGCCCTGAAACTGTTTTCTAAAGCCTGTTCCTTTGTAACTGGAGTTTGCCAGGCTTCCTTTTCTCTAGGATCAGATGTTAGAACAGATTGATCCATCGAACACATTTTTATAAACACCCATGAATTAAACATCATTTTACCGATTCGGTGGCCTTCCTATGTCCTCTCAGGTCCCACTCGTCTTTTGAGACCTTATTTCTGCTATTCTCAATTACCGACCTTAATAGTCTGAGATAGCAGGGTTAAGATGACGAAATGTGCCCACCCCTGACAGAATTCTTACCTCAGACCAAGCCTGAGGGGGAACGACTTCAAACTTCAGCCCTTTGTCCTTGCTATGCTCCCAAGCTTCGGAGTGCTCACTGTAAACCTCTGTGCTTGAAAGGAAAGGTAGGAGTCCACGTAGGCGCCAGGTGAGGGAGACCGCCAGCAGTTACCTCCAGAAAGGAAAGATAGGAGTTTTACCACTTGGGGGAAGGATCTGAAGTTAGGTACAGATGGAAGAAAGAATCAACCACGAATCATATATGACAATCGAGCCCACAGATAAGCTCCTCAGCCCATCACTCATTTCCCAAGGACAGGAGACATGAGGTGGCTATAACCATGGAGATCAGAACTGTGTTCAGAAATAGATAAAGAGAAAGTCCAGTCTCATGGAGCCTTGCTCCAAGCACAGACTTTTACGGCTTAATGATAGGAGTTAGAGCAGTAGAGGTGAAAGACTGAGCATGGCCAGAGGCCTGCTCCATGATAGAGAGTGAGAGATAGTATTAAAGAAGAAAGATGACTATGTAAAGCTGTGCTGGGCCTGTGGGCTCGTCTATTTATTGATGATCATATGCAAAGATACATAATGCATAGTAATTCATGACAGAGTGGATCATCATTGGTTTAGAGGTACATCGTGACAAGATATGGGCATCCCTGTTTCTCAGCCTGGTGAGAACCCAGAAACCTGATTTCACGCCTAATCCTGGGGGAAGCTGGGATCAAGGGTCAAAGGCTTTACTTGCCATGTGCAGGACTGAGCATGCTCTCTTCTTAGACAACCTTTACATTTTAATTATTCCCCTTGAATATACATAGGTGTGGACTGTTACAGGGTAGTAGAGTGAATTCCTGGGGTGGGTGGGGGGAGTGAAAGGGAACTCCTGGGGCCGGGGTCCTGAAACCCAGACACCAAAAGGGAAGACACATCAATCTTAGCCTTTCGTACCCAGATATTTAACCTATGGTCATGGTTGCTGAGGTTAGGTCCGTGAATCCTGAGATCATGTATCTTTGTGAAACCTGGGATAAGAGTCCGACCTGTGGCTGCTACATAATGTATTTCCTTAATGGTTTTGGGCTTGAGAAAGAGAAACGAGTCGGAGAAAATAGGTGATCAATCAAGAGACACAGAGAAGTGAATTGAAATGGGGAGCTGCGATGGCCCCTGATACTATTTTCCTTAGAAAAATAATGAAAGGTAAATATGAGACATAAGAGATCGCGAGGAAGTCAGAATTCCGAGATAGAAAGCACGTGGCCAAGAGTGGTGCTAGGATAGATAAAGAGAGACAGCAGGGAGAACTCCAAGGTTGCAGGAAACATAAGGAAGAGCAGTGCGCCTCACCCCAGCCTTTATTGTGGATTGAGAGGTGATCAATGAATACATGACATAGCACGTAGTTCTTAACTTTGGTTGGAGAGACAATAACAAGATTAGAGTAGGTGGGGATTCCCCTGACACGTGCTTTTCAGAGGAATGAGGTCTGACAAGGTGAGGGCTAGGCCTTTGTCAGTTAGGCCCAGGCATTCTCTTGCTCTTAGAACTGCCGATACATTGATCATGAATGGATCTGATCAAGTACTTTATACATCAACCATACTTCCATGCCTGGTAGGTTACATATCCCCCTTTGTTTCTTTAAAAATTAAAATATGTGGTTATCCTGTTACAATAAAATTAGAAACTTAATCAACGAACAGGAAAACTAGTGAGCATAATCAGATAAAGAATAAAAAATGAATTCCCAATCAAATATCAATATGAAATGTCACTTAGCTATAATGCTGTAAAAATGATAAGAATGATCTTCATTTCCATTTACCAAACTCAAGTGTAACAATTTTCATCAAAGATCACAAGTAATCATAAAAAATAATAAGAAAATGATCTTCACTCCTTAGTGATCCTGAATTAATGTGATAGTAATCACAGGACAGGTGCATGGACATATCATATTGCCCACGTATAGCCAGGATTATAAGAAGTTTTCAGATATTCAATAGTTAAAGCAAAAGACTTTATTTCGAGATGAGAGGGAATCCTTGTCTTTCCCTTGTTCTGATTATGCGTAGTCTTTGGGATATATAATCCAAGATGCCTGCCACATAGACATATGGTTGCAGGGTTGGTACCATGGCCTGTGAATGAGGGTGTCTGTAACCTGGTAGTGGTGGTTACAAAAAGGGTTTTTTTCCTTTGTCGGCTGGGACTCGAGAAGAAGGAGCAGGGAGTCTGTGAATATGGGTGAAGAATGACGACAGAGACAAGTCAAAGTAATAGATAGGGCAGGCGTGATCCCCTATGGTATTTTCGTTGGTCAAAGAATTAAAGGAAAATATGAGAAGCTTGCAGACACGTGGAAGTAAGGATTCCGAGATAGAAAGCTCGTGGCCAAGAGAGGCCTTAGTAAAGGGACAGTAGTGAAACTTTAAGATCGTTGGAACAAGAGAGGGAATCACGCCTTTACCCCAGGCTTTCTTGGGGATAGCCAGGATCAATGACCATGTAACAAAGCATAGATAATTCAGATTGGATGGGAAGGTAATGATGACATGTTATGGGCGTGTTGACCTCAACCGGTCCTTTTACCAAGGAATTCGAGTCCGCACCAAATGTTAATGAGTTTGCATGTCTAGGTCCAGGGTCCACCCACAAATGTCAGAGTTCAAACCTTGTGTCTGAAGACACAATATCCATATATGAATTATATTTCTTAGATGTGATAATGCTTGGAATGCTACATATCCCCCTTTTGGTTTTAAAAAGTAAAATGAAGGGCGAGTGATATAAAAATATAAGAAAAATTGTGACTCAAATTAAAAATATAAAAATCATGTAGCATCATCAAATGATACTTCATGTGATTGAAAATAGACACCCAAAACATATTGCATAAACTGTGGATATAAAAAGTAAGTGTGATTGTCAACAAAAATGAAGATTTTACTCTCTACTCATTAATAATTTGAGAATGATGATAATGATCTTCATATTTAGTAATGAAAATCAAAGATAAAAGTCTAATAATAGATTAAAAATAATGATAGAAAAGTAATAAGAAAATAATCATACTTCAAAATGTATGAAAAGAAAAACAACATAGGATAATCAAAATATTCAGAGAAAATAAAGTAAAAGACCATCAAATCCAAATTGCTCAATTGAAATGAGAATGGTATAAAGATATTCTTAAAAATACTTTCTCTATTTCTCTCCCCCTCTTTTTTGTAATAGCATACCAAATAGATTATCATGTTTTACATTTTTCAAACATTAGTGCAAACATCAATTCAAGTATCAACATTCCCATAAACATAACATTTTGATTTGTTGTTTAAATAACAGGAATGAAGCTAATGAAGTCATATTGCCACTTTTGGGTGCACATTTCTTATATAATCCTTATGATATGTACAAAAATAAAATTTCTGATTCATATATCAAGATCAGGGAATTAGTAGTTCTTAAAATGTACTTCTAGTATTTCAAAGAAAATATATGGGAAAAATAATCTGAGAAAATGATCATGGAAAATGACCATGAAATGAATGCAAAATTTTAAACTAATGGCTCACCTGTCATGTGGCATAGTTGTAGCGGAGCCAATGTGTAATGTCAGAATTTACATTCAAAAATGATTTCTATTTCCCTAATCTATGTTGACCAAGATTGACGTTGTAAAACTTTTACGCAACTATAAATGCAACAATTAGTGCAAATTCTTCACAAGTACCAATATTCCCATAAACATTACATTCTGATTTGTTGTTTAAATAACAAGATTTTCATTTCTACTTCTGATTAAAAGAAGCATTCAATATAACCAAGAATATAACATTGGTAATGTTTGAAAAATTCATTTTACCAAACAAGTGTTTGGGTTAATTAGAAGCTTAAGTTGCTTTTCACGTAGAAACAAATTCTACAGCTTCTTGCTCACATAGAATTTGATGTAACTCCTTAATTCCTTGTAAATGTAAAATATCCAATGTGCTCTTTCTAGAAGCTTATCAGGTCCAATTTTCCCCTCAATCTTTAAATATATACTCCAAAGGGGAAACGTAGTGTATACTTTGGCTCTGTCTTATGTAGGTGTAGAATAGCCTATTCCACAGAGCAGGGTCAAAAACTGTGTGTCCACAGTGGTTGTCCAACCTTGAGTACTGAGGTCACCACTGACGCTATACTTTTCACAGAGCAGAACGTCTTCCAGTATTAGAAGGGGAAAATGATAGTCCCCAAATCCAGCGGCCTGCCCGAACTCTGGGTCTGGTTTGAGGGAGCAGGAAAGAGTTCCCATACAGTTATCACTCCAAAAGATGGGGTTTTTTAGGAGTAATGATCAAAACTGGTATTAACATGTAACTACACCAATGATGGTTGGCACATAATATCTATATAGGTATTGTCAGGAACATCATCTATACATAGATGTAGATGACCGTTTTCAGTAACTTAGGTTCCTACTTAAAAATGTCAATGTATATTTTGCCTGTCATTTCATCTTTATTTTTTTAAGAATTAGATCAGGACCATCTGTCCATCCTAAATCCCTGGGCAGCGTCTCCTGCTTTAAACATAATTTTTTTTGTTGTCAGGGTTACTGGGTCTATGCTGTGGATGAAAAATTCTATTTCCTTCTTCTAAGCGAGTCATACCAATGTCTATACCCTTGTACAATAGTACCATTTCTTACAATACAAATAGGAATCTTACAATGCATAAAAAATAAATTCCTTTTGACAGTATATAGCATCGACATATAAAATGAAAGGCATACAGTAGTGTCTGAAGATCTGTAGCTATTCCCTTTTGATCCCATGGTCAAGTCTTTGGAGTGTGTGATCTATCTGGTGGTATCTATACCGAATAGATTAGCATCTTTTACTTTTTTCAAACATTAGTGCAAACATCCATTCAAATATCAATATTCCCATAAACGTTACATTTTGATTTGTTGTTGAAATAACAAGAATGAAGCTAATGAAGTCACATGGCAACTTTTGGCTGCATATTTCTTATATAAGCTTTATGGGTATGTACAAAAATAAAATTTCTGATTCATATATTATGATCAGAGCATTAGTAGTACTTACAATGTACTTCTAGTATTTCAAAGAAATTATATTGGAAAAGTAATCTGAGAAAATGATCATGGAAAATGACCATGAAATGAATGCATAATTTTAAAGTAATGGCTCACCTTTCATGTGGCATAGTTGTAGCTGAGCCAATGTGTAATGTCAGAATTTACATTTAAAAATGATTTCTATTTCCCTAATCTATTTTGACCAAGATTGACATTGTAAAACTTTTACACAACTGTAAATGCAACAATTAGTGCAAATTCTTAACAAGTACCAATATTCCCATAAACATTACATTTTTGCATTAATATGCCTCATATAAAGTTTCTGAACTTCATTCAGGCTTTTAAAACAATATCTGCTCATTTCTATCCTTGCTGACTTTATGCTGTGTTTAAAAAATAATAGTTCCTACATATTTAAAATTTGAATGTATTAGAAATTTCTCTAAAGCACATACCAATTCATGCTTGTCATTTAAACACTTGCCCTCATTATTAACTTTTCTTTTGACCAATTCCAGTACTTGTGATAAAACCTTATAACCTAATTCAAGGTATGGGCATTGAAATCCTGAGTTCTATAGAAAGATAAGAAATTAATCCCTAAAGGCTTCTTTTCTTATGGATCCTGCCTCCATCCCCACAGAACTCTGCAAGCAAAAAGAGCATTAAGGAGGCTACAGATAATCCCCTGCAAATAAGAAGCAGGATTTCTAGCTTGTGCTATAGTATGCAAAACTATTGGAAGCTCTCATTGTTATAGAGCTGATTAAAGCCTTTTATCTGCAAAATTTTTATACTAGATGATTGGAAATTAAGAAAAGTATTACCTGCTGTTAAGAGCAAATGGATTCTAATTAAAATGCTACATTAAACAAGGAGGATTGGCTTATCTCCCAGTCTTTTGCCCTTCCCTTCACTTATTATAATAATAATATACTTAACTCACTTCCTTTAACTAACTTATCTATCCTTGCTATCTTTCCCCTGTCTGTTGCTGCAGAAACAGACAGAAATATTCAATAGTCTACTTCTGCCTCCACCCATGCTTAATGTAGTATTATGATCATTTTAAATTCATAGAAATAAGCAGGTAGAAATGATTCTCCAACAAAAATCAGTAATGATTCGAATAGTGCAGACTCAAATTTAATTCAGGCTATCGTCATTAAAATCCTGACTTCTATAAAAATTCAAAGCAGAATAATTCATACTGTGAATCAAGTTCCTTTCACTGAAGAATACAGGGCTAGATAACACTGAGACCTACAGGTCCTAAGGAAAATTCATTCTTATCAATTAAATATAAGTTTATCGCAAGGAATTTCTCATTGCTTATTTCAAAAGTTGTGCAAGGCACAAGCCAAAAATCGTAAAAGAAACTCATGATCCATAACTGTGTGTTATCTATCAGAAATTATCTAGCACAGGTAAATTGTGAAAGCTTAATAAGCAATGGTTAAACGCAGAACAAAAGTTTAGGTTAAAGAGTGCTTTGAGGAGAGAATTCCTCCCAAAAGGACTATAAGATCTTATCAAAGCATGAAAACCATCTCTCAAAAACCTAAAGGAAGACGAGCTTTTAAAAAAGGAGAGCACATGTTTGACCTAACTAGGAAGCAAACAGACATTTTTGCTCTCAAGAAAACAAGCAGAGCAAAGGGCTTTTTTATCAGCAAAATTCTCCACAAGTTTAGCAAATCGAAAAGAAACAAGCTTTTAAAACACAGCCAGAGAATGCAGGAGGACTATTGTTTAAATGTAAAGGTATAAACCTGATATGCCTTTCAAACCGATCTTTGCTAAGCCATGGTATTACCATGAAGCAAAGTTTAAAAATTAAATCATCTTAATTTGGATTATACATGGCAAATTTATATAGGAATGTCTGATTATATTTCTTGATAGGAAAAGTTTTAAAGTTAAAATTCTTTATCTGACTTTTGTCACATTCTACAAGAGATATTTTATCTGTAATAATATTTTATAATGAATTATAGTATAACTGTAGGTTTAATACCAAGGTATAAACACTAGTTTTTCCAAGGCTTTTAGAGGTAAATCCAGATGTACTCTTGCAACCATGTGACTCACTGCCACAACTATTTGGATCTGGAAAGGAAATTTCATCCAGCAGTTTTTTCAATTGATCCTGCCATATAGAGGGCAATATTCCTACATCTCATGTTACAAGTTTTTATGACAAGTATTGAATATTATCAAAAGCAGAATTAATAATCAGTGCGATTTTTTAATTGACTAGCATCAATTGGCATATGCTTTAGAGAAATTTCTAATAGATTCAAATTTTAAATAAGTTGATATCATTAAATTTTGAAACAGGACATAAGGTCAGCAAGGATAAAAATTAGTAGCCATTATTTAAAAACCTGAATGAAATTCAAAATTGTATGTAAGGCACATTATTGCAACTTTAACCAAAAGGCAAATTATGTAGAATCATTCAATCTGAAAATAATATAACATCAATTCTAAATATGAGACACATTCTCAACATTGTAAGGCATCAAAGTAAAAACAGTGCTGGAAGGATTCAAATTGTTAATCAGCAGTAAATTATTAATGTTAATAATTAATTTGTTAACCAGCAACTGTGCCTTATGTGTGGTTTAGAATCGGCAACACTACCACTTATTCAAATTGCCTATATCAATTCTGAGCATTATTGCAGTCTAAAACCAATTACTAGTATACAAGCTCAAATATTACTTGCACAATGTGGTCCATTTTAGCAACAGAAGTTTGTAAAACTCATAGGTAAAACTGATAATTACATTCATATTCTCAAAATCTTTTCAGTCATGAATTTAAATTTGATAGTTTAAAAATAATAACATCACTGCAATTGCTGTGCTTCCATTTACTGCATCTATTTAGGGTATAGCAGATATTGATGCATGCACAGTATAAGTTTATACAAAAGCAAAAGTTACATGCAGATAGGCTTCTGCTTAAGATCACAGCGCAAGCTGGTAAAATCAAATGTGATTTATGGTATAATGCTTTAATCATTATTGGTTTAAAACGTGAATATTAAACATCTATGTATGTCATATTGCAAAGCCAAGATGAAATCATTATCAAAGGCAAATGGCCTTGAGGACACTGCTTTTTAGCAGACACAGATCACTTGCACTCTCTGACACATCAGAGTGCCAAGTCCATTATTCCTCAATATTTTATGGACACAAGGGAAATTGCCTATTATTCTATGTTATTTTTGTTTTCTCATATTTTGTAGTATATTTCAAGTACTTTTAACCCTCTAATCCTGAGCAATGAAGGTGCAATTTTTTCTCTTTATATGTACCCAACAGAATGAGATTATAAGAACATGACAGCATTTGTTAAGTTACAGGTGACTATCCTGTGAAACCATCAATGATTGCATAAAAAGGGAATGCAGAGGACACCTCAATGGTCCCGACAGCCAAAGCCACACACACAGACATATATTTCATAGGAGATGGATGAATGTGGGCTGCTGAGGTTGGAGATACTGTGACACCGTGTTTGACACCCTCATTCACAGGTGGCTTGGGTATCAAAGTGCAACCATATTGCCATGTGCCGGCATCTAGTTGGGTATATCCCTAAAATGCATAATCAGTACAAGGGAGAATAAGGAAATTCCCCCTTCATATCCAGATACAGTCATCTTTTCTTTGGCTATGAAAGCTCTGGTAACTTCTTATAATCGTAACTGTGTGTGGGCGATAAGATAATGCACCTGTCCTATGTTCTATGGGACTACTACCTCAATAATTCAGGATAATTAGAGTGAAAAGTATTTTCTTATTACTCTTTGTTATTATTTTTAATCTTTTATGAATCTTTTATCTTTGATTACTAAGTATTAAGATCACGTTTTATTTTTATATTTTTAATTTTAATCACAAATTTTGTTAAATTTTTATGTCACTCAACATTCACTTCTTTTTATTTTTAGAACAAAAAGGGGAATATGTAGCATTCCAAGCATATTCACATCTCTGAAATATAAATGATTGTATAATTACTGTATCTTCAGGCACAAGGTTATACCAATGAAATAGGACAAACTCATTAACATGATCGGAGCATTCCATTGAGAAAGCGCGTGTTGAAATCCACAGGCCCAGAGGTGTTACCTCTACCTTACCGACCAATATTAATTGTCAATGCTTGGTGATGTGGTTGCTAGGTGCTTGGAAGTACCGCCCAGACCAGATAGGAATAAAAACAGAGGCAACCTTGTAATAGATCTCTTGGAACGTCCTCTCCCCTTTTTTGGACCTCTGCTCTGCTCCTAATCCTGTCTCTATTTCTCTCTCTATCTGAATCTCTTCCTTCCCCGAGGCTCCAGCCCCTCTCGGCTATCTATTATCTGCCCTAATCTCCTTCTCTACTTCGTATTCCACTGATCCTCATATTCTCCTTCCAAGGAGAATACCATAGGGGTTTACCTGCCCTATTTAAACACTGACTTGTCCGTGTCTGTCATTCTTCACCCTGGTTCCCAGATTCCCTACCTCTCCTCAGGTCCCTACCACAAAGGACAACCCACTCTGTGTAGACCCTGTTTTTCAGGACTCTACAAATGCTGCCCTACACGTGGCAGGATCAACTTATCAATGTGCTGGAGTAACTTTCTTTCTAATACCCAAATAGCCAAAGAGGTTTAGAAGGAAGTCACGTGGCTGGAGCAATCCATGTAGCCTCACCTCTAAAAGCCTTGAAAAATAATGTTTGCGCCTTGGTATTTAACCTACAATTACACTAGAATTGATATTAAAATTTTATTACAGATAAGATATCTCTTGCCCAGATATTCTGTAGTATATGACAAAAGTCAGATAAAGATTTTGAACTTTCCCTCTCAAGAAATACAGACATTCCTATATAATTTTGCTATGTCCAATCTAAAATAGAACAATTTAATTTTTTTTATTAAATGTGATTTACTGACAGTATTTCCATATTTTAGCAACGATCTTTTGAAAGCCAGATTTTTTAACCTTTTGTTTTTACACATTAGCTTGCCTGGATTCTCTGGCAGTGCTTCCAAGAGCTTCTTGTAGCTCGTCTTTTGATATGCTAACATAGTGATACACTTTACTGAGAAGAGTGAAGCCTGTTGCCCTGGCTATCTGCAGGATAGCAAAATATCTGTTCAAACTAGCCTTTTCTTTATTTTAAAATAATTCAGGATTATTTAATCGACTTACCCATTTTCTTAGGCCTGTGGTCTTAGTAGAAAAAGTTTTTAGAAACTATGTTTGCTGTAAATTGACCTGATCCTTTGAAGTGTCCAGCTTTGCTGGAGGCAAAGCAAACAGGTGTTCTTTCTTTCAAATGGAATTGCATTCAAATTCCTGAGTAGGAAAGTTCAAGGCTTGTTCTGTCATATTAAGCCTTCAAAATGTACCTGTGCAAGCTAACTTGTGATAGATAATGGGCACATGTATTCTCTCATGATTTTTAGTTTGTTCCTGGCTTCACTTTTGAAAGAAGTAAAGGAATCCCTTGCAATGAACTTAGATTCAATTGATACCAATGATCTGGCCTTGGAACTTGCTGGCCTAAACTAGCTCAGTATTCGTTAGTTAAAAGAACTTTATTCACATACTGAATCATCCTGCTATATGAGTTTACAAGTTTGTGCTAGTAATAGTATCTAAAGCACTCGTCTATCTGCATGCAATTCTGCTTTCTGCAAAAACTTTTACTGTGCATGCATCAATATATTTTTTAAAACATTATTTTATTTGGTCGTTTTCATACATTATTCACTGGAAACAAAGATCATTTTCTTTTCCTCCCCTCCGTTCCCCCCCCCCCCCACCTTTCTCTCTCCCATAGTCGACGCATGATTCCACTGGTTATCACATGTGTTCTTGACTCGAACCTGTTTCCCTGTTGTTGGAATTTGCATTATAGTGTTCATTTAGAGTCTCTCCTCAGTCTTATCCCCTCCAACCCTGTAGTCAAGCAGTTGCTTTTCATCGGTGTTTTTACTCCCACAGTATACCCTCTGCTTGTGGGTAGTATATTTTTTTTTAGATCCCTGCAGATTGTTCAGGGAAATTGCATTGATACTAATGGATAAGTCCATAACCTTCGATTGTACCACAATGTATCAGTCTCTGTGTATAATGTTTTCCTGGTTCTGCTCCTTTCCCTCTGCATCATTTCCTGGAAGTTGTTCCAGTCTCCATGGAATTCTTCCACTTTATTATTCCTTTTAGCACAATAGTATTCCATCACCAACATATACCACAATTTGTTCAGCCATTCCCCAATTGAAGGGCATCCCCTCATTTTCCAATTTTTGGCCACCACAAAGAGCGCAGCTATGAATATTCTTGTACAATTCTTTTTGTCCATTATCTCTTTGGGGTACAAGCCCAGCAGTGATATGGCAGGATCAAAGGGCAGACAGTCTTTTATCACCCTTTGGACATAGTTCCAAATTGCCCTCCAGAATGTTTGGATCAATTCATAACTCCACTAGCAATGAATTAATGTCCCCACTTTGTCACATCCCCTCCAGCATTCATTATTTTACATAGCTGTCATGTTAGACAATCTGCTAGGTGTGAGGTGATACCTCAGAGTTGTTTTGATTTGCATCTCTCTGATTATAAGAGACGTAGAGCACTTTTTCATGTTCTTATTAATAGCTTTGATTTCTTTGGCTGAGAATTGCCTGTTCATGTCCCTTGCCCATTTGTCAATTGGAGAATGGCTTGATTTCTTGTTTAATTGATTTAGTTCTTTATAAATTTGAGTAATTAAACCTTTGTCAGAGGTTTTTATGAAGATTGTTTCCCAATGTGTTGCTACCCTTCTGATTTTGGTTACATAGTTTTTGTTTGTACAAAAACTTTTTAATTTGATGTAATCCAGATTATTTATTTTGCATTTTGTAACTCTTTCTAATCCGTGCTTGGTTTTGAAGTCTTTCCCTTCCCAAAGGTCTGACATGTATATTATTCTGTGTTCACCTAATTTTCTTATAGTTTCCTTCTTTATGTTCAAGTCATTCACCCATTTTGAATTTATCTTGGTGTAGGGTGTGAGTTGTTGATTTAAGCCTAATCTTTCCCACACTGTCCTCCAATTTTCCCAGCAGTTTTTATGAAATAGTTGATTTTTGTCCCAAAAACTGGGATCTTTGGGTTTGTCATATACTGTCTTGGTGAGGTCGCTTGCCCCCAGTCAATTACACTTATCCTCCTTTCTGTCTCTTAGCCAGTACCAAATTATTTTGATGACCGCTGCTTTGTAATATAGTGTGAGATCTGGGACTGCAAGACCCCCTTCCTTTGTATTTTTTTTCATTATTTCCCTGGATATCCTTGATCTTTTGTTCTTCCAAATGAACTTTGTTATGGTTTTTTCTAAATCAGTAAAAAAAATTTTTGGAAGTTCCATGGGTAAGGCACTAAATAGATAGATGAGTTTGGGTAGGATGGTCATTTTTATTATATTGGCTCGTCCTACCCATGAGCAGTTAATGTTCTTCCAATTGTTCAAGTCTAGTTTTATTTGTGTTGAAAGTGTTTTGTAGTTGTGTTCATATAGATCCTGTGTTTTTCTCTGGAGATAGATTCCTAAGTATTTTATTTTGTCTAGGGTAATTTTGAATGGGATTTCTCTTTTTAGTTCTTGCTGCTGAGCTGTGTTGCAATTATATAGAAAGGCTGATGACTTATGTGGGTTTATTTTGTATTCTACAACTTTACTTAAGTTATTGATTATTTCGATTAGCTTTTTGGTTAAATCTCTAGCATTCTTTAAGTAGACCATTATGTCATCTGCAAAGAGCGATAATTTGGTCTCCTCCTTGCCTATTTTGATGCCTTCAATTTCTTTTTCTTCTCTAATTGCTACTGCTAGTGTTTGTAATACAATGTCAAATAATAGAGGTGATAATGGGCATCTTAGTTTCACTCCTGATTTTAATGGGAATGGATTTAGTTTATCCCCATTGCAGATGATATTAGTTGATTGTTTTAGATATATACTGTTTATTATTTTTAGGAATGACCCTTCTATTCCTATGCTTTCCAGTGTTTTTAGTAGGAATGGGTGTTGTATTTTATCAAAGGCTTTTTCTGTATCTATTGAGATAATCATGTGGTTCATGTTGGTTTGATTGTTGATGTGGTCAATTATGTGGATAGGTTTCCTAATGTTGAACCAGCCCTGCATCCCTGGTATGAATCCTATTTGATCATGGTGAACGATCCTTCTGATTATTTGCTGGAGTCTTTTTGCTAGTATCCTATTAAAGATTTTTGCATCTATATTCATTATGGAGATTGGCCTATAGTATTCTTTCTCTGTTTTTGACCTGCCTGGTTTTGGAATCAGTACCATGTTTGTGTCGTAAAAGGAGTTTGGTAGAACTCCCTCGTTGCTTATTCTGTTAAATAGTTTGTATAGTATTGTGATTAACTGTTCTCTTAATGTTTGATAGAATTCGCTGGTGAATCCATCAGGCCCTGGGGATTTTTTCTTAGGAAGTTCTTTGATGGCCTGTTGGATTTATTTTTCTGATATGGGATTATTTAAGACAACTATTTCTTCATCTGTTATTCTAGGCAATTTATATTTTTGTAAATATTCATCCATATCACCTAGGTTGGTATATTTATTGCCATATAGTTGGGTAAAGTAGTTTTTAATGATTGCCTTAATTTCCTTTTCATTGGCGGTGAGATCCCCCTTATCATCCTTGATGCTGTTAATTTGCCTTTATTCTTTCCTTTATTTAATTAAATTAACCAGTACTTTGTCTATTTTGTCTGTTTTTTCAAAGTACCAACTTTTAGTCTTGTTTATTAGCTCAATAGTTCTGTCACTTTCTATTTTATTAATTTTTCCTTTAATTTTTAGGATCTCTAGTATGGTTTTCTTCTGGGGGTTTTTAATTTGTTCATTCTCAAGTTTTTTGATTTGCATTTCCAATTCCTTGTTCTCTGTCCTCCCTAATTTGTTAATATATGCATTCAGGTATATGAATTTTCTTATAAGTACTGCCTTGGCTGCATCCCATAAGGTTTGAAAGGATGTTTCGCCGTTGTCATTTTCTTCAACAAAATTGTTAATTGTTTCTATGATTTCTTCTTCAACTATCCGATTTTGGAGTATCATGTTATTTCATTTCCAATTAATTGTTGATTTTGGTCTCCATGTACCGTTGCCGTTCAATATTTTAATTGCCTTGTGGTCTGAAAAGGCTGCAGTTAATATTTCTGCTTTTCTGCATTTGAGTGCCATGTTTCTATGACCTAGTGTATGATCTATTTTTGTGAATGTGCCATGTGGTGCTGAAAAGAAGGTGTATTCTTTTTTGTCCCTATTCATTTTTCTCCATATGTCTATTAACTCTAATTTCTGTAAGATTTCATTCACCTCTTTTACCTCTTTCTTGTTTATTTTTTGGTTTGATTTTTCTAAATTTGATAGTGGTTGGTTCACGTCTCCCACTAATATTGTTTTACTGTCTATTTCCTCCTTCAATTCTCCTAGTTTCTCTATTAAAAATTTGGATGCTATACCATTTGGTGCATACATGTTGATTAGTGATATTTCCTCATTGTCTATACTTACTTTTAGCAGAATATATTTACCTTCCGTGTCCCTTTTGATCAGGTCTATTTGTACTTTGACTTTGTCAGATATCATGATTGCAACTCCTGCCTTCTTTCTATCGGTTGAGGCCCAAAAGGTCTTACTCCAACCTTTAATTCTAACCTTGTGAGTGTCAACCCATGTCATATGTGTTTCTTGAAGACAACATATGGTAGGGTTTCGGGTTCTAATCCTATCTGCTATTTGTCTACGTTTTATGGGTGAGTTCATCCCATTCAAGTTCAAAGTTATTATTGTTATTTGTGATTTCGCTGGCATTTTGATATCTTCCCCTATTTCTGACCTTTCTTCTTTAGCTTTCTCCTTTTGAACCAGTGATTTACTTTAGGTTAATCCCCCTAGTCCCCTCCCTTGAGATGCTTCCCTTTCTATCCCCTCCCTTTTTATGCTCCCTTCCCCTACCCCCTCTCCTTCCCTACCTTTTTGTACTCCCTCCCCTCACTCCCTCCTTGGGTTT